>NC_067154.1:220852-820852 GCF_903995435.1 Acomys russatus
GAGTTCTTGGAGGGCTGTTTGGTGGGATTCCATGTGGTGGGCTGGAAGGTGGGAGTCCATTTGGAGGGCTGGAGGTTTGGAGTCCATGTGGAGGGCTGGATGGTGGGAGTCCATGTGGAATGCTTGATAGTGGGAGTCCAGGTGGAGTGCTGGATGGTGGGAGTACATGTGGAGGCCTGGATGGTGGGAGGCTGCGTGGAGTGCTGGATGGTGGGAGTCCCTGTGGTTTGCTGTATAGTGGGAGTCCATGTGGAGGGCTGGATGGTCAGAGTCCATGTGGAGTGCTCGATGGTGGGAGTCCATGTGGAGGACTGGATGGTGGGAGTCCTGTGGAGTGCTGGAAGGTGAGAGTCCATGTGGTGTACTGGATATTGGGAGTCCATGTGGAGTACTTGATGGTGGGAGTCCATGTGTAGGGCTGGATGGTGGGAATCCATGAGGAGTGCTTGATGGTGGGAGTCCATGTGGAGGGCTGGATGGTGGGAGTCCATGTGGAGGGCTGGATGGTGGGAGTCCATGTGAAGGGCTGGATAGTGTGAGTCCAGTTGGAAGGCGGGATCGTGAAAGTCCATGGGTTTCCTGGGTGGTGGGAGCCCATGTCGAAGGCTGGATTGTGGAGTCCATGTGGTGTGCTGGATAGTGGGAGTCCATGTGGAGGGCTGGATGTTGGGAGTCCAGATAAAGTGCTGGATGGTGGGAGTCTATGTCATGTGCTGGATGGTGTGAGTCCACATGGAGGGCTGGATGGTGGGAGTCTGCATGGAGTGCTGGATAGTGGGAGTCCATGTGGTTTGCTGGATATTGCAGGCTATGTGGAGGACATGAGAGTGGGAGTCAAGGTGGAGGGCTGGATGGTGGGAGTCAATGTGGAAAGCTGGATGGTGGGAGTCCATGTGGAGGGCTGGATGGTGGGAGTCCATGTGGAAGGCTGGATGGTGGGAGTCAATGTGGTGTGCTGGATGGTGGGAGTCCATGTGGAGGGCTGGATGGTGGGAGTCCATGTGGAAGGCTGGATGGTGGGAGTCCGTGTGGAGGGCTGGATGGTGGGAGTCCATGTGGAGGGCTGGATGGTGGGGAGTCCATGTAGAATGCTGGATGGTGGGAATCCATGTGGAGGGTTGGATGGTGGGAGTCCATGTGGAGGGATGGATTTTGGGAGTCCATATGACTGCTGGATGGTGAGAGTCCATGTGGAGGGCTGGAAGGTGGGAGTCCATGTAGAGGTCTGAATGGTAGGAGTCCTTGTCGTGGCCTGGTTGGTGGGAGTCCACCTGGAGTGCTGGATGGTGGGAGTCCCTGTGGTGTGCTGGATAGTGGGAGTCCATGTGGTGTACTGGATACTGGGCGTCCATTTGGAGGGCTGGATGGTGGAAATCCATGTGGAGGGCTTGATAGTGGGAGTCTATGTGGAGGGCTGGATTGGGGGGTTCCATGTGGAGGGTTGGATGGTGGGAGTTCATGTGGAGGGCTGGATGGTGGGAGTCTATGAGGAAGGCTGGATGGTGGGAGTCCATTGTGGAGGGCTGGATGGTGGGAGTCCATGTGGAGGGCTGGATGGTGGGAGTCCATGTGGAGGGCTGGATGGTGGGAGTCCATGTGGAGGGCTGGATGGTGGGAGTCCATGTGGAAGGCTGGATGGTTGGAATCCATGTGGAGGGCTTGATGGTGGGAGTCCATGTGGAGGGCTGGATTGTGGGATTCCATGTGGAGGGCTGGATAGTGGGAGTCCATGTGGAGGGCTGGATGGTGGGAGTCCATGTGGAGTACTGGATGGTGGGAGTCCATGTGGAGGGCTGGATGGTGGGAGTCCATGTGGAAGGCTGGATGGTGGGTGTTTATGTGGAGTACTGGATGATGGAAATCCACGTGGAGGGCTGGATGGTTGGAGTCCATGTAGAATGCTGGATGGTGGGTGTCCATGTGGAGGGCTGGATGGTGGGAGTCCATGTAGGGGTCTGAATGGTGGGAGTCCTTGTCATGGACTGGTTGGTGGGAGTCCACACGGAGTGCTGGATGGTGGGTGTCCATGTGGTGTGCTGGATGGTGGGAGTCCATGTGGTGTGCTGGATGGTGGGAGTCCATGTGGAAGGCTGGATGGTGGGAGTCCACATGGAGTGCTGGATGGTGAGAGTCCATGTGGAGGGGTGGGAGTCCATGTGGAGGGCTGGATGGTGGGAGTCCATGTGGAGTGCTGGACGGTGACAGCCCATGTGGAGTCCTGGATGGTGGAAGTCCATTTGGTGTGCTGGATGGTGGGAGTCCATGTGGAAGGTTCGATGGTGGGAGTCCACATGGAGTGCTGGATTGTGAGAGTCCATGTGGAGGGGTGGGAGTCCATGTGGAGGGCTGGATGGTGGGAGTCCAGGTGGAGGGCTGGGTGGTTGGAGTCCATGTGGAGTGCTCGATGGTGGGAGTCCATGTGGTGTGCTGGATAGTGGGAGTCCATGTGGTGTGCCGGACGGTGAGAGCCTATGTGGAGTTCTGGATGGTGGGGGTCTATGTGGTGTGCTGGATGGTGGGAGTCCATGTGGAGTGCTGGATGGTGGGAGTCCATGTGGTGTGCTGGATGGTGGGAGTCCATGTGGAGGGCTGGATGGTGGGAGTCCATGTGGAGGGCTGGATGGTGGGAGTCCATGTGGAGGGCTGGATGGTGGGAGTCCATGTGGAGGGCTGGATGGTGGGAGTCCATGTGGAGGGCTGGATGGTGGGGTCCATGTGGTGTGCTGGATGGTGGGAGTCCATGTGGAGGGCTACATGATCTGGATTAACCGAGTTAATGCATTATAGAAGGGCCTATGGATATGAGAACCAACAGGCTTATTAACGAAGTGACAACAGGCTTTTCTAAGGCTGGAGACCCATGAAGGCTATTGGACCACCTGTTCAGTGCCTGGTGCCTGATATCTGAGTCCTGAGACACAGGACTCCCTCCCCCCCCCCAACTCTGTGTGTGTGTGTTTGTGTGACCCTATGTCTCTGACCAGGCCAGATCTGATTTACATAGAAGCATTCTTTTTTCATAAATGAGGCCAAGCCTTCTCTTTCCTGCTGTCAAGACACCCTCTTCTCGTCCTTTCCTCATTTGGCATGCAAGTGTCTTAGTTTGATCCACAGGCAACTGAAAGAGACTATGTACCACACTGGGCATAGCTTGAGCATAGAAGACCTCAAAGCCAGCGCCCACAGTGTCACATCTCCTCCACAAGGCCACCTCCTAATAGCACCACTCCCTGTGGACCAAATCCAAACGCATGAGTCTATGGGGGACTCTTCCTATTCAGATCGCAGCAGTGTGTGTGACAGCTGCTAAGGACTCTGTTGATTCTCATGTTTCATGGAGGCTATCCTCTATGGCTTGGGATGAAGGATGACAATCAATTATTGTTGTAGTTACTTTTCTATTTCCTTTAATCCCAGCACTTGGGAGACAGAGGCAGGCAGATCGCTGTGAGTTCAAGGCCAGCCTGGTCTACAAAGCAAGTCTAGATGGTCAAGGCTACACAGAGAAACCCTGTCTCAAACAAAAACAAAAACAAAACAAAAACAAAACCCCAACAAACAAACAAACAAAAAAACCACCATGACAAAGGTAACTATAAAAAAGTTTAATTTGCCTTATCATTTCAGAGGGTTAGAGTGTATGATGGTGGAACAAAAGAACGTCTGAGAGCTTGTACCTTGATCTACAGTCATGATGCAGAGAGAAAGAGAGAGAGACAGAGATACATCCACACCCACCCACTCACCCACCAACACCCACAGAGAGAGACAGAGACAGAGATACACTCACCCACACCCACACACCCACACACCTCCCACACACATACACACACAGAGACAGAGAGACAGAGAGAGAGAGAGAGACAGATACAGAGAGAGAGAGACAGACAGACAGACAGAGGGAGAGAGACAGAGAGACAGATACACACAGAGAGATAGAGAGAGAGACACACACAGAGACAGAGAGAGAGGCCACCTCAAAGCCTGCCCCCAGTGATACGCTTTCTATGACAAGGCCACACCACCTAATCCTTCCCAAACACTTTCACCGTCCAGGGACCAAGTATTCAAACATATGAGCCTACAGGGGCCATTGTCATGCAAACAACCACAGTTACAGAGGTGGACAAAGCTGCAGACTCCAGTGCTAATATCCACTGTTATTCCTAGGGCCATGGGAAGGGGAATAAGAACAGAGTTCTTGTGTGTGTCATCTGTTAAAGGGACAGGAAAGCATCACTGTTTAGGTGCCATACGTGTGTGTTTGTGGATAAGGATGCAAGGATGCAAGTTCTAGTTCAGTTAGTAGGGATGTGGAGGGAGCTGAGGTGCTACAGGAGAAATGCTTTGTTTGAGTAGGTAGGCAGGAAGGTGGAAGGAAAAGAGCTGGGTTTTCTTTGAGACAAATCTGGCTGAAGCTGATCCTGCCAGGGATAGACATACAACAGTGGGGAGGGGTGGGTATGGGTAAATGATTGACTCATTCAGGATGAAGCGTGTGTGTGTGTGTGTGTGTGTGTGTGTGTGTGTGTGTGTGTGTGTGTGTGTGTGTAATAGAAAGGTGTTAGAGAGGGGGAGATTTTTTTATTCCATACAGGCTTGAGTGGGCCCTCCATCTGTTGGAAGTCATGGGAAAAGGCCTGACATCCGCTGTGGTACAAAGTCCTGTGGCACCTGTGTCATTGCGTACAGCTTGAGAAATGCAACAACCGAGGGGACCTCCCATTTGTGGTGGGTGAAACTGAGTAGCCCACCCATTTGGAGGTGACCTGAGAGTAACAGTGGGATTAGAATGAGCAGAGGCTAATTGCTCCCCTGGGAACTTTATAGGAAGGCAGTGTGGCATAGCAGAGATGCGTGTGGACTAGCAGGAAGCAGAGGTGCGTGGTCAGGGTCCAGTGTTGGTGACCCTCAGCCATAGGTCTGGAAACCTTAGAGCTGTTTTGGAAATCTGTTCATACAGTTCAGTGCAGTGGTGTTTGTCTGGTCGTTGAAAACAGGTCCATCTTGCTTTTGGACCTGGAATGAGGCATGTGAATTTGTCCAAGACTGAAGAGAGCATGGGATAGCCCTATCTGCTGATGCCGAAAGGGAGAGACACAGCTGGGAGTCACTCGCCAGAGTCCTGACAGAGTTATTGAGTAAGAGGGGTGCTCAAGGAAGAGTGTGTGCTGGGTGGTTGGAGGTGAGAGCTTCATTAATTGAAGTGAAGAGAAAGGCTAGAACTGAGGACTATGGATGTTATCAATTGGAATAGGCTAGGGTCAGAGGGATTTACACTCAACTAGTCAGTTTCAGTCCTCAAGGATGGGAAAAGCGGGGAAGGAGGGAGGCATGAAGGGAGAGAGAAAGGGGGAGGGAGGAGGAAGAGGAGGAGGAAGGTAGGAAGGGGGAGACTGGGGATCAGAGGGGATTGTCTACAAGAAGCCCTTCATGGATACAGGGAGCCGAATGGCAACTCACCCACCATATCTCGTTACCAGTTCACTTGTGTCCTCCTGTAGGGACTGACTGCAGAACAGCTATTCTTGGTGGCTTGTTATATGTGTGCTGTGCGTACATGTGTATATTTCCATGTGTGTGGGACCACATATGTTTGTTATATGTGTGCTGCGTGTATGCATGTGTATATTTCCATGTGTGTGAAACCACAGGTATTTGTTATATGTGTGCTGTGCATACGTGTATATATTTCCATGTGTGTGAGACCACATGTGTTTGGCCTGAAGTTGAGGTGTCTTCCTTGACTGGTCTCTACTTTAAAAATAATTATTCTTAATGTATGGCTTCTCAATTAAACCAAGATCTAACAAACTCTGCTAGATGCGGTAGTCAGATTGCTTTGGGCTTTCCCCAGTACTGGGAGCACAGGCTCCAAAAACAACTGTTCTTTTTCTTTTTCTTTTCTTTCTTTCTTTTTTTTTTTTAAATGTAGGTGTGGGGTTCTGAGCTGTAATTCTAATGCTAGTGTGGCAAATTTTTATCCACTGAGGCATCTCTTCCTGGCCCTTCTTGAATAATATCTAATGAACAAATAGAACATTTCTTGTGATATTTAGCAGGATGCAAATTCCAGGCACAGAAACCATGGATTGCAAGCAGACAGTCTTTCTTGTGGGTCTGGAAATGATGCAGTCTGCTGTACTGGGACAAAGCCAAGCATTGCACTTCACCAAGCGCTGCATGAAGAAGCCATTGTACATGAGGTAAAAGATTCACAGGAAGACAGCTTCAAAGATGACCTGGAAGAAAATGCTGGTGGTGTAGGTAGGGACCATTTGATAAAGACCTTTCAGGTTTTATTTGTTTGTTTTTAATATTTGTGTGTGTGTGTGTGTGTGCACCCTTGTGTGTGTGTGTCCATGTGCATGTGTGTATGTATGTGCATGCACAGATGTGTTCATGTTCATGTGTCATGTGTGTGCAAGCATCCACAGAGGCTAGAAGAACATGCTGGTTCTTTTGGAGTTGGAGGTACAAGTGGTGTGACCTGCCTAGTATGGGTGCTGGAAATGACCGCTGGTCCTCTGGAAGGACGGGAAGTGCTCTTAACCTCTTAGCTATCCTTAAGCCCTTGGACCATTTGGCATTTGATTTCTTAAATGTTTAAAAACAATTGTGTGTGTGTGTGTGTGTGTGTGTGTGTGTGTGTGTGTGTGTGTGTGTTTTCCTTCAAAAAATTCCCATTTTTTGTGTCTCTAGAGGCTATGTTCATGGCCACCAGATTGTCTGCTAGTGTGGACAGTAAGATTTGCAGGGCCCAGAGCTGGTTGTGAGAGATGGAAAAGTGGTAGCTCTACCACATGTTGTTGCCACCAGTCTGGAGAGCGCTGTAAACAAAACCGGCCTTCTTATCTCCCCACATCTCCTTTGCAGTGGCTTGCTCTGTCTTTCCTAACCTTCTTCACGGTCACCACAAGGATCATATTCAAACAATGGCCAAGATGGTGAGCGAGGTTTTCCCAATGTTGTGAGGTCCAGTCGACACCCCTAGGACACTTTGTAGTGGGCCCCAACCCATCCTGTTCTCAGGGCAGTTGACACGGACTGAAGACAAATGAAAATAACACAAGAATCACTGGTCTGGTGGGAACTTGGGCACGGCTCTGATTCTGGTTGAACAGGTACTCTCGGCTCTCCTTCTGAGCAAGGACTGGCACACAGGCACCTCTCGAAGGATGACAACACAACTTATTTTGCCATAGGATTAAGGTTATGAGTCTCAACCACCGCAAACACGTTTCTGTGTGATATCTATTAGAGAGGATTGTTCACCGGAATGACTCACCCAGTCTTTAGCACATAATGAAAATGTGGCTACAGGGTTGTACCAAGCCAAGCTCTTGTTAGCTTAAAGACAAAACTGAGTCCTGGCAGAGCTCAGTGGACCCACCTCCACCGTCCCTCAGGAGGCTCCGTTGGTGTCTCCGACTTTGGACAGTACCAGGAGAAAGACGATAGCTGGGCCAGTCTCTCCTTGGGATACAGAAGCCAAGTTCTGATGATGAAATGTCTGCACATCTACCTGACCCAGCACTGTCTCCCCGAGGTCTCCACGCATAGGTTTTCTCTTTAAAATATTTTGAATAGTGGCTGGAGAGATGGCTCCAGTGGTTAAGCATTCTGATGGTCTTTCAGAGGACCTGAGTTCAGTTCCCAGCACCCATGTCAGACGGCTCACAACCACCTGTAACCCAAGCCCTTGGGAATCATGCCTCTGTCCCCAGAAACCTGAACTTATGTGTACACCCCACATAATTAAAAAATAAAATACATACTTATGAATATTTTTATTAATTTTTACAAGTTTTGGATGAAGCTATGTCCAGATTTTTTTATGTTCTCAGGAAAAATCCTTATTTATTCACATAAGCAATGAAGTCCAGTATATGAAAGACACGTACCAACGGCTGCGCATCAGAGAAGAGCAACCTGAATGGAAACTGGCAAATATTTGAGCAGGCATTGTAGAGAAGAGGACATAGGGACATAGCTGAATAGTAGAGGGCTTGCTTTGTATGTGCTTGTCTTGCATGCTTATACAAGGCTCTGGCACAACAAATGAAACAAAGTCTAATACTTTAGAAAGTATCCAGGGGCTGGAGAGATGGCTCAGTCCAAGGTGCCGTGCTTGTCCAGAGAACAGGAGTTGGGCTCCCAACACTTGTATCAAGTGGCTTACAACCACCTGTGACTCCAACCCCAGGGGATCCAATGCCCTCTTCTGACGTCCTCAGGCACCTGCACACGCCACACACGCCACACACACACACACACACACACACACACACACACACACACATACACACACACTGTTTCCATAGGGCTCTATATTAAGATAGAAAAAAAACCCCAACTAAGACAGTCCAACTGACAAGAGGATATGACAGCCCCTAGAACCCACATCTGGCACCCTGGAACCTCCTCTTTCCTTCCTGGTTTCTTCTGCCAGTTACTAAATGACACTGCGAATCTTTTTAGTGACTTTTGTGCAAGACTTGTGAAGTCCATGAGCAAAGCCACAGAGCCAAACACTGTAACAGGCATTTAGTAAACAGTGACTTCTTACTTTGAGTGTTTGTCCTCTGTGCTGAACAAATGAATCATGTTAAAAAAAAAAAAAAAGCAGATAATTTTAAGTGAAATGGAACTTCTGGTACAGCACATTCTGAGCTGCAGCACAAATGTTAAAATGCAAACTAAAAATACCAAGTTACCACAGGGGGGGGGCGGGAAGAATTCTCTCCCTCTGCTTCCCACCGGACCTTTTTTTTTTTTTAACTACTTCACACACTACCCGGGCGGCCAGATTATTGCCTTCACTTTATGTTTATCACAACAGGCCCCAAACTGCTGAGCCAGGGGACTGTGTGCCAAGTTAGCTGATGTTTACTCTGAACACTGACATTAAGATGAATCCTCACTCCACCAAAGGGATGCACTGATTACACGGACTACAAGTCTCCATAGTTTTGAATTCTAGGGGAGAGCGGTGTAAAACTCACACCCAGGCTGTTAGTAAACAACCACTGTTAAGTGGCGCATTTTGGAGGCATATGTAAGGATAAAAGAAAAGCCAGAGTGCGGAAAAAGTCCCTTTTACAAATACTCAGAAATCCAAGCCTACTGCCTGGGATGGGAGTGGGTAGGGGTGGGGGGTGGGAGATTGGGAGGTTGGGAGGTTGGGGTTTGGGGGGGATGGGAGGTTGGAGGGTTGGGGGGCTGGGGGTTTGGAGGGCTGGGGGGTTGGGGGGGGAGTGGAGGGGTGAGGGTGGGTGGGTGTGAATTCCAGTCACTAGTGAGTGGGGTAGAGAGAAAGCAAGCAGTGCTCAGTCACTGTTATTTACTGTCTCCTAATGACAGGACTGCCTCAGAATGCAGATGAGATTTTCTACTGAACATGTGCGTCCTCAACACGTGGGCACCAACAAATACGTACAAACCAATACATTGTGTCATGGCTGAAGCATTTTAAAAATTCTTAAAAAGAAAGTAAGTGAGCCCACCTCAATTCTAACTATCATATAAGAAACCTGACGCCACTGCCTGGGGATGGGCAGGCAGCTAAACTGATCTGATCTCAGGATCTGCATGGCTGGGGCCCCGCCCCCCTTTCTCCTGCTGAAGCACTTCTCCTCCACCCAGCCCAGCCTCAGGCATTCATTCATCAAGGAAAGCAAGCGCTTGTCGCGATTTCAGGAGCCTAGAAGGAAGGTCAGTCATTCTCCATGTTTCCTTGCGGAGGCTCTGCTTCCCAGTCCTGGGGTGCCCCAGGGTCTGGGAGTCTCAGAGCTCCGGTCGGTCCTGGGCGCTGCCTGGTCCCCAGCGCGGCTGGAGCTTCTTTTCCCCAGCTCTGCTGCTCTGGCACCAGACACTCCTCCCAGAGCAAGGCTCTGCCCGCTGGGACAATGAGGCTTCTTTCACTCCGGCTGTGCCCTTCACTCTATGGTTCGCCCTAGGTTATCGTCCCTGCTACCGCGCTGTTCCCTCACTGCTGCCCACCCTGCTATGCCACTCTTTTCCTGGAATGTGCCACATTTCTGCAGGTCCCTAGGAGGTCCCTTCTTGGGCACGCAGGCTCCGGAATCCCTCACCTGTATCGTGCAACTGAGTCCCTCACCAGCATCCAGCACCTACACTCAAAGGTGAGCAGCAGCACTCCCAGCCCACTGCTTCTATTTAAAAAGACTTGTGAACATTCTTTTAGAAGACCGCATTGGATCCCCTGGGGTTGGAGTCACAGGTGGTTGTGAGCCACTTGATACAAGTGTTGGGGGCCCAACTCCTGTTCTCTGGACAAGCACGGCACCTTGGACTGAGCCATCTCTCCAGCCCCTGGATACTTTCTAAAGTATTAGACTTTGTTTCATTTGTTGTGCCAGAGCCTTGTATAAGCATGCAAGACAAGCACATACAAAGCAAGCCCTCTACTATTCAGCTATGTCCCTATGTCCTCTTCTCTACAATGCCTGCTCAAATATTTGCCAGTTTCCATTCAGGTTGCTCTTCTCTGATGCGCAGCCGTTGGTACGTGTCTTTCATATACTGGACTTCATTGCTTATGTGAGACTTTGTCTATTCTGGCTCCGTTTCTCCACTCTATGTTGTCTTTTGTTGAAGTTCTGGGTAATAAAGTATTGAAGTCTTCAAATGTTCAGTGCTTGTGTGTGTGTGTGTGTGTGTGTGTGTGTGTGTGTGTGTGTGTGTGTGTGTGTTTGGTTTTGAGTTTTTGAGAAAGGGATTCTCTGTGTAACCTTGGCTGTCTTGGACTCACTTTGTAGATCAGGTTGGCCTCACAGAGACCCACCTGCCTCTGCCTCCCTGAGTGCTGGGATTACAGGTGTGCACCACTGTGCCAGGTGATGGCTTTCGTTTAAATTTATTGTTTACTTTAATTTCTATCACATTTATTCTCTCTCTCTCTCTCTCTCTCTCTCTCTCTCTCTCTCTCTCTCTCTCTCTCTCTCTCTCTCTCTCTCTCTCACACACACACACACACACACACACACACACACACATACACAGGTGGGTGGGTGGAACACAGGTGGGAACCAGCAGGAGTCTGGAGGGAGCTGCCAAACAAGAAGCTATATGTGCTGCATTGAGAAAACGTTCACCAGCCAAGCAGGTCTTTCAAAACCACATTGCCTGTGGCAGGATGTGCTTGATCACACATAGGTGGTAGATATGCAGGTAGAAAGTACATCAGGGTGTATGCCTGCCCCCATTGGATGAAGGCAGGGAGTATGCAGCCTTGTGGGTTTTGCCTTTATAAGCAGACGAATGTAATTCATGGCCATTTTCTGGGAATCTCAGGTATGGACTATCATTTTGGCTAGGGTTTTGTAGGCTCAATTTTCTTAACAATTATATTTTATTACGAACTTATTAACCGAGAGTACCTCACTTACAACCCAACTAACCTAAACAACAGGAAAAGAAGATTAAAGAATACAATAATGAAGCCGTAAGGATATCAGTTCCAAGGAACAACTCTCCAGGCGTAATCAGCAGGATTTCTTCTGCTGGAACCTGGAGTAACCAGAACCCAGAACCTCAGCAGGAGCCTGGAGCCCCGAAGACTTCCCTCAAGCAGTTCTCTCTAGGAGCATCTCAAAGTGGAGCAATGAACAGCCAAAACTATCCCAAGTCTCCAAAGGCCCTGCCTCCTGTTTTTTGGCTCACATTTATATCTCCTCTCAGAATTTATTCAAGGATGTTTTTCAGCTGGTTAACAACCAGCTTCTAAGGGGATAAACATCACCTGCTCTCTCACAAGTCTTTTTCTCATCCCCCATGTGTGACCTAAACAAAAAACATGGTTATCTCTCCTTCAGTGTTTGGTAAAGCTTGCTTCAAACTAGGCTAAAAAATTGTGGTAGTATTCTTTTTTTTTTAATTTTTAAATTTTTATTGATTTATTCATATTACATCTCAATGGTTATCCCATCCTTTGTACCTCCCATTCCTCCCTCCCTCCCATTTTCCCCTTACTCCCCTCCCCTATGACTGTGACTGAGGGGGACCTCCTCCCCCTGTATATGTTCATAGGGTCTCTTCTTGGTAGCCTGCTGTCCTTCCTCTGAGTGCCACCAGGCTTTCCCATCCATGGGACATGGTCAAATATGGGGCACCAGAGTTCGTGTGAAAGTCAGACCCCACTCTCCACTCAACTGTGGAGAATGTCCTGTGCATTGGCTAGATCTGGGTAGAGGTTTGAAGTTTACTGCACGTATTGTCCTTGGCTGGTGCCATAGTTTGAGCAGGATGGCAAAATAGAAGAATCCAGAAGGTCCTAGAAACCTACAAGAAGAACATTATGATGTGGTAGTGTTCTTATTCTCGTCTGGTGAGATGAACAGATGTGGTCACAGTCCAGCCAATGGGTGGTGGAAACAGCCAGGACCAGGGAGACACATCTGTGCAGAGATAGTGAAGACGACCTTTAGAAGGAAGGGATGGATTCGAGTTCATTTTATCATCACGACCAGCATTATCTTTATTTCCTTTTAGGCAGGATCTTACTCTGTAGTCTGGACGGGTGTGGAGGGCACCACATACTCCAGAATGTCTGCGACTCGTGTTGAACTTCCTGCCTTTCTTTCCCAAGGGCTGCTACTGTAGGTGTCAGCTACCATGCTCAGCACAAGTCCTGGCTTAGTAAAGGCTGCCTACCAGCACAACGTGCTCAGCCTTAAACACCTATTGGATGGCCCACTCGATGTTAGAATCTGGCCACGTACATTTGTGAAGCCACCCCTGTAAAGTACAAGGAGGAGGGGGCTGTGACTTTGAGTCACCTGCTTGGGAGGTCTGAGACTCTCTTAAGTGGCGCTGACTCAAGCCCAGGGCACCAAGGAAGACTGCTAGCCATGGGTGAGCCCCGGGCACTAATTTTATGCCTGCAGCAACCTTTACCCCTCCCAGAAGCACAGCACTGCACAACCCTGCGCTTGGCTCAGAGGCCTTGTTGCTTGAGCTGCTCAGTGCCACACTGTGCCTAGACTCTGACCCCCTTGACTCTTTAGCTTCTGGTCTTGTGTTTCCATGTTTTCACCCCCAGCCCCATGTTTCCTACTTCTTTCTCTGTGGGTACTGGAGCAGATAGGTTCTCCAGGCCCTTATGGTAAACGGAAGAGTATTCAGATAGCAGCTGCTCATGTCCTCCATGAGCCTCTGCTCTAGGTAGTTTACACACGTGCCCTCCTAACACAATATGCACGCCGCGGAGAGGTCATCCTGTCTAATTTAAGGAACAAAACCCAGGGAACAGCCCGTGCATGTTCCGATGTGCATATGCAGATTCGGTTTTGAGTTCTGGGGTCTGAAGTTGGTTGAATCTGCGGATTCTGGAATCATGATCATGGCCCTTGCTTCCTCCTTTCACCTCCATTCTTGCGCTTGCTGCTGCTAACCAGCTCCTTCCGCAGAGGATTCTGTCTCTCCTACTCCATCCCTGGGTGAACACGCAGAGCATAGGACTGCCCACTGCACACCAGGTCTTGTCGATTCTTCCTCCCAGCGACTGTCAGGTGGGCGATAGATCGATGCTTCAGGATAGTGTTGAGCGGACGTCTGAGTCTGAGCCACAGCCCCATGTTTACTAGCTCTCTGCCATTGGACAAGCAACTTCACATCACGGGCCCCAGGTTTCGTGAGTTTCTTGAATATTGAAGGAATCCACCACAAATCAAGCCTCCTGCTTAGTCTGGGGGAGGGGTGGTGGCAGAGGGAGAAACAAATTGCAATGAAAAGCAGCCCCCCTGCCTCCTCCCCACACTCTCTTTTGCCTGTGGGGACCCCCATTCTGCTGTTGGTACCCTGCTGAAGAACATGTGTTATTGGGCTCAGTCTGCCCCCCCCCCCGACAGTCACACGTGATGAACCAAGACGAGAAACACCAAGTCCCCTCCAAGAAGACACTTTTTTCTTTTTTTGGATTTTTTTCAAGACAGGTTTTTGTGTTTTTTTGTTTTGTTTTTTTGGTGTAGCCCTGGCCATCCTGGAACTCACTCTGTAGAACAGACCTTGGCTTCAAACTCAGAGATCCACCTGCACAAGAGGACATATTTTATTTTCTACTCATTAAAGAGCCATTTCATTTGATGGGTTTTAAGTAGTTCGCTACTGTTAAGATTATAGAAGGGCAACATTTCCTCAATACATGAAGTCATCATGTCTCCTGGGGAAAACCAGACACCATTTACAGATATGATGGCTTGCCTACTGCTTAGAATGTTTGCTTTAAGCCAAAATGGAAAACCTCAAGCTTGTAGATTTCTGCTTACAAAAGTCTTCTGTTTACAAAGGCAGCTTGTTTGCAGAACAAAAGAAGCAAGAGCTTTGTCAGAGTTCTCAGAGACTAAACTCATATCCTTCTTCCTATAGGACGTAAATCTTTACACTAGTGTCAGCAAGCTCAGGGCCCAAGAGCTCAGGCCCAGGAGCTCAGGCCCAGGGGCTCATGACCAGGGAGCTCAGGCCCAGAGAGCACAGGCCCAGGAGCACAGGCCCAGGGAGCAGAGGCCCAGGAGCACAGGCCCAGGAGCTCAGGTCCAGGGAGCACAGGCCCAGGGAGCACAGAACCAGGAGCTCAGGCCCAGGAGCTCAGGCCCAGGGGCTTAGGCCCAGGGAGCATATGCCCAGGAGCTCAGGCCCAGGAGTACAGGCCTAGGGGCTCAGGCCCAGGGAACACAGGCCCAGGGAGCACAGGCCCAGGGAGCACAGGGCCAGAAAACACAGGCCCAGGGAGCACAGGGCCAAAGAACACAGGCCCAAGAGCCAGGCCCAGGGAGCACAGGCCCAGGAGCTCAGGCCCAAGAGCACAGGCCCAGGGAGCACAGGCCCAGGGAGCGCAGGGCCAGAAAACACAGGCCCAGGGAGCACAGGGCCAAAGAACACAGGCCCAAGGAGCACAGGCCCAGGGAGCACAGGCCCAGGGAGCACAGGCCCAGGGAACACAGGCCCAGGGAGCTCAGGCCCAGGGAACACAGGCCCAGCGGCTCAGGCCCAGGGAGCACAGGCCCAGGGAGTATAGGCCCAGGGAACACAGGCCCAGGGAACAGAGGCCAAGGGAACACAGGCCCAGGGAGTTCAGGCCCAGGAGCTCAGGCCCAGAAAACAGAGACCCAGGGAGCACAAGCCCAGGGAACACAGGCCCAGGGAGCTCAGGCCCAGGGAGCACAGGCCCAGGGAACACAGGCCCAGGGATCGCAGGCCCAGGGAGCTCAGGACCAGGAGCACAGGCCCAGGACCTCAGGCTCAGGGAGCTCAGGCCCAGGAGCACAGGCCCAGGAACTCAGGCCCAGGGAGCACAGGCCCAGGGAGCTCAGGCCCAGGGAACACAGGCCCAGGGAACAGAGGCCCAGAGCCTCAGGCCCAGTTAGCCTAGGCTCAGGAGCTCAGGCCCAGGCAACACACGCACAGGGAGCACAGGTCCAGAAGCTCAGGCCCACGGAGCAAAGGCCCAAGAGACACAGGGCCAGGGAGCATAGATCCAGGGAGCACAGGCCCAAGGAGCATAGGTCCACGGAGCACAGGCCCAGGGAGCACAGGCCCGGGGAGCACAGCACAAGGAAGCAAAGTCCCAGGGAGCGCAGGCCCAGGGAGCACAGGGCCAGGGAACACAGGCCCAGGGAGCACAGGCCCAGGGGCTCAGGCCCAGGAAGCTTAGGCCCAGGAGCTCAGGCCCAGGCAACACAGGCCCAGGGAGCTTAGGCCCAGGGGCTCAGGCCCAGGGAACACAGGCCCAGGGAGTTTAGGCCTAGGGAACACAGGCCCAGGAGCTCAGGCCCAGGGAACACAGGCTCAGGGAGCTCAGGCCTAGGGAGCAGAGGCCCAGGAGCACAGGCCCAGGGAGCACAGGCTCAGAGAGCACAGGCCCAGGGAGCACAAGCCAGGAGCACAGGCCCAGGGAGCACAGGGCCAGGGAACACAGGCTCAGGGAGCTCAGGCCCAGGAGCTCAGGCCCAGGAGCACAGGCCCAGGGAGCACAGGCCCAGGGATCTTAGGCCCAGGGAACACAGGCCCAGGAGCACAGGCCCAGGGAGCAAGGCCCAGGGGGCACTAGATGTTATCCAGCATAGCTATTGTTCTATGTGTTTTCTAAGTGCCACTTCAGGAAGCATAGTTTATTCACTAGCTTATAATTCACCACTATGGATTAACACCAATCAGTCCCTAGCAATTCATCAAATACCTGGTGAGCACAAATGCTATGCCTTGGATGTTGGGAAGGGTTTCTACAGCCATGATGAAACACCACGGCCAAAGCAAGTAGGGCAGGAAGGGTTCATTTGGCTTATGTTTACAAAACACTCTTCATCATTGAAGGAAGTCAGCACAGGAGGAACTCAAACAGGACAGGGACCTAGAGGCACAAGCTGATGCAGAGGCCATGGAGGAGTGCTACTTACTGGCTTGCTTCCCCTGGCTTGCCCAGCCTGATTTCTTAGAGAACTCAGGACCACTAGTCCACAGGTGACTCCACCTGCAATGGGTTGGGCCCTCCTCCATCAATCATTAATTAAGAAAATGGTGGCGTTTTCTCAGTTGAGGTTCCATCCTTTCAGATGACTCTAGCTTGTGTCAGGTTGACATGAAACTAGCAGGACACACTGCAACACGCATTGTATTGGTAAGTTGTCATGTGCTTTGTAAGATCTTGAAAGCAGGCTCTGAGCAAGGAGTCTGTATCTTGTACCTTTCAAAACCCCTTGTCCTGGCTCAGGCTGACCCTCTAACTCCATAACAAGGAGAAAGGATGCTAGCAAGCAGTAAAGGGCATCAAAACATCACATGGTTGACTTATAACAAGTCAAAGGGCTATGTACAAATAACTGAGTGCTTAGCTGCAGCCATGTGCATTTGTCAACTTCCCAACATCAAAGGCATAGGAACCTCATGGAAGAGGCAGTGGCATGAATGTAAACGCTGGCGTGCAGGGAAGGAGCTATGAAATGCTGACTTCTAGACACCACATAGCGGGTGCACTCACCAACTCACAGATGCTGTGGTTTCCCGAACAAGACCTGTACAAGATCGAGCCAATCAAAATTCCAGTATGGATGGAGGAGACCCTGTGTCTATTTGAGTGCTGCTGAGGGAGGGAGAGTCTGTCTTTGGGGGACATGGCCACTGGTAGATTATGCATGCTTAAGTGGATGGCCACACACCCATGTACATATGGACAGAACTAACTGCATGTCAGGTTATGATAAAGATAAAATAAAAAGAGGACATGAATTTGGGAGTGAGATGGGGTTGGGCCACACTAGAGGAAGTTGGTGGGAGATAGTGGAGGGTGGCTCTGATCAACATACATTGTATAAATGAATGAAACCTTCAAAAAGTAAGAAAATATTATTTTAAAAATGTCCCCGAGAACAGCTAGAAAGTAAAGTATCTCCAACAGAGGTTATTGCTGTTTATGAAATATTGCAGGAATAGAAATGGGAAGACAGAAACTTCTCCAGGGAGAGGATGGAGAAGACTCTACCAGGGGACAGCATCTGACTAACCCTGTTAGTTTCGGTGGGATGGCTTTAAGTGCCTGATCTGATGATGTTTTCTGTCCTTTGCTATTTGCTTTTTTTCTTTTTTCCCATTGGAAGCCTTACCCAGGAGCACACTTTGCCCAGCTGGGGAAGCTCAGTTGGGGACTCCAGCGGGCTGTCTCGATGGAACTTCTGTTTCTGCTGGATGCTTGTCAGCCCTCAATTCGATGGTGCTATCTGTTGTTGGATCTCTCAAGTTGGCTAGACTCTGCTGCATGGAGGAGTGAGTACCCAGTTTCATGACGGTTTGCTATCTGCTACTTGCTATTTAGCTTTTACATTTTTTTTTCTTGTTATATATCTAATAAACTCACTCATTCAAAAAAAAAAAAAAAAAACCATGGCCAAATACATCATTCTATCGACTTTATAGACCACACATCTTGCAGCATGGGTGAACCTTAAAGACATCATGTTAAGTGATATGAGCCAGTCACAAACCAAATACAGATGCATATGCGATACACAGAGGAGAAAAAGAAGATGGTGAGGGAAGAATGAGCTGTTCTTACAGAGCTTCTACCTGGGAAGATGTTCTCAAGCTGGGTGATAGCAAGTACACACCAAATGGATGTATTCAAGGCCACTGCATGGCACACAAATTAGCTGAGGTGATGAATCTAGCCCTGCCCTTCACTCTGGCCCTAATTAAAACACACACACACACACACACACACACACACACACACACACACACACAAGATAATAGGACGTGTCCATGAACCCAGCAGGGAAGGACCTTACCCAAGAAGCAATGAAAAAAACGAGTTGTGAGCTAGAGAGAGAACTCAGTGAGTAAAGGCACTTGCTGCCAAACCTGATGACCTGACCTCAATCTCTGGGACCCACATGGTAGAAGGAGAGAACCGATCCCTGCAAATTGTCCTCTGACTTCTACACATATGATGTAGCGTGTGACCCCCAGTGAGTGAATGAATGAACGAATGAGTGAATGAATTTAACAGGTGAAAGCCTAACAGTTGATGGGTATTTGTTTTTTCAAATGAGATTGAAGCATAGACTGGGGGGCAAGAATATAATAGGATTGTAAGGAAGGAATTTATCTTTTAGGCAGCAGAAACTTCTGGAAACTTCTCATGTTCATGAATATCTAAGCCCCAGGTGTCAGAATTTTCTCAAGAGATGAGCTGAGATTTTTTTTTCCTCTTCTCTTCATAGGTCTAAAATCAATAAAAGGAGCATCTTGCTACAGCATTGTACACTGGGCCCCTGGCTTTTAGGAGTATGATGCCAGGCAGAGAGGTGTCTGTTGCAGACTGTCCCAAAGGATTGAGCATCTTTACTGATGTCCCCGGATGGGAGCAGTATGTATAGCAAGGCCAGGTGAGGAGCACAGGTCGGGGACAGGAGTGAGGGACCGCCAGGATGTGAGTAGACAGGGGTGTGGGGGTGGGGAGGATCTGATGGTGACAACGATGGAGGTAGAAGTAGTGTTCATCAGAACTTGTGGACTTTGATGGGCGTTTGCCAAGTGATGGTGGGAGCCCGGGGCTGTGGTCCAGGCTTAAGCTGGTGCATTCCCACTAATTATGTAAATGGTGATGGGAATTGAACAGTTTCGAGGTTTTATGTTTCACTTTATGTGGCCAGGATTGTTTTAGATTTCATTTGGAATATTTTTGTCAGAGGATGCAGAGCACATACCTCCCCGATTTCTTGGGAAAAAGAAAAAAGGGACCCAAAGGTCACACCAGCAGTAGTGAGCTGCTGTAGGGGAGGCAGGTCATTGTCATGAGAAAAGTTAATGACCAAATCATTTCTTCAGTGCTTTGCACAGGACTGATCTCAACCATTCCTTCCTTTTGAGCCCTTAGAGGTGGCTGTAGAGACCTGTGACCCCATGGGTCATGTGTTCCTGTACCGTACATGGGTTATCTCATGGCCCCAGAACCTCCACCATGGTAGAGGAAGATCGGGGGGCTTTCCAGACACGGTCAGTTTGAAGTTGGGCACATGAAGGGACTGAGGAAAGGCAGGAGGGTCTCAGTGAATATCTTTGACACCAAAGATATTCCACTTCCTCTGTAAAACTCCTGGTCTTTAAGGAGGTCCGGTGAATAGAGGTCAGCTCCCAGGGAGGAGAGGAGCCAGAAAGAGACCTGGCCAGCACCAAGTCCCATGGTGCTCTCTGGTTAGGCTGCCTCACTTTCCCAGCATGCTTGGCTTGCCTTTGTTGGTTTTAGTCTTCCATACTTCCTTTCTGATTGTTTTGGGAACATTCACCTGAAACAGAGGAAACCTCTGGCTTCTTTGTTCTGTAGGTGGAGGGGACACTCTGTGGGGGTGGAGGGGACACTCTGTGGGCCCAGGGTTCCGCCTACATGGATCTACGCGTGCCACTGTCTGGTGGCCAGGCTTCCCACTGACTTGTAGAATGCCTGACTTGAGTGTGCTATAAAGAAAAAAAAAGGTTAAAGCTGAATGTGGTAGTGTACAACTGTATTTCCTGCACTCGGGAGGCTGAGACAGGAGGGTTGCTCTGAGTCCCAGGCCAACCTGAACTATACGAGAAGACCCTGGCTCAAAATACACTAATGTAAGAAGCAATCTCCATGCGTGGTGGCGCACTCCTTTGATGCCAGTGCTTGGGAGGCAGAGGCAAGTGGATCTCTGTGAGTTTGAGACTGCCTGATCTATATACTAAGTTCTAGGCCAGCCAGGGCTACATAGTGAGATCCCACCCCAAAATAAGTAAAGAAAAAGAAAGAAAAAGAAAAGAGTTTTATTTTAGTCCATGGTCTGAAGTCTGGAAATGGTGAGAGCTTCCTGATGCTGTCAGGTGGTGGGAGGGTGTGGGGATAAGCGCTGGAAGATGAGGAGAGATGAACTCATGAGGCCACTAATTTGCTTTATTCATGATGGCAGATTCCTTTTGGCCTCAAAAAGGCCTCACCAACCCTCAGTCCATTGAGATGAAGCCTCAGCAAGAGTTTTGGATAAGCCATATCCAAACTTTTACCTAACTCAGAATGACACAAGAGGCCACACGCAGGACAGGCAGATGGGAATTTAGATATCTCAGCTTTCAAAAGCTGGAATGAGGTTTCTTTATGTTAATTTGATTTTGTCAGTTTTGTGTGACTGCAGTATACGTGCAGTGTGTGTGCAGTGTGTGTGCAGTATGTGTGCAGTGTGTGTGCAGTGTGTGTGCAGTATGTGTGCAGGCCAGTGATGGGAGGACTAGAAACACTTTGCATTCATATTCATATGAGTACATGAGGTGCTCTCTGGAGAGGTGCTCTCTGGAGAGGTGCTCTCTGGAGAGGTGCCACTTTTAATATGTGTACTGTGGGTCCAAATTCAGGTCTCTATGTTCACACAGCAAACACTTTACCAAATGACGCACTTCCTCAGTTTCTATTTTATTTTATTATATTTTTTTTTAGGGAATTTTTAAAAAATAATTTTTTTATGTTTAGTGCATTGGTGTTTTGCCTGCATGTATGTCTGTGTAAGGGTGTCATATCTTGGAGTCACAGACAGTTGTGAACTGCTGTGTGGGTGCTGGGAATTAAACCCAGGTCCTCTGGAAGAGCAGTCAGTGCCATCTCTCCAGTCTCTATTTTATTTTATTTTAGAGACAGGGTCCCACCATCTAGCTTAGGCTGGCTAAGAACTTGTGATCCTCCTATCTTGGCCTCTCAGAGTGCTGGGGTTGCAAGTGTTAGTCCCCATGACAGCTGGAAAGGTAACTTTTTTGTTGGTTTGTTTTCGAGACATGGTTTCTTTGTGTAGCCTTAGCTGTCCTGGACTCGCCTTGAAGACCAGGCTGGCCTCAAACTCACAGTGATCCTCCTGTCTCTGCCTCCCGAGTGCTGGAATTAAAAGTGTGTGCCACCACACCCGGCTGGGAAGGTAATTCTTGATGCCTCTTTCTAGAACAGGTTAACTGCGTACTCACTTATGTTGGTCTTCTGTAAGGACAGACCAAATGCCCCCTGGGCTTGAGGGTAGTGCCACCCAGAGCAGGGTAGAGGATGCCTTGTAGGATGATTCCATCTCCCGGATGGAAAAAGCAGGGGAGTTGAGGAAGGAGGGGTGGGGTCTGGGCAGAGAGGTACAGAAAAGAGAGAGAAAGGACATTGGGTGTTTCACAGTCAGGGTACCGTCTTGAGGTACAAGTGCTTAGGGATGGGGCCTCATCTGAGGTTGAGGTGTCACCGAATCCCATAGAGTGGGAAGAGGACAGGATCAATTCTTTCATGTTGGAAAAGACCCCTGAATCTTGCATTCTCTAACCTTAACTAAAGGGAGAAGTGGAACTAGGACATGGGCTGTGTATCTTCTTCTGGTCATGGCCCCATGGTTTCTGCAGTTTTCTCACACTCCATGCCATCCTCCTCTTGGTGGCTTTGTAGCTGGCTGTCTCATCCAGGCCTTGTCCCTTCAGCTCGCTCTGACACACCTTGGCTATGTTTGGTATGGCCTCGTCAGTGCTGGCCCAGGACGCTCAGGCCTGAGCATCTGTGATACCCCTCTCGCCCCGCCCCCAGCTCTTCCTCCTCCAGAGTCTGCGGTGTTCCCTTTCCTTCCCTGTTCAGAGACTCTTACATTTCCTCATTAGACGTGGCGGGGGAGGCTCTCAAGCCCTATGTGACCTCTTCTTGGCACCAACTCAGAGAGAGCTTGCTGAATCACCCACACGGGCCCCTGGCACCCTGGTAATTCTTATAATTATGGCCTCTTTTTCACACCTTGAATCATGTGGGCCCCAAGTCTGAAATGAGGGGTGTCCAGTGCCGGCCGCGATTTTTAAAAGCAGTATATAGTCTCATTTTCTTTGGAGCTGAGGGTTGCTGCCTGCTCCTGGCTTCTGTTGAGGAGGAAGTAATGCTTAAGGATTAGTAAAAGATCTTTTTCCTGCTGTTTGTCTTGGCCTCAGTACTTCAGAATTCAAACACTTGTACTCTTGACCCTGTGGCAGTGGCTGGTTTTGAGTTCAATTCCTGTGTGATTGTTAAAATACTCCCTCTCTAAGGAGCCTTGGTTGAAGTCACTGGCCTGATACTGTTTTAATTAATTAATTTTTAAAAATTAATTATTTTTTGCAGGGTTGGTGATGAAGCCCAGAGTCTCGCACATGCCAAGCAGGCACTGTACCATCAAACCATGTTCTTATTTACTTATTTATTGTGAGGCAGGATCTCAAGTGACCGAGGCCAGGCTGGCCTTAAACTTCCTATGTGGCCAAAATGACTATGACGCTCTACCCCCTGCTTCTCCCTCCCACGGTGCTGAGATTACAGGTGTGCAGCACCACCCCTGACACCCTGCTACCATGCTGCACTCAAGGAATGCACATATCTGAGGTTGAGGGCTAGCTGTCGAAAGACTAGAGACCTTTAAAATAATTTATCGGTTACGAAAAAGCTTCTTAGGGCACATAGACTTAGGCTTTCAAATTCCAGCTTTCTGGCTTGTTTGAGGTCTTCTTTGGACAAGCCCTCTGGCTCCTCTCCTCAGTAGGCTTGGCTGTGATGCGGGGAGGCCACGCCCACTTTATAGGCATTCTGGAGATGCCAGTGTTGGCAAGGAGAGGGGACAATTACATTCACTGAGGCCCACATGGTGTGTCAGCGACTCTGCCAGCGGCTTTTTTATCTTGGCATCATTTAAATTAGTTTGAACACTTAAAAGGTTGTGTGAATGTGGGGGTGTCTAGTACTAGAGGTTGTTTAGTATTATTTTAAGTTGTGTTCCCTCTGGGGAAGGGAATTGCTCTGAGCCCAGTTTCTTTATCTGCAAACCTGGGATAATACCTCCAGACTCAAATGGCTGTGTCACAGGACTTAGCTTTGAAGGAAAGAGTCGAGGCAAAAAGTCAGAGCAATTTACAGATATTTGGACGCGCTTGCTGATGCCCGTGATAAATTCTTCAAATTGCTGTGTGATAAGGATCACGCCAGGCTTTCTCAAATGGCTACCTTTCACATCAGGGTCATCTGCCCAAGTTAAAGACAGCTTACTGGAATATTTCTGTATCCTTTCATCTGAGCCGGGATTTAAATATACCTTGAGAATAGATCACAATGTCAGCTGAAAAAAAAGGGGCGGGGGGAGAGGAGGGTGAGGGGTAGCTCAGAGCCCAAACCCACACCATGTCGACCCTGGAAAGGAGGCTTTCTTTCTGGGAGGAGAGGCTCATGCTTTTTTGTTGTTGTTGTTGTTGTTCAGTTTTTGCTTCTGTTTTTAAGACAGAATGGGCTCTGGGGTGTTTTATCTTAAGGATCCAAATGGTTGTGAAAGCAAGCAAGCAATGCAGCTACTGTTTGGGTGGCCTCATTCTGCTGTGAAGAATTTGCACCCCGTTAAGTGAGCTCAAGGAACCCTGAATAGCCTCAGCACACCTGAGACCTGGTACACAGAGAAGCTTCCTGTCCCCAAAAGAGGAGGCATTTAAAGGAGGAGGAGGAGGAACCAGAAAAAAGGGTCACCCAGGCAACAGGGATAAGCCACCTGCTGTAAAGAAGGCTTACCTTATTTACTCCTTGAATGTTGGGGAAGAAAAGCCAGTCACGACTAGAATCTCATTCATGAAAGCTGACGCAGGACCATACCACCCTTACCTCTAGCTGCTCTCACCCCCACCATCTTTAAGGGCCACCCAAGTGGGTGATGTGTACCCACTCTGTGAATCCCACTCTGTCAACTGAGTTAGCCAACAGTTGGCATGAGGAAATGTAGCAATTGATATTATGGTTCTGGGCCACACAGAAAACTCATGCATTGTACTAAAAGCTGTTGATGCCTTTCAGTCACCTGACCTTGGTGGCAACTGAATAAGTGACCTTGGCCTAAAACAATTGCCCCAATGTTCTGTTCTGCTCCAATGCTCTGGGTAGATCTCCGCTTGTGTCAGCGCTGGTGATTTCAGCTGTTGCTGGGGCCAATGCTATCATTATTGTTATTTTTCAGTTTGTTTGTTTTTTAAAGTTCTAAACAGGATCTCATTATGTACTGCGGCATGACTCAAAAATTTTATTAATTTTTATTCCTTGTGTGTGCATGTCTCATGTGCATGCATACATATGCACCACCTGTGTGGCTGGTGCTCAAGGAAGCCAGAAAGAAGTGGAGGTCAGATTCCTGGAACTGGAGTTAGAGATAGTTGTGAGTCACTATGTGGGTGCTGAGAACTGAACCCAGACAGATCGTAACCACCAAGCCATCTCTCTCTCTCTAGCTCCCCAGGCTGGCTTTGAACTTGCAACCTCCCAGCCTCCAGCTACTAATATAGCAGGTGTATAGTGCCGTTACATCTGCCTCCCATTCTTGTTTTCATCAGGGAGCTGACGGGGCTGAGGAGGTGTTGCTGAGCTGCTTCTCGTTCTCTGGGAAAGGCTCTAACAGGGTTTCTGCTCATAGCTTCTGGCTGCCTGGACAGGCTGCAAGGGGCAGCCTGTCCCAATCCCCCCTGTGGAGGCGTGATGCTCCGCACCTTGCACCTTGGCACAACCAGAAACAGGAGCTGCCTTGGAGGTGTGAAGGACATGGCCGGCTAACAGAGCCAGCTGCCTCGGGCCAGGCTGGGCCATTTGCTGCTGCCTGGGCCAGGCTATGTACATAGAACAGCTGCTGCCTGGGAAGGGACGAACCCAACAGTCTGGTTAGTCTCAATCCTTGAAAGCGCAGCGGGCTGCAGGTGGGGCCAGGCCGGCGGAGAGAACGGACATGCGCAGAGAGGTCAGGACTCTGGTGCCCCGCTAGACTTCTATTCACACCTACTGGCTTTTGCTCCAAACCTCTCATATTTTAAAGTCTTATTTTGTTTTTCGTTGACAGAATAACTGTACATGTTGGTCAACCACGTGTTGTTACTTTACATGTAAATACAGTACATGCCTTTGACCCCAGTACTCGGGAGGCAGAGGCAGGCGAATATGGAGTTCTAGGCCAGCTAGGCCAGCTACAGAGCTAGTTCCAGGACAGCCAGGGCTACTCAGAGAAACCCTGTCTTGAAAAATAAATAACAAACAAAGTCATTCGAACTTCTGTTGGCTCAGTTATCACATTTTGATGGTGAGAAAGCTCAGAGTTTATTTCTGTAGCTACTTTCAAAGGTTCTCACTCTCTCTGTCTTCCTCTTTCCTCCCCCCTCCCTTCTTCCTTCCTTCCTTCCCTCCCTCCCTCCTTCCTTCCATCCCTCACTCCTTTTCTTCCCTCCCTCCTCCCTCCCTCCTTCCTCTCTCCTTCCTTCCCTCCCCTCCTTCCCTCCCTCCCTCCTTCCTTCCTCCCTCCTTCCTTCCTCCCTTCCTCCCTCCTTTTTTTCCTCTTTTTCTCTTTTTGCCAGAGTCCAGGGCCTACAGCATGCTCAGCCAGTGCTCATCACTGAGCTGTGCTCCAATTCCAGTAAAGGTGACTATAGTCACCCTGCTGTACAGTAACCACCAAGACTCATTTTTCTACTGTGTGTAGTTCTGCGTCCTTGACTCACCTTTCCATCTTTCCCTCATCCTCACTGTCCCCAGCATCTGGTAACTACTGCCTTATTTTCTACCTCCATAGAATTGACCTCTTCAAACAGTTCACATGTACATGAGGCCATTCACTATCTGTCTTTCTGTGTCTGGCTTGTTTCACTTAACACAGAGTCCTTCAGGTTTATCTGTGTGTTTCCAATGAACAGAATTACTATTTTATATATTCTTTTTAATTAAAATTGATTGACACATTTATTTATGTTTTTGAGACAGGGTCTCAGGTATCCCAGACTTCCCTCAAATTCCCTGTGGCTAAGGACAACCTTAAAGCTCTAGCCCTCAGTTGGGCATGGTGGCCACACTCGGGAGGCAGACGCAGGTGGACCTGCCTGGTCTACAAAGTGAGTCCTGGACAGCCAAGGCTACACAGAGAAACACTGTCTTGAAAAAAACAAAAATATCTCTAGCCCTCCTACCTCCACCTCCCAATGTTGGGGTCATAGATAGTGTGCTACGTTCCTAGAGGTTTGTTTTTTAAGAGATTTCTTTTCTTTTTTTTTCTTTTCTTTCCTTTTCTTTCTTTCTTTCTTTCTGTATATGAGTGCTATGTTGCTTTGTTTTCATGCACACCAGAAGAGGGAATCAGATTCCATCACAGATGGTAATTACAAATGGTCGTGAGCCACCCTGTGTTTGCTGGAAATTGAACTCAGGACCTCTAGAAGAGCAGCCAGTGTCCTTAACCACTGAGCCATCTCTCCAGCTCCCCTAGAAGTTATTTTTTTTAGCTGATATATAAAATCATACAAACTTAATATACTTTTGAAAACTGTATGTGTCTGCACATGCCCTGGCACACAGGTGGAGGGCCTAAGACAACATGTGGGCGCCTTTCACTTTATGCCATGTGGGTTCCAGGGATTGAACCCAGGTCGTCAAGCTTGGCAGCAGGCTGCCCTTTCCCGCTGAGTCATCTCACTGGACCCCTCCACTTCATATTTGTAGTGTATTTTCTCTCATCCATTTATCTGAGGGTGAACTCATGTGCTGGTTCCATGTCTTGGCCTGTGTGGATAGATGAGAGCTATAGTTGACATGGAAGTGCCAATGTGTCTGCCCTATCAGTTTTATACCCTTTAGCACTATGCTCAGGGTTGGAGTCTTAATGTAGTTATTTTTAATTTAATTTTTTTTTTTGAAGAATTCCCATGTGGTTTTCGCAGTGACTGTACGATTTACATCTCCTACCAAAGCTATGCCCGAGTCCCTCTGTGGCCACATATCAGGATTTGTTATCCTCTCTTCAGTAAGCCACTCTAAGAGCTACAAGCCCTAACTCATTGTGTGGTTTTGCTTTGCAGTCCTGCTGAGTAGAGATGACCATCTGCTTAGCCAGTGTCCTCCGATCCTTGCTGGGCAGTGTGGCCCTCTCGGCCTCACCTTTGACTTCATTCCTGCTGTCTGAGCTCTGGCCACAAGCTCACCAAACACCATTCCTGGCCAGACTGCCCTCAGCACCTGCATTTCATTGGACTTTGCCTGTGAGCCGCCTCACTAATGATTGACAATTAGGGGGTATACAAGCGCAGAACTTGTGGCCAGGCTAGCTGTTCTAAAAGCGTCCCTTCGTAGCTGGCTCCACCATGTTCCCTAAGGTTTTCTTCTAGGGATAGCCCCCACTCCCTCCCATTGTCCCTTGCGGTTTCCCAACAGTGACAAACCTGCGGTGCCTTCACGATGTTACTCTGTCGGATCCCAACGCCTTCCCTGACTGTAGAGAGAGTTCAGAGTTCAGTTTTCCTTCTTGCCTTCCCCTTTCCTGGCCCCTGGCACTCTCGTTCTAAAGCCACACCTTGCCATCCTCCCTGCATGCTCTTCTCCCGTTTTTCCCTCAGGGGTTTGTATCCAGAGATGTGCAAAGCATGACCCCCAGACAGGAGCCCCAAGGGTGGCTGCCCACAGACAGGCACGTCTCTAGCCCTGATGTTTTTGTGTTTTGCAGTGCTGCAGGGTGGAACGCAGGGCGTCTTGCATGCTGAGCAAGGCATCTGCCACTGAGCCATGCCCCTAGCCCTTAGCCCTGATCCTATGTCATGAGTTTCTGCCAAACCTTTCTAATGGCTCCCTTCTTTCCCCACTCTGCACGTGACTCATTTTCAACATGCTTTAACTCAGTCTCACCTGTCAACACAGATAACCTCGTTACTTCATCTCTATTTCCCAATGCTCAGGCATGCCTCCGTGATCCCTCTGCTAGGTAGCCCAGGCTGGCTTCAAACTCACTATTCAATTAAGAATTACCTTTAACCTCCTGCTTTTATGCGGGGAGTGCTGGGGTGACAGAAATGCTCTACTGTGTCCTGCAAACTTCTGTTCAGGCATCTGCACTATGGGTGCTCAGCGCCAGCCCCAAATCCCCAGCTCTGAAGCATGACGCAATTTCTCTACTGTGCGTGACCCTCCTTTGTTCCACAAGTTTCCAGGCCTGAGTTCAAAGGGCTTCCTAACCATTTCAGAGCCTAGCTGATTTCATGTTTTTGTTTGTTTTTCTGTTAAGTCATCCTTAGATTCAACTAAGCTTCCTCACAAACCTTCTGGGATTTTCTATTTGGTTCTGTAAATAAATGGAATAATGCCATTTTTAAAACATTTTGGGCAGACATAACTCAGAGAATTAATCTTGGACATTTGTCATGCCTTCCTGTTTGAGGAAAATTCACCTTAACTCTCCCATAATATAGTCCTATAAGCATAGATATGCCCTGGCCCCTCCCACCCTGACTCAGTGGTTCTCAACTCAGCATTCCTAATGCTGGGACCCTTTAATACAGGTCCTCACGTTATGGTGAGCCCCCCCCCATCATAAAATTGTTTTCATTGTTACTTCATAACTGTAATTTTGCTGCTGTTATGAATCATAATGTAAATATCTGATATGTGACAGCCAAAGGGGTCGTGACCCACAGGTTAAGAACCTCTGTCCTGATTGGACCCAGACCCCTCTCTGTTCTCCCCTCTCCTTGCCCCAGAATGCGGACAGAGCCAAAAGGAAAAGCAAGCAAGCAAATGAATGCTAGCAATAAAAGGTGTCCATTTCCTGCTTCCTTAAAAATCTTAGGGTGATGGTGGGGCCAGAAGGCACAGGCCAGCAGCCTAGCTGCTAAGGAGAGAGGACTGACGTGAGTTCAAGGCCTGCCTGCACTACAGAGTGAGTTCAAGGCCTGCCTAAGCAACTGGTGAGACTTTGTCTCAAAGTAAAAAAATGTCTGGGGATATCTCAGTGGTAGATGGTTTGTTCCCAGAAAAGGCAAGAAGAGGAAAGGAATAGAAAAGATAGAGAAGTTAAAGAGGGGAGTGCGGGGAAGTGAGGGGGCTGGGGGGGTGAGTGCAGGGGGAGGGTCATGGGGAGGAGAGAGGAAGAAAAATAAACGCAGCCACTTCCAGAAGTATTGGAGTGTGGTTTTGAAAGCTCAGACATAATCAGACTTTAAATTTTGTTTTTTTCTTTTATTGCGTCTATTTACTTGTGTGTTACAGCCCATGTGTGGAGGTCAGAGGAAAACTTGCAGGAGTGGGAGACCAAGGGTTATGTTTGGTGGCAAGAGTCTTTACAATCCCTCGCATACGTGTAAATATAAAAGATGTGGTGATTATCAAAACTTCTATTTCTGGATGAAAATCCCTACATGGGATCACTGACCCAGACATAAGTATGAATTCACACCAGCCTTGAGAAATAAGTTGTCGTGGGCTTAACAAACCAGGAACCTAGAGAATTGGGGAGCTATGAAAAGCTGCCGTGGGGGCGGGGCAAGACCCCCTTTCTACAATATGATTTGAGAATAATAGTTACTCACAACATTTTACTTGGTGAAGGCTTTTAAGAACGCTCTCCCGTAGCTTGAGATGAGCAAAGGTCACTTGTGGTATTTTGCCCTTAAGGTACTTGACCAGACTAGAACACAGCTGTTTTTCACGAGGCCCGGGTAAGCTTCAGCAACGTGTGCTGGCTTGTCTTACTCACTTAATGCTCATGGTTAATTTATACAGGCTTTGGAGGCTATTTTGGTGTAGCACAGTGCTAATAAAGTAAGCCGGACAGTGTTACAATGTCCGCATTCATAGTTGTGTCTTCCTCTGGGGACCATTCACTGTCTCTTGTGTGGAGAAAAGAGATCATTTTTTTCCTCATTAAAACATTATGGTAAGAATATTTAAACAAACTGTCATCTTAACTGGTTTCTCTCTCTCTCTCTCTCTCTCTCTCTCTCTCTCTCTCTCTCTCTCTCTCTTTGAGATAGGGTTTTCCTGTGTAGCCATAGCTGTCCTAGAACTCACTCTGTAGACCAGGCTGGTCTCAAACTCGGAGATCTGCCTGTCTCTGTCTCTTGAGTGCTGGGATTAAAGGCATGCGCCACCATTACCCAGCTATCTTAATTGTTTTTTAATGTGCCATTTACGTTACTGCTGTGTGACCAACTCTACCAGCCATTTCCAGAACGGTTTTCCCCCCCGAAGCTGAGCCAAATGGTCCTCTTTCCCTCAAATTCTTGACAACCATTCTGTCTTTATATTGTCTTGGTTTCCCTGGAACTACAGGGTATTTGTCCCTTTGTGTCTGACCTATTTAAACCTAGCATGATGTTTTCAAGGCTTGTCTGGGTCACCTGAGCCAGATTCTTTTTCCTTTTTACGGTAGAAGTGTTCTCTCTTCTGTATCTAGAGCACATTTTGTTGATGGCATCTTGGCCAGTGTGAGTAGTGACGCTCTAAATGGGCTTTACAAAACCTGTTCAGGTGAGATTGCTTTTTCTTTTTTTCTTTTTTTTGGAAAAGGTTTGGTAGGGTGGGAAAATGCTTTCTTGAGTTGTTATAATTCAGACTTTTCCTAAATTCATTTTTTTTTGAGGTTTTGAAAAGTAAATGTCACATTTGTGAAAGGCCTGGAATCTTTGAATGGTGACCTGTGTCCTTAAGAAAATAAAGGAGGCTGGGTGTAGCTCAGGGGCAGAGCACAGCATGTGTGAGCCCTGAGCCCAGTGTGCCTGCCACAAAGAAAGGAGAGAAAACCAAGGAATGCCGACTTTTCAGAGATGGCCTACCTTGATGCTAGCTAATGACGTCAGAGCAAGGAATGTCCCTGCACGGGAAGAGTCTTGAGAAAGAAGTAAGCCGGCTTCGTTGCAGTTATGATCTACCGGGAGGCTTTAAAATCAAAGCCGGAGGACGAGCCACCATAAAGCTAAGGACGGCTACACAACGTGGCTAGGACAGTTTTTGTCGCATTTGTGAGGAAATACTGTGTAAGGACTTCAAGTTACTTTTTCTGATCTCCTTAACAAAATAACATCAGGCATATATACCTATGAATTAAAAAATGCAAGTCCCCAAACCGTGGGATTATCGAGGTTTCTAGTTAGGGTGAGAATGTTCAGGTTGAGGAACTTCGGCTGTTGCTTGGTTCTCAAGGGAATTGCAAGGAGCCGGCACTATGCAATTACACACAATGGGCTGCAGATGGCAGTAGAGAGAGGCGTTCCACCTCACTTCAGGTTCTACTTGGGATCAGGGCGCCCAAGAAACCCTTCAGCCAGTTATAAATTATAGTAACTGGTGAAAGAAGTCTTTGGCAGGCTATTGAGCTTCTTGCAGGAGCAGCAGCAGCAGCAGCAGCACCAGCAACAACAACAACAACAGCAGCAACAACAATAAACTAACCATGACTCAGGTCTTCCCTGAAAGTTAGTGGTCTTTTATGAAATCAGCTTCTATGAAGTTGTTCCTGAGGGCCCACAAAATCCAACCCAAACCCAAACCGTGACATATGACGTCCTGAGCTGACGTAGGCTATGGTGCACCTGTCACAACCCTCTACTGCCCACAGTAAAGCAACTGTTTCTCCCACATCTCCCACCCACAATGGTGACTTCCTTCCACACTCATCTTCGCACTGGAGATCACAGGAGGATCTCAGTAAACAACCCTTTTAAAAGGAAGTGACAGGTTAGATTAGGGGTTTGATAAACTGTCATGATCTCCTCATATTAACACAGAAGCCTGAAAACTAGATGCCACTAAGTTCGTTTATCCTTAAAAGTACAAACTCAAACCTTGCAGGTAAGGAATCCATGTGACGCTACGAGGAAGTCTTTGGTGGCATTCTGTATTCAATACTTTTTATTGGCTTATGTGACCACAAGAAATCATCCTTATTAAACTGACAGATCAGCCAGGAGTGGTGGCACACGCCTTTAATCCCAGCACCTGAGAGACAGAGGCAGGTGGATTTCTGTGAGTTCAAGGCCAGTCTGGATTACAAAGAGAGTTCCAGGACAGTCAGGCCTGTTACTCGGAGAAACCCTGTCTCAAAAAACCAACCACCAATCAACCAACCAACCAACCAACCAACCAAAGAAACAGCAGCAAACCCACACTGACAGATGCTTTTCAGTCTAAAGGAGTTGGTGGTGAACAGAAGACAGGTCCCAGGTCTGGAAGAACAGGGCACAGAGACAGGTTAGAGAGCTTTACCAATGGGGACTCTGTTGTGTTGGGGAAGGGGAAGGTGGTTTATGTGAAAACTGGGAAACGATGTGACTGCCCCTCAGCGAGGAGATGGTATTACATGAAGGACAAGTATATGAATATTCTAACCTAGGAAGACACATCACCAAGTAGGAACTATCACAGAAAAACTGATGCTAGAAATGTACACCAAGGGCCGGTGAGATGGCTCAGCCGGACAAAGGCACTCGCCTCCAGGACTGAAGATCTGAGTTCGATTCCTGGAACCTCCACGGTAGAGAACTGACTTCTCCAAGTACTGCGGCGGGTCACTCAGGTTAAATAAAGAAATGTGAAAAAAAAATGCAGTAATATGAGCAAAACCGTCCTGAATCCTTGTTATGTGCACATGGGTGTTCAGGACAGGTGGTCCCCGACTAACACAGGCTTCTATCCTAAAATCTCATTGTAAGTTGAAGATGTTCTGAAGGAAAAATTCGATTATTCATCACACAGTGGTGGCACACGCCCTCTTTAATCCCAACACTTGGGAGGCAGAGGCAGAGGTAGGCAGATCTCTAAATTCAAGACTAGCCTGGTCTACAGAGAGAATTCCAGGACAGCCAGGGCTACAGAGAAACCCTATATTGAAAAACCAAAACCAGAACAAAGGAAAAAAAAAAAAAGAAAATGTGACTGGGCTGGAGAAATGGCTCAGTGGTTAAGAGTGCTGCCTGCTCTTCCAAAGGTCCTGAGTTCAATTCCCAGCAACCACATGATGGTTCGCAACCATCTGTAATATGATCTGATGCCCTCTTCTGGTCTGCGGGTATACATGCAGGCAGAACACTGTATACCTAATAATAAATAAATAAATCTTAAAAAAAATGTGACTAATCCACTCCCTTTACTGAGTATTTTAGCTCAGTTTCACAGCACACTGTAGAGTGCTGTGGTTTCCCCTCATGATCTCAAGGCTAATCAGGAGCTGCAGTCACTACTACTAGTACCCAGGAAAGGGAGGGGGATCAGACAAACAGTGCCCCAGCCCAGGAAAGGGCCCACATTTGAATTCAGAGGATGCACTCTGGGACCATCTTCAAGTAAGATGTTCCCAAACGGAACCGTTGTTGTCGGGCCGCATATACAGCTGTATGGGGAAAGACTGCACGGAGATATGGCGAGATGTGAGTAACTGAGACTGGGGGACAAGAGGTGAAAAGAGGCTGAATCCCACTTCTGACTTTATACACCTAGGAATTATTTAATTTGAAATAAAAAAAAAATGTGTCTCGACATTAACATTTACACAAGTAACATTAGTTACCTTTACACTTAAGAGTGACAAAAGGCGATAGTACTGTTAAAAAGTTAGACTGAAGTCGGGTGTGATGGCACATACCTGGAATCCCAGCACTCAGGGAGGGAGAGGCATCAGAGCTCTGTGAGTTCAAGTCTAGCCTGGTCTACAAAGCGAGTCCAGGACAGCCAAGGCTACACAGAGAAACCCTGTCTCAAAAACAAAACAAAAAAACCCAAAATTCAAAAACAAACAAAAAGTTAGATTGAACTTAGCAAGCATGTCTAGAAGAGCGGCCTTGTGTCCCGCCACAGCACCACACTGCTGAGCACCCGGCACAAGACAGGTCATGGGTGCCCCAGGAGCCTTTGGGGAAGGAACTCCTGGTTGTAATCACAGCCTGAGGGTCGGAATTGTGTTTTATTTCTTCTTGGAGAGGTTTAAACCAGTTAGTATCTACCTGGGCCATTTACAGCAGTCGCTTCACGTTGAATTGAATGAATGATCAACCTGAGGGAATCAGGTCTGGGCCAAGCGTGGGTCTAGCCTCAGCTATTTGCAGAGTGCGCAAGTAGAAAACAGATCTGCTTTTGGTCCTCCGAGAGAGGGCAGAGCAAGGCCGCACACAGAGCAGGTGTGGCAAGAAGGCCCATGTAAGCCAGCATGGAAGAGACTCTCAGGGGGCACAAGCCCTCCTGGCGGGGCTTGGTCTCCTGCGTTTTTGGCTTCCAGCGTTTCCTTCCTTGCCCAATTTCTGGAGTCCATTCCCAGCCTTTCGGTGTCACTACCCTGAGACAGGTGGCTCCTTGTTATTTGTTTGCTTCAAAGAGTGACCATCCCACAGTAGCCTGTGTGAGTACCATCCCATGATGCCTGGCACTGCCTGCTCTCTCTTTGCTGTGGCATTGGCCTGCATCAGAGACCATCTATGAGGTTTGTTGACACGCAGCCTCCCTCAACATGAAGGCTCCGGTTCTGTGGGGTTTTTTTTTGGGGGGGGGTGTTTGTTTGTTTGTTGTTGTTGTTGGGTTTTGTTTTTGCTTTTGTTTTTTTTAGCTCCAGTCCCAGGGACAAGCAGGGTCTGATACTTAGCTGGTGATCAAGAAATAGCAGCTGATGAAAAAAATCATGAGGGATGTCCAGGAATGAGCCATGGAATCCTGTGGGGCTGCGGTTACACCGTGGACTCCAGTTGCAACAGACACAGGTGCGGCCTGTGGAGTTAAGTCTCAGGTGTGGAAAGGAGGCCACATAACCTTCGTTTATGCGTGGCTGGGCCACTCTCGTTGGCCTTTGATACTGACAGTTACCTGAGCTATGCCTTCTTGGCCACATTGGACTAGCAATGGCTCGTCTCTCAACAGGTGGCACGGTTCCTGTGTCAGCAGATGCCACACAGGTTGGGGGGGGGGCATCACCTGTCACCCTCAGAGTTCACTCACACCAGGGCTTCTCCTCACGGACAAATTGCCAACTCTAGTTAAGGACGGTCATACCTCAGAGGTCAAGCTTTAATTTTCAAGCTTGTGGCCAGACCTCTCCGCCAGTCCTATGAAGTGCTTGTTGGTGGTTTGTAATTATTTTGGCTCTGCCCTTTAATGCCTTCAGAGTGACAATCTTTATAATGTGTGGGAGTGGAACTAGCCACTTAAAAAGCTGGGTGCTCTTTTAATAGGGCGCCTGGCAGGTGGGAGAGACCGTGCACATCTGTTCTGTCACCCGAGTGGAAGCCGGCTGAGATTTATCCCTTTCAATGGTCCTCCATTAAAATATTGTCACTGGTGTTTAAAATGCTTTAACATCCTCTGATGGGAAGCTTGTACCTTAAAAGATGGAAGTGCTGGTGCAAGAGAGAACTGCGTGTCAGCAGACGCTTACCTGAGACAGGGGAATGGACGTTGAGGGACCATAAAGCCGCCTCATGGGCCACACCCTTCTAGACACTTCCACGAAGGACACTGTGGAAACGGTTTTAATTTTTAAATGTAAAGAGTTATTATTTATTTATTTTTGTGACACTGGTGCTCCGCTATGGGGAGTCAAACACGGCAGACGGGTGCTTTAGCACCGACTGCACGCAGAGCCCAAGAACCTCATGCATGAACTGTGAGTTCCTCTGGTTCTTTCAGGAACTGGACTGATGCTGTCACTGGGACTTAGCATCCTGCACACTGCATTCTCTCCCATCTTATGGTCCTTAGGATGGGGCTCGTTGAACCTCTTAGTGCTATGGATTTGGGCAGCAATGCTCTGTCCCCTCCCTCCCTCATCCGTTTTTCTAGCCACAGGGGGTTTCCTGTAACTGGGGCTGAAGAATCCCAGGCAGGTAGCCTGTGAACACACTCATGGGATGTTGGACATATGAACTGTGAAATGTATGTGTACACAAATCACTGTAGCTGGGTACAGTGACAGGGGCAGGTGGAATTATGAGAGTTCTAGGCCAGCCAGGGTGACAGAGTGAGATCCTGTCTCGAAGACAAAACAAAGCAAAACTCCACAAACTTACTGTTGACTGAGTTGAAATTTGGTATTCTATTAAAAATCTTATTTAATTTTGAAGTATACAAAATAATCTTATTTTAATAAATGACATTTAAGAGTTTACAAAGTTACTTTAGTGACAAGCATGAAACCACAGCTCTTATTTATTGTTACAAAGTGGCTCCCCAATGCTATTCTTGGCGTAGGAAGTATCCCCTGTTGGAGTTGTTGAGTGCCATCTTGTGGGAGACACATTCTGCATAACGGCAACGCTGAGGTTCACCTTGTCTTAGAAAAGGTATGTATTGATCTAAATTCTAGTTTCTATTTTCCCCACATATCCATACTTCTGTTTTCTAGTTAAGAAGCCAACACTGAAGAGGGAAGCAAACAGACTTTCAAAATAGAAAAACTCAGTTTGAATCAGCAGAAGTTAGACTCTAGACAGTTCATTGGTTCGTTGAAAACAGTTAACCCTCTGCCTCCACCCCATTTTGTTTCTGCACCGTTAAATTGTACCACGGCAGTGAAATTCCCAAGCAAACTCAAGAAGTCCATGTGTCTCTGATGCTGGCTGCCACATCCCACAGCTACGGAGTCGGCAGCTGTCAGGAGGCCTGGGATGGGCTAGGTTCATGGCAGGTGGCAGTTGTTGGCATATTCTACCTGTCACTTGGGTCTTTTAATTGAGGCCTCTTCTTGTCAGGAGCCAGTGTGTAAAGCTTCCAGCTTGTCTCATTTGAGATAGGTTCTGATGCTGTTGCACTGGACTCAACACACTGGTGATGAACACAGTAAGTACACCAGCGAAGAACACAGTAGGTGGCCTCTCAACCACTCTGCAGATTTCCAATAACCCAAAGGCCAATGTTTTAAAGACCTTGTGAGATCTGGTTACACACCAAGTTCACATCAGAAACAGAACCATTGAAATAGGAGGAATGTATAAATGGTTTCCAGATCATTTTAAGAACAAAAGAACCTATCTTATTTTAAGGTTTTGATTAAAAAAAAAAAAAAAAGTACACAGCGCTTGAAGCATTATAAATGACTTTGTCCATTACTGCTGGCTTAAACTATCAAAGCAAATAACAGAATGGTGATTCTTTCCCTTTAACTGGGGGCATCTTGGGGAAGGGTACCCTAAGTGGGGGAAACACTGAACTTTCTCAGCACCTTCCTCAGGCCTGGGCTCATCTCTCCTGTCCTGAGAGAGAGAGAGAGAGAGAGAGAGAGAGAGAGAGAGAGAGAGAGAGAGAGAAACAATGTGAGACCCTTTGTTTAAACTGTGAATGTCTCTTACAAGAATAGTCGCTACCAGCACGGGGTCCCAGTGGAACTAACTTTAGAACCGATTAATACAGGCTTAGAATTGGGCCTTTGTTTGGGAGCTTTGGGGGAAGGGAGCCCCATGGAGGTTTCTGGAGTTTCATGGGAGGCCTACAGGGACTTCAAATGGTGGCGGTTAAGATAGGAATGTTGGCCTCGGGGAAAATGCTGGTGGCTGAGCTTTGACAGCTAAGCAGCAGTTGCCTCATCCTTCTCCCTCAGTCTCTGTCCTAGCAGCCGGGCAAATGCGTCAGTTAAACTGGTCTTTTTGACTTTCCTGAACAATATCTAATGAACAAGTAGCACAACTCTGTGATGTTTAGCAGGATGCAAATTCCAGACACAGAAATCATGAACACCGTGAAGACGGTCTTTTCCGTGGGCCTGGAGATGAAGCAGTCCACCGTGTTGGGGCACGGCCACGCGTTGCACTTCACCAGACGCTGCATGAAGAAGCCGTTGTACATGATGTAGAACACGTACATGAAGACGGCCTCAAAGATGACCCGGAAGAAGATGCTGGTGGTGTAGGTCCACCACAGGGACCCTTCGATGCGCACCTTCTGGGCCTTGATCTCTTCGATGTCCTTAAACTCGTTCTTCATCTCGCCCTTCATGAATTTGCGTTTCTTCTCATGTCTCCGGTAGGCCACATGCATGGCTACCAGCAGCGCTGGTGTGGACACGAAGATCAGCTGCAGCGCCCAGAGCCGGATGTGAGAGATGGGGAAGTACTGGTCGTAGCACACATTCTTGCAGCCAGGCTGGAGGGTGTTGCAAATAAAATCGGCTTGCTCGTCTCCCCACACCTCCTTGGCTGCCACCACGAGGATCATGATGCGGAAGATGAACAGGACAGTGAGCCAGATTTTCCCAATGCTGGTGGAGTGCTTGTTGACACCCCCGAGGATACTCTGTAGCGTGCTCCAATCCATCTTGTCGTCTGCTGGGGGGTTGGCACTACGAAGGACAAAGGAACACAAGACAGGAATCACTGGTCTGCCCAGAATCTGAGCCCTATTTCTGGCTGTGGGTATGTATTCTTAACTAACTTCCTGAGCAAACATCAAAGCATACACAGTCTCCTCTGGGATTAACAGGTGATGGTACAGCTTACTTTGCCATAGATTAAGTGCATAGCTCCCAACCCATCTCCAGTATGTCCCTGTGTGCTCTGTAGTAACGTTCTCCCAAGTTCACCTGAGTGATTCGTCCAATCTTAGGACATAATAAAGATTCAGGTACAGGGGTACACCAAAGCCAAGGACTTGTTACCCTAAAGGCAAAACTGGGTTCTGGCTAAGCCCACCTCACATGTTCCTGTTTCCGTAGAGGTCACTCAGTGGGCTGTGTCAGTAGCTCCAAGCTTTGCAGTGCATCACTGTGACAGACGAAAGCTTGGACCAATCTCACCTTGGAGGCACAGCTGCCTGGTTCATACGGCAGAGTTTGTGAAACATGACCCAGCGTTGTCTCCCTGCAGACTCTAGGCCGAAGCTGTGTCTTTAAGGTATTTCAACATTTACAGGCTTTGGGAGGCAAGGGTGATGTGTCATTCCTAGTGGATACATGTACAGTTGAGGTTCCTCAACTTAATCCTTTACTGTAAGCCTTGCTTCCATCTTCTGTGTGACAGGAACAGGGTAAAAAAAAAAGTCTCTACGCTTAGGTTTTTACACTCAGGTTCGTGGCTCCGCTGTCAAAGCTGAGACTGTTTGGTTAACGCACTGTATCTGTTTTGATATGTGTTGCAAGCAAGTGTTGCACTGTGGACTATGGTTTTAACCTTGAAGTGATTCTAAAATAAATATATCATGAAAGATGACAGGAAATTTAGCTTAGTGGTTCCCAAGTCACTGGTGCAAGGAAACACCTGAAGGTGGTTTTGTCTCAGGTGACAGCGTATATATTGACTGTGCCCTGGATGGTCGTGCATGAGCCAGTGGCCTTCTATTTCATCCCAGAGCAGGAACTGTCCTCACTGATTCATAGTTACACGCCCCGTCTGTCACAATCAACCCCTCTTCTGACAAGATCCCACCCTCCTCACTGACCTGATGACTCACTTGCTTTCCATCCCTTTCAAGCTGTAATGAATCCTCTTGCTCTTATGTAAAAGCAACCTACCCTCCTTTTGTAGCAAGTTACATCCTGTTTTCCAGTGGACTCAAAAAGGGTTCAGAGTGAGAGTCCTTCCTTGCCCATAGTGGCAACGACAGAACGCAAAGAAGCCCACCAAAGAACCCAGTCAACTGTGCCTTGGTCAGAGGAGACCCCGCCATGTGCATGGAAGTTACGGGAAGCTGAACAGAAACAAGGCAGGAAGAAACAGAGGCCCAGCAGGTTCAGCCCTGACCCATTTACACTCAGACTGTTTGAGGCCTTGAGAAAGCTGGTTGTCCTTTGAACAAAGCTCCATGTGGTCTGCCCCCAACAGCAAAAGGATTGAAAGCAACAGTGTTTCACGTTTAACAGAACAATCTGATTGGAATTAGACCTTCTGTTCTTGACCATTTGCTGAGTGGTGATCAGGACATTGACTGAAATAAACATTCACACGAAGGTACGAAGGTACGGAGGGGCATGCCTGCCTATAGCGCCCACAAACTAGCCCAATTATTATTATCAATTGAGGAAAAATATAAACTTCTGACCAAACTCTTCACTTGTTTATAAAAACTACTGTAAAGTATCTGTCCAGTTTGAGTTTGCTGTGTTATCCAGGTTGGCTTCTAGCTCCCTGCAGCTGGGGTTAGCACATCGTGATGGAACACATATGTACTCCCAGAACTCTGGCAGCCGAGGCAGGATTGTGATAACTTGACAAAAACTTGGGTTGCAGAGCAAGACCCTGACTCAAGAAACAAACACCAAAAGAGAGAAAACCACCCCCCCAAAACCAAATAAAAAACAAAACAAAACAAACAAACAAACAAAAAACAAAACAAAACAAAAAACAGGGGCAAGGGCTGGCAGGACTGAACAAGCAAGGGAGTGGGGGGAGGGACAGGAGGACACCAAAAGAAAACCAAGTAGCTGGGTCATAGCCGTGGCCCCTGGCACATCTGATTGCAGCAGCTTGTCTTAAATGACCTTTCCAAGAAGAGGGAGAGGTTGAAATTTGACCTCGCCAGGGGGTGAAGAGTACTAAGCCAGTAGGGTGAAATTGTCAATATTCAACTGGTTTGGGAGGTGATCTCATGGCTGGCTTTCTGACTAGAGAGGTCACAGCAAGGTCCCTACCTGGCCTGGGCCACCTACAGATTGCCTTGAATGCTGCTGTCAGACTGTGAGGGGCTGAGTGAAAAGGATGTGTGTGTGTGTGTGTATGTGTGTGTGTGTGTGTGTGTGTGTGTGTGTGTGTGTTATCACATGACCAACCAGGGGAGCTGGTGGAACACTTGCAGATGCTGTCCCCACCTTACGCTTCTCACAATTGTGACTAACTTAGTTCATAGTTTCCAATGGACTCCGGGGTAAATGGAGCATGGCTGTGCCAGGCTTCTCAAGATAGTCCCAGGGACCTGGGCAATTCGTCCTATTTAGGCTTATGCTCCCTTCCAGTGAGGCAGCACTGAGGGGGCTGATGCAAGAGTCCTAAGGGACACGTTTCTCAGCAGCACACTATTTGTGAACCTGTCTGGAAGATATGCTTCCAGCTGCAGAGTCCAGCCTGAACGCAAACCTTCAAAAGCATTTAAGGAAAACGAAAAGCAATCAAAATCTCCACTCAAGTGCAGGCTGGGGTTCCCTAGCTCTCGAGCGGCTACAGACGCGCGTTTTGGGCGGTCGCCCGCGTCACTCCCGTGCTTTAGGTGGTAAAGGTCAGTGTCTTCCCACGGAGGCCTCCTGCTTAACAAATGAAACCGCGTTTTCCTGCTAAACTTTCGGTTAGTTAAAAACTTTCAATGGCGGCGGACAACGCAGCCAGGAGGCCCGGAGAAAATTCTGGCAAAGGAACACTGGCAACACGTCGCAGTCGCGCGCGCGGTACGGCCTGGCCCCCCGCAACCCTCCCCGGCCCGCGCTGCGCGAGACCTCCCTGCTCAGGCTGTGCGAACGCTTCCTGCCCTGTGCGCAGCAGCGAGCGCGGCGGGAGCAGCCGGGTCCAGCCCGGAGCCCGGCCAGATGCTCCAGCTGCAGACACGCGTTCGCGGCTTGGGTCCCTGTCCGCGGGTGGCAGTGGCCCGCGGGGACCGCGCAATGAGTTTGGGCCTCGGTTTCCCCGGCCAGCGGCGGCCCGCAGCCCGCCTCGCACCTCACGCGTCCCTACTGGCGGAGTCTCACGCTCTAGCCGCCGCGAGGCGTCGCAATCAGGCGCGGGCCACACCACTGTGACTCGGTGGCACGGAGTGGCGGTCCCACCTGTGTCCCGAGGAACGCGCAGCCCTGGGTGGCGGGAGGCGGCGAGGCGCAGGTCTGGAGTGAGTCCTAGGGCCGGTCCCAGCTTAGTTGGGAGTGGGTCTCGGGCGGCTCCTGCCTTGGTCCAGAGTGGGTCGCGGGCTGATCCGGAGCTGGTGGCCGCTGGTCCTGGCGGAGGTGGCGCTCCGTAGGTGGGAGCGCCGCCGCCTGGCTGCGAGTTGGGAGAGAGAAGCGCGCCGGGCGCTGCGATCTTGGACACCTGTCGGCCGGGGCGCCTTTTAACCGCACCCTTCACCCCGCCTCTCTCACCCAGGAGCGATTGAGAAAGTTGCAGAGGAGGCGGCTCCGAGTAGCCCGCCGCCCCCATCGCCGCGGGCGGGGCTCTACGGGCACCCGGAGCGTCGGGAGCCTAGGAGCCGCGAGCTCTCCCTAGCCCTCCGCCCTCCCTAGGCCCCCTCCCACTTCGCAGGGCTCTCTCGGAGCTCCAGGCTCTGCCGGTGTCGCGTCCCGTGCGCAGCCTGAACGGAGCCTGCAGACTCCCGCGACACAGGTCGCAAAGCGCCAAGCCCCGGCTTTTGGGGGAATGGGTGGTGTAGAAAGATTTGATGGTGCTGTTATTACTACTCCCAGGAGTGGAAGTACTCGAAGCTTCGCTGTAGTAATATATACTATAGATATTAGAAAGCCGGGAGTTGGAAGGACTGGAACGCTGTGCAGGCCCATAGCTTCCAGTGACACACACGAGGCTCCTCTCACTTAGGGGACCCGCAGCGCAGTGAGCCGGGGTATCTGCAATTTGGATTCAAGGCGGACTAACAGAGGGCGCCATCAGGGCTGGCCAAATTCTGGCTTGTATTTCCCTGAATTCCCGATTTAATTCGATCACTTTGAACGGGTGTGCCAGTGCATAGGCCAGGGGGCGGTGTAGAGGTGAGTCTTCAGGGCTGGCCTCCAAGTCTCAGCCTGGCCTGGAAGTGGACGTGTCACAGTCTCTGCGCTCTGCTCTCTGTGTCTCCTTTCCCACAACTGAGATCACTACAAGGAAGGGGCGCCCAGATTCTGCAGCAAAGCAAGAGAGCAGAGGAGGTCAGACAAGCCCACCCCTCTTCGAGTTCAGTTCTCTCTCTGCCAAACTGAACGTGGATTTTGAGGTTTCAGTGTTCACATTGCTTGGCTATCTGGATAGTTTTGAGAGGCAAGAGACGCAAAGTGGATGTTCACCGAGCTTTCAGAAGAGAACTTAAAATGCCAAGAGCTATGCTAGGGGACACTTAGGCCAGCTGGTTTCATCCTACTTAGTTACTTGCAACCTGGGTCCTAGAGCAGCCAGGTTTGGGGTGCAAACTGCATGTCCTTACAGAGTTTCCTCAGATCGGGTTTACATGAAGTGAAGAGACAGTGGTTCATTCTGACAAGGCCCGTCTGGTCTAAGGAATGGTTTTCATTGAAAACAACCAGAGCTGAAGGCACACGTTTTTTTCCTCGCAAAGCTGGCTCATTGCCATGGGCAGACAGGGCAGGGCGTTGGGCCGAGGCTACTATGCCAACCTTCTTTCTAACTGTAAGTCTTAATCTAAGAGGGAGTGTCTGTAAAAAAGAGCCTCATCTCCTTATACAGCCAGAGCGAGCCAGCGAGAGGTGCTGAGTCAGCTTGTGACGAGTGACTGGCCAAGGTGGTACAACTAACTCCCTTGGCCCGAGCACATCTAGAAACGGAGCGAAGAGGTGAGGAGGTGATGGCAGCTGGCAGGTGTAGACGGATGTCGTTACCTTTAGTTTCCAGTCAATTGGAGTTCCTGTTCAGTGAGAATGAAAGAAGATTCTAGAATCACTGTAGGAAGTTGGCTGGTAAAAGATAGGACTCACTTTCCCTACGGAAGAATTTCTCCTGAGCCTTTAGCACCCACCTTATGATTACAGGTTCACCGTTGTCTGCTGTCTGCTTCCCTAACTTGCTTCTACAGATTTGCATAATGGCTGTGTGCTGGCTGACTGTCATTGCTAATGGGGACATTAGGACGAATCATTCACCTCCACTAAAGTCCCCACTGAGAACTCAGCACTTGATTGTCATCTGTTTCATCTGATTCTTCTTGTTTCTTTGTTCCCAGCTAGACCAGAGGCTTCTCTAGGATAGGAAACGCTAAATGTATTCAAGAATGTGCATACTCCAGAGGGGGATGGGGAGGGGGAGGGGAGGGCAGGGCGCTGTGAATGGTTTGGTTGCGATGATGGATGATCTCCACATGAGGCTATAAAGTGCATCCAGTTAGCAGATTATAACAAAAAGAATTTGTGTATCCCGAATTGTGCTTTATCTTGATAAAATGAGCACTGGGAATAAACCACTGTGTTCTCACCCAGCTTCCAGTGTTTCCGTGTTTCAACCTTTAGGTCATTGGTACTAGGGCTCCATTGGCAGCAGCAAGACTGTGGGACAGGACTGGGAGTTCGTGGCCCGGCCTCGGAGCAGCCCATCTTTGTCTTGTTCTTGTGTGGCGATGAGCCAGGTAGAGAACAGTTTTTGATTTGTCTTTAAGTGGAATCCCAGACCAGACAGTAGGGAGGGGCGAAGAGGGGCCCGTGAAGCAGCTATTAATGATTAACCAGAGAGGATCTCTGACCATTGCACCTTGTCATGTCCGAGTGTCAGGACAAACAAGTGGTGGTTTTATGTCGGCCTGGTCAGTACTGAAAATATGAGGCCTAGTTCGTAGCTTAACTGAACTTTCTTGATGATGTTGAAAACACTTTTGAGGTGAAAAGGCTAATGTTTAGGCTACTTGATATTTTAATTTGATAGATTTTTTTTTAAATAAATGCACTCAAAAGAAGTCACTGTTGTACAAGAAATCACTGCAAGGTAAGTTGTACAACTTGCCGTTTTGAGGACTGAGTGCTTCCCAGCTCTCTTCTGGGGCAGTGTCTTCAGTCCTGGGAAGGATTCTCTGAGTATGCATTTAAAAAAAAAGCCTCACATTTATGACTCATAAATCAAATGTAGATGATGGCAGAGAAAATTTAAGGACAAGAAAGGGCTTGTGGGTGTCTCGAGCCCCCTGGTCCTACCACTTGACAAGTTTTCAGGCAAGCTGGGCCCATTGACAGCCTCTGGGAAAACCATCAGCCCTTTGGGTCACATACTCTTTTCCTGAGTTTGCTATTGAAACATTAATCCTATGAGTGTGATTATGTATTATATTCAGCTCTTCCCCTGAGTAGCAACTGGAAACTAAAGGGCCCCTCGCCGCCTCCCTGGATAGTTAAAAATGACTTTCATTTGATAATGTAATGTCCTGGCAGGAATGGCTCCTGCGGGCCCTGTCAGTCTGTGTGGGGGATTCTAATCCGGGGTATGATTCCTACCACTTCTGTTTTGTGACTTGGTTTGTTTGGAGTCAGCTTCTCCAGCCCAGGCTGGCCTTCATCTCCCGACGTGGCTAAGGATGACGTGAGCTAATGCTTCTGCCTCTGCATCTTCCATCCCGGCATCCCAGGCGGTACCTCTGACCCTAGCTTCTCTCTTCACCCCTGAGTTGTACTATTCCTATGCTTTCTAAAGCATACTAATCTAAAACTACATAAGAAGGAAAAGCCAATTGTTATATTCAGAGTAAAACCAGAAGGCATTTCAGACTTCCAACAATTTAACCTTCTCTGAATTAAAGACATTTAAGTCTTCAACTTTTAAGTAGCGGCAGCCCCCCGTAAGTGGTGCTGTTTTCTACATTTTTAAATGTTGGCACATAAGATGGTCTGATGAAACAGAAGTAGCTGGGTCTCAGCTGCTCGTGCGTGGTGGAAGAGGCTGGTCGGTGGCGTGGTTGGGTGAGCTCAGACCCATCCTTGCAAGCACACTGCTGTGCCTCTTCTGTGGTTACTCAAGCAGACCGTGGAAGAATTACAAAGATTCTTCCAAACATGCTTGTGTCACAAGCACACACAGGTGACTCTGAAATGAAGCAACCATAACTGCCTTTGCTGGCTATCAGGGAACATTCTTTTCTACTGAATATTAAATTCTCTGTGTTACAGTGGCTAGGCAGCATGGAGAAAGACAATAGAAATTCCCTGTGAAACTCTTGTCTACAGTGTTCTGAATTTAAGGTTTTGTTTCCTGGGAACCACTGATTATGGGGTTAGGTTTTTGCTCCTGAGGTAGTATGTTTCTGCAACCTGCAAATACCCTTTTGAGGACCAAATATGAAGTATTTGGTTTTAAGATTCAGAGTAGAAATTATATGGTAGCTATTCATTTAAATTTCTCCTAAAACTAAACTGTTTGAGAAGCATTTCCACCTTGAGGGAAATGTTCTTTGAAAAAAAAAAGGGGGGTGGGGGATGGGGGGGTAAGAGGGGGGTGGCCAGGGAAAGAGACTAAATCTCAGGGCCAGAGTAAAGAATGAAAACAAATGCTGGCAATACTCAGAATGCACAGTAGATGGCACTAGAAAGACTCGTTCAGAAGCCCGGTACTGGGAGAACATTTTACATTTATTTTTCTAGTTTAGGGTTGCCCCTCTCCATCTCCTGAGCAGTCTGGGAAATGATTTATTTCTTCCTTCCCCTCCCCTTGCTCTTCTCTATTCATCTCTCTCTTATTCCTTAAGCAGATATGAAATATTAAAAAGAAAAGGAGAATATCAGAACTCATTGCTCTTAAGAAGGGTAAGTAATGCTTTGTGGGATATTTGCACATTTGGACTTCCAGATCCAGTATAAAGTGCACTTCATGCTATCAGTCTCTTCCACAAGCAAGTGTGGAAAGCCACTGTTTTGTTTCATTTCCAGGGTGACAAGATAAATCCCAGTGGTTGCAGGTAAAACAGGAGTATAACACAGAGGAGAGACCTGGAGGCTTTGAATGTCTACATGACACCTCTGCTGTGCCTTAAATTCACAGCTGGCAAGCCCAACAGGCTTCAAGCTGGCAAGGTGTGTTATGGGTGGGAGGCTTAAGGGCTTTCTTCAGGTTGGAAAGGGACATCTGGCCTACCACTAGACCTCTTTCTTCAGGGTTCCCTATTCTGAGCTAAGAGCAGTAGCAATGTCTAGCTAGGTCTTTCTCTCCCCACTTTCTTTCTTTCTTTCTTCCTTCCTTCCTTCCTTCTTTCCTTCCTTTATTTCTTCCTTCCTTTCTTTCTTTTGAAACAGGTTTGGCCTGGAGCTTGCTATGTTGACCAGGCTACTGGCCTGAAACTCACAGAGATCCACCTGCCTCTGCCTTCTCATGTTGAGATTGAAGATATGCATCACCACGTCTAGCTTTTAGGTCTTTTATTAAATAAAAGTTTGTCTTAAAAGGAGTATTATTGGAGTGCGTTTGATAAATAGCATTGCCACTCATCAGTCATTTTTACTGAACTTATGTATGTAAAGAACTACATGGAAACGTGCATATGTATGGTGTGTGCATGCGTTATATAGGCATGTTCACACACACACACACGTGTGTGTGTGTGTGTGTGTGAGAGAGAGAGAGAGAGAGAGAGAGAGAGAGAGAGAGAGAGAGAGAGAGAGAGAGAGAGAAGGCATACAAGTGACAACAGTCATATTGCAGATCAGAGAAAAAACCCTCAGGTTTCAGTCATCACCTTGTACCTTGTTTGAGACACTCTGCAAGCTTCCAGGAATTCTCCTGTCCCTGCTTTGTATTTTGCTGTCGGAGCAGCAGGATTTGATAGGTTCTGGGGATTCAAAGATAGGTCTTTATGCTTGCATAGAAAGTAGCTTACCCACTGGACCATCTTCCCAGCCTCTTCTTGGAGACATATCTATTTATTTTTAATTAATCAATTGATTAATTAATTCACTTTATAATAGTTCCCTCCCTCATCTCTTCCCACCCTCCCTCCCTCTCTTTCATGCCCCCCTACCCCACCCCTCAGAAAAGGGGAGCTTCTCCACCTACACATCCCAGCATGTCAAGTCTCCTTAGGACTGAGCACATCCTCTACCATGGTGGCCTGCCAAGGCAGCTCTACCAAAAGCCTGCAAGAAAGTTCTTGTTAGAGACAGCCCCTGCTCCCCTTACTAGGGGACCCACATGAAGACCAAGCTGTCCATCAGCTTCATATGTGTAGGGGGTCTAGGTCCAGCCCATGTATTGTCATTGGTTGATGTTTCAGTTTCCACAAGCCACCCCGGGCCCAGGTTAGTTGGCTCTGTTAGTCTTCTTGGAGACTTTTAATGTGAAAGTTTGCATTGGATAGTTGGGCTCTGAGAAGAGACAGCAAACTTTGAAGCTTTCTATCTTCTCCTGGATTTGAAATGAGAGAAGTTTAGGGTACTAGGCTGCTGCTGCTAGTGATTTGGGGCTCCTGTAGGCTTACATGCATGGGGGTGGTGCTGAGCAGTTTGCATGATCATTGGAAGGGGGGGGTGTTCACTTTTTCTGACTATTCCGTGATGCGCAGGCAGGCTACTGGGCTGTTCAGCTTTTGGTTTTTGACTTTGTTTTTGGTTTTTGAGACAGGGTCTCTCTATGCAGCCCTGGATGTTCAGGAACTCTCTGTGTAGACCAGAGGGCCCTCGAACTCACAGAGATTCTTTCATTTCTGCTTCCCAAGTGATGGGATTAAAAGTGTGTAGCACCAAGACTGGTATCTGTTGGGCTTTTGAAAGATAAATTTTTGTGCTCATAATTTATCAAAGGAAGACGTTGCGATGTAACATGGCTAAATTTAGATTGTGTAAGTGACACACAAAATACAAACAAACACACATGAAGGAATCTCTGGGTATATACCGTGCAGGTTAGTGTGCTAATCATTTATGGACAGCAATTGAATATCTCTACTGTGCAAATGTTTCATGCTTTTCTCATTGCAGAAGTCCAAGGAGAGAGCCTCTTCCTTCTTGCTTTTTCCCTTAGAAAGACGGAACCTTGCTGTGGTATCCCTGGCTGCCTGGCACTCACCAGGTAGACCAGACTGACCTTGGATGTACAGTGCTTTCCTTCACAGCTTCTGTCTCCCAAACCCCGGGTTTATAAACATGTGTTACCAATCTATCCTTTCAACAGAAGTAGAAACAAGGTTCAGAACCCAGAGTCAGCTGCTCAGTTAGCCAAGTGGCCATGAAAGCATGAGGAGCTGAGGTGAGAGCCACACACGCCTGTGACATACTGGGGATGGCAGTGGACACCGGCTAGCCAGTCCCACTGAATTGATGACCCTTCCACACCCACCCTCTGCCTCCTGGCACCCAAGAAGTGAGCTAATTTAAGTCTCACCCCCATGATGCTCTGCGTGCATTGCAGACAACAGATGAAAGCTTGTGAAACTCTGCTCCCCTCCCTGAGGATCCATGGCAGTTAATGGATGACGGGTGAGGGGGCAACATTATCTTTGGTGGAGTAGCTACTGATGCTTCCTATGTTCCTGTGACCTCATAACATTGTATCTACATTCCTGTAAGTAACTCTAATGAAGTTCATTCATTCACACATGCAAGCAACAACAACGACAACAATAATAACCCCTCTCCAAAATGAAGATACCCCAAACCTGACATGAAAGTAAAAAGGAGACTAGCTGAGAAGGAGAGGATCGGTGGGAGTGACAGGAACAAAAAGAAGGCAAGGGGCGTGTAAATATGATCATAATACACAATATACAAATATGAGAAAGGACATTTAGTCACATCATTATGTATAATTTATATATGCTGATGAAAACTTCAAACAACAACAACACACATTTCTCTGGAACCATGAGCCCCAGAAGCATTCCCCTCCTTTAGGTTGTTTACCCTCAGGTATTCTGTCACAGTGACAGAAAACTGACCCAAATGCAGCGATGACTTTTTTTTTTGGTTTTATATCACACCTTTTCCTGGTTTACTGTAAAAGGCGGGAGTTAATATATGACTGGAGAACAGAATTAAACAATTTCTCAAGGTTTTAATTCTGGAACCGTGTTAGAGTTGACTGCAAGGTAAGCCTCAAGCAATATTTAGTCTGTTCTAACCTCTTTCTAGCTCAAACCCTGATGAGAGCCACAGACAGAACGCTCCGCGGAGTGTGTGGGAGGGGACAGTGACCTCGGGCTATGAGGGTCCTTGGTTGCATCAGGCCTCGGTTATGCGCTTACATCATGAGTTTGACTCAGCCGCAGCTCCACCTTCACCTTGAAATTCGACCATTTGGGTTCTCATCCTAGCTTCCAGCAGAAAGAAAAAGGCACGTGGTCACTGGAAACAAATAGCGAAACACCCTGGGGGTGTTTTATACACAATGTCCATCATTTGGCAAAAGATTATAAGGTGTGTAAAGTAGCAGGAAAATGAAACTCCACCACAAAGAGGAAAAACAGCGAATAGAAGTAGATCCACAGATACATAGAAATTAAAAGGGTGAGAAACTAGTAAAATGTCAGCCCAGACCACAGGGAAGCTGAGTGCTGTATTGTCAAAACACGCCTCACAATAAGAAGGGAAGAGCTGAAAAGTCATTGCAAATGGGCAAAGGGCCATTTCATTAGGAGGGCATCCATCCTGACTCAGAGTTGTAAAACACAAGAGGCAAAATTGAAAATACCGAAGGGAAAAAATGACAGAATTAATAGAAAATGTCACATAAGTTATTAAAGACATAGAAGACCTAAATCCTATCAACTAACTATCATTTATATTTGTGGAACACCGTGAGTCCCACCCTCACAAACTTACCTATGCATAACTGTTTCCCACAGGCTCTATATCATAGAACAAATATCAATACATTATAAAGGGAAACCACACACATATATTTATGGAACCAAATTAGATAATTATGTATCTAGAATTTATCAAATATTTGCTAATTAAACAACAGCATATAAATAAAAGATAATTATTAGAGAAATTTAAAATATTTTATTTCCATCTTATTTTGTTTTGAGCCAAGATCTCACAATTTTCCCCAGACTGGCCTTGATCTTGAAATCCTTTGCCTCAGTCTACAGAATAGCTGACATTAATGTTTCAAACAGATAAAACAAAAATAGGAAGATAAAAATTTGGGGATGCACTTTAAGTAAATTAGCAGAGAAAGAATCACACCTAGGTACCTAAAACAGAAGAAGGCTTCAAGTTGATCACCCCCATTTCTACCTTAAGAAGTTTCACGCAAAGAACAAGTAAAACTCAATGTTGATATAGACAGGTAGTGAAGATAAAGGTGTTTAAGTTGGGGTCACAGGATCAAAAGAGGTATGTGTTGATGGGGGTAGGCAAGAAAAAGGAAAGGACTTTTGATAACGGATCAGGAGATAGTGGCAAGCTCTGAATGGGAAAGAAAGTACCCTTGGTCACTCTCTGAGTCATCTAGCAGGTTGCTTCCAGCATTTGTCTGTTTTCCTCCCCAGCCCAGGACACTAGGATGTGATCTTTGAGGGCAAAATGTAAACAACACCTTAGAAAGTCTTTCACAAGACAACCAAGGCAGGCTGTCTGTACTCTTCACCTCTCCACCGCTTGTCAGAGTCTCTGGTCCTTTCCTTTGTCAAACTAGTAGGCAGTACAGCTGGGCCATCTATCTACACATGCTCTTCAGGAGTTGAGGTTGTGCACATCTTCCTTGTAGGGTGGGTAGCACCTGGTGCAGCATCACGGAGGGAGCTTGAAGAGAAGATCCCTTGGTATAATGGAGGGATTCCTGGTTGGACGGAGGCCCTGCTAGTACAGAGCTTTCTCCCTGACTCCATCTTGGGAGAAGAGACTGATTGGACCGAGAGCCTTCGTTCAAATAATCACACCATGGCAGGGCTGGACTAATTTCTGGTCAAGGCACAGAGCAAACGGGGACAGTTGGTTCTCCCCTGGTGATGAGTTTGGCTCCTGACCTTTTGTGGTACCAGAGGGGATAAGGGAGAACATTCTGAAAGAAAGAGAAAGAAGATAGCCCTAAAAAACAAAGCAGGCTGCTGGCACAGAAGCCAGGAGGGCCAGGGCAGCAAAGGACACAGGATGGAGTAAGATAAGTAGATGAAAGAAAAAGGAGGCTCAGGGGGAACTTAGCAGAGGTCTGCGGTGTGGCCTTGCTCTAGAAGAGAGAGATGGCCAGGTGCAGGGGTTTGAAAGGACGACTTACTGACCTCTGGAAGTCAATCTCCAGTGTAATGCTGGAGACATTCTTGGTAGCCATGGGTGGGGTTGGGGGGGGGGCCTCTGCTAGTAGATTGGTGGACCAGCCCCTCATCCCCATTCTCGAAGGAAACAAGTCTTGAAAGATCAAATTAATGTCTTGAGACCATCGGGCTGTAAAGATCTAAACCACTTTACACTGTTTAAACAGTTGTTTTTATTACTCCATGGCTGAACAAGACACATTTCCAGAGGGGTTAATTCAGAGGGACAGCTGTTTCACAGAACTTACTGGAAACTGCAGGTGTCTGGGTCTATTTAAAACAAGCACGAGGATGGCCCAAGGAGCGTGAGGACTTCTGGGCTGTGCGATTAGACATTCTAATCGTAGACCTGGGAACCTCTGGTCTGTGTCTATGCTCATGTGACTCTTGTGATCTGGTGACTGGACTCACACGGTGAAGTCCTAATCAATGTGAGGGTTTTTTAGGAGGCAAGGAGGTGGAAAGGAATTCACATCCTCACGAGAGAGCGTAGAGAGCTCAGCCCAGCCCTCCTGTGAAGACACAGGCACAAACCACTGTCTGAAGTAAAGGACGATTCCTCACAGGATACCAGTGGAAATCTGTGGGAGCCTTGCCTTGGACCACTTTGGTCTCTAAACTGCAAGAAATAGATCCCCATTGTCTTTGAGCCTTGAGGTCTATGGTGTTCTATTGGAGCAGTGCCAGACTAAGCTAGCAAAATTTTGAAAGAGGTGCCTTGGAGGATGCTTAAGACCACGACCTTTCCCCAACTAAAGTTACAAATCCCATACATCTGGTATATGGGTGAGAAGCTGTGGCATGTTTTTTGTTTTTTTTGTTTATTTGTTTTTGGTTTTGCCAAGATTATTTCTGGTATTTGAGCCAGTTTAAATTCCAGTGCTTTTGAGTTATGATTTCACTTTGTAGACCAAGCTGGCCTTGAACCCTCTATCATTCTGCTAGTTCTGGGACCACACAACCAGCTCAAATGCCAACTCTTGGCTAGTATGAAACGCCCCTCTCCCATGCATACGCAGATGCTCCAGAGGCAACACACATCTGGGTTTCTCTTCCTCCCTTTTCTTGACCAGGTTAGTCTGGAATTCACTGTCTAGCTTAATGATACCCCTGCCTCAGCATCCTAAGTGCTGGGATGACAGGTGTGAGCCACATGAACAATTTGCCCTTCCCCATTTCTGAATATGGGATGGCCAGTCTCCAGCTGTATTAATTTTTTAAAGAACTTTTTTCTCTTTTATTAAAATAGTTTTTCTCAAGTAATATATCTGATTATGGTTTCCCCTTCCTCTGCTCCTCCCAGGTCCCCACTCACCTCTCTTCTATTCAGATCCACCCCGTTCTGTCTCTCATTAGAAAACAAACAGGTTTCTAAGGCATAATGATATAATATAATTAGATAAAACAAAAGCTAATACATTGGAATAGGACAAAACAAACAGAAGGAAAGGGCCCACAAAAAAGCACAAGAAATAGATTTAAGACACAGAGACCCACTCCTTCGCACACTCCTGAATCCCATAAAAACTCTAAAATGGAAGCCATAATATACATGCAAAGAACCTGCAATATATATAATATGTAATATATAGAAATATAAAGATTTTTTAAATGAAATTTGAATAGGGGACTAGCTTCTCAGTGGTACCCATGAGAAACATTGCAAACCGTTAAATAATTCCTTACAACACAGTGCTAACAAAAAGTCAAAATACCACATAAATTCTGAGTTCATAAATACACGAAAACATTAGGGAAAGTGAGAAGGATTTTTTAATTGCCTGTCTAATAAATCATATGCTGATTTAGGCTGACAAGTACCTTCTAGGTTCTGAGGATGATGAATGTCAGAGCTTCTGCCCCTAGTTATTATTTGTAAAGAGATTCTTGGCTGTCAAGCCCCAGTTCTCCCACTGTGCTCTGCCCTCTGGATGGTTTTAAGGCATTCTTTTACTCCACCAACTCCCTCCCTCCCCCTTAAGACAGCCTGAAAAGGTCTTGGCCTGTCCTGCTCTGTTCTTCAATCAGCATTCACCTAGTACTCTTAGAGGTTGAGAGAAACCATGGCGACTGAAGGCCTGGCAGGGCTGGCAGACTGAGGTTGTTTACTGGTCTTGGAGGCCCCGTGGTAAGGAAGCTAACGGGCTTTCCTTCCTACCCAACAGACAGCCAAAAAGTTGAGAACAAAAGCATTGGTATTCCGGGCGCTGTTTAGTTCAACACACGTTTATGGGTGCTCATTATGTGAAGCATGTTGCGGGACAAAGGAGCAGCTATCCGCCCGCCCCCAACAAAGGAAGTACCAGGAAGAGCCCCAGCAAGGGTACACAGCTTAGGAGCAGGCTGGGAGAGGGAAGCGCAAGGAGAGGGCGAGCCTGTGGCAGAGGGAGAATCTCCACAGTGCAGACGTTGAACTGGTCCAGCGGACAGGCTGAGAAAGGGACAGGCCGGCAGGGCACTCCAGGGACAGAGAGAGTTTTTGCGATGCCGGAGGCTTTTGAGAGCAGCCGACACTGGGGAACCATGACTGTGGAGAACTGTGTTGAGAGGGTAGAGAAGCAGGAAAATCAGCGACACCAAACACCCATGGGTGCAGATGACAACACCAAAAGCCCCACAACCCCCTGATTAACTAATTAAGAATAATGCCAGAAAAGCTTCTGTGTTTTCTGAACGGGGGGAGGGGGGGGGGGACGAAAGGAGACTCCTGGTGAGATAGAGCCATTCTAGCGCCTGCTGCGGAGCTTCCACCAGAAGCTCCAGAAAAGCTCCCAGCAGAGCCAGCGAAGGCCGTGCTATCTGGGTGAGACTGTCATGGGGTGCTCTCTCCCCCAAGGATGTGTCAGGAAGGCTCTTGTAGGAGCCTGGCTTTCAGCCCAACTGGAGTTCAGGCCTCTCTGCTCCATGACTTTTGGACCATGGGCCACCTCCTGCAACCCGCTGTGCGGTGCTATAGGAGGCTTGGGGCGAGTCAGGATTTCCACCGGCGATAACCCCACCACGGTGTTGGTGGAGATCATGGCAGGCGCTGGAACTCTAGTGCCATCCCAGCAGCAGTAAGGAGCCGCGTCCACCTCGGCTGTCAGTGCAGCCTAAGCGCAAACTCCACACTCTCCTTTCTGCCCTTGTCTTTGGGAGAATGTCGGGCTAAAATAACAACATTTAACGAAGCCCACATATGCTCCAAATGCCTTTGGAACTTTCTTGCCATACCAAGAACCATAAAGATTTCAACATGAATAATAATAATAATTTTAAGAAAATCAGCAGGGTCTGCATTCAATCCCTAGAACTCGTGTAAAAACCCAGGCAAGGTGACAGGCACCTGAAGTCTGGCTGGGGAGGATGGGACACGATCTTTGGGGCTTGCTGAGTAGGCAGCCTAGAAGAAACAGAGAGGAGCTCCAGGTTCAGTGAGAGAGGCTGTCTCTCTGGTACCCACTTCCGGCCACCATACACACATGTGCATGTACACTGCATGCATATGTGTACACACACACACATACACACACACACACACACACACCACCAAAGAACATCAAGCGACTGCACTAAGAATGCTTCAGTGAGCAGTTACAAACATGTTTGAAACAAATGAGGGAATGAAAACCCTCAGCGGAGTACCGTGTGATTCCAGAGCTGGTGAGGTGGCCCGGCGCCAGAGTATGGGCCCTGAATGTATAAGCCGCCATTTGATCCACAGCGCCGTGTCCATTGGATCCACAGCACCACACCCATTCGATCCACAGCGCCATACACACAACATAAGGGAACCAAATGGAAGTGTCAGAACTGAAAACTTATGTGGATGGAAAGCCAGAGGGAGGCCCAGGAGCAGGTGAGTAAGGAAGTAGTGAACCAAGGAGAAAGCATTCTGTCTGAAAAGAGGGAGAATGCAGACTGGGGAAAACGGGTTCCAGGAACCTTCATCACCAGAAGAGACACCCCAATGTCTCCGTGTCATAAGCAGGACTGAAAAAGTTCAAGGACACAATATTTGCTGAAAACTTTTGCAAATTTTGCAAGAGACCTAAACTCAGAGCCAAGAAGTGAAAGTTAAGCAGAATAAGCCCAATGGAGTCGTGCCAAGACATCCTAATTAGACTGACTAAGCTACTTAAGTAGTTTTTACTAAAGTAAAGACCAAGAAAAAAAAAAAGGAACCTTAAACGAATCAGGAGGGGTACACATTACCTGTTGGGGCAGGGGTAAGGGGAACAGGCAAACAGAGAGTTTCCTGTTGAGGTGACAGGGGCACAGGCCGTGGGACAATTTCCAAATTAACTCAGGAGAATTCCTTTCTCAGCAAAAACGCCTTAGGGTGCCAGGCACGGGAGTTCACTTGAAATTAGGACACGGAGGCAGAAAAATGATGTTTGGGTGTAGCCTGGGCTACACACTGAAATCCTACACCAAACCCAAAACAAAACACAACCCTTTATGACTGAAGAGGTGATAGACACGTATCAGAGTAAGTTTGTCTTTAGGGAAACTGTCATAAAAGATGGTGAAGACTTTCATGGGACATGCCCCTTGGCTAACTGGGACAGAGGGAGGACATCCTGTTCGACTCTAGATGAGAGAATAAATGGAGAATGGCAAAGTAGAAGGATCCACAGGGTCCTAGAAACCTACAAGAAGAACATTATGATGGGCAGATTTGGGCCCAGGGGTCCTGCTCAAACTATGGCACCAGCCAAGGACAATATAGGCAGTAAACTTCGAACCCCTACCCAGATCTAGCCAACGGACAGGACGTTCTCCACTGTTGAGTGGAGAGTGGAGTCTGACTTTCACATGAACTCTGGTGCCCCATATTTGACCAAGGCTCCTGGATGGGGAGGCCTGGTGGCACTCAGAGGAAGGATAGCAGGCTACCAAGAAGAGACTTGATACCCCTATGAGCACATACAGGGGGAGGATGTCCCCCTCAGTCATAGTCATAGGGGAGGGGAATAAGGGGAAAATGGGAAGGAGGGAGGAATGGGAGGATACAAGGGATGGGATAACCATAGAGATGTAATATGAATAAATTAATAAAAAAAATAAATAAAAAATAGAGAATAACAGAAAAAAAGAAAAAAGACAGTGAAGCAGACATGGGAGCACCTCAGAGACTGAAGTGGGAGGACTCAGCTTAAGGCCAGACTGGGCCATATAGCAAGATCTGGTTCAGCTTGGTCTGCATAGTGTGGCCCATGTTAAACCACCACATATAACAACCAAATAAGGTCCCCCACACAGAGGGAAATGGCAGAAGAAATCTTCAGACATGTAAGCAAATATATGGGGGTGAGGAGGGACAGACACTAAAGGCTCTCCTTGTGTTTTCTGAATGATGGTTGATAGCTGAAACCCAACACTGTAATACCTCTTGGTATGGCTCTAAATGCGGAGGAAATAATGAAAGGGATCACCAGTGGGGAGGAGTAAAGGGATGTAGGGAAAGGTAGTTTTTCTATGTGTCACTCAAACTGGCAAAATGGTGACGCCGTTTATGCATATGATGGGATACGTAGGGTAGCGTTTAAAAAGGAATTCAAAGATATACACAGAAGCACTAGATACGTCAAAATGAAATATTAGAAGCACACAAGGGACAACAGGAAGGCAGAGATAAAAAACAAAACTGATATAACAAAAGAAAGGTCTGAGCCCAGCGTGGTGGCGCACGCCTTTAATCCCAGCACTGGGGAGGCAGAGGCAGGCTGATCACTGTGAGTTCGAGGCCAGCCTGGTCTACAAAGAGAGTCCAGGACAACCAGGGCTACACAGAGAAACCTTGTTTTGAAAAATCAAACGTGAAAAAGAAAAAATGAAAAAGAAAAAGAAGGAGAAAAAAAGGAAAAGAAAAGGAAAATTCTGGCTTCAGTCTATAATATCAACCAGGTTATTGGCAGGATGAATTTTAAAATGATTCGGCTACATGCTATCTAGAAGAAAAACCCCAATTTAGTGACACAAGTGGGTTGAAAGTGAAAGGACAGAAAGGTTAGATTATGCAAACATCAATTAAAAAAAAACAACAACAACCCAACCCTGGCTATGCTAATGACAAGCAAAGATTCCCAGGAGAAGGAAGAATGTCAGAACGGGACAATTGTACCCACAAAGGAGACTCCTACACATGCTCTCACAGGATAAAACTGAAGACTATGGGATGTGACAATTGTACCCACAAAGGAGACTCCTACACATGCTCTCACAGGATAAAACTGAAGACTATGGGATGTAAAACTGCCCTGGAAAACAGTTGCAACAGCTCGTAGGAGTGGGGAGTTGTCATTTTATGGCTTGCTTTCCTGTTTCTAAAAGACTAAGATACAAGCGCAGTGTTCTTATCTGTGCCTTCCCTCAGGGTTATCCAGAATAAGGGAGAATCAGGTGGGGGCTGCTTAGAAAAGTGGTTAGCCACCAGTAGGTCACGTTATATGGGGTAGACTGTGGGTTCTGTTTTTGTTTTGTTTTGAGCCAAGGTCTCGTGCAGCCCAGGCTGGCTTTAAACTCATTATGTAGCGGAGATGACCTTGAACAGATCCTCCTGCCTCCATCTCTTGAGAGAGCTGGGCTGCTCAGGGATCCCTCGAGCGGGTCAGGCTCCAGACCTTGCAGATAGGCTTGGTCTGAATCTTTCTTCAGCTGCTCATTATATTTGTGACCTTGGACAAGTTAATTGATGCAGAGAGATGCTGCTGGCGGGGAAGGATGGGAGGTGAGGAATGGGAGGTTCCTTGCGGTCTGTCACTTCACCTGAAGGAGGCAGGAAGAAAAGTTAGCAGGAGAGAGAGGCGCCATTGCAGGTGGGCTGGAGTGCCAGAGTGCAGGAAAAGGTTGAAAAGCTCCAGCGGCTACAAGCTGAGACCTTAGAGTTGGTGTTCAGGTCTTTGCTGATAATGGCTTCAGTTCAGTGGAGAGCACGGGTCCCGGTTCAGCTGGGGTGAGAGGAAGGATGCTCACTGTTCTCAGAACCATGGCAACAAGGTCGGGAGGAGACACAGTGACCTGAGGGACCGGACTCTAGAGAGACTGAGGAGCAGAGAGGAGTGCGAGAAGGCGTTGAAGAGGGCTGTTTCCAACTCTGGGTTCTTGGGGGGTACTGCTGCTGAGCACACAAGTGTGTCTTTGACATTCTGTTGCCCCGCCCCAGGTGAGCACTCAGAAGCCCATACCCAACACAGTTGATGGGCCAGACAGTTGGTTGTCTTCAGTATTAGATGGAAGTCTCGAACAGTTTCCTATGGCAGCTGCACTATTCACATGCCCCAGCAATGCAGTGGTTCCAGGTTTTCCACATCCTCTCTAGCACCTGTGGTTTTTTTGTTTGTTTGTTTGTTTTGTTTTGTTTTTGTTTGTTTTTTTGAGACAGGGTTTTTCTGTGTAGCCTTGGCTGTCCTAGACTCCCTTTGTAGACCAGGCTGGCTTCGAACTCACAGCGATCTGCCTGCCTCTGCCTCCCAAGTGCTGGGATTAAAGGCGTGCGCCACCACTGCCCTGCTGCACCTGTGTTTTTTATTTGCTGTGTCGAAATAGGCACCATGTGAGATGTCAGGTCGTAGTTTTGACACATCACTGAAAAAAAAATATGGAGTATATATATCAGAAAAATATAGTGTATATATACACTATATGGTATTACACTTATGTATTCCAATATATGTATATACATACATACATACATACATATATACATACATACATACATACATGAATACTATTCAACCTTAACACAGACAAACCTGAAGAACATTATGCTCAGTGAAACAGAAGGCCACTTGCCGGCCCTGCAATTCCACTTCTTTGGGGTGGCTAAAATTGTCTCATAGAAACGAAGAACACAGGGTGGTGTTCAGGGCTGGGGCAAAGCTTGAAGAAACTATCAGTAGTTTAATTGGTATGAAGGTTTCAGTGATCAAAGACACTTATGTTCTTCTAGAGACTTGTGGCACGTTGTGCCAACAGTCGGCAGTGTGATGTTGTACCCTTCAGCATTCCTGCACATGATGGAAGTCAGTGTAAATGTTCATTTGTTTGTTTGTTTGTACAAAAATAAAGGGGCCCCAGAGAACTTTTAGAAGAGGTTGACCACGTATTACCTTGAATTGGTGATGGAACCCCAGGTGTTCACAGAGTTCGAAGCTCACCAAAATAGACATTAAATATCTGCAGATCTGTGTATATCAATCATACCTCAAAGATGGAGAGAGGGGGAGGTAGGAGGGAGGAAAAGAGGGAGGGCTGGTCTGTTCTGTAGCAGAAAGGTGGTTTCAAGAGCCAGGTGGGAAGTCCTTCCAAGCAGACTGGGATTGTGCCCAGCATCTCTCCATGAGGCCCCCTCTTCCGTTTCTTTGTTTGTTTTTATTTTTTAGATTTTTTTCAAGACAGGGTTTCTCTATGAAGCCTTGGCTATCCTGGACTTGCTTTGTAGATCAGGCTGGCCTCGAACTCACAGAGATCCACCTGCCTCTGCCTCCCGAGAGCTGGGATTAAAGGCGTGCGCCACCACCACGCCCTGTCCTTTTGGATTTCATTGGATTCAAAAGAAAGGGACACCAGAGACAAATCAGAAATTATAAAGGCTGGCTAGATCTTATTGTGCACAGTGATTAAAAGGTTAGTTTCTGCTTTCTTAATGTCACTAACTTTTTTATGGATGGAACATGCCTAGAACTTTCTGTGTGGAAACCGAGGATTACTTCTTTGTTCTAGAGAGAGGCCCCAGAGCAGGTCTTTTGGGAATCGGAATGCCCTGTCAAGCACTCCTATGCTTGTTCGTCATTGACTAGGTGTTGTCCAGTTAATACCATTAGTCATTTGGGATGGTGAAGCATGGAGCAGCATGCTGACTCTCCCTTGACAGAAAGGTTGTGTTCATATTTCTTTATTCTCCTGGGTGCCCGGTCTGCACTGACTCACCCACGCCCACCGGGAGGCCTGTGTGTCCAATCTGGAAATCCCTGGGGAGAAAGACATTTCCCCATCCCTGGCAGTGAAGTATAGGTACTTTGCTCAGTCACTGCAAGCCAAAGGGTTTAGGTGACAAGTTCTTCAAGGTCAGCTCTGGTTGAGGCTGCCATGGGCTGGGTGTGATTTGAAAGTGTTGCACAACAGAAGCTAGTGGGCGATGCTGGTGGCAGAACCAGTGAGAGGAGGGACCTACTGGAAGGCACGTAGGTCAAGGGAGCGTGCCCTTAGAAGGGAGGAATGCTGGGTTTTGGGGAACCCATAGGTTGTGATAAGTAACCTAATACATCCCCTGACTCTCTTTCTCTCTCTCTCTATGTCTCTCTGTCTCTATCTCTGTCTCTCTCTGTCTCTCTCTCTCTCTCTGCCTCTCATGTGATCCCTCCCTCCCTCTCACACCTACTCCCACCATGAAGCCATCTTCTGTGTTCTGATGACCTAGAAGGCCCTTATGAGCTCTCAGCAGATGCCAGAAACCTCCAAGTCACCTCGCCTCTGGCATTTTGTTAGTGTCACAAAGTGGACCAGGATGTTCGTATAAGACTTCTTTCCCCTTTTCTTAGAAATAAATTTCTTTTTGACACAGGGTCTTAATATGTAGCCCAGGCTAGCCTAATGTTCACTCACTATGTAGCCAATGCCTACCTCTTCTTGTATCTGCTAACTCCTATGCTCCAGGATCACAGGAGCACAGTCAAGGCTGAATTGACCTAGAAGACATTCCCCAGAGTCCAACGAGCATCTCTGTCCAAACTGAGGGCACTAACTTCAGTCTCTGTACATCCGACATGAGGATCCTCTTGAAATCCGGACACCTACACCCATACACAGCAACTGGCACCTCCCCAGCAAAAACTTACTAACACGTCACACCTCTAGTGATGACAGGCGACAGAAACCCACAGTGTACACAGAGACTGAAGCAACAGGGTCAAGCTTTATTGGAGTGATCACATTCATGTTTGTACTGTTCACCAAAGGTGGAAAGGGCTTGTTTTAACAAGTGTCACATTTTCTTCTGTTCCATCTGTACTTAGCAAGCAGTGGCATATATTGTCCAATGAACACGTCCTACCTTAAAGCACACACTAGTTCATAAAATTGTCCTCAGACGGTATGAGGCCACATTTATAACACGCTAGACCCTTTACGAGTTCAAACTTTAGACACAATGGGTGCACTTGTAAAGCTAACTTTGCATATTTTTTCCTGGTAAGGAAGGCCAGTTATTAAAAAAATACTTTATATAAATTCAAAGTCAGAACTAAAATACTCATTCCTATAAAAATATCTTGCTGATAAAACTATTAATTTCTGGATAAACTGCCCTTTATAAACACGTTATATAAATTTTCAGGAAATGCTAAGTCAGACAGTCCGCATGGGACTTAAGGTGACTTAGATGTTCAGTTGTCACTAGGGTACTGTTTTCAGAGATGGACCACGATTGTAACTTACACTGTGTGTGAATAGTTCAGGTGTTCTACAACAATCAAACTCAAGATTTATTTACCGGGAGTCATTTATAGACAAACTCTTGACCTAGAGAGACAGTTGTCGGATCACTGTTGTCTACAAGCTCGGAAGGGCTCACCTACACTTGACCTCGAAATACTTAGCTCGGGAAACTCGTGATGGCGTTCTGACCGCTGTCAGAGATCAGCTCGTTCATTTCGTTCTGCTTGCTCTCTTTCACGGCGTGGTTGGGGTGGTTTCTCTGGGCCCGCGTTTGTTTGGATCTCCGAAAACACAGCTTTAGCAGCAGGTAACACAGCTCGGCCACATTGAGCAGCATGCAAATCACGGACGCAGAAATCATAAACACAGTAAACACGGTTTTCTCCGTCGGCCTGGAAATAAAGCAGTCCACCAGATTGGGGCAGGGATCGATGCCGCACTTCAGTACCCAGGGCAGGTGATAACCGTTGTAGAGGAAGTAGAACACGTACATGAAGGCGGCTTCGAAGATGATGCGGAAGAAGATGCTGCTGGTGTAGGTCCACCACAGCGAGCCCTCGATGCGCACCTTCTGCCTTTTGATGTCCTCCAGGTCTTTGAACTCGTTTCTCTTCTCCCCGCGTATAAACTTCCGCGCTGTTTCATGTCTGTAGTAGGCCACATGCATGGCCACCAGCAGCGCTGGGGTGGACACGAAGATCAGCTGCAGGGCCCACAGCCGGATGTGGGACACCGGGAAGAAGTGGTCGTAGCAGACGTTCTTGCACCCGGGCTGCAGAGTGTTGCACACAAAGTCTTCCTGCTCATCGCCCCATACTTCCTGGGCAGCCACGACGAGGATCATGACGCGGAAAATAAAGATGACCGTGATCCACACCTTTCCAATGCTGGTAGAGTGCTTGTTCACACCCCCAATGACAGTGTGCAGGGTCCCCCAATCCATGGTGCAGGATTATTCCTAAACGGACAAAAAGAAGCAAAGCTAATTAGTGGAAGGCACGCACCTCTGAATTAGCCAATCAGTACTATAGTGAAATGAAACGGTCATGTGAACCTCTGCAGGTCTCAGCTACCTAGTCTGCAAATTACTATATGTTTTTCTGATTAAAACAACAACAACAACAACAACAAAAATGCCCATTAAAAGATGCTCTCTCAGCTGGGTGTGGTGGCACATGCCTTTTAATCCCAGCACTCAGGAGGCAGAGGCAGGCACATCGCTGTGAGTTTGAGGCCAGCCTGGTCTACAAAGTGAGTCTAGGACAGCCAAGGCTACAAAGAGAAACCAGTCTTAAAAATCAAACAAAACAAAACAATGTAAAACAAAACCAACAACAACAAACTAAACCAAATAAAAACAACAACAACAGCAAAGATGTTCTCTCTTTCTGACCACAAATAACAAATAGTGGACAAATTTAATTTATCTTTCTATGAGGCAACATCAACCTGACAACGCCCTCATTAGGTGAAGGGTTTGTTTCAATAAATGACCTATATGGTAATAGTACCTTCCTTCCTTCCACCTCTCTTTCTTTTCTTTCTTTCTTTTTTGTTTTTAGAGACAGGGTTTCTCTGTGTAGCCTTGGCTGTTCTGGACTCACTTTGTAGGCCAGGCTGGCCTCGAACTCACAGAGCTCTGCCTGTTCCTACCTCTCAGAGTGCAGCAATTAGGATTACAGGTGTGTACCACCACCATGCCTGGGTGGTAATTGTGCCTTTCACATGCAATGTAAGTCATCTAAATTCAACTGAACACAGGTTGTTTTTTAGGTTGCTGTTTGTCATTAATCCAAGAACACAGGTAAACAAACATGTGCCCAAGTTCCTTTTCTTCCCTATGCAAACACTACATTATGTCAGAATGGTTTTATTCAAGAACTCAGGCTTTAGTAATTAAGCAGCTTATCCGAGCTACAAAACACAGCAAAAATTACTCATTAGGATGATATATTCTGTTTTACTTGGCAGACTAAGAAGAAACGATGCTGTTAGTTGACCTTATACGGCGTATATTTATATTTCTAGTTTGAATAGATCATTTTCTGTAATCATGTGCTCTTAGGAAAGTTAATATCTGCAATTGCCTCCTCCAAAAGAGAATCACAAGGTTTGACACAAATTGCTTCCTTGTTCTCTGATGGAAGCAGGCCATGTGTTGGCTGTTGCTAAAAAGCACGGGTCCCATGGCACCAGGGGCTACTGCAGCCCAGGTCTGTCCTCCATTCTGAAAAACTGATTTGATATCCTGAGAGACAAAGATCTTCACTTTATGCCAGTGGTTCTCAACCTTTCTAATCTCAGGACCCTTTAATACAGTTCCTCATATTGCGGTGACCCCCCCCCCCCGACCATAAAGTAATTTTTGTTGCTTCTTCATAACTGTAATTTTGATACTGTTATGAATCATAATGTGATTATCTGTGTCTTCCGATGGTCATAGATGACCCCTGTGAAAGGTTTGCTTGATGCCCCACAAAGGGGTCGTGACCCACAGGTTGAGAACTGCTGCTCTTAAGGCAACTCTTGCTTTTATTTATTTTCTGGAAGTTTCACATCTTGCCTCCTGATCACACCCACTTGCCAGTCCTTCCATGTTTGCTCCCCCATTCTTGAGCCCTCCCCTCAAAAAAGTAAAAATGAAAATAAGAATAAAAAAGAAATAAAGAAAAAAAATTTTTAAAGAGTCCAATTTGTGTCATCTATATACTCACCGGAGCACGGTCCAACTCAGTGGCCTGACCCTTACCTAAAACCTCCTGATGTCAGCTGTGGAGAGCTGCACTTCAGCATCTCTGTCACACTTTTTAAGAGTTCTCTTCAATGGCTTCCTGCCTACAAACAGCTGCTTCTGCTTTTTCTTTTTTAATTATGAAGGAAGAGATTTTTATAAATAAACATATCAAAACATACATTATTCCATACAAAATTAATATTTTTTAAAAAGCAGAGGGAAAACTTGTAAGACAAACAGCTGCGCCTTACCCCACATCACCAAGAAGAAAGAATTGATTGGCATGCTCTTAAAAAATTTTGTGTATGAATGTGGGGGTAATGGATGGCAGATTGAAAATCTTTAGAAATGAGAATACTCGGGCTGGAGAAATAGCTCAGCCCTTAAAGGCTAGGCTCACAGATAACTCAGTCCTTAAAGGGTAGACTCACCACCAAAAATATAAGAAACGAAGGTACTCAGGCAAATTTTCATCCACTTCGAGGGAATGAGAGAGTCACCAGAGTCCTTTTGTTGCTGGTCTCAGGAGGACTTTCTCCCCTAAGTGGCTGAAGAACACTAGCCAGCCTCCTCCTCCTAAGCTAACCATGCCTGGTCCGCACCCTCCCCTCAGCACTGCTGGCACTCCTCACACTGCCCACCAGCCCCCCTGCCATGGCCTTGGTTTGACCAATGTTAGAGTCTATACTTTTCTCAGCAAGCCATCAGGTTTGGGCTCACAGTGTAGCTGCAGTGTCGATCTGACATCTGTGTGCTGATTTCTGCTCCTGCTGGGTCAGACAGTGGAAGCTGAGGTACACACCATGGGGGAATGAAACGGGTATGACAGGGGTAAGGCTAGAAATTTCTGTGGCTTGCTTCCAAGAATTTGCCCCCCTGCCATGGGCCAGAACATCAGAATGTTCATAGTTCCAAAAGTTGGTTACATGCCGTGAGCACAAGACTGATGAACCCTTTCAGCAAGTACATCCTTAGAGCCACACTGAACCTGAGCAAAAAACCAACCTCGGGACAGGTGACAAAACTGACACAGGATTTTAAGTCAGCCTGGACTGAGTTAAATCTTAAATTTTTTTTAAATAAAAAAGAAAAGAGGAACTGAATTCTATCATGAAGGATTTATAAAAGTGGAGGAGTGGGGGCTTCTCAAAAAAAACGATCGCATTGTTATGAAGGGCAGGAGAGGGTGGGGGACCTAAAGCCATGGAGAGATGGGGACAATTCAGATCAAAGGTTAATCGAGAGGTCTAAATCTATAAAACAAAAACAGAATGAGAAGACAAAAGTAAAACATCCACAATATGAATAGGAAAGAGATACTTGTGCCCAAAGTAAAAAAAAAAAAAAAAAAAAAAAAAAAAAAAAAAAAAGTGGTAGGTACAATCCTTGGCTTATTGACTGTGGTTAACTTTCCCTGTTTTTTGTTTGTTTGTTTGTTTAGGGTTTTTTGTTCTTTTTGCTTTGTTTTGTTTTGTTTTTGGGAAGGTCTCATGTAGCCTCAAACTCCTGATTCTTCTTCATGTGCCCTCTGAGTGTTGGGATTACAGGCATGTTGATGCCTCACTCCAGACAGTATAATTTTACTTGTCAAGCAATAAAAGGTATGGCATGGGCAACATCTTAGGTATAACTAGTGTCATAACATCAATAACACGGGTGGCCCTCACAGTTCCTTTAATAACACAGCATAAGGAGTGTCAGCGCCACGTCTGAGGAGCACTGCTATCATAGGACGTTAGTGCCTTTCCTCTGACAGTGAAAATGACTGAGGCTGCATGAGAGCTGAGTGTCCAGGCTCCCTGAAGACACACATCACTTATCTGGGGCAGGGGCTGGAGTCTTTTAGCTCACAGGGGAGCAGCTAAGAAGCCCAGAGCAAATTATTTTGAGGGTCTGGAGTGTGGGGCACCTGGCAGTGATGTTGGCAGTTGTGTCAGAAAGATTCAAACCTTGTGCTGGTCTGGAGTTGACAAGATGGACTGAGAGTTTACCTTTAACAGAAAGCTGGGGGTTTGGAAAATTGAAGTAGACTTTCCATAAAGCTATGGTTCTCAGCTCCAGAAGCCTTTAGTTAGGGGCAGGCTGAGTCCCACCAGGCGAGAGGGAAGCCGTGGTCTGAAGGCTCCGCATCTTAAGAGTATTTAGTATTCTCTTTTATTTACCATGTACTATGTGCTCCAAAGAGACTTTCATTGCCCACCATAAGTATCTGTGCAGGTAAAAGAAAAAACACTTCATTTTAAATAATATGAATTATAAAAATTAAGTTTTAGTCCTCTCTGAAAGCAGTTATATTAAATTTCCCTGTTGCAGCTGCATCCTGGACGCATGTCAGTATGTGACCTGTGGGGAGGCAAAAGTGTGTAAGTCTGGAAGTTTATGCACACACTTTGCCCCAGCTGGTCCCTTGTGAAGCCTTGCTTGTTTGAAAATGTCCTCTTGTTAACCAATTAGCACATAAGTTTGCAGTTTGCTCAACAACTTGCCCAATGGCTGAGGTTTATCACATAAGACCTTCCTCTTTTCCCCAGTGCTGTGCCGTTCATGGAGTTTGAACAGTCCTGTTGGTAGAGGGTTCTCCCTCTGTAAGATGTCTATCCCACCCCTTGTCACTGGTCACATGACTTCTATCATACCTCTTGTCACTGGTCACATGACTTTTATCACACCCCTTGTCACTGGTCACATGGCTTCTATCACAATCCTTGTCACTGGTCACATGGCTTCTATCACATCCCTTGTCACTGGTCACATGACTTCTAGGAAGCAAATGGATCAAGATATGGAAGGACCACAGGGCTTGAGTGAATACAGAGGGGCTGAGGTCAAGAGGTCATGCTTTCTCACTTGGAATATTGGTCCCACACCCCTAGAAGCAAGGCAGATAGAGACAACATAATGGCACTAGCTTTACCGTTTGTCCTCCAACCCTTGCATCCCAAGACTTTCTATCTGCCTACCATAGCTGAATAGAAGAAAATCCATTTTCAATACCTTACTTTGATATTAAAAGCCAAGAATTTAGCTGTTTGTGGTCATGCATGCCTATAATCCCAGCACACTGGAAGCTGGGCAGAAGGATCAGAAATTTTGGGCCAACCTGGCCTACAAGATCTTGTCTCAAACAAATACTTCAAACCAAACAAACAAACAAAAAACTGCAAAGGCAAACAACCTCAGTGTTGTATATAAACCTTTAAAGCAGAGATTCTCAACCTTCCTGAGACCCTTTGATACAGTTCCTCATGTGGTGACTCCCAACCATTAACAGTTGGTCCACCCCGAAGGGGTCATGGCCCACAGGTTGAGAGAAGCTACTTTAAAGGAAGACAAGACATGAGATGTCTAAGTCAGTAAGGAAAACAAGGTTAAACTCAGATATTGTCATGCTTAGCCTACTGGTCACTCAAGACAGCTGGGCCAAACGCAAGTCACCTGATTCAAGAGTTCTTCCTGAAAAGCAATAATGACTCATTTATTTGTAACAGAAGAAATGAGCGATAAAAAGGGGCTATTACTACTCTCTATAGCTCACCCCAGCCCTAACTGGCCTTTCCCATCAGCCTCCCTCTGTATACCATGTCATTTCTGAGGGCGTCTTCCATAAAGCCTTGGGTATCTGTCCTACATGGCATTTTTCATAGGCTGGAAGCAAGAAAGTGGAGGTCACCCTAAAAGTACTGGAAGCCAGTGTAGGGTGATGGGGAGTTTGGGGGCTTCCCGAGCCCTACACTTGCCTATACATGACTTTAGCTCCTGGGAAATCCAGGAGACTTTTTCCTACCCCATGAGGTGTAGAGGTGGTGGGCAATTGAAGGTTAGAGGGTTTATTCCTCCTGGCCTGCTTATCGGTGGGTAGAGGCACCTTGGGAGTTCCTTGAAAGTTCCTGCACCCTGTCACCCTGTCACCCTGTCGTCCTTGAAGGAACCTGTGAGCTCGAGGCATCTTTCTTAGGTACTTTGGTTGGAGAAGAGAGGAAGGCCCACCATTCTGAGGGAAGATCACTAATCCACAAGTAATTCCCCAAATCACTGAGACCAGATACCTTTGCTACATGCAGCAAACAAACCTCTACTTTGCTTCCATGCTTCAGTGAGGCCAGGGCCCTTTCAGTGAAAATCAAGCTATTAACTCTTTCTCTGCACACCAGAGAGGTTAGTTTAATCTGACAGCTTCCTGGCTTGCCTATAAGGAACATATGAATAGATATGCTTAGCCCCATCAATGTCACCTTATAAGAATGTGGTTACATTTAGGCTTAAGAAGACAAATCACGTCCATTTCTATGATGTATTTGATTACAGTGCACAGCTCTATACATATTTTTGATAGTGTGATTCCAGCCTTAACTATTCAACTCTGAAAATACAGCAGCGAGCTGACTTTTGGGACACACTGTTATGAAGTACATTTGCTCTTCCTTTTTCACGGTTCCAATAAACGAGATCTACTTTTGTTTCTGTAGTGATGTAATTTCTTGGTCATTTTTTACAATTTTGTTTTGAGACAGGTCTTGCTATGTATCTCTGACTAGAGTGACCTCAAACTCATAGTAATCCTCCTGTTTCAACCCTCAAGAAGCAATATGTCTTACTAATCAGCTTTTGAAACTTTGGGTATTTGAAGGTTGAGGACAACTGTATTAGAGTTGAAGAGAACTCTTCATCAGGGCAGGTGAGCTGTCAATGTCAGCAGCCAACAGGAGGAGGGGACAGGGAAGGGGAGAGAGAGCCCTGCCTTTTGCGTCAGCACGTTCATCAAGGAAGATCTGAAACTTTTTACTTAGGAATTTAATCACAGCCAGTTGAATAATGTCATTTTAGCTCCACGGACGATAGAACCCAAAAGAAATCCCTCAGCACACAGAAAGAACTTTCCTTTTTTGTGTGTGTCAATCTACAGTAGATTTTGAGGTGAAATCACTTGATGATTACTTCATAGGCCCAAGAGGAAAGCACATTTCTTAAAATGCCCATGTAAGTTCTGGAGAACTGAGGGTACAAAGAAACCAGGTTGAAGCAAAACACCCAAACCTGAGTCTTGTTCCCAAGGACTCCCAGTGTGTCTAGCTCAAGTGTCAAGGCAAAAGCACTCTGCAAGGACTTCGGCTTTTCCTCCTACTCTTCTGGAAGTCAGTAGTGCAGTGACGGTGGCACTACAATGCTGCTCTGTTTATGGATGGCAGTAGGGTGATGGTGGCAGTGGGAATGTCACCTGTTGAATGATTTTTTTAAAAAAGTCATGGTCACCATTTTCTTTCAAGTTCTGCGCAAGCTCATCAGATAAAGTTTGGGGGTAGTTTTTCTTCGTTACCAGATGCATTAAAGGGCACATTTGGCTATTGTCAGTTTTCCATGCTTTGTACTCCCCTGCCCCACCAAAGGCTTAAGCTTAATTTTCCTGTAACCATGACAATAGTGAGAATGATAATGATGATGATACCCTATTCCAAACCTCAAATTGAATTCTCAATCAAGTATGCAAGTGGTAGAGTTTGAGACAGGGTACAGCCTCCCTGCCCAGTACCAGAGTTAAACACACACACACACACACACACACACACACACACACACACACAAACCAACCTAAAAGTCTTTCTTTAATCAAGAAATCTCTAGAAATCTCAGGTGACCCAAGAGACAACCTGATAGTCAAGTTTGTAATTTAATGATGCAAACTATCAGGAACTGTGATTTCAAAGCAGTGACTAACAATGGCATCAGGTTAGGATTCAGATGCCTTGTCAACATCAACTCAGTGCCCATGAAACTTTCGCAGTGCCTTTAAGTATAAGAATGGACAATCTACAAAATTATGTTTCTTATACCGCCTGAATTTTTCTTAAACAATTAAGTTCAACATCCCTTTTTACAGGCCTTCTTAGCAGCCATCTTTTCCTCCCCTCTCCAAACATTTCAGCTAAATGACTCGGGGTGGAAAGAGGTTCCGGGGCCCAGTTCCTCTCTCCTCAATCAAACAGCAGCTCCTGAAAACCTTAGCCAATACAATGCAGGATTATGGCCTATGGGCCAAGAAACTTGGGTTGAAAACCATTCCCCCATATTTGTATTCCACTTAACCGATGCACCCAAACCTATGGTCCCTGGAATTTTTAGACTGAATCAGAACAGCACGATGAGGATGTGCAAACAATTTTTTTTCTATTGTTGAAAGACCCTGCCAACCCCTTTCCTTCTCTTACAATGCAAAAGAGAAAAAGAAACAAAGAACAAAGCTGCCATGGGAATTTACCTTTAAATAACAGCTGCCACTGACCCAGGTTGACAAGCCAGTCTCCTGTGGCTCAGGCCTGTGGTAATGAGGTGGATGGAAACCCTTCACACCCCAGTTCTGTGACAGACTAGCACTCAGGAGGCTCTCTCCATCACCTCCTCCCCTTCTTGGCACTATACACACACACACACACACACACACACACACACACACACACACACACACACCACCCCCAAGACTTTGCTGGATCCAAAGAGCTGACAAAGCTCTCCACAGGGGCAGTTCTGAGCAGCATCCTGCAGTTCTAAGGAAACTGCATCAGGACAGGATGTATTCTTCTAGAACACTGGTTAGATTCTGCGAGAACTGGGGCAAAGAAAGCATAATGTCTACTTGAGGAAAACAAGGCTGCAGGCACAGACTGACCTGAGTCGCCTGGTTGGTGTCCCTTACCGGGGCTGCAGGCTCACAGCACTTCCAGTGTCCACTGGCTGTTTGAAGACCGCACAATCTGAGACTAGAGGCCTGGTCCCCAGGAGGGGAAGGAAGCCCAGTTCTGCAAATCCACACTGCTAACACCTGGAACTAGGCTCACGGGAAGTATTACCCATGTCTGAACTTTTAATCAGATGTGTCACCAATTACTTTTAATTACTATTGTGCACACTAGTGTCATCTTCGTTTCATACGTTCCTGAGTCTTAATCACGCAGCCTGAATGGGGATTTCTGTCCAAAACTTTTCCAAGTCGCAGGGTTTAACTGAACTTAAACATCATTCCTTCCTCTGCCTTTCTGCCCCCCCAAATCCAAGCGGAACAGGTCGGTGACAGCCCAAAACCAGTAAAGAAAGTGGGTAAAGGGATTCAGACCGGACTCTGGTCACTTTACACAACCTGATGTATTTATAAAACCTGTCGTGCAAGTCAGAGGGGGCACGGTGCGGTGCGTGCAGAAGTCAAACCAGTTGATCTCAGTTCCTGCAGCAGCGCGCGGGGGAGGGAGCGGCGCCGGGGACAAGCACCAGGCTGAGGTTCCAGCCCGCAGGGGACACGCAAAGGCAGGATGCCGATGGGAAGCAGATAACGATTCCCGCAGCCCAGGTGCAGGCACCCACTGCACCCCCAAGGCTCTGCTTGTAGCCACCGCGCCACCTGGGGACAGTCGCCACTCCCGCGACCCGTAAATACGGCGAGAAAGGGGACAGACCACTTCCTTCACCTGCTCTGGCTTCTCGTAGGAAATTCTCCCACTCGTGCTTACCTGCTCGGTGGGATCCGGTTCCAGGCTCGCAGCGGCGCCCACAGCTTGGGCCAGGCGCGCAGGTTGGATCTGGCGCCCGCGATTCGTGTCCAGAAAAGAATCGGGGACTGTGCGGGTGGAGCCCCGGTCCCCACCTGTGGCTTCTTTTAACCGCGCCCCACCCCGCCTCTGCTTGACGCCGCACGGGAGGGCTGCGGGAGAGGAGCAGCGCCGGCACACGTCGCGCCTGCTGCGGTGCGCACCGCCCTCCCTCCGGGAAAGAGGGGCGGGGAGGGTCCCCTTCTGTGGAGCAGTGCGCAGGGGGCCTTCCCGCTAGGGCCAGAGGAGCAGAGCGAGTCAGTCTTAAGGGTAGTAGAGTAGAGGACTCAAATGGAAACCTCTCTGGCACCAGAGACTGCAGCGAGTGTTCCCTAAGAGAGGCCCCAGGTGCAGGTCTTCCCTTGAGTTGGGGACACAAGGCATGTCCCTTCTTGTGGTCGTGGGTGGAGCATGGACCGTGATGGGCAAGCTCAGCCAGGTGCCATTAAGGGCAGGAAAGAGTTGCCCTTTAGAGTCTTGCTGGGGCTGGATGTTGGAGTAATGAGGAGAGGGCTGCCCAGAGCACCAAGGCAGCTGATTTTGGGTGAGTGGGCTCAGTGCCAGCAGCGAGTTCGCTCCTGTTGGTAGCCCTTAGGGAGGCAGCTGGCTTGCTTGCTTTCATCCTCTTTTCTGGACCCTTTGGGCACCCTCTCATCCAGAGCAGCCTGGAGGTTCTTTATTCATTAATGACCACTTAGGAGTCTCAAAGAGTTGTTTTTATTAATCATCTGAATCCTTTACCGCCTCCCCGCCCCCTACCCCATCCCAGGAAGTGGAGTGGACTTCCTCTGGTCTGGTGCTGAGAGACCCTACTGTGTCTGTTGTCACAGATGGGCAGGTAAAGGTCAGGGCAAGCACAGAGGGTGGTGCGGGGTTGGGGGTGGGGTGAGAGTGGGGGTGTTGGGCTGGAAATGTCGGAAGGCATTTAGGGACCAGGGCTTTACAGGGCCTGTCCTATCCTACATCAGACAAGAGATGTGTGACTTGCTTATTCCACAAGGTTGGCTGTCCCCCATCTCAGCTGCATTCTACTTGTAGGTCACAGTCTCTCACGAAACAAGAATAAAAGTGTTTCCTAAAATGTCTCTCTCAGGTCATGGAAGTTTAGCCAACGCGTTATAAAAACCATCTTCTAACTTGAACGAAGGGTTATCAAAATTGCCCCTGGATCACACAAATTTGGAGCACTGGGATGGTCCCGCGGATGGCCTTGAACCCAGGGATGGAGACAAAGTGAGACAGAGTGTAGGCCGCCCTGGTGTTCCTCCCTGTCTCCCACAGTCTGGCCACCATTCATTCTTAGTTCTTTCTCCATCCCACCTGAAAACCCGCACATTTCCAGCAGGCTTACCTGTGGCCACAGGAAAACAAGCTGATTTTTTTTCAGATTGTAAACTTTTTGGAGATTATAACACTTTAAGTTTTTGTTTGTTTGTTTGAATTTCTCTGTGTAGCCTTGGCTGTCCTGGACTCACTTTGTGGATCAGGCTGGCTTTGAACTCCCAAGAGCTGGGATTAAAGGCGTGTGTGTCTTCCCTCCCCTCCCCCCACCCACCCAACAGGACAGCCTTTTTCTGTGTAGCCTTGGCTGAACATTTTAAGGTTTAAGTTGTTGCTTTCTCTCTCCTTTCTCTATTCCCACAATAATGGCACTTTGCACAAAGTAGGGCATGGGTGCACAAGCGTTTGTGTATTGCCTGACAGAACGGAACCAGCACAGCAGACACTCCTGAAAAACAACTTTTGCTTTGTCCTATAGAATGCCATGACGCCACTCCTGGTTCTGGCGCCTGTACAACAGTGCCAGGACAGGCTGGCAGACAATGCTCCAGGGCTATGCAGGACAGAAGTCAGACAAAAGAGCCACAAGGATTGACTTTTTACCCTGGTGTTCAAAGAGGAGCCCCACTCAACACGGAAGATCACCTCTTTTCTTGTTCAGTTGGTCTATGCCAGCTCTGGGGCCTTTGCTCTTGTCACGTATTTCTTGGCAGTTATCTTTACTGTTCGATTTTCACTTCTCATCAGGGAGGCTTGCTGCAGCAGAAATTAATGTAGACTCTGTGAGCTTACGGAGTTGATGAGCTTCTCACCGGGAAACTGAAAAGTCATGTGGTCAGGATACAAACATGTTGGGAGTGGGGGATATGTGTGTCAGGCATGAAAACTCCCAGGAGACAAACACAATGCTACTGCCATCTCAAAGCACCATACCATCCTGAGATAGATCCTTGTAGATGTAATTGTAACTGTTAGCTCTTGCTGCAGGGCATGGCTGGCATACTCTGCCCTCTACCTAGGGGTGGGGCTTCCCTCTCCCAGAGACCCTTCAGTATATAACCCATTTTGGACATTTTCTCATTAGGCCTTTCCCCCCTCCCCTGTCTCTCTCTTTCCCTTCCCCCTCCCTCTCCTCGCCCTCTCCTCTGCTCTCTGCTCTCTTCTCTGTTCTCTCTCTCTCTCCTCCTCTTCCTCCCCTCCCCCTCCCAATAAACCTGCATGTATATAATATAACTCGGTCTCTGCCATTAGCTCCTTACTTTTTAATCAATCAGTGACCTGAATTAATCAGATTACTGTCTTCCTTCTGCATTGCAATAGTGATTTCTAAGGCCCCAAGTTTACCGGGCACAAGAGGTGTGAGGTGTGACTTCTGCAATATGAGATGGAAAGAGATGGACACAAGAGGCTCTTCTGACCGGTTGTCCCTTAGATGCCTTTCTCTCTTTGCAAATGGAGCAGAGGAAACCCTGCCTGTCCCACTGTCTGGCAGCTGGTGCTTAGGGAGGGAGCCCTGTCTCATTGCCTGGGCTTCCACTGTCCAGTCTGGAAACGCAGGACCAGATTGCGTTTTCTTTCATTGACACTGTTCTCTATGCCTGGAAGAGAGGAAAATGCGTGGTCTTTGGAATAAAAGCTAGCATTTGTCTGTTCATTCAACAACAGGCCCGTGCTGTTTTTAGTAGCCCATTCCTCATTGAGGTCTGTCTGATTCTGTCCACAGGATTAGATGAGGGCTGAGGACTTTGGGGACCGCCATAGAAAGGAAGAGTTGTGTTTGACACATCATACCAAAGACACGTCACTAATGAGCTGGCCCATTGCTGCTGATGCCTACCATGGCCAAGAGGCTCAGTAGAGTCCGTCAGGCTTTGCCATGGCAAGATCACTTTCTCCCCCTTCCATGTGGTACTTCTCCAAAGGAGATCACTTGCATGTCCTAAGGTGTGGGGATCATCTGGTAGTCTTTGTAGAGGAGATTTGTCCCTTCTCCCAATCGCTTCATCATATCAACACATACTCCTGGCTATTTTTTCTGCTTACAATCCAATGCTATCTTCACTAGATTGTGGTTCAGGTTGTTTCCACGTTCCCACTTGACGTCTGCGTTCCTTTTGCCGCGTACCCACAGTCGTGGGTATCTGTGCACGCTTCAGCACATCCTGTCTGTCACTACAAGATGCTGCAGGCTCTCTTTGGATAATCCCAGCTGCAACCCCTGGGAGCAGCCATTTTTCTAAGGGGTCGTGCCCTTTTACAGGCATTCCACTGTATGACTCATGGTTGCTTTTAGTGACTGTTGCTTGTCCTCCTCAGCTGTGAGATTCTTGCTGACACAGCATCCTCTGGCTCTTCAGGTCCCCACACAACCACGAGCTGTCTTTGATGTGCTCTGGGATCCCAGCAGGTGTTCATCAAGTGAATGCCTTCAAAAAGTATTTGTGGGACTGGGGAAATGTAGCTCAAATTGGTGTAGTCATCTGGAATGCACGAAGCCCTGGGTTTGATCCCTTGAACAGCCTAAACTAGGTGTGGTAGTAGACACCTGTGATCCAGTGCTTAGAACGAAGAGGTAGGAGGCTCAGAAAATGGAATCTTCCACTACAAAGTGAGTGTGAGGCCAGCCTGAGTTGTTTGATGCTTAATTGCAAATATTAGAAGAATCTGGTTTAAAAAATAAAACAAGGAAAAGGGTGGTCTAGCACATTTTACCATCAGTCAAGTTCCTTGTACACAATATGGTGGCAACTAGAACATTATATTGTGTTTATGTAAAAAAAAGGTTCAGTAAAAAAAAAAAAAGTCAGGTAAAAACAACAAAAAAATAAAATATATAAATCTAAGATACTTTTACATACAGTCCATGATGTTTGACTTGTGAATACTATATTGTATAAAAAATCCACTTAAAATCAGTTGTGGAAATCAATATACCTCTTATGATATATGTGGGTGTTCCAATTGTCTTAATAAACTTTATTATTTGTTTTTAAAAGACGGTCCAGTCTGACGGTGAAGCGTGACCCATGCTGTTGTATGGTAGAAAGGTGTTGAACACAGAGACACTCCCCGCCCCATCCAGCCAGATGTTACATGGCGTCCACAGGGCAGAATGGGGACAGCCTTAGGGGTCTTTACTCTCCAGGCCCAGAAATAATGTTTTGAAGACACTGTCACAGGAAGGGTTACACCCTGGACCACAACGCCAGTGCATTTTCTGATGGAGATGAACCTGCTCAGCCATGGTCTGCTGTTGAGCCTAGAGAGAGGGTCACGGAAGCTGGGTAGTTTGAAGGGTTATTTCCACCATGAGAACCTGATACATTGACCTTCTGGGGAAAATGATCTGAAGTGTCTACAAGTAGGGTATCTTCCCAAGGGACTCCGGACTCTCCACCTTCGCTTTCTTGCTGCCTGCCTAACGTGTATCCGGCCTACAGCTCCAATTTGAAAACATCTTCTCACATGCATACTGAAGCACACCAAATTGGGTTCTGTCCTAGTGTGCTTTCTGTCGCTGTGATAAACACCAGGACAAAAAGCAACTTGGGCAGGAAAGGGTTTATTTTGGTGTAGAGATCACAGCCCACCATTGAGGGGAGTCAGGGCAGGGACTTGAGGCAGAAGCTGCAGTGGGAGCCTTGAAAGAGTGCTGTTTACTGGCTGACTGTCTAGTTCTTGCTCAGCCTGCTTTCCTAGACATCTCAGGACCACCTCCCTGGGGCAGCACCTGCTCACAGACACATCTGTCACTACCCAAGACAACGCCCCACAGACTTGCCTACAGGCCAGTCTGATGGAGGCCATTCCTCAAATGTGGTTCCCTTTCCCCAGGTGATAGTCCTTTGTGTCAAGTTGACAAAAATTAACCAGAGCAGATTGTAACATTCTTCCAATACATTTATAGAGGTTTTTTTTTCTTTTACAATTGATTTTGAAAAAAAGCATTTCTACTATTTTTTTTAAAAAATAGCTTATCAGTAACTTCTTTGGGATGTTTCCATAGCAGGACAGCACTTATTTGAGAGTAGGACCGCCATAGCCTTCCATGTGCATCCTGGGTGACGTACTAAAACACTTTACTTTTGGCCACAGAGCAGTGTGTTACATCCCATAATAACATCACACAGTACCACTTCACAGTATAAAGCAAACAAGATGGAAATGGTTACAAGTGTTGTTTTTCAGAAGGCCAGAAGAGGAACGGAAAGATCTGGGGCATCTTTTCAGCTTGGGCTTCCCCATGAGGGTGACTGGGAGAGTCTGCTGTGTGTTGGTGACAGTGAGGAGACAGGCTGGTCTGCTTAGACTGGAAGGCCTGTGCTGGGAATAAAAGGACACAGTGGTCAGTGGTGTGTTGTTGATCTGGGAGAGGAGCTTGGGCCTAGGACATGGGCAGAGCTGAATAGGAGATCTTAATGAAGTTTGTGTTTAAGACCTAGTGTGCTGAGTGAGTTAATCCGGAAACAGAAAGACTCACATGGTACATACTCACTTATAATTGGGCACTAGCCCAAAAGGCATGAATGTCTTCACTTACCAGGAGGTTGGGACAGATGTGAGAGGACATCTTACTGAGACTCCAGATAAGAGAAATATAGAAGATGGGGACATAGAAGGATCCAGAGGATCATAGAAACCTACAAGAAGAACATCGTAACAGGTGGATCAGGGCCAACGGTGTCTGCTCAAACTACTGTACCAACCAAGGACAATACAAGTAGTAAACACCAAACCCCTACTCTGATCTACCCAATGGTCAGGACATCCTCCACAGTTATGTGGAGAACGGGGACTAACTCTGACATGAGCTCTGGTGCCCCATATTTGATGATCTCCCCTTGGTGGGGAGCCCTGGTGACACTCAAAGAAAGAATAGGCAGACTACCAAGATAACACTTGTTAGCCTGTGACCATAAAGTGGGGGAGGAGATCCTCCTTGGACATAGATCTAAGGGAGGGTAATAGGGTGGGGGTGGGAGGGTAGGAGGAACGAAAGGATACAAGTGGTGGGAGAACAATTGAGTTGTAATCTGAATACATTAATAAAAAATAGTAAATATATATATATATATATATATAATATTAAAAAAAAAAAAAAAAAAAAAGACCTAGTGTGTTGTGGTGACCTGCAATGGAGCGAATGTGCCCTTTGAAATGACTGTGCAGAATTTAAGACTGTGACAGTGCCATGAGGTGATTAGGCCAGGATCAGGCTTCCTCTCTGAGGGAAGTAATGCCTTCATGACAGGGTGAGCTTGCTCCCTATTCCTGTCTTTGCCCTCTTCCCTCCTGCTGTATGAAGATGGGGTGCTCTGGGAGGCAGAACTGTTCAACTGGTCAGCATCTTGACCCTGCGCTTCCCAGCATGCAGGACTGGAGCCAGTAACTTCGTGTTTATTATCAAGTTGCTCAGTCTGAGATGCGCTGTTAAGGCAGCATTAAACTTGCCCAGACAGTAGCCAGCAGCTATGGTAATTTGGATGCTGTCAGTATGAGCCAACAGTCCCATGCCATGTTCTGATATAGGAAAAAGTCACCGCCGAAAATCAAACAGGCAGCTGGCATGTGTTAGGCGGTATCATGCAGAGACTAGAGAAGCCCCCCCCCCCATCCTGTACTGTCAGGGCTGCTGCTGGATGGCGTATGGGGTGCCGGGGTTCCACAGGAGGCTGTAGAAAAACTGAGGCCCTGGGGCTTGGGATGAATAATGCTGGCCCACTCCAGTGAGTCAGTCACTTTTCTCTTGCCACCAGCAGAAAAGAATGCTGACAAAAACCGAAGTCTCAAGAGTATTTGGTGCTGTCGGCTGCGGTCTTGGGCTGAGCTGAAGAAGCCCTGTGAAGCGGGGTGGGAGGTCGGGAGTGAAGCTCTGGAGGAGAATCCATGCTCTGTTTCTCACTTCCTCTCCCCTTACCCCCAGCCCCATCAGTGCAGTTTCGTTCCTGCCCTGTACTTGCCACAGACAAATGCAGCACATCCATTCTTTCCTGGCTTCGTTCCTATGGAACCTTCCAGACCCTGCCTCCTCCCCTCTGGCCCGCTCCCACCCACTCACATCTACCCTTCTGCTTCACTGTAACTAATGAAGTGAAACAGTACAGCTCAAATGGAACCGAATCAACATACCGTTTGCTGATCGGCCAAACTGAGTTCTCTGTTCAACTACATTAAAGCCAGAGGAAGCCCTCGTACTCAAGCCCTTGCAAAACAAAATGCAACCCACTTTGTTTTCGGCTCTCCCAACAATGGATGTGTGGTCTATTTATCATGAGGGAGAAAAAAAAAGGTTGGAAACAAGCCAGAAGACAGTTGGGATATTGAGGCATGTGTGACTTTGCAATAATAATAATAATAATAATAATAATAATAATAATAATAATAATAATAATAGTAATAGTAATAGTAATAATAGTATGTTCAGTAACTACAAGTGCATCCTCCTGGGGTCAATGAATTTCTTGTGCTGCCCTTTGCCTGCTTACTTCTTCCCCTTAACTAGTCTCTAAAATAGAAGCCCAAAGATTTGACGGCTTTAGCAGGTGGGTATTACCAATGAGTGCTTCCAGGGCTTGTGCCAAACACAGAACACTGCAGTGTTTTGAGCCCTGGAGGAGGACTAAGGAACCCAGCAGAGTTACCAGACAGCACGGACTATGAGACACGCCGCGTCAGATAAGGCAGGCCATCTGTGTTAGTGTTTCCGTATGAACTTCCCTGGTCATGTACCATGACGGCTCATCTTCACTTGGCAGCCTGCCTGGACTTGGAGTCACCTAGAAGACACAGCTCTGGGTGTGACTGTGAGGGTGGTTACAGACTGGACCGCCCGAGGAGGGAGGCAACTTGAGGAAAGGTTTCTTTTCAGCTCACTGTTTAAGAGGGAGGCGGGCCTCCTTGGTAGGGCAGGTGTAAACAGGCTGTGGAGGGGAGACAGCACGGGAGTGGTGGCGCCCATCTCCCTTTCTCCTTTATATCCCACCCAGGATCTCTGCTCCTACAAGATTCTAAACTCCTTGTTCTGCCGGGTCTATCCCTTAAATGTTTCCTTCGGAGTTCTAGCTCTAGGAAGGCCTTTCTTCCTGGGCTTCCAAGCCGGGTACACCCAACCCTCCAACAACGAGAAGACTGGGAGTTGTGTCACTTGTTCAGAGACAGCACAGACTAGGCAGGATCTCTACCTACTCACAAGATGTCCCTGTTTACAGGGGGTGGGGGTCATTGTGAGTTCAGGAATGTCCCAGATAGTCGGTGTTCTCCACCGAAGCCAACTTCTGCCACGCCCCACTTCTCTTTCACGTTCACTCTTTCAACTATTGATTCGTCTACATTTGGAAACTTCCAGGATGTGACTTTCACCTCAACCAGCCCCAGTGGTGGTGGCACACCTTCCTGCTGGCCAGCCATGGTTCTGAAAGCTTCCTGGGCTGGGTAGGCTGCAGAATGTTTAACTAAAGCCAAGGTCCAGCTTTCGTCAATGACAGATCTCAGTTGAGCTAAGTAGCAACTGTAAAAACCTGTGAAGGTGAAATGTGGGGATTTTGACAAGTTCCCACCAGTAGCTGGCACCTTAGCAAAGGGGTTCCTGAAAGGGTCTCTCCTCCTTTTTTTCTCTTTCTTCTCTATCTCATTTTCATTTAGTGTCCTCCTTGAGACAGAGGAACTATCTATGTCACAGAACTGTGATCTTAAAGGGGACCTTGCCTCTGAAAGTCCGGGCAAGTGTCTGGAACGTAATGAAGACTCTATATCTGTGTCCTTTCTTCCCGGCGACATTTCCCACACAGCAGACAAACATCTGTTTGGACATTCATATTTGTGTGTCACTTCCCATCTTTTTCGCATTTTTCTCTTGTGGTGCCATGTTCTACATCATTACAGTGTGAGTCAGGGAGCAGTGTCTAATCAAGTGTGGACAGTGTTATGTTGACACAGACAGTCCTTTGTTCTTGTTTCTGTGTTTAGGTTATTTGTAGCAGGGTTTCTCTGTGTTAACAGCACTGGCTGTCCTGGAATCACTTTGTAGAGCAGGCAGGCCTTGAACTCGCAGAGATCCACCTGTCTCTGCCTCCCGAGTGCTGGGATTACAGGCATGCACCACCATGCCCGGCTGTGGACAGCCCTTTGTTCTCCTGTTCTCCACTGCCTCGCTTAGCACCTTCACTCCACTGGGTTGCTTCAGTGTCCTGCTCTCAGGTGAGCACAGAAAACACGTGATGAGGAGATGTGGTGATGTCCCTAGGGACGCAGAGGTCACAGTCAGGGAGACGTTGGACTGTAGAAGATAGCTGCATAGAAATACTTTACAGAACAGGCCTTGGGTTCAAAGCTGTCCTATGAGCTTCTTGTGCTTTTTTTTTTTTTTTTTTTTTTTTGAAAGATATTTCCCAGAATGCCTTACTGTTTCTTTCTGTTGCTCAGGACCTGGCAAATGTGTGTCAGGGGTGGTGGTATACGCATATAATCCCAGGATCGGGCAGTATGGGATGGTGAGACTGTGAATTTGGAGCTAGCCTGGGCTACACAGTGAGACCCTGTCTTATAACAACAAAAGGATTTATATGTTAGTTCAAACTTCCGAAGTTTAGATTTTATGTTCAAAAGCAATTCATTGGAGAAAAGGTAATCTTTAAAAAAAATTATGACATCTCGCTCACACACACAAAAAAAAAATTGGCTAAAAGTAAATCATAGACTCAGACGAAGAGTGCAAAACAGTAGATCTTATAGAAAACAAATGGAAGAGAAAATAAAGGTGGCTATGGCTTGATGATAATGTATTGGGCACACCACTAAAAGCATCATCCTGGAAAGAGGACATTGGAAGCAGACACCGCCTCATGAAAGACACTATGGGGGACATGGGGTGGGGATGAAAAGACTAGCCAGACTAGGGACACACACACACACACACACACACACACACACACACACACACACACACACACTTATGAGCTAGTATCCAAGGCAGACAATGAATTCTTTAAACTGGGCAGCTGGGAGAGGTGGCTCACATCTGTAATTGCAGCACCTGGGAGAAACAAGGCAGGATTGCCACATGTTTGTGAGCAGCCTGGACCATGCAGAGAGTTCCAGCCTGTCCTGCTCTGGCTCCAGCTGTTCAGTTTACAACACAAAAGGGCAAGAGCTTCAACAAACATCCTCCCTGAAGACATTGACAGGTAAGTATGTCGGGCTACCCTACATAACGTCTCATCAGGGTCATGTACGTTAAAACAGCATCGAAGACAGCACCACACACCTGTAGAGTGGTCAAAATGCAGGTTGCCGGTGACAGTAAGTGCTGGCGAGGATATGGGGCAGCAGGGACTCTCTCACAACTCACTGGGCCATGAAACTTTGGAAGACAGTTTGGCTCTTTCTTGAAAAGCTACTTTATGATCTAGCAAGCAAATTCCTTGTTATTTACCCAAGAAAGTCAGGACTGATGTTCACATAAAAACTTATACGTGGTGTTTATTTTTATTTATGAGTGGTAGAACTTGGAAGCAAACAAAATGTCCTTCCTTTGGCAAATGAACCAAACTATGGCCTATCCATACAGTGAAATATTATTCACCAATCAAAACATCCACCACGGAACTAAGAAGAAAACAGGGAGGAACTTTGCGTGTGCTCTGCTGAGTGGAACAAGGAAGTCTGGGAAGGTGGCCCATTGTAGGGCTCTTACAATCTGATTTTCTGGAAGCAGGCAGTGACATTCTGGTGAGAATAAAAATATCAGTGGATATGAAAGGCTGCTGGATGTAAGAAGGAGTGGGCATGGCACAGAAGGATTTTAGGTCTTGAAAATCGTTCTATGATGCTCTAAGGGGGAGCACGTAGCACTCTACATCTGCCCAAGAGATGATAGTACAAGTGTGAGCCCTGAACTTGAATAACAGTGTACTAATATTGTCACACCGGCTGTAAAATACACAGCGCCTCAGTGTGGGATGTGCACAGCAGAGGCCCTTGAGAGAGGGGCCTGTGGGGACTCTTTATGTGTCACGCATAGCTTTTCTGTTCATGTGAACAGAAATGTCTCTTGCCAGACCTGGTGGTACCCAATGTGTAACTCCAGCACTCATGAGTTACTGAGGCAAGGAGGCCGCAAGTTTGAGGTTAGCCTGGGTCCATAGTGGCTTCGAGACTAACTTGGCCACCGTAGGAAGACTTTGTCTCAAAAATGACTGAGGTTGGAGATCAGCTCAGCGGTAGGAAATCTGTGCACGTGCCAAGCTCTGTACCACAAAAAGTAAAATAGAGTAAATAACAGTGAAATCTACTAATTATTAAAAAAAAAAAAAAAAAAAACCTTGATTCTTCATCATGAGGTCTTGTATTAACTAATAGAAGCACATTCCATAATGGCATTAACATAAAGATAAGAAAATAAAATATTTGAGCACTTTCTTAATAAACATGTTATCCATTACATTGCTTCCTGTGTCGATTTTGTTATTAATTGATCAGAAGTAGTCAGACACTCATTGTATCCCAGGCTTAACACAGTGTCCAACACTTGCTGAGTGAATCAATCCAGCTGGGACAGTTTAAGCTAGGGCCTATTTGGATTTTGGAATACATGCCTGTCTCCTCACCCCTCTCTCCAGTCTCTATAGCCACGGTTGTCCCAGCCTCCACCAACAGGTCACTTATTTACAACCTCTGCTACATGGCTCGTTAGGAAGTGTAGACTGTATATTCTTCTTTCTTTATGATGTTGTGTTGTTTCCCTGAAAGAGGATCTTACTCTGTTGCCCAAATTGGTCTTCAATTTGTAGGATACACCTGCCTTGGCCTCCCGAGCTCTGGGATTAGAAGAGCTAGCAAGCCACCCGAGAGAAGGAAAATCTTCTTTTTCAGAAGAAATCAGCCAAGGACAGGACCCAAGACAAGCCATTTAGAAAGCTCAGTCACTTTCCCAGGACAGGGTTTCACAAAGCACTCATGACCCCCTCCTTCCCAGGGGCTCAGAAGCTCAGAACTGGGGTGCTGAAAGAGAGTGAGAGCAGGAGGACGCGGGACTGTGCTGTGACCCGCTGTCTCAGGGGCCTGAAGCAGCTGTGGTTCTCTGCACAAGACTTGCTCAGGATTAAGCTTGTAAGCATTCCAGCGAGGAGGAAGGGTGGGCTCCCGAGGCTCCATCCTTATGTAGGGAGCTCTAGGCAGTTGGTGGTTGATGGGAAATGGAGAGTCCTTTTTCTTTAGGACAGTGGATCCCGTTCCAGTGGCCCCGCATCCATATGGGAGCACAAATGGGCAGCACTAAGGGACTTAGTAGGTAAAAAATAAAAATAAAAAGAGGGCATAAAGTTAGGAGAAGGAAGTGTGGATGTTCTGGGAGGGGGATTGACGGGTGCTGGAGGGGGCTGGGCATGACGGAAATACATTGTACATATACACAAAATTCTCAAAGAATAAATAAAAATATTATAAATAAATAGATTAAAAGGAAAAGAGACGAGCGGTGAGCTAGTTCATAGCAGTAGTCAACCTGACTTTGGTCTTTGGCTCCGTGGACCAGACGTATACCTACCTGTTGCCAGATTTCGTCTGGGAGTCTAAGCTGTTTATCTCCCAGGATTCCAAGAAGCCGGAGCCTCTGTCATCTTTAACTGAAAACTTGGCTCAGCTGAGAGCTGGCCGTGTAATCTCTGACTTCAGCCCAGGGAAGGATCAACATCCATCTTAAGACTGGTGACAAAGGACTCTGTCGTCACCAGGAGCTGTTCCAGACGGTGTCAGGAAGCACCTCAGCCGCAAGCACACAGCAACACACCCTTGCTGGCAGGAGGAGTCTCTCTGACAGGCTGGGTTGTACTATGAAGCCACCGCTCACCTACTTGAATGGGGCAAAGAGTATGTCCCGACAGATGAAGAGTGATGTGGTTGACGTTTGTTTCTTGTGTGCTAGTTTCCCAGGGGAGCAAGAGAAGGGGAGAACACGGAAGTAAAGACATCACTTCTATCATTTATAAGGCCCAGGTCCAGCTCCTAGCAAGAGGATGGGCAAGCTGGTGGTCAGTAAACAGGTAAGAGCAATGTGAGATTGAGGCTGTCCACTCTTGAATGGACCCTTCCGGGCCCATCTCGGGTCACGCTCGGGTAGCCTTCTCCCCTCTGGCTAGACAAATAAGCATCTTTTCCAGCAGCAACCAGCCACACCTCCACCCTCTCCTCTGATTTCTCCTTCCCTCTCCTTCCCTCCCACCTCTTCTCTTTCCTTCTCTCTCAGTGGTGCTGGGGCTCAAACCCAGAGCCTTGCTATGCTAGGCAAGCTTCCTACCACTGATCTCTCTCCCCAGCTCTTGGATTTTAGAGACAGGGTCTCTCCATGTAGCTCAAGATGGCCTTGAACTCACAATCCTCCTGCCTCTACTGCCCAGCAGTGTATCACCACACTGGCTTGCTCCCTATCTTTCTGATGGCACACTTTAGGCCCCTGGATTCCTTTTCATTAGGCCTCTGGAGTATCTGCAAGTGTGTGATGCCTGGATACAAACAGGTCCACCAGCCTTCATCCCCACTGTCACAACATGACTTGCCAGAGGGACAATGAGCAAATGTCATAAGTACAATTAAGGAGGGGCAAGACTCTGGGAAGTTGGGTGGCACCAGCCCATGGCTTTCAGAGAAAACATTCCAGAGGCTGTGGCATTTGAAGACAGAAGAAAAGATCCTGAAGTATGGGAGAATGGCAAAATAGAAGGATCCAGAGGGTCCTAGAAACCTATAAGAAGAACATTACGACAGGCAGATCTGGGCCCAGGGGTCCTGCTCAAACTATGGCACCAGCCAAGGACAATACAGGCCATAAACTTCAAACCCCTACCCAGATCTAGCCAATGGACAGGACATTCTCCACAGTTGAGTGGAGACTGGGGTCTGACTTTCACACAAACTCTGGTGCCCCATATTTGACCACGTCCCCTGGATGGGAGGCCTGGTGGCACTCAGAGGAAGGATAGCAGGCTACCAAGAAGAGATTTGATACCCTATGAGCATATACAGGGGGAGGAGATTCCCCTCAGTCAGTCATAGGGGAGGGGAGTAAGGGGAAAATGGGAGGGAGGGAGGAATGGGAGGATACAAGGGATGGGATAACCATTGAGATGTAATATGAATAAATTAATAAAATATATATTTTTTTAAAAAGATCCTGAAATGCGAGGAGGATATCAATTGGGTGCCCCTCACTGCTCCTGGGGTGCAGTCTCAGATGGCTTATTCCGCCACCTTCCATATACATCCACAATGCCTTTCTGTGGTCCTTCACCCTCTAGCACACTCTATAAGCTGAAGACTTGCTGCTTGCCTTTGCCTCCAGGCTTAGTCTCAGACACCACGCACTCCCAGCGCTCTGCTACTGCCGTGCAGCCCTGCGCAGCTCCCTTCGTTTAAGTTTTGCTTTCTCATCGTCAAAAGTCATTCTTATTCTCCAGGACTTAAAGATTGTTTGATCCTCACAAATAATGGTAATTCTCCCTCTGTCCTGAAACACCTCTCTCTCTCCCATTTTGATTTGGAAGTTGCTTTGCATGCCTCTAGGGTCCAAGATCCTTGGGGACAGAAAACACATTGATTTTCCCAGTTCTTAGTACCCTGTACGTATTACCACCAGCACCTAGTGCCTAGCACTAACACGCACACACAGTACCTAGTATCCAGCACCAGACTCAAGCGTAAGCATTGACTTTTAGCATAAAGGTGACATGGAGAATGCAGATTTCCCATGAGTTTTAACTAAGCTGAATGAACACTGACTTTCCTCATCCAAGTAGCAATCCAAGGAATAGCTTCCTTCATGGAGAAGTCATCACTCTGCACTTTGGGTGTGAGGCAGCTGTAAATGTTTCCCCAGGTAATTAAAAGTTACCATACCATACACACAAACCTACGGGGCTTAGTAAGGTTTAAGGTGTTACATGGACAGTTTCTGAGCTTGTGCTGTCTGAGAAAGGTTAAGGGCCGCCACTCAGACTCCATCGTGTTGGCAAGAGTAACAGGAAGACAAAGAATGTGGTTTCGTGGGGGCCAGGTCTCCACATGGCTGGCAGCCTGAGTGGCTTTCCTCCAGAGACACAGCCGAGCATGAGAGGACATCTTGGGCTTTCCTCTCATGAGACGCATGATCCACCTACCCAAGACTATGCAGGATACATAGAAAGGTCCTCACAGATGGTCTTCGTTGAGAACCCTCACACCAAGACGGAGTATACTGCTGTGTTTTGTAGAAGCAACTCAGGGGTCAGCATGGTTTGTTTGTTTCTGCAGCTGTTAATTGCCTGTGCCCATGAGGTGCACGCAGGCCCATGCATACAGTTGCCCCAGCAAGCCCTTCCAGGGTCTTCTTCACCCTACATGACCGTAGGAGGACTTTAGTGCGAGTGATGCGTAGGGAGAGAGTGGTTAAGGGCGATGTTAGATGATGTCCCTGGGATGTGATTCCTACTGAGGTTAGGTCCACAGCTGCATTCCCTAGTTCCCTATGCGGAAGCTGCTCTATTCTTTTCACAGTCCCCCGAAGCTCCCAGTAGATGCTAAATCTTCTGTGCAGCCCCATGGAAAGCTTCCGAATCGAATGTTGCCGCTTTCTGTTTTTGTAGGCCCAGCCACCTACCTAAGTTGCTTGGAAGCTTAGTTGTGTCATTGGTTCTGGTCTGTATTTACTGGGATTTTTTTCCCTTTTAAATCATGAGTGAGCTATTTAGAGAACAGCACTGCATCCACAGGCAAGAGCTTGTGAGTTATGTTGGATACAAAAGGAAATTTCCCACCATCAGAGCTGACATTTCCCCATAAAGCAGATAAGTGCTCAGATGGCAAGGACTTTTGCAGACTGTCTTTGTCCGGGGCAGTAGCCCAGCCCGAGGCCTGGTGCAGTGTGGACGTCGTGTCCTGTCTGTGCTGGATGAATGGCTCGGGTGCAGTTAGCCGAGGTCATTGTGGGTGTAAAAGCTGCCCTGGCCCCTTATTCCTTCTTCCTTTTGTTGTTGTTATGTTATGTTTCGTTATTTTTGTTTGTTTGTTTGTTTGTTTTGTTTTTTGAGACAGGGTTTCTCTGTCTAGCCTTGGCTGTCCTGGAATCACTTTGTAGACCAGGCTGGGCTGGAACTCACAGAGATCCGCCTGCCTCTGCCTCCCTAGCGCTGGGATTAAAGGCATGTGCCACCACGCCTGGTATTTGTTTGTTTTGTTTTGAGTCAGGGTCTCATTATTTAGCCCTGGCTGTCCTAGAACTCACTATGTAGACCACGCTGGCCTCGAACTCACATACACCCACCTGCCTCTGCTTCCCAAGTGCTAGGATTAAAGGCGTGCACTGCCATGCCCAATTTGAGGCCCCATTTCTTTCAGAAGCCATTGTGGCATCTACTAGGGTCCCCATGAAGGACTGGCTCCATTGTACCCCTGAACTACAGGAGGCTCAAAGATATGGCTTGCTGTGAGGGGTGAGTCTTGACCAGCAGCAGGTACAGGTGTATGCTCTACCTTTGCTGTTTCCAGGGGAACTGATTCAGAAGTCAAGGGTGGGGCAGATGCTCACAGGGAAAGGAAAAGATTTTGCTAGTGTTTTCTTTGCATACCCATCCCGACATGGGTAATGACATCCTTCAGCCCCAGCCATGGCATATGGCATACCAAGGGTTTTTGAAATGTTCTAAAAGGTAAAGTCATTTACTATAGGAAAATGTTCTAATTTTCCTCCCTCCCCACCCCAAGCATTTTTCCCTGTGTATGCTGCCACTGGATTTGCTTTGCCTGCTTATTTGTAATGATTTTGGGGTGTACTTTTAATTACTTATTAAATAGGTTTAGTATAAATATTGTGCCCTATTATGTCAGCATCAGCAGCACATATCTTGTGTTTACTCCACCTCTGGACTTCATCAAGAAGCCACATGGAGTGATTGATAGGACATCTTAGGTTTGGGTGAATGCAGTCTAGAATTTTGAACAAAGAAATCGGCTAATGACACACTTTCTCAGGAAGTGTTCCCATCACTAAGTTCTATACAGCAGAGTATGAGGAACACACTATTGTCAAGCTGCCTTAGTGGTAGAATAAAATATGACCAAGGAAGAGTGGTCTAAAGGCTCTTTGATCAGAAAGCCATCTTCTAGGCAAAACAGTCTGACCACTTCCTCAAAGGTTAAGAGATTGACCAGATGCCTTGGTCATGACACTTTGGTTTTCCCTACTCAGTTGGTTTTTTTGTTTTGGTTTGGTTTTTTTTTTTTTTTTTTTTTTTGCCTTTAGTAACTGATTGGGAACAAACAAATGACTATCTAATGGGCTTGGACTCTTTATGACCAACTGAGCTTGCCATTCAAGGCTGTCCCTTATGATGTCATTGTGACTCAGGCCTTTAAGCTTTTTGAGGTGAGTCTTTTCTTACATCAGCATAAATTACATGTAAAGATAAGAATCTGTGAGTGCCAGTTGAGGAGAGAGCCTGCTATCACAGGCCACGGTGCTAGGGGGACTTAGGAAAAACTAGACCCAGTCTCCAGACTCAGGAGCACTGTGTTTTAATATGAGAAGCCAGTGTTATTAAAATAATCCGTGTGAGCACACATCGGCAAACACCTCCAGACTGAGTGCAACTGTTCTGCGCAGTGGGAGCATGGAATGAGCAGGTTATGGCTGTTGCAAGAGAAGAAACAGAAATGAAATAAATAAAAAATGGGATACAATGAGGTGGGGGCGAAAGAGGATGTTTACATGGGAGTGGGGAGAGCGCATGGGGCTACTGAATACTGCTAGTTGCTATTGTGCCAAAGCCCCGTGTAGGAGCCCAACCCTGTGAGCTTAGCTCATTCCCTGTAGCTCATCCACAAATCATGTCATCTTTGCTGCCATTCTTGTTGGTCCAGCTCTTACTGCTGACCCTATTTCATGTCACCCTCACAGACACGTGTCAAGTGAGTGGCAAGGGAAATCCACTCATCTCCCATTTCTGCCTTTCATAGCCATTCTGGAAGAATTGAAATCTCTATGGTGGTTTCTTGGACCTTGGCCACTTTCAGGTAGTTACCTTCTACTACCTCTGGCATATAATTTCTGGAACACATGCCCACCTTCCATTCCAACCCTCACCATGGGTATTAGAATCCAAGGGTGCTCACGGTCCCTGAATAAAATGGCGTATTCCATGAAATCTACATACACTCTGTCATGGACTTCAAAGTGTCTCTAGATGACTTACTGTATCTAATATAGTGTCTTAACTGAGGTTTCCATTGCTGCAGTGAAACACCACGGCCATTGAAGGGGGTTTTTGGTAACCCATTTTTTGACCTATGCCCTTGTTTCCAGAAGTAATGACTCTACGGTTTAAATATATTTACAAAAGCCTAGGCCAATGTAGGTAAGCACATTCCCTGACTTGCTTATAACTAATGCCCTGTTTATTCTATTCTAAGTTTTGTCAAGTGGTTACCTCTGCTCAGGTTTCGGTGTCCTATGGAGAATCCCTTGCGTGCTTCACTCTATCCCAGTGTTCACTCTCTCTACCAGAACTCCTCCCTCCTATTTCCTGCCTCAGCTACAGACCAGCCAGCTGTTTATTGACAGGTGAAGAAGCCATGCAGTACATAAGAGATCATAACTACACATGACGAGATGTGGAAAGGGTTTATTAGCTTACATTTCCATATCACTCACTGTTCATCACTGAAGGAAGTCAGGACAGGAACTCAAACAGGACAGGAACCTGGAGGCAGGAGCTGATGCAGGAACCATAGAAGGGTGATTGTTATGGCTTGCTCCTCATGGCTTGCTCAGTATTCTTTCTTATAGAATCCAGGACCATTAGCTCAAGGATGCACCACTCATAATGGTCTGCCCTGCCCCAGTCAATCAGTAAGGAAGAAAATGCCCGCTAGGCTTGCCCACACCTGGGGTTATGGAGACATTTTCTTTTTTTTTTTAATTTTATTAATTTATTCATATTACATCTCGATTGTTAGCCCTTCCCCTGTTTCCTCCTATTCTTCCCTCCCTCCCATTTCTCCCCTTCTCCCCTTCCCTATGTCTGTGACTGAGGGAGACCTCCTCCCCCTATATATGCTCTTAGAATATTAAGTCTTTTCTTCGTAACTTGCTATCCTTCCTCTGAGTGCCACCAGGTCTCCCCATCCAGGGGACATGGTCAGAAAAGGGGCACCAGAGTTCGTGTGAGAGTCAGATCTCACTCTCCACTCAACGGTGGAGAATATCCTGTTTATCGGCTAGGTCTTGGTAGGGGTTCGAAGCTTACTGCCTATATTCTCCTTGGCTGGTGCCTTAGTTTGAGGAGGACCCCAGGATCCAGATCTGCCTGTCATAAAGTTCTTCTTGTAGGTTTCCAGGACCCTGTGGGTCCTACTATTTCCTCTTTCTTCCATGCTACTCTTGCCTAAAGTCTCAATCGGATATCCTCTCCTCTGACCCACTTTCTTGGTAAGTAAAGATTTTCATGGTACGTATCTCTTGGACTAGTGTTTTGATATAAGTGAGTATATACCGTTTGTCTCTTTTTGCTTCTGGGTGAACTCACTCATTATGATCATTTCTAGATCAATCCATTTGTCCACAAATTTTGGGAATTCCTTGTTTTTAATAGCTGAGTAGTATTCCATCGTGTAAATATACCACAGTTTCTTAGTCCATTCTTCTACTGAGGGACACTTAGGCTGTTTCCATGTTCTGGCTATTATGTATAGAGCAGCTATGAACATGGTTGAGCATATGTCCCTGTTATGTGGTAGGGCATTTTCTGGGTATATTCCAAGGAGTGGGATACCTGGGTCTTGAGGAAGCCCTATTCCCATTTTTCTGAGAAAGCGCCAGATAGCTTTCCAAAGTGGTTGTACTAGTTTGCATTCCCACCAGCAATGAAGGAGTGTTCCTCTCTCTCCACATCCTTGCCAACATGTGGTGTCATTTGAGTTTTTGATCTTAGCCATTCTGATGGGTGTAAGATGGAATCTCAGTGTCGTTTTGATTTGCATTTCTCTGATGACTAACGAGGACGAGCATTTCTTTAAGTGTTTCTCGGCCATTTGATATTCCTCTGTTGAGAATTCTCTGTTAAGTTCCAAGCCCCATTTCACAATTAGGTTGTTTGGTTTTGTGGTGTTTAATTTCTTGAGTTCTTTATATATTTTGGATATTAAACCTTTGTCAGATGAAGGGTTGGTGAAGATCTTTTCCCATGCTGCAGGCTGTCGCTTTGTTCTCTTGACAGTGTCTCCTGCCTTACAGAAGCTTCTCAGCCTCATGAGGCCCCATTTATTAATTGTTGACATTAAGGCCTGGGCTGTTGGTGTTGTTTCCTGTGCCTATGTGTCCCAGGCTCTTCCCCACTTTTTCCTCTAACTGAATTAATGTCTCTGGTTTTAAGTTGAAGTCTTTAATCCACTTGGACTTGAGTCTTGTGCATGGAGACAAATAAGGGTCTAATTGCATTTTTCTACATGTAGACATCCAGTTAGATCAGCACCATTTGTTGAAGATGCTATCCTTTTTCCATTGAATAGATTTGGCTTCTTTGTCAAAAATCAAGTGAGAAAATGTGTGTGGATTCATCTCTAGGTCTTCAATTCGATTCCATTGATCCACCAGTCTATTGCTTTGCCAATACCATGCTGTTTTAATTACTGTTGCTTTGTAGTACAGCTTGAGATCAGGTATGGAGATTCCTCCGAAGGATCTTTTGTTGTATAGGATTGTTTTTGCTATTCTAGGTTTTTTATTTCTCCATATGAATTTGAGAATTGATCTTTCAATATCTTCAAAATATTTTGTAGGTATTTTGACAGGGATTGCGTTGAATCTGTAAATTGCTTTTGGTAAGATGGCCATTTTTACTATGTTGATTCTCCCGATCCACAAACAAGGTAAATCCCTCTGGAGACATTTTCTTGGTCAAGGTTCCCTCCTCTCAGATGGCTTTAGCTTGTATCAACTTGACATAAAACCACCCAGCACTTATTGTGTTAATGCTGTAAGTAGTTATAGTGAACTGTTTAGGGAGTCATGACAGGAAATAAGACTTTCCATCATACAGACACAGTTTGTTTTTCAGATTTTTCCATATACACTTGTAGAACTGGAGGGTCAACTCCATTACATTTGTCTCCCTGTGATTTGTTCTGAATGCTATGGTCCATGGATACCGCAACTGTTGGAAACAGTATGTACCCTGGTAGCTCCTGCTAATGAACTTAGAACTCACAGGCCATGTATGCAGCCACCACATTTTTACTTGACTGTATGGAAATAAGGAGCATTTTCTTCATTTGATTTTTAAAAGATATATGTTTTTATTTTATCTTAAATTACTTGTAAATGTGTGTGTCTGTGTATGCACATGCATGTGAGTGCAGGTGCCCAAGAAGGCCAGAAGAGGGCATCAGATCCACTGGAACTGGAGTTAAAAGTGATTTTGAGTGAGTTGACCTGGGTGCCGAGAACTGAACTCCAGTCCTCTGAAAGAGTGAGGAAGAGTGAGTAGGAAGAACCCTTAACCACTGAACCATCCCTCCAGCCCCTCTCAATTTGATTAAGCTTTACACCAATCCTTGAAATATAAGAGCTGCAATCCTCACTTCCCAATCGAGGTCACTGAAGCTCACAGGTACAGCCATACACTCAAGGTTCGTAGCTAGCAAGTAGGGCCTTCAACCATTATTACCTGAGACAGATTTGCTGAAGGCATTCTTTATCTGGAATCTGTGGTCTGCCAGAGAAAGTACAAAGATAGATTGTACCTCACAGGATTCATGGAATCAGTCACAGAAGTTGTGTCTATGTGTCATGTGCATTTTCCAGAGAAAGTGCCCACATCAGTCATATTATCCAGGGATCTGTGGCTTCAGATGAGGCAGAGAGAGAGAGAGAGAGAGAGAGAGAGAGAGAGAGGGTCTGAAGAGATGGCTCAGTGGTTAAGAGCATGTGCTGTTCTTGTAGAGGACCTGGGTTGAGTTCCTAGCACCCACATGGTTGTTTATACCATGTAACTCTGGCTCTAGGAAATCTGATTTTTTTTCCTTCTGGCCTCCAAAGGCACATATGTGTATACATACACATGTGCACACACGCGCACACACACACATATAAATAAAAAATAAATACTGAAAAAGAAAGATGAAGCAGTGTTGTTGGTGCCCACCATGTCTCTGGGTGGGTGGGTAGCATTTGGTGGGGTTCTTTTTTGAGTTGTTGACACAGGATTTCATGTAGTCCAGGCTGGCCCTGTGCTCACTAAGTACTGGAACGGTCTTGAACTCCTGATCCTCTTGTCTCTAGCTCCCACAGGCTGAGAATAGATGTCATCACACCTGCCTTTGAGGGTGGTTATTGGTGAATTCCACAGAGGAAGATTGATCTTTCTGGTTTAAATTTCTGGGGTTTCTTTTTAAAAGATATATACAAAGAAAAGAAGTTTATTTAGTTCACAGTTCTTGAGGATCAAAGGCATGGTACTTGTATCTGCTGAGCTCTGGTGATGACTGCGTGGAAAATGGACTCACAACTATGGGGTGGTATGCAAGGGACAGAGATCGTATGTCCAGAGAGAAGCCAGAAAGAGACCCAGGGTTATGTTTGCTCTCTGAAGGACTGATTCAGGAGCCCATATTAGAACCATCTCAATCCCTTCCAAAGATAGTGCTTTTTAGACCTCCTCGTGTCTCTAAATTGCAGAGTCAAGTTCAACTCATCATGTGAAACAATTCTATCTGAACAATTGGCACCTCTGATGCCACGTATAAAATATTTGTAATTATGAACACTTCTCTCTCTTACCTGTGATTCTGTATAGTCCTGGGAACAGGCTGAGGTGGAACCCATTTGAGAATAATTATTATGCCGGGCGTGGTAGCGCACGCCTTTAATCCTAGCTCTTGGGAGGCAGAGGCAGGAGGATTGCTGTGAGTTTGAGGCCAACCTAGTCTACAAAGAGCATCCAGGACAACCATGGCTACACAGAGAGACCCTGTCTCGAAAAACTAAAAAAAAAAAAAAAAAAGACAATAATTATTATGATCATAAAAGGCTATACTGCCCAAGAGTTGCTTTTATACTTGAAATAATAGTTTATTGACTTGCAAAGCTGACACACCTCCCACCTCCTATAATTGTACAATGTCCAATCAGAAAGTAGTTGACCTTGGCCTCAGTCTCTTTAAGACACCCCTCATCAGCAGCCATCCTGTGGCTCTGAATAGAAGTTATCATTGGTGCTAGTCAGCAGACCAGTTCTGTGTGAGCAAGTGGAGTTTAACCAATATCCCAGCATTCCACAGTTTCGTGTAATTTCCCTAGCAAGCCATCAGTAGACCTATGAAGGAGCCTGAGATGAATGGAAGACAGGAGGAGGTGGGTGGCTAACTGCGCAGCAGGTACATTAGAAGTCAAAGGGTAGCAAAACTAAGGGGCTTGTGTTAATCAGCTGCTTGTTACTGTAACAAACACCTGAGCTAATCAGCTTATTAAAGGAAGAGGTTTATTTCCACTCACTGACTTGGATGGTTTTGTTGTTGTTTGTTTGTTTCAGGGAGCAGGGCCTCACTATGTAGCCTTGGCTTGCCTGGAACTCACAATGACCCACCTGCCTCTGCTGCCAAGTGCTGGGATTAAAGGTGCGCACGCACCTCCACACCTAGATTTTGTAAATTATAATTTATTCATCTTACGTTCCAATTGCTATCCCCTCACTTGTATCTCCTTGTTCCTACCTTCCCTCCCTCTTCTGCCCTTTTCCCCTCCACTAGCCCTCTAATGGGGTGGGGGTGGGAAGGGGGCTTCCTCCCCCACCATCTGACCACAGCCTATCAGGTCTCATCTGGATATCCTGCATCCCCTTCCTCTGTGTGCCCACAGGGCCTCCCTGCCAAGGGAAAGTGATCAAATCTCGGGCACTGGACATTTACCTGAAAGCCGCTCCACCATACAACAAGGACATTTGCTCAACTATGTTTATAGCAGCTTTATTTGCAATACCCAGTATCTGGAAACAACCTAGATGTCCCTCACCTGGCTATTTTGGAAGGTTCTGGTCTATTGTCTGTTTGGCCTCATTGTTTTCATAGCATTTGCAAGACATCAGGGCCAGAGCTTTGACAAAATATTTTCTTTATGGTCAGAAGGTAAAAGTAAAAAAGAGGAGGAGGGGAGGGGGAGAGGGAGGAGAGAGGAGAGGGGAGAGGAGGAAGAAGAGGAGGAGAAGGAAGGAGAGGAAGAGGAGGAGGAAGATCTGGGATCTCAATATCTTCAAGAACATGCCCTGATGACTGGAAGCCCTCTTAAACGTTCCATCGCCTCCCAACAGAGCCACAAGCTGGGGACCAAATGTTTAAGACAGGGGCTTTTGGGGGAGCAGTTATCCAAATAGCAGCAGGGCTGACCTTTCTCAGACAGGTGGATATACAGGCAGATGTAACCTACCCTGGGCAGAATAGGGAGAAATGGCATCTGGCCATCGCAGGAAGTCGCCAGATCTTTGGTGTGAACATAGGTCTAAGTCATATGTCCTTTCTCTAAGTGTTTCTCACTCAGTAATGAGTGAATATTCCAAAGCATGCCAGTGTGAGGAAAGCATGGACAAGGAAGCTAGAAGGAGAAACAAGTAAAAATCTGAGTTTGTATTCTTTTTGTTTGTTTGTTTTGTTTTCTCAAGACAGGGCTTCTCTATGTCACACTGACTGTCCTGGACTCTCTTTGTAGACCAGGCCGGCCTCAAACTCACAGAGATCCACCTGCCTCTGCCTCCCTAGTGCTGGGATTAAAGGCGTGCACCACCATTCCTGCCCTGAGTTTGTATTCTTTACTCATATATTTATTTTGAAACAGCCTCTCCATGTAGACCAGGCTGGCCCTGAACTGACCTCCTGCCCGGCCTTCTGAGTATCTGGGATTACAGGTGTGCACCACTAAGCCTAGCTCTGAGTTTGCACTTACAGAGTCAGGTGATTGAGGCACTTGGTTTAGGGATTGAGCTAAGTGAGCTAAGCGCATAGATATGAACAATCCTGGTACCCAGAGGCTTGCCACTTGTTAACCATCTTCTGCTCCCCTGCTTCACCCAGAAGACAAGATTTGGGAATGCCTATGTTTATTTCCTCTAAAGGGACACATGTCCTCCTGGAGAGAAGAAAGAAGCTAGAAGTGTTGCAGGGTATTTGATCCTATTGTGAGCCCCAAGGATGTTAACTGAAAAACCCTGTTTCTTGTTATGGTGTGGCTCAGCCCTAGCACACACCTTTCGCCCAAGAGCTTTCTGTAAGAGCTAAATAAAGCCAACCATAGGTCAAGAGGGGAGCAAGCAACCTGTTGACAAGGACTGAACATAAGTAAACCCAGGAAGGAGGGACATGGAGTTGAAGGGTATTTAAGACCGAATGGAGAAGGAGAAGGGGCTTTTTCCTTCTGGGATGATGGCTGAGGAGGAAGGTCAGCTGGGTGATTTCTCAGCTTCTCTGAGCTAGCAAGTTTTCACCCCGGCATCTGGCTCCTCAGTCATTATTTGTAAAAATCGAACATTGGGATTTTGTTAAAGAAAAAAAAAGAAGAAAACCTGAAAGGTTCGGGTGCCTCAGAAAGCTAAAAGATTCACAAGGCCCATGCGCACGGTTCTAAACAGCAAATAATCGCGACAGAGAGATTCTCCTCAGTGGAGCTGCCCGCATGTTGGACAGGTTTTGTGAGTTTTCACTGGTGATGGGTAGGCTTTTTGGTGATGTAGCTTTTGAATCACTCTTGCTTCTGTGGGGAACTCACTGCCTCACCAAGTTGTACTTGGTTGGGATTATTGCTTTAGTCTGTTATCAGGGCTTGATTTGGGTGAGCATTTCCCTAGGCACGCGGGAGCCACACAACACCACACAAACTTGAAGGGGTACTTACGTGACTGGGTGATGACTGGCTTCTCCAGGGCATCCCTTGTAGGTGGTGCAGTACTGACAAGTAAGAAAATTGTTCTAAAACTTTCTTGCTGTTCTTGTTTAATGAACCCACATGTTGTGATCTGTTGCTGTATAACCAATCATTCCAATCGTTGGTGATTTGGGAAACCAAGAAGTTTATTGTTTCTCATGAAGGTAGGTTGGCTGGGCTCAGCCTGGTTGTTCTTGTTGCTCTCCCGCGGGGCCTTCTATGCAGATGTGCTCAGCAGTAAGCTGGGCTTGATGGAGTGTTTGGGGTGGGCTCTCTTCCTTCAGGGTCCTTCCCTCACAGGCTCTCACCTCTTAGTTTAGACTGACCTTCTCACATGGCGGCTAGATCCAATGGCGAGGGCCTGGAGCTATGAAAGACGGCACCCAGGCAAGCCACAAGGGTGGCTCTCTTTCAGGCAGCGCAGATGGTCCTCCTCTTCTCCTTTCCTTTGTAAATTGTCTAACAGTTGTCTATTTTTAAAGCACATGTGATAAGACCTGTTTACAGTGTCTAAAGCATGTTTGGCAGTTGCCCAATATGATCTGAAGAGCAACTAGTTATGCCTCTCCCCACTGCACAGAACCGTACTTCAGAGGACAATGTTTTTGCCTCTGTCTTATTGAAGTGGTCAGTGGAGACCATCTCGCGCATCCACCCAGCTTCGTGTCCCAACCCTCTCCAAGGATGGAGTGCAGAGACAGCAGAGAATACATATGGGAGGTGCTTTATTGTCATGGGTTAGCAACCTTAAGTAGGGTGCAATAACATCAGACAGCTGGCTGTGCCAGATTTAAACAGAACAAGTCGAAACCGTTGGCAGCAGCAGGATGCTGACTGAGAGCCGTCAATCAAGAGCTCCGAGAAGTGTTAGGACACAAAAGCCCTTAGAAGGCTTTAGGGAACCAAGGGACAGCAGTCCCCTGCAGCGCACGTCTGTAGGTTACTGAAAAAAAAAAAAAAAAAAAAAAGACTCAATCTGGGAAGAGCTGTCAAACCTGGTAGAACAGGCGAAAGAACACGGCACCCACTAAAAGTTGCTCAAAGTTCACAATCAAGTCTCCAGGTCTATGCTCCTGCAGAGGAAGGGATCTTGTAAGAAATTTTCTGTCTATTCCCAGCTGCCATTGCGACCTTTTGCCCCGCTGCTTCCTTCAGCAGGGCATTTCTCACAGTCAGGCTTTTTTGTTTCTCTTTGGGGTTGCTGCTTCTGAGTTAACAGCCATAGCCGTCCCTTCTCTGGCTCCTTTGCCCCGAAGAAGGCTTGAGCCTGTGGCTCTTGGAAGGCTCTGTGGGACGAGTGTTTCCAGCATGTGCCAATTCTTCGCTTCGTCCTTGGAAGTGCCTTCGGCCTTGAGATTGGCTGGGACGATGATGCGCTGTTGGGGAGTCTGGTGATCGTGATCGGGACGGAAAGCCTGGCTGAAGGAGCTTGCCAATCACGTCTAGCCTCACACTGGAGAGCTGTGCCACGTCTACAGTGGGTCGCGATTATTTTGTTTCCTTTTCAAACTCTTCTTCAGAGAAATGGTGGGAAACATGAAAGCTTTGACATGGAAAACCATTTATCTTCAAAGTCTTCTCACAGCCCGAGCACTGTTCCTTTCACCTCTCTCTTGTTCTCAGGTGCTTAGTTTTTTGTTTGTTTGTTTGTTTGTTTTTGGTTTTTGTGTGTGTTTTTTGTTTTTGTTTTTAAATGGCCTTCTGTCGTCTTCTGGAAACATTTTTTTTTTCTTAGCGTGCTCCATTTAAACCATCCATTTCTGCTGCTTCCACGGGATGACAATGTGTATGGGACTCATCCATTTCCTTTTGTATTTTTGCATGTTGACCAATTATTGTTATCATGTGTAGGTGTGTGTATCTGCGCATGAGTGCCTGGTGATCTCAGAGGCCGGGGGCATCAGATCTCCTGAAGTGGGAGTTACAGATGGCTTTGAGCAGCTTGGCATAGGTGCTGGGAACTCAACCTAGTTCCTCTAGATGAGCAGCAAGTGTTTTTAACTGGGGAGCCATCTTTCCAGTTACAATTCCACCACCCTCCCCCCTTTTTAAACAGTCATTCATTCTTTCTTGTTGTTGTTTGTTGGTTTGTTTGTTTGTTTTTCTTGAGACACCTTCTGGTGTAGGCCAGGGTGGTTTTAAACTCTGTCTAGGGAGAGGAAAACCTCGAACTCCCGACCCCCCTGCTCCCACTCCCCAGTACTGGAATTATGGGCATACTCTACCATGCCCGGGTTGTAATTCTCTCTTATGCGTCTGGTTGTGTCGCTATTTGAGAACATGCTATTTGAACTCAACATGTCCTGTGCATGTTCCAAAGCACAGAAGTTAGTGAGTAGCCACTTGGCCATTAATTACTCACTATGAAGAACTGTGTTGAGGTCCTTCCTCGCCCTGTGGGGATACATCTGGTTTCTTCCACGTATATCCACTGTCTGAAACTTGGGCATATGGCTAACAGTGAAAGTAGCCTCAGCCCAGGGAACTTTTATTCTAAGCACTAACCTTGTAGTTTTACAGTTTTCTGACAGGAGTGACAAGTTGTCAGGTAAGTGTGTTCTCTCCTTTGACTTCTCCTGGGAACAAGGATTTGTTCTTCTGTAGCTCTCTTGCCTCAGTCCCATCACCGTATCCATCTGGACTCTCATCCACGTTCGGAAAAATGGATTGTAGAATCCTCATAAAGTGACCTGTCCAGTAACAACATGTTTTTGGGTTTTGGACAACTCTGAAGCCTTGTTCCGGTCTATGTGAGTATACAAAGCAATCCTCCTATGATAAGAAGAAGATGAATCACAGCCATCTTTCCAGCAACTGCTTGGAATTAGCTCATCACAACTTTATAATGGTGAAAACTCGACACGGAGAACTTCCTACCTTTCCTAGAGCCAGTGCCCTTGGGTGGTTTGAATGAACTTGGCCTCCACAGGCTCAGACTTTTGAAAACTTGGTCCCAGTTGTTAGTGGTGTTTGGGGGGCTTAGGAGGTGTGGCCTCCTGGAGGTGGGCTCTGAGTCGTTAAAGACTCACTCCATTTCCAGTTTGATCTCGCTGCTTCCCACCCCTCTGCTCTCAGGGACACTTATCTCTCTGGAACCATAAGCCCAAAGAAACTCTTTGTTCTATAAGCTGCCTTGGTCACAGTGCTTTATCACAGCAATAGAGAATTAACTGATACAGTTCTTTTTAAGGCCGAGCAAATGAGTAAGGCAAGCCAAAAGTTTAGCTGACCCAGTCAAATGAGAAAACAAGACTTCCCTTTCTCCCTGAATTCCCTAACATTTTTTTCATCGTGCAATTAGCACTGGTCACTGTTTTTTTAAGTTATATTAATTGTATAAAATAGTGGGTTTATTATGGCAGTTTCCCATATTTGTATTCTGTACTTTGAACATATTCACACACCTCCAAATACTCTTTTCTGTCCTCCACATTTTAAGATCGGAAGCTTGTCTTTCAAATCCATTAGTAAGTCTCTAGGGTCCATGAGGCCGTAAGATGGTGTCAGCGGTTCTAAATAATGGCCAGCCAGACACCTGCAGAGTCAGGGACCAGTGAGCAGACAGCCAAGGTCAGCAGCTAACAAAGCATTCGTGAGGGATGGACAAAGAGGGCGTTCATCAACCTCGAATTGGGTGGGCAGCGTGTGAACAAAGTGTGGTCATCTGCCTGCCTGGACCAGGGAGGCATGCAGAGAATGGGCTGGGCCCTCCACTGGCTCAGCCTATGGCAACCCAGAGAAGAAGCCAATCTCAGCAGAAATTACCTCAGCCTTCACCCAGTTCCCACTGTAAGTCTCATTCCAAACAAACCCAGCACAACACAACACAACAAGCCTAGACAAAACCAGTTTGTTGTCTTTTTGCTGTCCTGGGAACTGCACCCACTCAGGAATTTCTCACTTTCCCTTAAGAACGTTGGCTTCTTCTTTGCTGACTCCCACATGCATCCGTGTCTTTCTGGTTGGAGACTGTGAGCTCGAGAGGCCACTCTTTCAGGTTGAGCTTCCACTGCCCCAGGTGCCTGGGTCAGGCACACCTGGGCAGAGAAGTGTCCTGTCAGTCTCAAAACTGTCTCAGTAGCTCAACTGTATCAGGATACTCTTTTGTTTAAGCATAGATATGTATATACACATATGCCCATATATATAATATATTACATATTATATATACACACACATATATGTATATATACACATATGTATATATACACATAGGGTGGGGGAAGGAGCCTTTGTACGTCTTAGCAATAGTCACCTACATGATTTTGAAACCACGTTGCTTTTAAAGGCTATAATCTACAGCCAAATTCAAAGGCTAGGCAAAATTTAAAAATTAACCTTAAAAAAACATTCACTGGTTTGCTTACTTCCCGGATCTTTAATTTCTTTTTGTGAATGAAACTATAGGTGGTGGTGTGAGGTGGCTTCTGGGGGCGACAGAGAAATGCTGACAATGGGGCCTTTAAAAGAGCACACGTTCTGGCTTTAAACATTGCTTGTTAGTCCTTGTAACACATTGGCTAAGGGAGTGTCATCCTTAGACAGGCAATCCTTTTGTTCTGTTTTCTTAGTGTATACTCATTGCACACAGAACTGTGTTTTAGAAAGGCATTTTCAGGTTACGTACATAATATGCTTTGACCATGTTCCCCCATACTCTCCTACCGTCCTGTTTGTCCACTCTCCTTTTCCTCTTAGTACCCTTTGTTCTAGACAGTTTTGTTTCTACACGCATGATCTAATATGACATATAACATTGAGAATCTAGAGCTGAAAGAAAGCATGCGATGTCCGTCTGACACTGGCACTCAGTATGACCGTCTTCATTTTCCTACAAACGAGAGAATTCCCGGCTTTGCTGTGGAGCACTGCAGTTCTACACAGGTCTATAGACCACACTTCTTTCCCTATCTCTCTGTCCGTGGACAACCAGGCAGGTCCCACAGTTTGGCTATTGTGGGTGGTGCTACAGTCAACACTGATGTGCAAGTGTCTCTGTGATATGTTGACACAGAGCTCTTTGACTAAATACCCAGGAGTGCTGAACAGCAGTCATTGAGAAAACAAATATTAACACGTGTTGGTGAGCATGTGGGAAAAGGGAGCTTTTACACATTGCTGGTGGGAGTGTAAGTTAGTCTGGATGCTATGGAAATCAGGGTGCGAGTTCCTCAGGAACTAAAACCGGAGCTGCCATATGACCCAGGCATATCTCTACATTTTGTCATTTGTGCTTAAATTCTTGATTCTGTGTCAGACACGGAGAAACCAGATCTCAGGTGAGGAACTCCCCCTTAATCATCCCTCCTCTCTTGCCTCCATTTTGCAGGAGTGTGCCTTCCAGTAGGCACCCAAGAAGAGGACTTTGAAAGTTAAATGTCACCTTCTAACAACTGGAAGAGCCAAAGACCCTGTATCTGAATAAAAGATTTCACATTCTGCTTTGAGGCTCACTGAGGACCCAGCGACAGGCCCAGCTCAGCACACACAGATCAGTGGAAATGAAGGTTTGGGCAGTGTCCAGGAAGGGCAGAGGATGGGCCGGGACAGCAGGATGTGCAATTCCAGGTAGGGAAAGTCATTGGGGGTCAGGAAGGTGCTGCTAAGCCTGAGGAACATCAGCCCATCCACCAGCGGCAGGGCCACGCCTCAGGATGCAACAGACCATGTCAGAGCCCAGCTGGCCTGGCTCTATTCCACCTGCTCCCTGGGTGGCCCAGGCAAGCGACTCCCCTGAGAACTGGCTTCACTAGTGAGAAGAGGAGTGGGATGACAACAGCCTCTTCCCAGGGTTACCTAGAGAGTAAAAATCACACACACACACACACACACACACACACACACACACACACACACGTGTGCGTGTGCCATAAAGCCTTCTTTTCATCAGCTTAGGCTGCAGCAGACTAGGAATATTAGTGCACAAAATTATTTCTTAGGCAGAAAGTGGTTGTGATGGGGGGGGGGTGAGGGAGTGAGGCTGGTGACTGGGCACTGGGCACTGTCTAGTATCCCGGGATAGCTGAGATTGGCCACCTGCTGCCACTGAATGGAGTTTCTGCTCCCAAGTGAGTCCAGTGGAAAATTTTAGCCTGCTCTTAGGAACTATGCATTTGTCCTTGGAAACGGAAGATGTTTCTTTAAAAGAAAAATCGTGTTTTTGAAACTCAAATGACAGCATTGACCATGATCTGCTTCTCTCTCTCTCCCTCACCAGTTTTCTTGGGATGTTATCAGGGCCAACATCAGAACAATGCTCACTTCTGTCTTGTGTTTAACCTGAATGACAAATGACCAGTCAGCCGATGTAGGCCACGCAAGGAATCTCTTTTACTGGCTGGACTGATGCAAAAAATGCAATGGCTTGCTTTGTTGTTTTCTTTGCCTTTTCTTGTCCCAAACTAAAAGCACTTCTTACGTTCAGGTCTGCGAGCTACTGAAGACTGTTTGAGAACTTGACTGCTGTGTCTGAGTCCCTCTGACATTTTCTGTTGCCAACTGCATACTCAATTATTCTAAAAAGGAGCAAACAAGCCCAAACGACTTCTCCCAACAATTCCAGGGCATACTGAACTACCAGAACAAACCAAACCCACCAGCAAACCCCAGCTTTCCTAGGAATGTCTATGAGAACCAGCATGTTTTCTTGATCACTACTAAATTCTATTTAAAACATTTTGTAAAGATTTTTTCTTTTCATTTTTAAATTTGTTCTTCACATGCAAATGTATTTTGATCATATCGCCTGTCCTCCAACATGTTCTGAGGTCCAATCTCTGCTTCGATCAAGCCAACCCCATGTCTCCTTCCCTTCCCTTCCCTTCTCTTCCCTTCCCTTCCCTTCCCTTCCCTTCCCTTCCCTCCCCTCCCCTTCCCTTTCCTTTCCTTCCCTTTCCTTTCCTTTCTTTTCCTTCCTTTCCTTTCCTTCTTTTTTTCACCCATCAAGCCCTGTCTCTATACCCTTGGATATGTGGCCATCCTTTGGTGGTGCTCAGTTTCAACAGTGTAATGAAAAAAATTTCTCCCTCTTCATTCTCTTCCTCCTCCTCCTCTCCCCCTCCCCTCTTCTGGAAGCCATGGTAGTGCTGGGAGTCAAATCCAGAGCCTCCATACTCCACTACTGAATTAAACCTCCATTATTTTTTGTCTACCTTTAGGAAGTCTTCTTTCATTGAGTCTGGTGTTAGAGATGGGTCCTGTTTGAATTCCTGGGTCATGGCAGGCACTAGCACTAATTTCTCTCTGATTTCCAGGACCTCACCCTTGACAATGTTTGTGCTGAAGGGTGACACATCTTAGTGTTTCTTACTCAACAGTGGACTTTGGGGGAACAGGATGACCCTGTCTTCCACTTTGCTCCCAGTTTCCTGCAGTCATTTTTATAGTCTCTATTGAAATGCAAGGGGGTCTGTTCAGAATTCTTTCTGGACTGTGCTGTGGTCAGTGCAGGCAGGAGCCATAAGGCTGGCTGACCTGAGCTCTGTGGCCTGGAGCTGACACCCCAGGGCCTGCTCTGCAGGAAGCTATTGATTTCCAGTCCATACAGGTGCTTGTGGCTCTAAGGGCAGGGTCTCTGTCAAATTCACCTCCTTATCCATCCTTCATCTTACCCCGAATGTCATGACTGGTAAATAGCAACTGAGTGAGGAGGGGAGGGAAGACATAGGAGGAGTCTGGGGGAGATCCTCTGCCTGTCAGGCTTGCCCTGAGCTTCTGTGTCTTCAGCAAGCTTGGTAAAATCTGAATGCTCCCTGGCCTCTGTGTAGGTTGTCCCAGGCCTGGTGGGCTTCAGTTAAGATGTCTTATAACAGGACCCTCAGACAGCAGCTACTAACTATTGGAGGGACAGCCAGCTGTGCATCTGAGACTATGGCAAAGTGGTAGGTGCTAACATCTGCATTTTTCTGCGTGGAAATGTAGCTTGTTCCCTTTTATGCCTTCTGTCTTATATGGCTGAAATAATGATATGAAAGAACTTTTTAAAAAAACTCAACCCACTAGACTGTTTTGCTTTGTTCACTGCAGAAGGTCACAAAGGGTTCAAGAAAACAGGATAGGGCTGCCCATGTGCTTCTCCTGTGAGTGGCAGGGCCAGTTCCCTCTCAAAGGCAGGCTTTATCTAGAAGCCAGTGACTCTCATCAGAATGAGATGGCAGGAGGCTGGGAAGAGGAGGGAGAGATTGATTTAACTGTTTTCACTAAACATTCATAGCTGGTTGTAATTTCACTTGCCCTCTCCCTCTCAGTCCCCTACATTTCAGAACAGGAGTGAGGGTATGCACACAGACACACATGTTTAGGTGTAGACACACGTGCGTGTCTCTCTAAGTTGTTTTTCCCATGAATACAATGATGTGCTCTAAGATATACTTAAACCACTTTTTATTAATTGGACCATCTCTTCTAAAAATATGAGTAAAACACGGTCGTTCTAAAAGCACACTTTAAAAGACTGACCTCATCTCTGAAAACAAATTCAGGAGTTAGTATTTCTGTAAATGGAAGCTCAGCTCTTGGTGGTGTTCTTAGAACCCAACATGGAATTTGTTGACTCAACAGCAAAGACAGACAAAGCCCCAAAGTGAATGTTTTCTCTATTCGTTTACTCCTTAAGCGCTATGATTCTCTGCGTTCAAGTGAGGGACTGCATTTGCTGGTGCATTATATATGTAGAGAGGCTTCCAAAACACAGCAGGTGGACAGTCATGGTCCACAGTGGGGGAGTAACAGGGAGTCTGGTTTAGCTACCTCCACGTCTAAAGGGAGAATAATAGTATACAATGGTGCATGGAAAACAGCCATAAGCATCTGTGTTATTAGTTGTAGTTACTTTATAGTGGGTGATGATAAAATAAAAGCACCTGCCAGTTTTTGAATGCTTACCATGTGTCGATGTAACCCTTGCTAATCACCACCTTAGTTGACCCAAACAGCAATCCCAGGAAGTGTGACTATTATTATCCCTGTTTTACAGGCAAACAAACTGAGGATTGCAGAGGTTAGTAACTTGCCCCAAGTCATAGTACCAAAGGCTTTGGGAGCCATCATTTCAATCAAATGCTAACCGAGTGTTCGTAGTCCATTGCGTCCAAGGCTTCTGAGGAAGGTACTCACCTATTCGTTTTATTCGTGTATTACCTGATAAAGTTACCATTCCCGTTGCATAAAAAAAAAAAAAAAAAAAAAAAACTCCTAAAGATACCTTCTCAGGATGGTGTGTGATTCCATTAAGCTGTTGATAGACACAGTCCTTGGATGTGGGCCCTTTGCTAGTGTGCTTGCCTTGCCTGTAATCCCAGGACTCCAGAGGCAGAGGCAGCCATTCTGTGCTAGAAAAAGCAGGCCAACTACATATACATGTTAGAGTGCCCTATCTCCTGTCCACTCACATAATGGCCACCCTCCTCCTTGCTTCCTTCTCTCCTCTCTCTCTCTCTCTCTCTCTCTCTCTCTCTCTCTCTCTCTCTCTCTCTCTCTCTCTCTCTCTCTCTCTCTCTCTCTCTCTGCTATTGAAATTTTTCTAGAGAATGTTTCACTCCAAGGCAGTGCACTGGTGATGGTACATTCTGAAATGTCAACAATCCAGATGCAGAGGCAGGAGGATTACTGAGTTCCAATTCAGCTGGGTATAAACACAGGAGGAAAGCAAAGCATTGAATGGACACCATGTTCAGATGCTCAATGATCTTCAGAGTTAACACTTCTGACAGACACCAAACCAACAGAAAAGCAGAAACAAGAATCGCCTTCAAAGGCCGGGCAATCTTGCAAGTCTTTAATTCAAAGGACAATTGTCCTTTGGAGTCCAAATGAATCTGGGCCACTCTGACTGGGCCCTTCCAATTCCACTGGCATTCATTGACACTGAAAACAAACAGTGGTGCGCCGATTGCCACAGACACTCTCTGCCGGGCAGACATATACAGCGGTTCCCAGGCTGGTCTGCCAGCATCGCTCAGGTGCTCCGCCTGGGTGGGGAATTGCAACATGGGTAGCATGCCAGGTGGCCCCGCAGAGCCTGCCTCCAGCTCAGCTGCTGCTGGGGTCACCAAGAACATCAGGGCATGAAACGGCTCTGCCAGTTCTAAGGAAGACCTCACTTATCATATAACTTCCTTCCCTAGACGCATTCCTGCCAGCATTCAATTCCGTTTTAGCTCTGTGTTTGTAGTAAGAACAGCTAGGAGGATCTTAGGACTGAGCAGCACTGAACCAGATGGAGACAGCAGCTCCGGGGAGCCAGACAAACCTAACAGAGTCAGCCTGGTTGTAGCCACCAGACCAGCTCCCTGTTCACTGGGAGATGGAAGGGTATACACATGGTTCTGTCTCTCTGTCTTTCTCTATTTTTCTCTTCCTTCCCTTTCTTTTTCTTTCTTTCTTTCTTTCTTTCTAAGTCAAGATTTTGATCAGTAGCCCAGGTTGGCTTGGAGCTCACTTTGTAGCCCAGGCTGACTTGGAGCTTACTCTGTAGCCCAGGCTAGCTTGGAGCTCACTCTGTAGCTCAGCCTAGCTTGGAGCTCATTCTGTAGCCCAGGCTGGCTTGTAGCTCACTGTAGCCCAGGCTGGCTCAGAGCTCACTCTGTAGCCCAGGATGGCTTTGAACTCTTAGCAGTTCCCCCACTTCAGCCCCCTGTACTGGGATTGCAGATGGGTGACATGTACCTGGCTCCCAGATGTGTTTAAAGGCTTTAACTTGCCAAAAGATGCAGAAGCACCTCTCTCAGCTTGAAGAACGCAAAGGTTTAAGCTTAGTCATGAGTCTCTCAAGGTGCTTCTGGCGCTTTGGAGCACTCTGGAATAATATCTCCTCAAGGGGAGGTTTGCTTCCTCATCCACCCAGCTGGTAAATTCACACACATACAACTTCATTTATTCATATAATTTTATCTGATGAATGGAAGCAGGGGTGCAGTTGGATAGGAGGAATAACTTTTAATATTCTGTAATGAAGGAGACAGACATCTATGGCTGGCAACAATTAACAGACTAGTTAAGAGTAATTACTAGAGGGTGAGATGTAGTTCAGCAGTTAAGAGCAGAGAAGACTTGGGTTCTATTTCTACATCTTCTATCTATCTATCTATCTATCTATCTATCTATCTATCATACATCTATCTACATACACACTCAAGCACACCCATAAGATATAAAAATAAGGTTGTGTGGTTTCAGAGAGATGGCTTAGTGGTGAAGAATGCTTACTGCTTTTGCAGAGGTCTGGGACTCAGCTCCCAGCACCCACAACTCACAACACATGTAGCTCCAGTGCCAGGATATTTGATCATTCATATAAGCTCACACATATGCACATAAAAAAAAAGACAAGCATGATGGTCCATGTCTTTAATCCAGTACTCAAGAGGCAAAAGCAAGCAGATCTCTGTGAGAAACCAGACACCAGCCTGGTCTCTATACAGCGATCCCATACCTGCCAGGGCTACATAGTGAAATCCTGTTTCAAAACAACAAATAGATGAAACACACTTATCCCTAAAAGGTAAGTAGTAGAGAAGATTCTAAATACTTTCTGCACAAAGGAATGATACATGTCTGAGGAGATGGCATTGCTGATTGCTCTGATCTGATAATTAATTATACAATGCATACAGATATTGAAATCTCATACCATACCCCATTGTCTTAGTTAGGGTTGCTATTGCTGTGAAGAGACACCATGACCACAGCAACTCTTATAAGGACAAACATTTAACTGGGCCTAGCTTACAGTTCAGAGGTTTAGTCTGTTATCATCATGGTGGGAAGCGAGGCAGACATGGTGTTAAAGGAGCAGAGAGTTCTCCATCTGGGTCAGCAGACAGCGGGAAAAGACAAGGAGCCACTAGGCCTGGCTTGAACTTCTGAGACCCCCAAAACCCACCCCCAGTGACACACTTCCTCCAACAAGGCCACACCCACTCCAACAAGGCCATACTTCCTAACAGTGCCATTCCCCAGTGACCAAGAACAAACGCATGAGTCTATGTGGGCCATTAGCACCATATTCAAATCACTACACCCATAAATTTCAATTACTGTATGTCAATGAAAAAAAATACAGATAAAGTGAAAAATGATCTTTTTTCCTCAGAGTGTAAAACCGAGGAGAAAAGAAAGCTGAAACTAAGCAGTGGTAACACAGAGTGATTTTTATTGTTGGCCATCACTGGAGGATGGGGGTCCAGTTTTAAATGCATTTTCAATTGTATTCAACCAGTTTTGTTTGAGGCTCTTCATTTATGAATTGTATAAACTGCTAATCAGGCCCTCCTGTTGCTCTGTGTTCTCTAGGGTGTCTAGGGCAGCCCTACAGGTGCTGAGGAGGAGGGACTGGCTGTTAAGACCTTGTATGTCAGCAGAGGGGAAGGGGTATACCATGAGCTCAGTCCTTGCCTTGGAGCATGGATTGTATTCCTCAGTGAACTCTCTCTTGCTGGCTTTGCAAGGAATGTGATCTAGAGGGAGGTGGGAGGTGGAGGGACTAAGACTCTTCCACCTTGGTGGACAGTGTGTGTGTGTGTGTGTGTTTGTGTGTGTGTGTGTGTGTGTGCCCAGCAGGGTGCTCAGAAAGGTGCTGCTCTCTCATAGTCCCTGCCCCTACTCAGGTCACTTAGCACTGTCTAGCTAGAGTTCATGTCAGCTTAGAAACAGAATGGACAAGTACAAGGGATGCCTGGTGATGTCTACGCTAAGGGACCACTAGGTCTTCCTCCCGAGCTCACCAGAGGGGACTCTAGCCCAGCTAGGAACTACACCAGGAGCAAAAAACTTACTTGAGAGGAAGCAGATTCCTCTTTATTGTGAGCCTCAGGTGCAATGGCTTGCTCTTTAAAAATCTACTAACTGCCTCCCACATTTGTCCTCCTCAGTGATAGATTTCTGTGAAATGTCCACATAGGCTCATGTGTCTGGACACTGAGTCTTTTAGATGCAGGCACCATTTGGGGAGTTTATGAATGGTGCCCAGGAAGGTGGGACCTAAGTGGCTGACTTAAGGCCACTGTGGGCAGGCCTTGAGTGTTACAGTGTATCAGTCAGCTTCATGGTCAGTGCTGTGTAACAAACTACTTTTGCATGATGCCACCATGAGCAGAACCACCTGCGGCCACACATTCTGATGGACTGAAAGTCCCGTGAAACCCTGAGCAAAAAAACCCCTCTTCTCCCCTTATGTTGCTTCTGCCAAGTATGCAAGGAGTAAGACCCTGGTGTTAGCCTAGGTCATTGCTAGCTTGAATGAGAAATGGCTTTCAGTGTGGTGTGGTATTGCACACCTGCAATTACAGTGCTTGGGAGGCTGAGGCAGGAGGATAAAGAGTTTGAGGACAGTCTGTGCTGTGTGGTAAGACACTATCTTAAGGGAAGGGGGCAGGGAAAGCTCTCCGTTTTTTCTCAGTCTTCTTCGCTTCTAGCTTGGTGACTGGATTAGGGTGGAAAGAGATGAAAGGGGATGTGTTGGGTGGGGCTTCCTAGAAGCCGAATTCAGCTGGGGCTAGGCAATTTTGCTTTTGAAAGTATGCGGCTGCTTGGAACACACATGTAACAGCTGGCACACAGCAGCCATATTCAGTCCAAGACAGTGGTTTGCAACCTGGGGGTCAGCGACCCCTCCACAGAGGCCACCTAAGACTGTCAGGAACCCACAGACTGTTTACACTGTGATTCATTCAGTAGCAAAGTTAGTCATGAGGTCGCAATGAAATGATTTTATGATGTGTGTTTGGGGTCAGCACAACACGAGGAACTGTATTAAAGGGCCGCGCATCAGGAAGGTTGAGAACCACTGTCTTAGGGTGACCTTGAGAGCACAATGCCCTCTGTCTGCTAGGATGACAAGGGAGAAAATCGGACGAAGCCCGGGTCACTGATGCCTTTAGAGACACCAAGAGAATTATGGGTTACCTTCTTCTGGGTTCACTCTAAATGGGGAAAAAAATTAAACTGTCTATTTGGGGACTTTATGTTATATTAAATTGACATTCATTTTTAACAGAGCCAGACTCTTTGCCCCCATCTTTTAAAAACCACACCTCTAGAAAACTTTGGCAGTCCATTTTCTTCCCATAAGCTTCATCTCCACTCGCTCATACACTCTGCTGCCTTGTTACTAACCTGTTGTTCCTGCCCAGTGGTCCCTTAGACTTTGATTTTCTTCCCCCACCCCAAGTCCTGCAAGTGTCCTTTTGGCAGCGCCGGACACCTCCCTCCCCTCCCCCACCCCGCCCTCCCCTGCGCATGGTCAGCCCCACCCCTACCCCAACCCCTGTGCATGCGCATGCTCAGTCTTTCCTTCTGTGCACTCTGCACTGCTCATTCCCTGCTAAATTTAGCCTCAGGTTGCCACGCCACTTCTCACATCTCATCCTATTCACTACAAGGACAAGAGGAGAAAGGAACGGACACACCCTTTAGTGCTTCACTCCATGTGTCTAGTGACCCTTCTGCCCTCTCCCTAGACCTCCACCGCCCCCTTGGCCGGCCCCAGCTGCTCTCTCTCTCCTTCTCAGGGCAGCCAGCCCGCCTCCACCCAGCCCACCCAGCCTGGGATGGCTGCGGCAGTGCCCTGGTCTCCTTGGGTGGAAAGCAGCCGTCTTTGTCCAGCTTTGCTCTCTGGCTTTGGCCTCCTCACACTGGAACCTGTAGGTTCCTCACTCACCTCTTAGGGGTCACCTCAGCCTCCCAGGGGTCACCTTAGCTCTTCCCCCCACCCACCCCCCCAGCCTTGATTCTGGGAAGACAGTTTTGCACTCCCCTCGAGCCTGCCCCATCTTGCTCACTCTTTTACCCATTGCAGACTGACTGCTACCCCATAACCCTAGGGCAGCTGTTAGCGTCACCCCCGGTTGACACCTGGGGATACTTTCACTGCCTTTAATCTCTCCCCATTTCTGGTGTTTGATGTGGGGCTGATGGCGTTCTTTTATGAAGGCCGTTCTTGGTTTGAGCGCTGACATTCTATCTGCCCCTGGGCCTCTTATGCTGCTGTTAGCCCCTTCCCACATGTAGGTGGCTCCTGCTGCAAGGCCCAGACACTGCCTTCTCTGCCTGTGGTGGTCTGAATAAGATTGGCCCTCATAGGCTCATATATTTGAATGCTTGCTCTCCAGTTGATGGAACTGTTCGGGAAAGATCAGGGGGCGTGGTCTTCTTGGAGGAGGTGTGTCACTCCTCCAATAAGGTGAGCTTTAAGGTTTCAAAAGCTCACACCATTCCCAGTCGCTCTTCCTGCCTTGTATTTGCGTAGAATTATGTAAGTCTCAGCTACTGCTCCAGTGCCATGCCTGCCTCCCTTGTCATGATGATGATAAATTGTAACCCTTTGGAACTCTGAGCCACAAATTACATGCTTTCTTGTATAAGTTGCCTTGGTCATGGTGTTTTGTCCCAGCAATAGAAAAGTAACTAAGACACCATCCAAGAGACCATTGGCCAGCGGAGAGAGATTATGGGGTGCCGTCAGCATGCCACTCAGCTCTTCACACACATGGCATTGCTTCTCTTTCTCCTTCTCAATCTGTAACAGTCCATGTTCACCTTGGGCCTGAACTCCCACTGCAGGGAGTGATGTACCCACACAGGCCATGGTTTGCTTGTTTATATTGCTTAAAAAGTTACGTAGACATTCATTTTCACCAAGAGCAATAAACAGTACCTAAGGATGTTGAAGGAAAATTCCCTCTCCCACCACATCCCCCCAGAGGTACCATCACCCCATTGGCCGCTGAGCCTGCTCCCTGACCTTCTGCACACTGACATACCCACCGTTCGTGTACACAGCTACTGTTTTACACACTATCAGCTTCACGTCATGGTCACGGGGTGTCTCATCATATGTGTCCCCAGTAAATAACTGATGGCTATGTTTCGTTAGCAGCTTGAATACATCTACAGTGAATTAAGCACCCAAGGAGCTGAGCACAGCTGCGGGGCATTTTCTTGAGTGGATCATTTGAGGTGAGAAGACCCCACCCTAATCCAGAGCTGTTAAAGTTGGAAGTCCCACTCTAAACCTGGGCTATACCTCAAAGCAACCTTTCTAAGGGGCACAGAAGAAGGAAGCTTTTGCTTTCCTGTCTGCTTTCCCTCACTGTGGCTGACAAGCTCTGTCCTGCTGCTGAGGCGTTAGAGCCCATGCCTTCAGAATCCCGCCCCCCCCCCCCAGCCCCCCGCCTGTATACTGAAGACCAGTGGTGTTACTCAGTCCTGTGGATTGAATTACTATTGGATTCTTGGACTTTTCATTGGAAAACAGCTGTTGTTGTATTAGCTGGGCCACAGCCGTGTGTGTGGTGTGTGTGTGTGTGTGTGTGTGTGTGTGTGTGTGTGTGTGTGTGTTTTCATCTATCAGATCTGTTCATCTAGAGAACCCTAACTAATATAATAACTATCTGGGAATTTAACATTTTTGTTGTTTTTAATAATTCCTTTAAAAAATTTCCTTTTTCTGTTAAAAAACTTTTAGTGGGTTTTGGAAATCCAACTCAGGTCGATAGGCTTGTGTGGCAAGCTCCTTTATTCAGTGACCCACGTCACTGGCCCCTTCACTGTGTTTTCTCTTTTATAAAATATTTATTTTCATTATTTTTATTTATGTGTACGATTTTTATTTATGTGTACTTGTGTGGCCTGTCTGTGGGTATGTGCACATGGATTCTACAGTGGCCAGATGCTTCAGAGTTCCCTGAAATTGGAGTCCCAGGCAGTTGTGAACTTCCTAGCTGGCTGTTGGGAGCTGAACTCAGGGACCTCTGCAAAAGAAGGATGTGCCCTTGCCTGCTGAGCCACCTCTCCACACCAGCCTCCCATATTTTCTCCTTTCTTTCTTTGAGGTTTAAGCGAATGGATGTTTTGCCTCCATGTATGTAATGTGCACCATATGCATACCTGAACCGAACCTGGGTCCTCTGCAAGAGCAACAAGTGCCCTTGACCTCTGAGCCAACGCTCCACTGGCCTGTCCCTGCATCTTCTTGAAGGCACCTGAGCACACAGTGCTTGTACTTGACCACTGAGCCAATGCTCCACTGCCTGTCCCTGCATCTTCCTGAAGGCACCTGAACACACAGTGCTTGTACTTGATCTCTGAGCCACCGCTCCACTGCCTGTCCCTGAATCTTCCTGAAAGCACCTGAGCACACAGTGCTTGTACTTGACCTCTGAGCCAACGCTCCACTGCCTGTCCCTGAATCTTCCTGAAGGCACCTGAGCACACAGTGCTTGTACTTGACCTCTGAGCCACTGCTCCACTGCCTGTCCCTGAATCTTCCTGAAGGCACCTGAACACACAGTGCTTGTACTTGACCTCTGAGCCAACGCTCCACTGCCTGTCCCTGCATCTTCCTGAAGGCACCTGAGCACACAGTGCTTGTACTTGACCTCTGAGCCAACGCTCCACTGCCTGTCCCTGCATCTTCCTGAAGGCACCTGAGCACACAGTGCTTGTACTCATTCCTGCCACCACGCCGTCAACTACATCCATTTCTCCTAGTGTAATTTTGACTAACGCTCTTGATTTTCTTTCTGTACAGTCATGAAACATGCTAGCAATAAGAAACAAAGCATACCCACCTAGAGTCTCTAAACTGCCATGTTTCTAGAACTCTGAAAACCGGGGGTGGCACTCACATCTATCCCAGTCATCTCTTTTTAAGGAAAACGAATCTCTATTTCAAATAATGCCAGATCTGTTTTAAAGATAGGCCAGTCAAGAACAGCTTCTGAAGCTTAGTGGCCATGTGACTTGGCTGGTTTTTCTTAGACAGGGCCTCATGTAGGCCAGGCTGCCTATGTAGCTCAGAGTCACTGTAGTCAAGGAGAACTTTGAGCTTCCAGGGGTCACAGCTATGTGCTACGGTGTCCAGATGTCTGTCTTACAAATGTATTTTCTCTGTGTTATTAAAATAAGTCACGCAGGTATTTTCACAGTCATAAGCTTCTTCTTTATTTTTTTCTTTAATTCACTCATATTACATCTCAGTTGTTATCCCATCCCTTGTATCTTCCCAGTCCTCCCTCCTCCGCTTTTACCCTATTCCCCTCTCCTGTGACACAGTCATAAACTTCTGTTACTACATCAAGATCATTATTTTGTGCTTCTGGGTACATGCATGCCACAGCACACAGGTGGACGAGGTCTGAGGACAACTTCTGGGAGCTGGCTCTCTCCTTTCACCATGTGGCTGTAGGGGATGGGGCTGGAACGCAGGCAGTCAGACTATGCCCACCAACTCACTTCAGTGGCCCTCAAGTCCATCTTTTTTTTAAAAAAGATTTTATTTATTTATTATTTATACAGTACTCTGCCCCCATGTGTGCCTGTAGGGCAGAAGAAGATACCAGCTCTCATTATAGATGGTTGTGAGCCACCATGTGGTTGCTGGGAATCGAACTTTGGACCTTTGGAAGAACAGGCAGTGCTCTTAACCTCTGAGCCATTTCTCCAGCCCCGCTCAAGTCCATCTTTTAATATATTTGTTCATTTTTGGTTTTTTGGTCTTTGTCAACTTGACACAAGGTGGAGTCATCTGAGAAGAGAGAATCCTAGCTGTGAAGATTCCTTCACAAGAGTGGTGTGTGGCTACATCTGTGATGGACATGGGAGGGCACAGCTCACTGTGAGTGGTACTACCCCTGAGCAGGTGGTCCTGGCTCCATAAGAAAACAAATGGAGTAAGCCAGAGGAGCAAACCAGTAGGCAGTATTCGTTGATAGTCTTTTCGTCAATTCCTGCCTTTGTGTGCCTTGTCAAAGTATGTGTGCTCTATATATTCCCTTTACACGCTCAAGACAGTGTATGTATGGAGGGTTTCTGTCCTTCAAAAATTCAGAAAACCCTTGTGCACTATGGAAAACAGCATCTGCTTCCTAAGAACACTAAAACCAGAACTGTGCATGAGCGTCTAGCTAAGAGACTCAGGAGTGGAACCAGGAGAGGGACCCCTGCACACCCCATGTAAACACACACACAGGCTCACAGTGGCACTGTTCACAACAGCCACGAAGTGGGCATGTCGAGCGTCTGCATTGGATGGTTGGGCAACACAATGTGTTGTGCACATCCGAAAGCAATATCATTCTTTTTAAAGGCTTTAAAAATGTAAGAAAATCTAGGCACATCTTCAGCATATACAAACTCTGAGGACACTGTGCTAAGTGAAATGTGCTGATCACAAAAAAGATGTTGCTAGTAGTATTCTTCCATATGTCTGGGGCTCATAGGGTCAGCAAATTTGGAAAGATGGAAGGGGGGTCTCCAGAGTCTGAGGGAGGAGAAGGGAGGAGCTATTGTTTAATGTAGGTGGAAAGATTCTGAAGATCGATGATGGAGGTGGTTGCCCACAGTGTGAACATTCTTCATGCCACTGAACTGTGCAGTTAGCAATGCTGAAGACAGGAAATTTATGTTGTGAACTTTCCATCAAATGTATAGACACACACACACACACACACTCACACACACACACAAATAAACCCAAAAGATTCTTTGATTCTTTGCCTGTGATCACTGGGAAGAGGTACATTAGGTTTGGAGTTAGTGCTTCCTATTAGAATTATTAGTAGAGCAGAGGTATTGCCTTTTCCTTCTGGCTGCTAATGTAATTTCAGAAGTGCAGAATGTTGGGTCTAGATGACCTGAGGGGTCATCACCTGTTTCAAGACCCAAATGCCAACAGGGACCCCATAGCCACACCCAACAAAGAACAACTCAGAGATGGAAGGAAAATGCAAGTTCCTGTCTATCCAAAACTGCAGCTTATTGCAGGTCACACAGCACTGGGGCCCCAGAAAGCCGTGTCCTCCCATGACGTCTCCATTAAAATCTTAGTAACTAAGTAAGGGAAAAAAAGTCCAACATCAAGATGGCCAACACACACAGGCATGTGTGTAAGGAGGGGAGTGTCATGCAGTCCATGTGGAAAAAGCACTTAGCTTCAGGGACAGGCAAGCCTGTATGGCAATTTGACGTCACAGTCCAAGGTCTGTGAGGTCTCTGAAGACGCTGAGGTCTATAGTGCACTGTTGAAGTTTATGCTTAGAATCTTGTTCCCCTATCCTCTATTCTGCTAATTTTTACTATTTGCTTTGGTGTGTGTGTGTGTGGTGGTGTGGTGTGTGTGTGTGTGTGTGTGTGTGTGTGTGTGTGTGTGTGTGTGTGTTGTAGTATGGTTATCTTCTCTGCCCTTCACTCTCTGTGAAGTTAAGAAGATAGTTAGGACTTAACTCCACAAGGTGATTTTGAACATGGCCCCAGAGTCACCATTCCACAAGTGCCAACAATTATTGTCACTGCTGTCATTTTGAAAGTATATTTCAGCACGACATCCTAGCGCTTTGTACAAACCAGACAGACACTCTGCCACTGAGCCATGTCCCCAAACCACTATATTTTAAGTGCATCATTTAGAGCTGTGGCTAAGCGCAACGAACAGAGGCTGTTGGTTTTAAAATGAGTTCTCACTAGGCTACAGGGTAAACTAGAATGGATTTACTTCACCTAAATATCAAGGTCACAGGTAGATTCCAAAACAGACTCACTTTTCCGGAAAATGTGAGAGTCCACTCTGTCTGAGTCAACCTAATAGGGAAGTCTTCTCAGCTTAAGCCCAGGTAGAATGGATAGTGTTCTCTGTCTCTGTTTGTCTGTCTCTGTCTCTGCCTCTGCCTGTCTGTCTGTCTGTCTGTCTGTCTGTCTGTCTGTGTCTCTCTTTCTCCCTGTTGCTTACTGGTTCTGTTTCCTTGTTCCTCTGGTACAAAACTCACTGTTACACCATTGTCAGGGGTGGAGTCTAATTTCTTTCCACAGACTGGAGCCTGCACAAAACCCACAAATCAGAATAATTGCTGTTCTACTGTTGCACAAAGCAGTATAAACTGCTTGGCGTGCATTATCTTGCTTAGCTGTCCCAACAAGAGGATTGATTCTCTTTTACAAGCAAGAGAATGGAGGGTCCAGATCTGTCATTAACTTATGAATACAGCTATCAAGGGAAGGGCTTTTGGTCATCTACTAAGCTTGCTGCTACGCTAAGAGCTTGCAGGACTTAGTTGCCCCTGAGTTCCTTAGCCATCCTGCTTTTATAGACGTTACACCCATGGTCCTTGAGTTGGTTCATGTTGGAATCATTATATTTCTTGTCATTCTTTTCTCAGTGTGTGTGATGGGACACACACTCTTTACCAAAATTTTGAATTTTATTTAGTTTTTTTTGAGACAGGGTTTTGCTGTGTAACTGTCTGTCCTAGACTGCACTCTGTAGATCAGGCTGGCCTTGAACTCACAAAGATCTCCCGCCTCTGCCTCCTTGATGTTGGGATTAAAGGCATGTGCCACCACACCCCGGCACTGACATCATTCTTGGATCTCCCCGCGGCCCCTTTGCTTAGGGCTAAGCCAGACATGTCTGTAATTCGGCTCTTCTGCATGTTGATTTGTGTAGTTGCCATTCCTTTATCCTTTGCTAGAGCAGTTTCTGTCCCGGACTTGAAGCTTTTGTTCCAGATCCTGAGTTAATAGACCAGGGTGGAGCAGGGTCAGAATATTCTCCACAGCTGAGTGGAGAGTGTGATATGACTTTCTCACGTACTATGGTGCCTCACATTTGACCATGTCCCCTGGAGGGGGAGACCTGGTGGCACTCAGAGGAAGGACAGCTGGTAGCCACGAAGAGACTTGATACCCTATGAGAATATACAGGGGGAGGTAATCCCCCCCAGGAACAGTCATAGGGGAGGGGAATAATGGGAAAATGGGGGGGGAGGAATGGGAGGATACAAGGGATGGGATAAACATTGAGATGTAACAAGAATAAATTAAAAAAAAAAAAAAAAAAAAAAAAAGAATGGGTTTAGACGCTCCCCAGTGCCTCGATCGCAGGAGAACCACTGTTTGAAGCTACACTGCAGGCAATCACAGCCGGCTGTTTTCTTATGCTTTAAACACCTGCATGTTTTGCCCTAGCTGTTTTCATCTATGAACATCACACTGAACACCTGCTTCCTTAACGCCAGTACACTTCCTTCTTTGAGGTGTTGGCGGAGGCAGTCAATGTCAAGTTTGGACTTCTCAGAGCTTTGTTTAATGCGCACAGAGTTTCTCTTCCATTTTCTTCCTGCAATTGTCTTGCTTAGTTTGCCTTTTGAGAGAGAACTACCTGCTCGTAGAACTGTGTTTGTGTGTTGTGGTCGTGCACCAGCCTCGGGTGGTCTTCCTTGGTAATCATTTACCTTGTTCTTTTGTTTTGTTTTGTTTTGTTTTGTTTTTGAGGCAGGGTCTCTCACTGAATCTGGATTTCATTGATTCAGCTAGACTCTGCCTCCCCAGTGCAGGGGTTATGGGGGCACTTCATCACTTCAGTTCCATGGTTTGGCTTTTGTGCTTAGAGCTATGGGCATATCTGGAAGCCGTTCCCTTCAGTGTGCACAGAGTGAGTTAAAAGTCAAGATCCATTCAATGTAGAGTCATTTTAAAAATTTTAACTTCTTTAATTGTGGTGTCGGGGATCAAAGCTAGGACCTTAGTACCCTGCAGCTCAGCTGCATTCCAGCCCCGGCTAGTTAATCTTGTCATAATAAAGAATTGTTTCACTTAAAGCTAGAAGTAAGGAAAGCACTGTGCTTTCAGCTGGGGTGTTGCTCCACAGGAGACTAGCCATTACCTCTTAGCATAAGTGAGCCTAATCCCTGGCAACACATGGTTCCCAAACTGTACTTGGAACTCTCTGTTCAGTAGATCCTCCAACTTAAAATATGTCCGAACCGTATGGACAGACAAACCAAAGACAGACACCTGCAGGCTTCAGGGCTAGGTGCTGCCCCAGACAAAAGGGATGCCTTACCCCGCCACTTAGTGGGTTCCAAAGGCCCCAGTGCAAAGCCCCACTTCCCTCTTCATTTCTGAGCTCTCTCTTTTGGGATGAGAGTATCTGCCCTTGCTTGTCCCACCATGGTTTTTTGGAAACATGTAATAAACCTGGTTTTGCAGGTTCACAGGCAGAGAAGGATTTTTCCTATGACCTGGGTCCACCCATACATGATTGGCATGTGACTGTTGAGACCTGCAGTTAGGACCTGCAGTGGTTCTGGGACAGGGATAGGGTAAGTGCATTTAGCATGTGAGAATGTAAATATGAGTTTGGGGGACATAGAGGGTATGATGTTGTGGACTGCACCGTATGCTTCCTAAGTTGTAATTAAAGCTGTACAGTCTGATACCTCAAAACCTGACTGTGTTTGGAGATAGGGCTGACATCAGGACACAATGTTGAAATGGGCCATTAGGATGAACTGTAATCCGAATGGTGTCTTTGTAAGAGGATCAGGGCAGACAAAGAGAGCCCAGGGTACACACTTAGGAAGGATCACACGAGGACACAAGGAGACGTGGGCATCTGCAAGCCAGGCCGAGGCCTTCTGAGAAATCAGTTCTGCCCACACCTTGATCTTCCATGCCCAACCTCTAGAGTTGTGAGTGTATGGCTGATGTCTGCAAATCTGTGCCCAAAATGTCTAATGAAAAGGACAGCGTTATTTGTTTTAGCTCAAGTTCTAGTACAAGGTCACTTGGCCCCATGTGCTTGGGTGGGACACCATGACATTTGGCAGAAGACAACTATTTACTTCAGAGAAGACAGGACACGCAGAGAACAAGAGAAAGGGGAAGGGTCCAGGGACTTGGGCACACACCCCCGGTGGCATGCTCACCACAGCGGGGCCTCCTGAGGTTTCCAGCACCATCAGAATTGGCACCGCCAGCTGGAGAGCAGATATGAGGACACTACACATTCCAGCCACAGTGGCGAGGGAGTACATTTCTGCTGAGTCATAAATAATATTGAATTCGGTATTAAAATCCCGGGGAAGCCGATGAAGTTCAGAGGCAGAGCACCTCCTGGGGTGCTGGACTCTCTGGGTTCCCTTCCTTTGTATGCAGTTTACCAGCTTCTTTCCTTGGTGTTGATCTTTTGTCCCTGGGTCCTCTTGCTTTCCACATGAAAACTGAAGTTCACATAGAATGATTTTTGCTAAAGGATGAGAAAGAAAGGTTCATTTTTATTCTCATTCAGAGAGTCAACTAAGTACCTTAAACCACACAAACAAACACACAGACACACACACACATAGACACACACACAGACAGACCCAGACACACACACACACACACAGACACACACATAAACACATACACAGACAGACACAGATACACAGGCACACATACACAGACACACACACATAGACATACACACAGACACACAGACACACAAACACACCCACAGACACACACAGACACACACAAAGACACATGCACAGACACACACAAAGACACATACACAGACACACACACATAGACACAGACACACACACACAGACAGACACATACATACACACAGAGGCAGACACAGACACACACAAAGACACATACACAGTCACACACACATAGACACACACACAGACAAATACATACACACACAGAGGCAGACACAGACACACAGAAAGACACATACACAGATACACACACATAGGCACACACACATAGACAGACACAGACATACACAGAGACTCATACACAGACACACACACATAGACACACATACACAGAGACACACACACAGACAGACACAGACACATAGACACACATAGACACACATAGACACACAAAGACACATACACAGACACACAGACACACCCCCACACAGAGACACACAGACAGACACAGACACACATACACACACATACTCACACAGAGACACACACATACAGAGACACATACACAGACACACACACACACACACAGATAGACACAGACACAGACGCGCACACACACACACACACACACACACACACACACACACACAATTATTTGCATCCCCTTGGTCTTGAGTGATGCAATCAATGTGCACTCACTCATGTCTTGCTGGTCGTGTTCTAGTCTACTGGTGATTCACCAGCCTGTGCCAACACTGACTGGAAGAACAAGTTCTTTCCAGTTAATCTCCACAATCTTGGTTATTCTTAGCACTTTGCATTTTCACACCAAGTTGTTGTTTTGTTTTGTTTTGTTTTTCACCTTTGTTGAAATACAGCCAACAAACGAAAATTGTAACTCTTCAGGGTGTATAACTTGATGTTTTGATATATGTACCCATCATGGAGGGTACATTAAGGGTACCAGAATCAAACTAAATGTGGCCACCACCTTATATAGGTGGCCTTGCTGTCAGGGTGCATGGGATTCTAGCAGATTTCAAGTACAATAAGCTGAGTCAGCTATGCCACCATTAGGCCTCCAGGACTTTTTTGTTTGTTTATGAGCCAAGGTCAAGCAATGTAGTGCTGTCTGGCCTGGAATTCACCATACAAGTAGTCCAGGCTGGTCTCAAACTTGTGACCTATTTGCTTAGCCTCCTGAGTACTGGGATCATAGCCATGTACCTCCATGCCCAACTTTAGAATCTAGACTGCACTTTGTACCCTTTACTCACGGCTCTCTCTTTCCCTGCTCCCATTCAGTGTGTGTGTGTATGTGTGTGTGTGTGTGTGTGTGTCAGAGAGAGTGTGTCAGTGTGTGTGACAGAGAGTGTGTGTAAGAGTGTGTGTGTGACAGAGAGTGTCAGTGTGTGTGTGTGTCAGAGAGAGTGTGTCAGTGTGTGTGTGTGTGACAGAGAGTGTGTGTCAGAGTGTGTGTGTGTGTGACAGAGAGTGTCAGTATGTGTGTGTGTCAGAGAGAGTGTGCCAGTGTGTGTGTGTGACAGAGAGTGTCAGTGTGTGTGTGTGTGTCAGAGAGAGTGTGTCAGTGTGTGTGTGACAGAGAGTGTGTGTCAGAGTATGTGTGTGTGACAGAGAGTGTCAGTACGTGTGTGTGTCAGAGAGAGTGTGTCAGTGTGTGTGTGTCAGAGTGTGTGTGTGTGACAGAGTGTCAATGTGTGTGACAGAGAGAGAGTGTCAGAGTGTGTGTGTGTGTGTGTGTGAGAGAGAGAGAGAGAGAGAGAGAGAGAGAGAGAGAGAGAGAGAGGCCACATCTTAAAAGACAAACAAACAATAAGTAAACAAAACAACAATTAAAAATCTATTGGGATTTCCCAACTGTATGTAGGTGGCTGGAAGCGGGGCATGTGGGAAAAGTGCTTAACTACTGAGCCATAACTACTCCTTTTCTGGTTTAGGTGTTTGTTTGCTTATGTGGTTTTGTTTTTGAGGCAGAATCTTGCTAGGTAGCCCAAGCATGACCTCCAACCCTTAATTCTCTGGCTTCTGCCTCTGGAATGTTGGGGCTGCAAGCATTTCAGGTGGGTTAGGGTTAGGGTTAAGGTTAGGGTTAGGGTTAGGGTTAGAGTTAGGGTTAAGATTAAGGTTAGTGTTAGGGTTAGGCTTAAGGTTAGAGTTAGGGTTAGGGATAGAGTTAGGGTTAAGGTTAGGGTTAAGGTTAGGGTTAGGGTTAGACTCGGCTGGGGCGATGGTTCAGTGGGTAAGGTTCTTGCTTGTTGTACATGAGGATCTGAGTTCCCATCCCCAACATCCATGTAAAAGCCAGGCACGACAATGTGTGCCTGTAACCCCAGCACTGGAGGGCAGAGAGGAGCAGACTCCTCAAGCTTGCTAGCCAGACTGTCTAGCGGAAACCACAAATACCAGGTTCAGTGAGACACCTTGTCTCCAAGAAATAAGGTGCAAAAGTGATCAAGGAAAGATGTCCCAGTGTCAATCTCTGGCCTCTTCACTTATCCACACAGGTGAGTGTAGTTGTACACAAGTGCATACATGCACACACATACACACCACACACAATTGCATGACTCTTTTCTTCCTCCTAGTGCTAGGCATTGAATCCAGGGACTTGTGTGTTTTAGTCAAACACTCTGCTACTGAGCTGTACACTCAGGTCTTTGGGATTCTTCTTGAAATTGCATTGGGTTACTCTGAGGACACATGGACAGTTTTGTAACACCCAGTCATCCAAATCAAGTACACATGATACTATCTTCTTTCAATTTAGATTAAATTGTTTTTATCACATTTTTTTAATTTATTTATTCAATTTGTGTATATAAGTGTGGGTGTATGCATGCCACCATGCACACGTGGAAGGTTGGTTCTCTCCATGATGTGTGGGTCTTAGTCATTGGGCTTGGCTACACCAAGCCATCCCCTTAGGCATTGGTTAATCTCTCTACTTCCTCTCAGTAGTGTTTTATAGTGTCTGTATAGAAGCCTTGAATATCTTTAGCTAGGTTCATTCTCAGATGCAGTTAGGTTGTTATTCATGGGTTCTGTATCGGCACATGTGCCTACTCACTAAAACCTATTCATGACTTTAAACTCAATACTTGTGGGTGTAACTATGATTGATGGTTTGATTTAAAATAGTTCCCATAGGCCCATAGGGAGTGGCACTATTAGGAGGTATGGCCTTGATGGAGGAGGTGAAGGAAATGTCGCTGGGGGCAGGCTTTGAGGTCTCAGCTGCTCAAGCCAGGCCACTATGGCATTGTCTCTTCCTGCTGCCTGTGGACCAAGATACAGAACTCTCAGTTTCTTCTCCGGTATCATGTCTGCCTGCATGCCGCCATGCTTCCTGCCATGATGATGATGGACTAAACCTCTGAATGGTAAGCCAGTCCCAATGAAATGTTTTCTTATGAGAGTTGCTGAGGTCATGGTGTCTCAGTAGAATCCCTAACTAAGACAGTAACTAAGCAGGGGATGCTCACCTAGCATGTACAAAGCCCAGGGTTTGAGCCCCACAATTGCTAAACCAATAAACAGAAACTTATGGTGCCTTCAAGATCCTTTGTGTGTGCACAGTGTCCTCTGTGCTCAGACACAAAGACATCCAGTCTTGTGTTTTAACTCTTTATCAAATAATATCCTTTCTTGTGGTTCATTTAGCTGCATGTTTCTGTGGATGTTTTAAGGAGAAAAGGGTAGTTTTTCTGTTCAGCATGTTCCCAGTAGCATTCATGAGGTTATAATCTACCTTATGGAGAAAATGTGTGGAAAACGTCATTTGGGCACGAATGATATAGTACCAACTGCCATGGGCTTAATGCTAATGAATCAATAGTATTTAGGTGTCTCAATACAAATATAAATAAAACAAAGTTCTTTAATAATCATTTAAAGAAAGTGCTGTGACCTGAGCATTGCGGGAACCTACACTCTGATTTCCTCAAGGAGCAATGGTTCAGGATTGGCTAATTCAGTTTTTTTTTTTTTCAGTGACTTCATATAATGTAGATACTACAAATAAGAACCAGGCACTTCATATTTGTATACTTTTATAAATATTATATTTTGAAATTTTCAGATTGATATATGTGCTGTTGATACTAAGAAACTCAATTAGTCGTGATGTGTGTGTGTGTGTGTGTGTGTGTGTGTGTGTGTGTGTGTATGTGTTATATACCTGTAATCAGAGCATTCAGAAAGCAGGTGCAAGAAGACTGAATGAGGCCAGGCTGGGCTACATAAGGCACTGTCTCAAAAAAAACTAAACTAAGTAATTAATTTTAAAATAAATAAAAACCAAGAAATACAATTATATTTTTAATAACTATAAACACCTGTATTAAAATCATTGGGGCTGGAGAGATGGCTCAGCAGTTAAGAGCACTGGCTGCTCTTCCAGAGGACCTGGGTTTGACTCCTAGCACCCAAGGAGCACTCACAATTGTCAGTAGTCCCAGATACAGGGGATCCAATGGCCTCTGTGGGTACCAGGTGTGCACATGGTATCCAGACAAGCACCCAACCAAAAACGCTCATATATATAAAACAATAAAATAAAACAGATCATTTAGCAGGCCCCAAACATATCAGTGTGTGCCTTTAATCCCAGTACTTGGGAGTCAGAAACAGGTGGATCTCTGTTAGTTCAAAGACAGCCTGGTCCACATAGCTAATTTCAGGGCTACATAGTGAAACTCTGTTTCAAAAATTTAGTCAGCATAAAAGTTTACATTCAGTGAGGCAAGGTGTCACATGACTGTAATCCCAGCACTCAGCGAGGCAGAGGCCGGCGGATCTCTGTGAGTTAGAGGCCAGCCTGGTCTACAAAGTGAGCCTATGCCAGCCAAGGCTACAAAGAAAATCTTGTCTTGAAAACCAAAAGGAGAGGGAGAGAGAGAGAGAGAGAGAGAGAGAGAGAGAGAGAGAGAGAGAGAGAGAGATCACATTAGAAAATTCTTTATGAATTAACTTTGGAAATCTATCTGGTGCTATCTCAGAAAAATGGGAATAGGGCTTCCTCAAGACCCAGCTATTCCACTCCTTGGAATATACCCAGAAGATGCTCCAGCACACAACAAGAAACTTTGCTCAACCATGTTCATAGCAGCCTTATTCATAGTAGCCAGAACATGGAAGCAGCCTAAGTGTCCCTCAGTAGAAGAGTGGATAAAGAAACTGTGGTACATATACACTATGGAATACTACTCAGCTATTAAAAACAAGGAATTCCCGAAATTTGTGGATAAATGGATTGAGCTAGAAATGATCATAATGAGCGAGTTAACCCAGAAGCAGAAAGAATCAAATGGCATATACTCACTTATATCTGCATACTAGGCCAAGGGGCATGTCCCACGAAAGCCTTCACTTACCAGGAAACTGGGACAGAGGGGAAGGCATCCTATTGGGACTCTAAATGAGAGATGCATGGGAGAATAGCAAAATAAAAGGATACAGAGGGTCCTAGAAATCTACAAGTAGAACAATATGATAGGCAGATTTGGGCCCAGGGGTCCCGCTCAAACTAAGGCACCAGCCAAGGACAATACAGGAGATAAACTTTAAACCCCTTCCCAGATCTAGCCAATGGTCAGAATATTCTCCACAGTTGAGTGGAGAGTGTGATATGACTTTCTCATGTACTATGGTGCCTCCCCCTGGAGGGGGAGACCTGGTGGCACTCAGAGGAAGGACAGCAGATAGCCAAGAAGAGACTTGATACCCTATGAGAATATATAGGGGGAGGTAATCCCCCTCAGGAACAGTCATAGGGGAGGGGAATAATGGAAAAAGGGGCGGGGGGGAGGAATGGGAGGATACAAGGGATGGGATAAACATTGAGATGTAACAAGAACAAATTAATAAAAAAAAATATGATCAAAAAAAATACTTATAAAAATGTTAAAGGTTCCTAACTATTCCTTATCTGCTTGTTGTATAGTATTGTTTTGCAATGTGATATAAAGCCTAAAAGATACAATTTATCAACCTAACTGGTAGTCAAACTTTGCAATACATCATTGTAGGGACAATTTAAAAAGAGTGGACACACTGAATTGACCATACCTTGTAACCTGATGGCATAATGAATACTTTAGAAAACTGACCAACAACTGCAGCCAAGCAAAATACCCCACAGGAAAACATCCTCTCAATGTGGCAAATGGTTGACCTAGGACCAGCTAATTATAATTTCTGAGAAGTAGTTACATAGGTTTGAGCTATTTCATTCTTAATTTCTTCAATGATCATGTGGTAACTTTTTGAGACATACAGTACTTGAGTTTTAGCACATGGTAGACTTGTATGGTCATCAGAAGCTGAGTGCTAAACAGTACACACACACACACACACACAGACACACACACACACACCATGGGCCTGACACTAACAACCATGGTCGCCTCTTCTGGTCACTCATGTCTAAGTGTCTTTTCCTGTCGCTATGATAAGATACGCTTGTAAAACCAACTTTATTAGCCACTTTTCTGTTGCTGTGATAAAACACGATGGCCGAGGCAACTTACAGAAAAGAGGTTAAGCTTATGGTTCGAGAAAGATAAGAGTCAATCATGGCGAGAAGTCTTGGGAGCAGGCAGCAGGCAGCAGGCACTGAGACAGGAACAGCTGAGAACTCACATCTTAAACTTCAAGCGGGAAGTAGAGAGTGGACTGGGGATGTTACCTGGTTTTTGAAACCTCAGAGCCTGCTGCCAGTGACGTATTTTCTTCAGTAAGGCCACGCCTCCTAAGCCTTCTCAAACAGTGCCATCAACTAAAGACCAAGGGTTCAAATGCTCAAGTCAATAGGAAGACATCTCATTCAAACCACCATAGCAACTGAAGGGAGAAGGGTTTTCTTTGGCTTACAGTTCCGGGTGACAGTCCTTTGTGGCAGGAAGTCACAGCGCCAGGAGCAGGAGGGAGCCTGTTACAGTACATCCATAGACGAGAGCAGAGAGCAGTGAACGAACGCGTGTGAGTGCTTCGCCTATTTTCTCCTGGATATCCTGCCCAGTGGGTGGGTCTTCTCACCTTGACTAATATAATTAAGATAATCCTTCACAGATGTTTTCGTTAGGGTTACTATTGCTGTGATGAAACATCGTGACCAAAGCAACTTAGGGAGGAAAAGGTCTATTTCACTCGCTGTTCCATATCAAAAGCAGCAAGGGCAGGAACCTGGAGGAGGCAGGAGCTGATGCACAGGCCATGGAGGGGTGTTGCCTATGTCTTGCTTAGCCTGATCTCTCTCTCTCTCTCTCTCTCTCTCTCTCTCTCTCTCTCTCTCTCTCTCTCTCTCTCTTTCTCTGTTTCCTCTTCCCTCCTACCTTCCATCTCTTCCTTTCTTTCTTTTTTTTCTGGTTTTGAGACTGGGTTTCTCTGTGCAGCCTTGGCTGTCCTGGAACTTGCTTTGTAGATGAAGCTGGCCTTGAACTCACAGAGGTCTGCTTGCCTCTGTCTCTTGAGTGCTGGGATTATAGTCATCTTGCTTTCTTATAGAAGCCAGGACTGCCAGCCCAGAGTCGGCACCACTCACAATGGATTGGCCCCTCCTTCATCAATCACTAAGAAAATGCTCTATAGGATTGCGTATAGCCTGATTCTATGGAGGCCATTTTCTCAACTGAGGCTCCCTCCCAACTGATGACTCTAACTTGTTGATAGAAAACTAGCCAGTGCAGCAGACACTCCCAGGTGACATGTAGATGATGTCAAGCTGACAGGTAATGTCAATCATGATACGTTTGTCTTTGGAGACGTCAGATCAGTGCAACAGGAATAAAGCACAAAGCTTTCCAGTCTGAACTTTGCCCATTTCTCTACTGACTAGTTTGGCTTTACCTTAATTCATTTGTTTTTCAAAAGTTCACATCAACTACTCCTCTGGACTATGTCTTTGGCTCACTGCAGTAGGCTAATGTTAAACACCCTTTTCAGGAGGATCCTCTGGTATCCTGAGTGTTCTTCTAGCCATGTGCTTTTCATATGGGCCATATTGTAATCTCCTCATGGGACCACATGCATTTTAGGCATGGGGACCATACCCAGTTCAAATGTTTCCCCTATAGCATGTGTACATACATACATAATTATTGTTTACTAAGGTGGATGAAGTACAGTACAGACACTGATGCTCCCAAACTTGGGTGTCTGGCTGTGTAAGTTAAGACCAGACCATGGTTGATCATATATCCCTGTTGTGTGGTGGAGCATCTTCTGGGTATATTCCAAACAGTGGAATAGCTGGGTCTTAAGAAAGCCCTATTCCCATTTTTCTGAGAAAGCGCCAGATGGATTTCTAAAGTGGTTGTACCAGTTTGCATTCCCACCAGCAATGAAGGAGTGTTCCTCTTTCTCCACATTCTTGCCAGCATGTGGTGTCACTTGAATTTTTGATCTTAGCCATTCTGATGGGTGTAAGTTGGAATCTCAGCGTCATTTTGATTTGCATTTCTCTGATGACCAAAGGACACTGAGCATTTCTTTAAGTGTTTCTCAGCCATTCTATATTCCTCTGTTGAGAATTCTCTTTTTAGTTCTGAGCCCCATTTCTTTTTTTTTTTTTTTTTTTTTTTTTTTTTTTTTTTTTTTTTTTTTTGAAAAGTTTAATCATTTATTAATTTATGCCTGAAGTATAAGCTGAGAACAAACAAGGATACATCCATACTATCTCATGGAGAAGCCTATAGCTATACCCAAATTTTCAAGAAATAAAAAATTTACTCTGGTTACAGAAGAAAACAAACTAAAAGAAAAACTAGCAATTCAATGCGTTCAATGCGTTTACCTTTGATAGCACTATATATGTAAATATTGATGCAAAGCATAGTATTTCCTTGTGGAGAATAAGGAATTGTTTATTTCTGATGCAAATATAGTTGACCATGCTCCAGGAACATTTTAGGACATTTCAAATTCATGTTCTAGCATAAAAGAAGTTTATATGAACATGTACAATCACAGAAAAAGAGAAAGTCATAAATCATTGAAACCACCATCAAGCTGGCTGGTCAGGCGGGGGTTAACGTTCTACTGCAACATTAATATACATTCTGATGACATTTTTAGCTCTTGAATTAGTGAAAACTAGAAGTTTGTTAAGAATTCATTACAATCCATTGATCTGATAGTCTACAGGTAGCCAGATTCAGAAATGAGTGATAAAACTGAGCCCCATTTCTTAATTGGGTTATTTGGTTTGGTGGTGTATAATTTCTTGAGTTCTTTATATATTTTGGAAATTAGACTTTTGTCAGATATAGGGTTGGTGAAGATCTTGCTCAACCATGTTCATAGTGGCCTTATTCATAATAGCCAGAACATGGAAACAGCCTAAGTGTCCCTCAGTAGAAGAATGGATAAAGAAATGGGTACATTTACACTATGGAATACTACTTAGCTTTTAAAAACAAGGAATTCCAGACATTTGTGGACAAATGGATTGAACTAGAAATTGTCATAGTGAGTGAGTTCATCCAGAAGCAGAAAGAGTCAAATGGTATGTACTCACTTATATCTGGACACTAGCCCAAGGGGCATGTTCCATGAAAGTCTTCACTCACCAGGAAGTGGGATAGAGGGGAGGACATCCTATTGGGACTTTAGGTGAGAGAAGCATGGGAGAATGGGGAAATAGAAGGATCCAGAGGGTCCTAGAAACCTATAAGAAGAACATTATGATGGGTAGATCTGGGCCCAGGGGTCCTGCTCAAAATATGGCACCAGCCAAGGACAATATGTGCAGTAAACTTTGAACCCCTAGCCAGATCTAGCCAATGGACAGGACATTCTCCACAGTTGAGTGGAGAGTGGGGACTGACTTTCACACGAACTCTGGTACCCCATATTTGACCAAGGCCCCTGGTGGCACTCAGAGGAAGGATAGCAGGCTACCAAGAAGAGACTTGATACCTTATGAGCATATACAGGGGGAGGAGGTCCCCCTCAGTCACAGTCATAAGGGAGGGGAGTATGGGGAAAGCGGGAGGGAGGGATAAATGGGAGGGTACAAGGGATGGGCTAACAATTGAGATGTAATATGAATAAAGTAATAAAATATTTTTAAGAAGTTAAGACCAGACAACAGATGTGAAGTGTACAAATTTCAGGAGAGGGGAAAGTCAACTAAGGAGGTAGGTACTCTAAGTTCAACTCTCTAGCAGCTAATGCAACAGCATGCAGACATCCACATAGCTTAGCACAAATATTTTAAAAAGTATACTGAGTGGGCGGCCAGGCATGGTGGCTGCAGATGGTAACTTTGGAGAAACGATTTTCCTAGGCCTGGGGCTTCGCATCCAACCATCCCTTGCCTCACAGTTCTAACAAGAAGCTTTGGAGTCCATTCCAGAATGCGTGGATCTGAGTGATTGAGGCTTCACAGCTCTGACTTGGCTGTACTCAGAATTCTGCTTTCCTTTGATTTCGATTGAGAGGAAGAATTCTGCTACTTGAAAAACTACGTTTTAGAGTTTTAGAGTTTTAAAAAACTACGTTTTAGAGTTGGGGTAAATGCAGTCCTTGTCCATGCAAACTGTGCTCGCTCTCCAGACTCCCCCCCTTTTTGGGGGAGGGGGTGCAGAGGCAGGGTGTATGCTTCAGTCCTATCCTTTTATTTGGCATAAGGCCTTATTCACTGTTAGAGTTCACTTTTGCCCTGCTATGTTCTAGAAACTTTCATTAGTGTGACAAACCTAGACATTTGTCATGGGGATATGACCTTTAGCAAATTCCCTAAACTCTCCCATTAGACACCAGACACTCAGTCCCCTCCTTCAGAGCAGTTAGTGGTACAAATCTTCAACCAGCAGGTGTAACGAGGAGCAACACTAGCTCATATTTGTGTCAGTCAGTTTTTCACTTACACGCAGAGCAGTGTTCATCACACAACACACACAGAAAATAGAATCTTGTAAAAAGCATCATCTGAATTCCTAAGCTGAACTCACTAGAACTGTAATTTAAATGCAATTAGGAGGAGCACACACACTGTATATACTTAACTCATAGATTCCCACTCTGAATAGGGAGTGACACTGATGACCTTCTGTAAAGGAAAGTACTGAGGGAGTAGGAGAGCGGGTTAAGGAGTGGCTGCTAGGGAGGAGATCAGGCTCCTGGGGTGTGAGTGACAGGGAGGGTAGAAGTTCCTCCCAAGGAAGATCCTGGAGATAGAACAGGTCAGAGCAATGACATACTGACAAGATCAAGATGTGACAGTGCTGGTGGGTGGCTGAGCTGGGAGGCTAAGACCAACTCACAGGTGGAGGTCAGCAGGTCAGATGGATGGGCCATATGGCCACTTGGGTCTCAGTTCTCTAGACAAATGCAGTGCTTTGTTGCAGCTTCCAAGAGAGATTGCACCTCCAGCCCAGAGGCACTCTAGGACACTTTCAGTAAACTGTGTCTACCTTCTGCTAGTGACTCAGCCCCAGACAGAGTCCTACTTCACAAGAGAACAGGATAAACAAAGGCCAGATAGAGCTGCTTGGCCAGTGGGCCGCCATGTTGGAAAGGGGATGGATGGGAGCCTTGAAAACAGGGCTATGGTCTGAGTGGACCCCAGAGCCACATCCGGTTTGGCCCCAGGAAAATAAAGAAGAGCAATCTAAAAGAGGCAATGGGGCTAAGATTAACTAGGGGTGAAGAAAAAGTTCTTTTCTACTTAGCTGGGCCCAAATGCTGTATTATTTAGAGTACATTCACTTATTTATTTATTAAGGCAAAGTTTTATGTCATCCAGGCTGGACTTCAATTCTTTATGTATCTGAGGCTGGCCTTGAACTCCTGATTCTCCTTCCTCTGTCTCTGGTGCTGGGATTCTGGGTGTACATGACTACACCTGTGCTAATCACAGGAAGTGAATAAATCCTTACTTCAGCAAAAGACTGTCAGCAGATCTCTGCGGTGTGACAGAGTCTGAGGTAAGACTATGTTAGAGAAGGTGGAGGCCAGTGAGGAGAGAAGGCCAGGACCAGCCAGACCCATCAGATGGTGTAGCCACTGTATGGCTGCTCCAGGAGCAATTCAAGAAGTGGGCGTTGCCAGTGTGTGGCTTAAAACAACTGGACAGTTCTGGAGGCTAGAAAATGAGGTCAAGGTGCCCATGATCCCTCTGAAACTCTGGGCAGATTCCTCCATGTGTTGCCTATGCCCCATTCTCATCTTTTCTCGTTCTCTGATAACTTTCCTAAAAGTGGAGTTGTGTCTGGCTTGTGTCATTCAACACAGTGTTGAGAAGGATCCATTGCACAGCAATATGTTTCAGTTTATAGAACTGTAACAGATCTATAACAGAATATGTAACAGTTTATAGAATCCCATGATGGTCATGTACACACACACACACACACACACACACACACACACACACACACACACACACACCATACAGAAGAGACATACAGACAGAGACAGAGACAGAGAAGGAGGAGGAGAAGGTCGAGAGAGAGCTTGTTTGCACACACTTGTTAATGGATATTCTGGGATTGTCCTCATCTTCTGAGCTCAATGTTGCTCCAAACACTCACATACAAGTTGATGTTTGAGTCTGTTTTCTGCTATGAATCAACCTAGGACTGGAATTGCTGGATCAACTGGTCATTTTGTGTTCAGCTTTGGGAGGAATCACAAAACCATTCTGTGTAGCAGTGGTGACACTTGGTGCACTAGGGTTCCAATTTCCCCCGCCCTCACAGCCAGTTTGTGCTGTTCTAAGTACAGTCGTCCAGGATGTGTGAACAGGGCTTCTCATGGGGCTTTGAGTTTCATTTCCTTAATGATAAGTGACACTGTATATCTTTTCATCGCTCGCTTGTTTAACATTCGAGAGACGTGTCTTTGCACGCACTTTGTAGGGGTTTAAATTGGTTTCACTTTGCTGTTGTTCTTGAGTTCCACAAGTTAGGGTTCTCTACAGTAGACCTTCATCAGAGACATAATTTGCACATATCTTTATTTTCTGTACTATCTTTTTATTTTTGATAGTGCCCTTGATGCATAAAGTTTTGCATTTTAATGAGGTATAATTCATATTTTTATTATAATTATCTGTGTTTGGGTCTTTTCTAAAGAAATCCTCAAATTCAGGTCATGAATTATCCCCATGTTTTGTACTGAGAGTTTTATAACTTTGTTTATTTGTTTATTTATTTATTTTAGGTCTTATGGTTGAGCCACTGATCTTTTCTGAATTTATTAACTTATTTGTAGATCAAACTCAAGCTCCTCCTGCTTTGACACCCCCTTCCACGCAGCACTGCTATTACAGGCATACCCTAGACACTCAATGCAGATTGTCTAGAGGTGAAGTCACTATGACCATAACTCTTTTCTTCCCTTTTTTAAAAGATTTATTTATGTGTTTATATGTACCCTCATGGGCATATCACATGTGGAGGTCAAAGGGCATTGGATCCCCTGGAACTAGAGCTAGAAATAGTTGTGAGAAACCAAGTAGATACTGCGACCTGAACCTGGGTCGTCTGCAAGAGCTGTCAGTGCTCTTAACCACCGAGCCATGTCTCCCGCCCCATTTCTTTCTTTTCTCCCTTCTTCCCTCCCTCTTTCTTTCCCTCCTCCATCCTTCCTTACCTCCTTTCTCCTTCCTTCCTTTCTCCTTCCTTCCTTCCTTCCTCTCTCCTTCCTTCCTTCCTCTCTCCTTCCTTCCTTCCTCTCTCCTTCCTTCCTTTCTCCTTCCTTCCTTCCTTTCTCCTTCCTTCCTTCCTTTCTCCTTCCTTCCTTCTCTCCTTCCTTCCTTCCTTTCTCCCCTCTCCCTTTCTTTCTAAGTGAACCTGATTAACAAAATGTATGCATTGAGAAAGTCACAGCCCTGCCTCTTCCTTGGCATCTAATGGCTTATCATCCGACTCTTCCTGTGGTTTACAGGGCACAATTAGTTTTCACAACCAGGATGGCACAACTGCAATCTTAGAGTGCTCTGCTTGGTCTCAGTTCCAGTGTTCTCCTTATGAAGAACTTAGTCTGTACTGGCAGCCTCGTAAGACTTAGTTGAAGGAGTGTACAAATAAATAACAATTTTTTACGGTGTAGGAGGCAGAAATAATGTTTTTATGTCCTGGGAAGTGGAGTGCAGAGCTTTGCTCCTGATGGACAAGTGCTCTGTTGCTGAGCCGCCCCTGACCTAAGAGTGAAAGCTGCTTCCGCTCCTGACACATAGCATATAAATACGATGGCAACAAGCTGCACCGAGTGGTGAGAAGCCAAACGTTACCCTTAGTGTGCTTAGATATTCCTTAAGATCAGCCTTGTTTCTCTCCAAGAAGTGGTTATATTGGAAAAATAAAGATGTATAAGTTGTGTGTATGGTTTAAATTTTTCTGGCACCAGAGGAATCAGTGGATATCTCTAGTAGTGCCCAGTACCAGTTCACCTGGCTGGTCAAGGCCAGTTGTATGCGTCTGTCACCACCTCTGTGACTGGTGGTGTGTTAGCTTGATGCAGCCATGGTGGGTATTCACACTCTCACTCTGTTCTGTGTGTTGTCATTGTGGGCAGGAGCTCATCCAAGTGGTAGACAGACCCTCATTCTTCTTTCATGAACGGAGGTGGGAATCTGTCTACATGTTAACCTGGTGATCATTCAGAATCACACATGTTCACATGGTGGCCTCCCAGGTGTAGAACTTGCCTCTGTCTATGGTCTCCTTTGGGCTCTGGTGGCCTCATTGTTCCTTGGTCATCACTTAGCCATGTTCCTGCCTCAGTATCTCCCTCTTACTAAAAGTGTTCTAGGATGGTCCTTCCTCATTTGATCTTCATCTTCATCCAAATACCTCCTTCTGAGACCTTTTCTGATGCCTATCCACCTAGGAACACACAGCACATACACACAGGCACATAGACACACGTACACAGCACACAGACAGCACACACACACACACACACACACAGCACCCACACAGGCACACACACACAGAAACACAGATACTCAAGCACACACACAAACACACAGATACACAGGCACACACACAGCGCGCACACACACACACACACACAGCACACACACACAGGCACACACACACAGAAACACAGATACTCAGGCACACACACAGACACACAGATACACAGGCACACACACAGCGCACACACACACACACACACACACACACACACACACACACAGGCACATAAGCACACACACACTTCACCTGGGCCACTCCAACTCCATCTGTTTTCTGCTTTGTATTTCCACGTGCTTGCTTTTTCTGTTTTTTTGTTTGTTTGTTTGTTTGTTTGTTTGTTTGTTTTTTAACAGAATGTGTACTCCCCAAAGACAGGGTTCTCTTCTTTTTCAACAACTGCAACATCCCTAGTACAGTAGGGGGCCAGAGGGAGAGGTAACCCAGCACTAATTATGGGCATGCCCATAAGGTGCTGGAACCAGTCTGCAGGATATGGAGCTGTAAGAGCAGCAGAGCCTGGGGACACACGGGAGGGGCCCCTCCTGCACCTCATCTTTATGCACACACCCTGGGTGTGGCGTCCTGTTCAGCTCAAGGCCAGTGCTGGTCAGGTCCCTGCTCGATGCTAGAAGGAGAGGAGAGTGAGTGGCTGTCCTTTGTGTGCTAACCCGGAAGGTGGAGAACAGTCCTCCATATTACCGCCCTGTGCCTTATGACAGCTCTGTGACATGGCTGAAGTCAGCATTAACTATTAACTGATGAGAGAAATGAGGTACAAGGAGGGTTCCAGAGCCACAGAACATCTGGAAGCAGAAAACAAAACCCCAACCCTTTCCTGGTCCCCCTTGTGCCAAAGGCAGGATGGGAAGTAACCGCAGCTTGTGCTGTTGGCACCATCTTGCCAACTGCCTGTAGAGTGTGAGACATGGCTGCCGGCTCCTCATTAGGAGAGGTGATGAGGGAACCATCAGTCCCTTGGCTTATCCCAAAGACTAAGAAAGTTATATTAACAGACTCCCAAGAGGTTGAATGCCACCCCACACGGGTACTTGTTCAATCTCAAACATGTTACGAGCTTCATTCCACATCCTTGATGCCCACATCCTCAGAACATCCATGCAGAGTGGGCACTGTAACCCCTATTATGTTTCCTGTGAAGAAACAGGCTAGGAGACATCAGGTTACCTGCCTGAGGCTCAAGTGCCAGGTGGAGCCTGTCTTGGACCAGATCTTCCTGACTCCAAAGCTCTGTTCTTTCAGTTGCCTGGGATGTCCCCTGATAGCAGCAGGGCAGTTTCTAGGTCAGGGTATTACATCTGTAACTCCATCACTTCTTGCTCCATCACTACTCAGCAACACTTAAGAAACTAAAAGAAGGGTGTTTCTAGGGTGCCAGGTGCCCAGAATCTCCTCAGGCCTGAGCTGTGGTCATAATTATTTCCAGTACAGAACATGGATCTTTTGGGTTTGGTGGATCTATGTTTTCTTATCTCATATTTTCTTATGGATTCTCTTTGTATTTGATAAATAAAATGGAAATGCCCCTCAAAGAAGACTCCAACCATCACCTTGAGGCTGAAGTTGAAAAGCACTCCCTGAGTTTGAGGACCCCTGTGCAACAGTGTGAGAGGTCAAGAACCGAGGAACTCGAAGTCTCATTAAGCTGAACAGGCAGAGCCAGAGTTTGGGGTGCACAAGGAAGCTGCAATGATGGGCAGAGTTTTAGGGCAGGGTTCTAGAACAATGATGGTAGTAGCCCAAGAATGTTGGTGGAGACACAGGGTACTTCCTGGAGCATAGCTGGCCTGTGCAGGCTTGACTCACTGGTTGTGAGCTGATACAAGGATGATGGCGTTACAAGTTATACCCAGTTGGCGGATGTTTGAGCTCTGCCCTGGCCACGGTGGAGGTGTCTTCCTGCGCACCTTGTAGGTTCACTTAAGAACCTAGAAAGGATATGCTCCAGGAGAAAGGCCACATCCTAGAGGGAAAGGCACACCCTGTAATTAAATTCAGAACCTAAACAGACCCACCCTGACAAAGAGTAAAACCACACAAGAGCAATCCTCAACTACCTCTAATGACAGACAGCCTTGTCCATACAAAACACCACCCTCAGTGTGGGGCACAGGGAAGATTACAGACTTGTGAAAAATGGGGTCTAGGACCCATAATCAAGAAAAAAAGGCAGGTAATAGAAACAGGCCTCAAGACAATCCAGATATTGGGATAAGTAGATGGAAAATTGAAGACTAAAAACTTAAAGGTGTAATGCATGCTTGTATGTGGAAATAAGTAAATAAATGAAAAGACAGATAAAATAGCACAAAGGACAGAGGCAGGTTTCACTCAAGAGTCTTCCTTGTTTGTAAAACAGGACATTATTCCAAGTAACTGTCTCTTGTAAACTGTAAATAACTACAGAAAAAGCATAACTGAGTGACTAAATGGATTTGTAAAAAGCATCTTATGAGCTTAAAATAAGGCAAGAAAGAAAGAAACAAGGAATAAAACTTAAAAATAAAAGAGCAAACTATAATATCACATATCAAAATGACAGGTACAAATCCAAAAAAAAAAAAAATCACAACAATGTAAACGTAATCTCTTGATTAAGGAGGATTATACAGACAGATACACTCTAGAAAACACATCCTTTAACATGTTAGTGGATAGAAAAAGGAGGGAAAGGGATACACAATAAAAGCAGTAAATGGACTGGAGAGATGGCTCAGTGGTTAACAGTAGGCACTGCCCTAACAAAGGACCCAGGTTCAATTCCCAGCCACAACCACCTATAACTCCAGCTCCAGGGGACCTGGCACCATGAAGGTACTTGTACTCACAGTAACACACACACACACACACACACACACACACACACACACACACACACACACACACGAAATAGAATATAATTCTTAAAAATAATAAAATCGAAGGTGCAGTCTACCAAAGTTGGCCTGAGGGCAGGTGGCCAACCCTGCTTCAGAACTAACCTAGTATGTGAGTCACCATAGAAACTGGTGTCTAGTTGGATGCAATGGCTGACTCAGAATCTAGCAGTAAGCCAGTATATTTTGATGAAGAACACTTTAAATTTAGCCAACAGTGTGCATTAAAAGTCTTCTGTTAATCATATAATCATGCTTTTCACTGGGAGATAACATTCTAATAAAAGAATACGAGTTTATTGTAAAATTAATTAATGATATTCCCTACAGTTTAGTATTCAATTTAATTTTTCAGAAACCTAATGTGAAATAACAGAATCAAAGCACTTAAGATGAGTACACTCACTTCCCACTTCAGAAATTCATGTCAACTATACCAACAATAGAAAATTAAAAAAAAATAAATTCAGCAGTATAATTGCCTTAAAATACATGATTGCTTTGGTCAGTATTTTTGCACGTATGTATATATTCTATAGTGGAAGCAGAAAGTCTTTCTACAAACATCATTAAAGCCTTGAGGGATCACAGCTGTTTAAGTCGGCTTCCCACGTCAGTAGCAGGAGTGGAATGGCTGTGACAGAGACCAAGTAGTTCACACAGTCTGGAATGCTCATGTCAGGAAAGATATTGATCCTAGTGCACATGTCTCAGAATGTACAACATTAGAAACCTGCAGAACAATAAATACACAACTGTAGGGAGATGTTTTAAATGGCCCACAGTAGAGAGTAGACTAAAGGCGAACCAACATTCATAAAGGACATCCTCGCCAAAGGAATATACTATCAAATATCTTTTCAAGTTTGCGCGGACACTCATCAGGGCAGGATACATGTTTTATGATAAGGTAAGTTTCAAAGTTTGAAAGATTTTTATTATTGTTTCTTCTTCTTCTTCTTCTTCTTCTTCTTCTTCTTCTTCTTCTTCTTCTTCTTCTTCTTCTTTTTTTTTACAAAATATGTTCCCTGACTATGGTGGAATTAAATTAGAAATCAATAGCAACCACCTGGAAATTTTCCCAAATATGCCTAAGTATTTGCAAGTTACAGCATATGAAATATTTCAAGCCAGGTGATAACTAAAACAGGCACGTGAGAATATATAAGCTAAAACTGTGCTCAGAGGAGAAATGAGACCTTGTGTTAATAAACCTTTAGCAAGACTGATCACAATGAAAAAAGACAGAAAAATAGTAATCGTCAGTAACAAGAACAAAGGAGGAGTTGTCGAAGGCCCTAAATACATTAAAGAATAAGGCAGCATTACAATGCCAGCACTTTACGTCCGTGCAGTCATATGGATGGCTGAAAAGGGAACTAGTCAAGGCCAGTAACCCTATTTCCTATGTTGCCCTGTGGCTCTTCTGTTTCTTTTCTGGTACCTGTTGTTTTAAAGAAAGAAAGAAAAAACCTCACATGTTCAATATTACCAATGAAGACTCAGGAGCCAGATGCTGGGGTAAAAACCTGCTAGCTCAGAGAGGCAGAGAAGGAACCCAGCCGACCTTCCTACTCAGCTCATGTCCCAGAGGAAACAGCCAAATGCTAAAAGCCAAAAGCTTGCTACTGCACCTGACAGCCCTGAAGGAAAAATCCGGAAACTTCTCTCAAAGTCCATCCTTTCTACTTAATCCCTGTCAGTGGGTTTCCTGCTCTACCTCTTGACCTAGGATTAACTTTATTAAGTCCTGTGTACAGAAAGTTCTTGGATTAAAGGTGTGTGCTAGGGCTGGGCCACACCAAACAAGAAACAGGTTTTTATAGTTCACAATCTTGAGGTTCACAATGGGATCAAATATTCTGCACCAGGTCTTGGGTAATTCCAGAGTAGTTGTTACCCTTACAATGGCCCAGAAATGACATCAAAAATCCTGGTCACAGAGAAAAGAATCTCTTTTTGTTGTTGTTGTTTTGTTTTGTTTTGTTTTGTTTTGTTTTGTTTTGAGACAGGGTTTCTCTGTATAGCCTTGGCTGTCCTGGACTCTCTTTGTAGACCAGGCTGGCCTCGAACTCACAGAGATCCATCTGCCTCTGCCTCATGGGATTAAAGGCATGTGCCACTATGCCCGGCTGAAAAGAATCTCTTATGGTCACTGAAACCATCTTGCTGAAAGGCACAGGGAAGATGCAGGCAGACGCTGTGAAGGCAGTGGTCAGAGCTACAGGTCATCCAGGCCTTTGTGAAGCACATGGAGGTTCAGCCCAAGAGACCCAGGGACCCCAATCATGAGCTTTGCCGACTTGTTTTCATTGTCCGTGCCAGGAAGAGGGTTTCATAGCTACAAGGCCAAGGGCTGCAGGCCCAGCTCAGGATCCAAAGCTCCCTGTGAAGGCTTCATAATAAAGGTCTGAATCTGCCAATGTGAGCACAGAAGGACCACTGTGACTCCTCCCCCACCCCCCACATACCGTCAATACTGTTTGCATATGGCTAGTATCCTGTGCTGTTTTTACACAGGATCTGTTGTTGTTGTTGTTTTGTTTTAACTCAAAAATCAAAGGGAAGAGAAATGGGAGATCTGAATGGCTTTAACTCTAGCAAGGAAATTGAATGTATAAGGATACATCCTATCATAAATGTAGAGAAGAAATATTTCCAATTCTAGAAAATAAAAGAGGAAGGGAAAAGATCTCTAAGTTGTTTTTATGATGCTGGCATTATCCTTGTACCAGAACCAGATAAAAGTAACATTACAAGAAGAAAAACCATTAGAGGAAGAGAGGGCTCAGTTGGTAAAGGGCGTGTAGTGCATGCATGAGGACCTGAACTCGGATTTCCCGGCACCCACACACAAAGCACAGCTGTGCCCCTCTGTGATGCTAGCACTTGGATGATGGAGGATGGTTTGTGGACTGCACATTCAAATGCTGCTTTCGGTACCCAGAGATCTGGTTGCAGTCCGACATTGGCATTGGCATTGGCATTTCTATGAAGCATCTCCTGTCTCGATGTTGTGTAAAAGTTGTTCTCCAGCTTTTGATTGGTTAATAAAGAGCTGAACAACCTACAGCTGGGCAAGAAAAATGAGGTAGGACTTCCGGTCCCAGGGAGGAGGGGGTTCCCAGGAGGACATGGATAGAGCAGGAACAGCCAGGGCGAGACTAAGGTGGCCAGGCCAGGATAGATGAGTTAGAATCACAAACTATCTGCCCAGCTATAGTGCTTGAAGCACTGTGTGTGTGTGTGTGTATATGTGTGTTTGTTTGTATGTATATATATGTATATATATATATATATATATGTGTGTGTGTGTATGTATATGTGTGTATATATATATGTATGTGTGTGTGTGTCCATATCCTCTGTGTCAGTATTTGGGAGCTAGAGCAGGCATAGAAAGCCCCTACTTGTAATTGTACACTTGGATGAGGGGCAGAGGAGACAAGAAGGTCCTTGGGGGTGTGCTAGCCAGGCAGTCTCACCAAATCAGTAATCTTCAAGTTCAGTAAACACCCATCTCGGAAGATCAGGTGGAGACTGACTGGGAAAAATACCCAATGTCAACTCTAGGCCCCCACACCCATGTGCACGTGCACGAACATGGACCAGTATTCCTCGTGGGCATCCACACAAAAACCCTTACCAAACGACAGATAAAATGAGAGGCCTGTTCATTTTGAAATACACCAACACAGCAATCGTTTTTTATTCTTCTCTCATACAATACAACCCAGCAGCAGTTTCTCCTCCTTCTCCTCCTTCGGGTACCCAACCACTTCATCCCCTCTTGCCCAGATCTACCCCTCCTCTGTTTCCCCTCAGAAAGGAGCAGGCCTCCCAGGATAGCCTCCGAACATGGCATAACGAGATGCAGTGAAAGTAGACACAAACCCTTCTATAAGGGCGGGGCGAGGCTACCTGGTAGAGGGGAAAGGGTCCCAAGAGGAGGCAAAAGTCAGAGACACCCCCAGCTTCCACTGTTAGGAGTCCCACAAAAACACCAAGCTAGCAACCATAACATATTTGCATATTTGCAGAAGACCTAGCTCAGACCCCTGCAGGATGGCCACTTTAATCACTGTGAGCTGCTGGGAGCCTGTTTAGTTGATTCCCAGCACAACAATCTCTTTTTGTTTTTGCTTTTTGAGACAGGGTTTCTCTGTATAGCCTTGGCTGTTCTGGAACTCTCTTTGCAGACCAGGCTGGCCTCGAACTCACAGAGATTAATCTGCCTCTGCTTTCTGAGTGCTGGGACTACAGGCGTGCACCAGCATGCCGGGCTAACCAACACAACAATTTTGATGCTAATGTTTTCATTTGTTTTTCCACAGGTCCAGCCAAGCAGCAGCTTTGTTAGTAGTGCTGAGATCCCTACATACTTGGGTGTGTGCCGAGGCTTTCCCTAAGGTGGCTGTGGTGTGGCCTCAGAGTGCAGGACAACACTGGACATGAACGGAGCTTTGATGCACCGTTTTCAGCTCTGCTTTATGGCATTGAGGTTTTGGGCAAGGGTATGACATCCAAATGACCAGATACAGAGCTGCTGCTAAGGCTGGACTGTCCCTGGGAACTCTGTGTAGCCCTATCATCTGGCCAGCTGTGTCCTGAGCAGACATTCTCCCTCCTAGCTCAGGTGAAGGAGGCATTGGTGGTTGGTGGTGCTCTCATGAGCTGCCAGCCATTCTGCTCATGTGAGCCACCATAATACATTCCCATAAATGCATCCTGTCAGTTCTGTCACTTTACATAACCAAACACAACGACAAACCTGTGAACTAATGGTGAGTGTGGCCTACTGGGTGTTTTCACCAATGCCCAGCCAGTCTGCTTGACGCTTACTTAGCTTTTCCGGGGTTGTTTTGTTTTGTTTTGTTTTTATCAAACCTCTTAGCATTGGAATGACTATGTATCCCTTGGCATCAGGAATAATCCTGAGCCTTGGGTGAGACACCGTGGACTAATTTAACATGTTAAATGCCCAGCCATATCTGCAGCATGTGAGTCTTCACTGATTCAGTTGATCAGCACAGAAACTGAGGTGTCCATGGGGCCCTGGACTGGGGACTCCAGTCGGTAGAGCAGGTCCCCTTTGATGTTTGAGAGCTTCAGGTGGGACACAAGGGAAACTAGAGTACTTCTGATCTGTTTCTTTCTATTTAATTTTTTAAAAAACATTTTAAATTATTTTCAGGGGGCATGTGTGTGCACATGTGGGCATGTGTGTGCCATAGTGCACATGTGGGAGAGGGAGGATGGCTTGCTAGAGATGGTTTACTTTTTTTTCCACCATCTTGGTTCTACGGTTCAGGCTTGGCCGTCTGCCCAGCCCCTGGAGTCCCGTTTCTTGATCCTTTATGAACACACAGATAAATTCTGCTCACTGAGAAACAGACTGTGGTGGTTTGAATAGCAATGGCCCCATGGACTCGTGTATTTGAACCCTTGGCCTATAGGGAGTGGCACTGTTAGGAGGTGCTGCCTTGTTGGAGTAGGTGTGGCCTTGTTGGAGGAAGTGTGTCACTGTGGGGGTGGGCTTTGCGGTCTTCCTGCTGCCTGCCCATCTGGATGTAGAACTCTCAGCTCCTTCTCCAGCTCTGTGTCTGTCTGCACACCACCATGCTTTGGAAAACGATGAAAATTTCAAAAATGATGATAATGGACTAAACCTATAAAACCGTAAGCTAGACCCAGTTAAATGGTTCCCTTTATAACAGTTGCCATTGTCACGGTGTCTATTCCTTCACAGCAATAAAACCCTAACTAAAACACAAACACAGAAGCTAAACATCAGTCAACTCCACGCCAACAGCACAGATGTGTGGAGCAGAAAGTAAGCAGAATAGCTGGGTTCTCATCCTGCTCCCCTCCCAGCCCTCAGGACCCGCCCACTGACTCGGACTCTTGAGTAAAACTAAAATACTGGATTCAATAGGAGAGACCGTGGCCACAGTGCACAATCATTTTTCAGATCCTTCTCCACTGCCCTCTCCAGCACCCTACCATCTCTCCTGGAATTTCTTAAAGCCTCCCCAGTGGCCTCCGTGCCTCCCGGCTTCACCTACCATGGGTGGATAGAATAGTATGGCTCCCGTAGACTCATCATGTGTTTGAATGCCTGGCCATAGGGAGTGGCGCTGTTGGAGGAAGTGCGTCACTGTGGGGGTGGGGCGTTGAGGTCTCAGAAGCTCTAGCAAGTTCTCTTCTTGGGTAGAGGAGCAGAAGTGCATGGGGTGTGTGTAGACTCTAACAGATTGTGATAGAAGATAGGGTGTAGGTAGCCACATCATCAGCCAAAGCGCTAGGGCTCAGCTGAAGCCATTGGGGACCTGGAGGATTCTTCAGACTGTGACTGGGGATTCCTATGGGCACCCAGGGCCCCCTCCTGTTACAACACAGCCCAGGAATCAGCATCTATGGAGGGGACCCATCAGAAGTGAGATCTTATACCTAGGGTTACCTGTTTGAAAGTCATATATCATACCTTAAAAATGTTTTAACAACATGAACATGGTTAATTCTACTCCACCTGTGGACAAAGCGGAAACCTCTTTTTAAAAAATTGTGTAGGTGAAACGCCTCACTCTTTAATGAGACTAGCCATTTTGACAGAAGCACATCAGAAAGGTGACAGTTCCATGTCAGCCGTGGGGAGCTGCTGAAGAATTCTGAGCGAAGATGTAATTTCTTTTTAAGGAAATCCTTTTGGAGGGGTGCTAAGGACGGAGGAAGGTTGGTGTCTCACTTAGTGTTTCATTACTGTGAAGAGACGCCATGGCCAGGGCAACTCCTATAAAGGAAAACATCTGATTGGGGGGGCTGCCTTACAGTTTTAGAAGTTTAATCACATTATCATCGGGACAGGAAGCATGGTGGTGTGCGGGCAGACACGGTGCTGGAGAAAGAGCTGAGAGTTCTACATCTGGAGGGGCGGACAGAAGGAAATGAACTGGCTTGAGCTTCTGAGACCTCAGTGCCCACCCGCACAGTGACACACTTCCTTTAACAAAGCTATACCTGGTCCAACTAAGCCACACCTCCTAACAATGCCACTCCCTATGGCCAGGCATTCAAACTCACGAATCTATGGGGGCCATACCTATTTAAATCACCACAGTAGGTGAAGCCTGGAGGCACGGAAGCCACTTGGGAGGTTTTTAACAACATTCCAAGAGAGATGGTAGGGTGTAGGATAGGGTAATAGAGAAGAATGTGAAAAAATATGGTGTATTTGGGTGCTATCATGACAAGGCCTGAAAACCAATTAGATATGCAGTGAATAGAAGTATGATTCAGGTTGTCCTGAGCAACTGGATGGATGGTAGGGACATCTAAGATGGAGATAAAGATAGAGATTGCTCCGGATGATGAATATGGACCTGGTATAGTAGGAGAATAAGGGTAGAGAAAGAACATCAAGATTAACATATACAAGAAGCCAATTGGCAGAAAGACTAGAAATCTCCACACACATACCTCACCAAGGCTATGTAATAAAAAAAACATACATGAGAATGCCCCCATTTCTCCGAAATGTGGGCAAAAGTCATGATACCGAGGGATGGGGGAGACTTTTGAGCCTTGGACTCACTAGTCCACTTCCTTTGTTGGGGACATTATGTTCACACTTAGCAAACTGTGCCCATTTCTCTCATCATCTTAGCGCCCCTGGTCCAATTCCTAGTTCCAAGGCAGAAGGACCAGGGAATCTCAGTGCATCTTCTCTAGGCTCAGATCCACACCTGTGAACAGTGGTACAAGTTAGAGTGACACATCCTGGTTGGCCTGTGAGGGTGAGGAATGGCTCTGGGTTGTGACTGGTGTTATGGGAAGTCCCAAGGGGATAATACACAAAGCATGCCGGGAAGGGCAGTGGCTAATGGAGGCCTTAAGAGGCAGAGTGGGAACAGTTGCTGGAAGAGAGCTTGTTAACTTCTGTCTCACCTAAGTCACTGTCTACACTTTAATGTGAACTGCCCTTCCTGAGGCCTTTTGACATTTTAGGTTACGTCAAATGACTTATGAATTATAAGGTGGCGTGTACGTTTCTTGACTCTGGTAGTTTCCGATCCCTTTGGTTCTGATCTGTTCACTCTAAAATTAGTGGCAGTCCCTGAGACAGTCACATGGGAAGCAACGCTGAGGGAACTCCCTTGATGGCTCTCATGGAGTGGTGTGCTCAGCTTTTCCTTGGTTTAGAAGGAGGCATGGTCAGATTGCAATAGTACACCAGCTCCCACGCTGCTGGCCAGTGGCTTGCCTGCATGATTGGGGGCTTGGAAGAAATACGGTTGAAAAAAATGAGCACAAGGGAGTACAGGGATGAGATACATGGAGAGAAACCCTCTGAATGGGCAAAGCTGGTGAAGATGAGTGTCCCTAATGAAGAGTCACCAGAGTGATGGGCAAGGGAGAGTGATTAGGGCAACCCATCCTATGGGCACCACTCAGCCTCTTTCCCTAGCCAGTGCTCTCATTGCCCAATGGACTCACAGACAAAGTGGCCATGGTGGTGGGATGGACGTTATCCATGAGCTAAACATGGTCTTCCATTCCCCAAGGCTGACCTGGCAATGGCTCAGAGACCAAAACATTGAGCCTCCCTCCCCCAAAAGTATACCACTCCCCAGAGGGATCAGTTAACTGTCATACATAGAGTTACAAAATGTCTTATCCCAACATCATGGTCTTCCACACGGTACTTCTGGCCAAGGCACTCTCTGTACAACAAAGGAATTATGATGAGCAGTGCACATGAAATTCATTGTCTTACCATGTTCTCTACTTTCCCGAAGCAACCAACTTGCTAGAATGGAGGAATGGCCTTTAAGGGTTTTAGCTGAAGAACCATCTTGGAGAAAGTACATCATAGACTGGTACAAGACCCTCCAGAAGGCTGCATATGCTCTGAACCATTATCAAATATACATGTAGTTTCTTCCATACTCATGAGTCACAGTCCAGGAATCAAGGGGTAGTAAACATGAGACTAAAACCTCTCACCTTTGTTCCTAGTGACACACCAACAAACGTTTAGTTTCTTGTTCCTCAGACCTTATGCTCAGCTGGCCTAGAGATCCTAGGTTCAGAGGAGGATGCTCGAATTGAGATGCAATAGTGGTGCTACTGGCCTAGATGACCCAAGGCTTTCCTTGAGGCCCTGATGTATAGAGAAGGAATTCCTTCTCTAAAACCAAGAATTTGCTTGGCAGAGCCAGTAATGGTAGAGCCTTGAGAAGCTATGGCTTCAGATCCTAACACCCAACTCTTCTCACCCTAAAGAGCTATGGTTATCCGTCCCAAGGCTGCTGTGAGCTCAGTCTAATGTTCCAGAGATACCCTATGTCTCCTCTGTGCAACAGTGCGTGTTTAGCTTCTTGCTGGGTTTATCCCATTTTATGATAGCTTTCTGCTGACTCCCCACATCCCAAATAGTATATAAGATATGATACTTCTTAATAAATTTGCTTGGCATAAGCCATAGCTTATGCAAGACCCCCTGATCTCAAACATTTTTATATCCTCGTCTTCCGATTGTCTGGTCCTCTCTCTCAGGGACCTGTCACTGAAGAACAACCTTCTGGGCCAGGTCAGAGTCGAAAAGCAAAGTTGAGTTACTGTGCTGGCTGGAAAGACAGATGCTCACTCCTGAGGGGAAGCTGGAAGTGTGTGGAGTACAGGGGCTTCTTAAGGCCCTTTTCAGCATTTCTATGCCCAGAAATTGAGGCTGATGGAAAAATCACAACAACTCATTTAAAGCAGGCTTGTTTGTAAAAATGGTTCAACCTATCCTGGATTGATGATGCGGTTCAACCCACCATGACCGAGGAGCTTGTTCATAGACTGTGGACTACACAGTAGGAAGAAGGTAGCTACAAGTTCACCTGTGGACATGTGACAAAGTATAGAAACTAGGATGAGTGTTGTCAAGAACATTCTTCCCTGTTTTTTTAATGGACATGCTTGTACATCTGTATTAAGCAAATATATTTTTTTTATCTTTTCATCCCTTTCTGTGATACATATAATACATTGAGATCAGAGCATGACATTTATATTGGCTAACTTCTGTCATACTATTTAAGTTGTGGCTTATTAAAAAGAGGAGTGGATACCACCAAGAACATTGCATGCTCTATGGGCGAGTGTGGTTTTCATTGTATCCTGGGTAGTTGTATTAGACTGATCTCTGACCTTGTCTTTACTGGTAAATGAAATATGGTTTAAAGAGCTGTATTAGTGCCAGGATAGCACAGGCGAACATGGATGAGATAGTTTAATGTGTCAACTTGTCTGAGCTATAGCGAATTGTTACACTAAACACAATCCTGGATGTTTCTGTGAGGGTGTTTGTTTTAAACTAGTTTCTATTACTGTGGCAAAAATATCTGAGATAATCAACCTAAAAGAAAGTATTTAGGCCCAAAGATCCAGAGGTTTCGGTTACACCACAGGCGTCATTTGGCTTTGTGGATGTCATTGTGGGAGCTTGTGCTAGAAGAGGTCTGCTCACTTGATGTTAGCTGCAAAGCAAATCGAGAGACAGACTCTGTTGTCCCTGCTCCAATGACCTACCTTACTCCCATGAGGCTTCACTTCCTACAGGTTCCACTATATCCTAATAACACTATAGGCTGGTGACCAAGCCCTCGGTACATGGCCTGTGGAAGCCATCCCATATCCAGACTATAGCAGGATGCTTAGATGAGATTATCATGTATATTAGGGAAGTTTGAGTTCGGAGGATTATGTTCCCAATATGGTGGCCTCGTCCATCCCTGAAAGCCTGGATAGATATAAAATACTGAGCTTCTGTCTTAGTCACTTTTCTATTGCCTTAATAAGACATCGTGACAAAAGTAATGTATGGAATAAGGTGTTTATTTGATGCTTAAAGTCTCAGAAGGGGAGTCCATGACCATCATGGTGGGGAGTGTGGCAGCAGGCAGGCATGGTGCTGGAACAGTAGATGAGAGCTCATTTTTTTAATTAAAAATTTTAATTGAAATATGTATTCTCATTCAATATATTCTCATCATGGTGTCCCCTCTCACAGCTCCTCTCAGATCCTCCCCATCGCCCCACTGTCCAGTCCCACAGCTCCTTTCTCTCTCACATCTTGAGATACAACCATGAGGTACAGGGAGGCACTGGGAAATCAGAAAGTCTACCTCCCCTCCAGTGATACACCTCCTGCAACAGGGCCATACCTCCTAATCCTTTCAAATGTTCCAACAACTGGGTCCAAGTATTTAAAGATAGGAGCCTGTAGGGGTCATTCTTAGTCCAACCACCATGGCTTCCCTGAAAGAAATGAAATTCTGCCTAATGCAGCGTCCAAAGTGGGGATTCAACAGCAGTTCTTTAGGTCTCCAGCTCACTAACCTACCCTGAAGATAGCGCGCCCACAGCCCTGTCATCACACGAACCCACTTCTTAAAGTAAAACCTTCTGTTTCTGTATATCTGTGTCTATATCATCACCACCATCTATACCTATATATTTTCTGTCATTTATATGTTTATAGAAAAGATAATAGATAGATAGATAGATAGATAGATAGATAGATAGATAGATAGATAATTGTCTATACCTTCCTCTAAACTCTTCTAAAGTCTGGAGATTTCAATCTTATTTAAATTATTCTTATTCAGTTCTAGATCCCTAAATACCTCCAAAGCATTCTGATTGAGTTGTTGTTTTTTTTGGGGGGGGTTGTTTTTATTTAGGAACTGTTGGGTTTTTGTTTTGTTTTGTTTTGTTTTGAGACAGGTCTCACTATGTAGCCTTGGCTGACCCGCAACTCACTATGTCGCCCAGACTGTCCTCAAACTCAGAGAGAACTTCCTGGCTCTGCCTCCCAAGTTTCCAGGTTAAAGGCATGTGCCACCACGCCCAGGCTACTCAGAATTTCTAATATACAAACTGGCAAGGAATTTCTTTAGTTCTGTAGATGGCAGAAGCCATTGCATCTTGGGAGCAAGCATCACAGAGATGAACACACTCACCAATCTGTGAGCACAGTTTACCGGGAGAAGTAATTGAGTCCAAAGAAACCCAAAGGAGGGGGAGCGTGTAGAGTGATGGGGCTGGCTTTGCACATCAAACAAGGACGCATGGTTTCTGCAGTTGTGGATGAATGTTGGCATCCCCTCCCCCTCCACCCTCCTCCCTCCCCCAACGGCTCCTCTAACCCTGAACAGCAGATGTTGGTGGCTGTCCTTGGGCTGGTACAGTGAAGACCAGAGACTGGTTGTGTGTGGTTAGTAAGAAGGTGGACTGACTTTCACAGGATCTCTGGTGCCCCATATTTGGCCATGTCCCTTTGTTGGGGAGGCCCAATGGCACTCAGAGGAAGGATAGCAGACTACCAAGAAGAGACTTGATACCCTAGCACCATATTCAGGGGGAGGAGGTCCCCCTTGGTCACAGTCATAGGGAAGGGGGATTGGGGTGAAAGTGGGAGGGAGGGAGGAATGGGAGGATGTATGGGATGGGATAGAAAATGAGATGTAATATGAATTATTTTATCTTTCAATAAAAATGTGTTAAAAAAAAAAAAAAAGAAGGTGGAGATGTCTACTGCGCAGGTTGATGGATCGTGGCCATGTTCGTTCAGTGCTGTGGGAATCGTGGTCAGTGCATGCAAGAGGCTTGCTATCTTGTGGGGAGGAGACGGGGAGGGGATGACACACTGTATTCTCCATAGCAACACAAACATTTTGAAGGGTTTTCCATGGTGGATGCATTACATATAGGTTGAAGAATATGTATGTTTCTCAGCCAGTTTCCTAATTTTGTAGTATTAATTTCCTAATGAGACATTCTTTACAGGCGGTCAGGTCTTTGGAGAACTTTAAAGGCCAAGCAGCCAAGGTCTTCCCACAGTTTCTTCCATGTGGCTGTTTATCTAACAGGAGAGGCAAGACTTTCCAAAGCTGAACCTGAGTGAAGCTCCTGGAAAGCCCCACTGTAAATGTTCTTTTGAAATGCAAGCACTTAACACTATTTTAGTGTTTAATTCTCTCTAAGTGATATATATACATTCTGGGAATAGAAGGGTGATGCGTGGTTAGTCCAAACCAGGTCTCCCCTACTCTGTAAACCACCACACACAGAGGCACTAGCTGCTGAGGCAGAAGCTGAGCGGAGGCTCCTGTCTGTCCTACGGCTACCTCTGTTTTACAATGTCTTTGAATCGCAAGCTCAAGAGATTGGGAGAACCCTCATTCAGCGTGTGTGGACAGGCCTTGCATTCTGGCTGTCTCAGAAATGATGGGTGGGAGATGTAGGGAGTCAGGTGACTTTCTAAAGATAACCTAAAATAGAGCCAAGCCAGGAGAAGAGTACATCTGCACCTGGCCTTGGTGAGGTTGCTTGTCTTTTTTCAAACTACTTACATTTGGGTGGCCTTTGGAGCCATGGACCCCAGTGAGTGCATGATGAGGTTCAAGAGATTTTCTGTCATCTAAATTTACCTTTGTGTGCAGTTCCATGCATGCGCACACACACACACACACACACACACACACACACACACACACACACACACTACAATATAAAGTTTTTCTTCCTATTCGTCATGCTACGTTAACTCCAGGTTCCTGCAGGATTGCCAAGCTTAAAACACCAGGTTTTCCTGTGTTTTACAAGGCTCCATATCCTCCCTGCTCTGCCTTTGTCTTCCTCATCATGGTCCAGATTTGCCCCAGAAGTGGGAACCCAGTAGGTAAAGTGTCAAGCCAAACTTCTCTGTTAGTTAAGCATGCTAACTAAGGGGCTTGGCGTGGGAGTCTTGGAAAGGCTGGGCAGTTTTTCCTGTCCTCCCAGAAGCTGGGGAGCTTCATCTCTCACAGAATCAGCTCCCTGCCATCCCCAGGAGGCAAAAAGTCCGGAAACATCAGTAATTATCAGTCCCAACAACCCAGTCTCTTCCTTCCCCCTAATCCCCAACCGCTGACTTCAGGGTCAAGTCCATCTGATTTCAGTCAGGTGGGAGGACTAGTTGGAGACTCTTCAGCTTCGTGGCTGCAGTGACAGGCAGCACAGGCTGCTAGACCCAATACTTCCACGTCGAAGCCTTTGTGCTGATCACTGGGGTCAGTCAGCTTCATGATTCCTTACAGGAAGAACGTCCCAGGAGACTTTCTTTCTCTGGATACCTATAGATGTTGGACTCGTTTCTCTTGCATGTTGTGAAAACACTTAGGATACATTTAAGGAGGCAGCATAAAAGTCATTTTACGGAGTAAGTATTGCAATCAATAGGTCAAGTTTCTGGGGTGTCCACTGAAGTTTTTCCCAGTGTAAATTGCCAAGGTTAAAAAAAGCAAAAATCCTGAGCTGGTTGCAGGACTTTTAATGGAGCCGAGAGGCTCCTGTTAGTCGGATCTCAAACACACCTGCTGCCAAACTTTGACTTGAGCTCCTTGAAGTGATGCTGGTCCCTGCTGGCCTCCTATATAATGGGCTAATGGATCCATTCTTCCAAATTGCCACGTACAATGCAAACTTCCAAGCTGCAACATCCAATCTCTTTCTTTTCTCTTCTCTTATTGTTGGTTGAGACAAGGTCTCACACTGTAGCCTAGCCTGGCCTAAAACTCAACGTGTAACTCAAGCCGACCTCGAACTTTTGGCAATGCTCCTGCTTCAGCCCCTCAAATCAAAAGTGCTGAGATTACAGGCGTGAGCCATCACACCCAGCTTCTAATTGCTTAAATTTTAAAACAATATTTTTTACTTTAAGAAAAACAAAGTCATCCTATTGTAATGAACTCACAAATTAAAGCACTGCACAGGTAGATTAGGGAGGCCACTCAAACCCTTGCCCAGTCCCAAACTCTGCAAATCTCAGTGAACTCCTGTACAGTTAGAAGGGCTGTTTGGAAGCTGTGCACTTCCCTTAGGGATTTACACTTTCACAGTCCATTACGTTTTTTTTTTTTTTTTTTACACTTATGCACCTCAAAACAAAAACAAAAACATAATCCACTGTGGCAGAGTTGAAACTAGAAAAAAAATTGTTTTGTATCTAATCTGCCATGACTCATGTGTCCTTCTGCCTGCATTCTGTCTAATCCCTCTCTTACAAAACAGTTCAACTTCTGCCAAAACCAACAGTAATCCTGACTAAAAGCTGCAGTAATTCTCAGCCATCCTTTGGGTTAAAGCCTTAAATCCAGCTGCCATTTTGTAAAACCTTGACACACTCCAAGTTGGCCCAAGTCTGTGCTTTTCCGAATTGCAGACCTACTTAATACCAAGCACTTTCCTTTATTCTCAACTAGGTCAACAGAATTAAAGTGCGGTTTACCAGCTTCTTTTGTTTTTGCTGCAAGTCACCTACAAATGACGAATCTTTTGCGTTCTGCTGCTAAGAATGTCTATATCTTAAGTTATGTCACCTTTATACGTGTAATGACCTCTGGGCGGAGGGTGAAAAATTAGGGAAGGAAAAAAAATCCAACTAAACTTGAATGTGGTACATTCAGTACTGTACAAATGTGGTACAAAGATTAAATCTGAAAACAATGGCCAGGGCAAGACGTGGGGAGATAGTTAGGGTACAGAGAGCAAGGAAAAGGATTGGCAGGAGAGATGTGAAGGTTTGGTTCCCAGCCTGTGAGCAGGTGGTTAAAACCCTTAAGAGTTGGAGCTGAGTAAAAAGGAAGTCACTGGGGACATGCTGTTGAAGGGGACATTAGAACCCCAGCTCCTACATTGCTTCCTTTCGCTTCTGGTCCCTGGAGAGAAGAGCACTTACTCTGCACACAACCCTACCTCAGTGTTCTGAAACCGAGTCAAGACTAACCCTTTCCTCTTTATAAGGTGATATGCTGCAGGGATCGGAAGTTGGCCAACTTAGGAACCCAGGAGAATGAAGACTGAGAAGACAGGAGAAAAATTTAGAAAGCTTCTTACATTCCAGTACAAAGGAACGTTATCATCTGAAGACGGGTTTTTGTTGCAGAAACAAAACTAGAATCCCCATGTGGCCAGCTGACAGGCTGATAAGAAATGTTAAGTGTTTCCCCAAGACTTCTTTTGCATTGAGGAGTTTGTGAACTTCATCAGTGACCTCTCCCTGCAGCAGTAACTCTATGAGGGCCAGCTAGTACAGAGAGTTTACTGAGCAAACAAGTTGTATTAATTATTCTTGTTTCTATGGGGGAACAAAAGCCCTGATGAAAAGGCAAGTTAAGAAAGAAAGAGTTTTTTCTGGATCTGTTTGAGAGTGAGGCTCAGCCTGATTTGGGGGAGGGCAGAGCACAGGGCAGGAGCACCAAGCAGTTGTGTGAGCATTCTTTTCTGGTCTGGAAGCAGAGGCTCATGGGCCTTGTTCCTTTTTTATTCAGCCTCAGATCCCAGCTCATAGTACGGTGTCACTCCCATCCAGGCTAGGTCCTGCCTCTCAGGTAAACCTCTCTGGAAACCCTTTCTCAGACACATCCAGAGTCTGGTCTCCTGGTGACTCTAGATCTAGCCAAGTTGACAATGAATTCGAACCACCACTCATATGAGAACTTTAAATGCTAAGACAATACAAGATGCTGTGCTTCTGTGTCCCTCTGATCAAAACACCCGACAGACAGTTTAAAGTAGAAAACACTGCTATTGCTCATGGGTTCAGAGTGTCCAGCCCAGGGTCATCCAGAGCATCACTAAAGTGGGAGTGCATGGAGGAGGCTGTGGTGGCCAAGAAGCAGGGAGGGAAAGGGGCTAACTTTCAAAGGCATGGCCCCTGAGATCTACTTTGTATAGCTTACACCCCCCGCCCCCTCCCCACAATGTCCCTATAACCTCTCAAATAGGCGCTACTACCTGGGGACCAAGCATTCAATGTATGACCTCATTTCATATCTACACTATAACAAGCAGTTTGCAGAAAATACTGGAAATCATGTGTCTGATGAGGAGTCATAAAGAATCACTACAATGCTGGGTGTGGTGGCGCACACCTTTAATCCCAGCACTTGGGAGTCAGAGGCAGGCGGATCGTTGTGAGTTCAAGGCTAGCCTGGTCTACAAAGTGAGTCTAGGACAGCCAAGGATACACAGAGAGAACCTGTCTCGAAAAACAAAAAAAAAGAATCACTACAAGAGCAGAAAGACAACAGCCCAACCTCAGAGCGGGCAACGGGCTGAATAGAAGTTGCTCTAAAAGAGATGCGCAAAATAGCCCAGTCACGGGAAATGCCCCATTAGACTGGCCGAAGTTCATTCAAAAACAAGGAAAGAAAGAAGATGAAAAAGATAAGAATGACAAGAAAAGAAGAAGCAGGAGAACTGTGGCTCTCATACATTGCTGGGAGGGATGTGACATGTGCCTCCGCTGTGACAAACAGTTTGGAGATTCCTGGAAAGTTAAATCTAGATTCGCCTTGTAACCCAGCACTCCCACTCCTAGAAACAGACCCATCAGAGCTGAGAACAGGTATGTATAAGTTGAATAGTACGGCTATATGTTATCACCAAAAGATGAAGAGTGTGTGTGTTTCTGTGTGTGCGCGCGCGAGCGCGTTCTGAAATAGGAAAGATGTAGTCTTTAGTCTACAAAAAAAAAAAAAAGAGAGAGAGAGAGATCAAAATATTAAGTATCACTTTGCAAGCTAGTAAGATGGCTGAGGCTCCCAGCTGGTGTCAAGATGGAAGCTGGTTGGCAAAGGGGCAAAGCAAGCCGTTGCAGATTGGAGCCACACATACCTCCTGTGGGTAGGACACAGAGGGTAGAGCTGGTCACCACAAGCCGACAATGGAAACAAACATGCCTTTATAGGGAATGCCCCCTTTAAACCCATGAAAAGGGTGTCAGAGAGCTTCCAGGTCGGTAGGCACCCAGACGTAAGAGGAGAGGGGCACACTTCCAGAGGGCATGAAGGTGTTGTCACCGTCCCTCACCCACTTCCATCAAGTCTCCTCCACTTCACTGTTTCTGAGTTGTTTTCTTAGGACAGTGTTTTCTTAGCTGTTCTGGCAAATTACTGAACCTGAGGAGGGGCTGTCATGGGAACCTTAGATACCCAGCAAGGCTGAGCCTAGGTTTCCCTGAGAGCCTGTGTGTGGAGACGTCTGTGACACTGCGTTCTTTTAGAGCGTGAGGTTTCTACTGACTTGGGGCAGTTAGTGTTATGATTTAATTAAGCCGTTGAACCTCTAGTTGCTGGAGAATTGCTTAGTGTGGACTGCCCACACAAATTTGGTGTCTAAAATGTCATGCAAGTAGACAGACGGTTTCTCTACGATGGCCTGTTGCCCTGGTGTCGTAAGGAAAGACATTCGGCACAGGCTTCGGCATAGATGAACCTTAGAAAACATGCTAGTGAAAAATCCACACCCTGAAGGACAAGCACAAAATGACTCTTCTCATACAAGACGCCTGACGTCGGCTCGCTTACAGAGACAGGCAGAAGGATGGTGAGTACCAAGGACTGGGGAGGAGGAACAGCTGCTGTTTAGTGGGTGAGGAGTTCCGGTGTGGGAGATGGCAACAGCTTAAAAGTAGATGATGGCAGTGCAAGACTGTGAATGGCTCAGTGCCACTCACTAAACCGAACACTCTAGAGTGTTTACCATAACAAAGTTTACACACTCACATCACATATGCCTTCCATAGTTTGAAAAGGTTAACAAAACAACATTTCCCCAGATCACTTTAAACAGGGCGATTATATGGAACATAAAATCTGCTTCTGTGGAGCTGCTTCTTAAAGGTCAGAAGGTCAGAGGTCAGAGTTCAGAAGAAAGAAGGCTTGCTGGGAGAGGACTTGGCTGTGTATCATGGATCTGTTTCCGTGGGAGGAGTGCACTCCGGGATCTGGCAGCATCTCCAATTGCGCCCCCGCCCCTGTACAAAGCAGGCATGGTGCGTGATCCTGGGGATTTTCTGTTTCTAGTGTTATATTTATTTTTAAAGATGTTGCTGAATTCAGCAGAAATGTCCACATCCAGTCGTATTTTGCTTGGTGCTCACTTCCTTACAAAAATGGATGATCAAAGCAAGGAAAACAAAGAGTCTTCATTTTACCCCAAAGCAAAGGAGTGCACTTCCAGTATCATAATAGGAAACCCTGCCAGACCCTTAGGAAGTACTTAAGAAGGTGGGCAAGGTGGCGCGTGCCCTTAGCCCCAGAGAAAAGCTATTCCCCCGCCCCACCCCCAAATATGAGAGGTCTTGTGACTGCGGCGTGAGGATGGTAAAATAAACGCCAACCCCAGCAGATGTGGGGACACGAGTGCTGGCTCCGGTTCCCAATTGTACCACTGCTGTTCATCACAACACAGCACTCTACCTGCTGCTGCTAGTTTTGGAGGCGCTGAGAACTGCTGTGTCCAGGTGCTTGCTCTGCACACACACACTATGGAGTTGTGGGTCTGACTGTAGAACACAGGCACAATTCCGTGGCAACACAGGTCTTGCTGGCAGGACCCTCTACTGTGATGGGCTCTGACGTGATGCTCCTGGTAGATGAATGTTCTCCCAGAGGTTCCTGCTAGAGACTAAACTCTTCAGTTTCTACGCTGATGTTATTTGGAGGTGGGGACTTACGGGAGGAGATTAGGATTGGATGAGGTCATGGGGCTGGGGCTCTAATTGCTTTATAAGAAGACCAAACTAGCATATTTGCACTGTCTCATCGTGAGAAGCATCTGCCATCTTGTGATGCAGGTGAGACGTCATCACCAGATGCTCTCACCATGCTTTTGAACATCACAGTCCCCAGAATTATTAGTTTCGAACCTCTCTTCTTCCTAAGTTATCTAGCCTGTGGCATTCTGTTATAGCAGTGGGAACTAGACTAACATACCCTCGTCCTTCCATCTGCCCTGTTTGCACTCAGTGACTCTGCTTGGTGACGTAATTGAAACAGAACCTTTAGGAAGGCTAGAGATGCCTCTGCCTGGCTTCTCCTAACTTGGTTCCAGGATGTATCAGTGACATGAACCTAGTCCCAGATATCTCAAGCATGGGCTTTGGCCCTCTGTTCTCTCTTGGCTCAGATCTTTCACTCCCAGGAGAGCTGCCTTAGACAAAGTCATCTCCAGGCCTTGACCTGAAGCTGCATAGGATTTCCAACAGAACTTACAGTGAACTGGACTCAGGATGTACCTGCGGGATATCCTCACGTGACCAGCAGTGTCGTAGACCTACTATGCTTTGGTTTCTGTCTGGTAAGAAGCTTCCCTCTGCCTTTCAAACCTAATTCTGTCTTAACAAAAAACCCCTGATTTAAAGAAAGGGGATGTCGCAACATGAGGCTTCTGGGTGGTTTGAGTCTTGGCCCTTCCCGGCTTCTGTACAACTCATGAGATCCTCCTCTCTGGTTATTCTGAGTCCCCTAGAGGTTATTCACCACGTAACTTTATGGGTTCCCTGGCTGCCTCCTGGCTCTTCTAAGCTTCAATTTTTATGAATGTCATTGAAAAACACATTTATTCAGCAAACACATTGATGCCATCTCTGCCCAGAGTAATTTCCGGTGTTTTCAGCATTTAACAGCAAACATCCAGCCCTGCTGAGAAGAACCATCCAGACTTGAAGGGATTGAGGACCAACATGCACGGTCTCCACAGGCCATGGGGCTGGAGGCTATGGAAAGAGCTGCCAGGGCCCAGGAAGGCAGGAGTAACATCCCCTTGGGGGCTCAGGCAGGGATTTCTAGAAAGTGATATCTATGCTGTGAGCTGAAAGTCCAGTCAGATTGTAATAAAAATGGTCTTAGAGCTGCTCCATCCCACAAGCAACTGTTTGCTGATTTCAGCACTTTTGCTATTTTTCCTTTTCCTTTCCTCTGAGACAGGAGAACTTTCTAAACAGTTAATTCATTAAATAAAAAAGCCACTAGGAAAAAGCTCTTATACTCAGATGACACTAATTAATCACAACGCACCATCAGCTGCTCCAGGGATTCCACTGGGGGAAGGACAGAACCACATGCATCTCGGAGCTGTTGACGTCCTTTGTCTATGTCATTAGAGGACAATGGGCTGTCTGAAGAATAGCAGGTTTTCTGGGAGGGGTTTTGTCGCTGACAGCTAGACGTTTAACATTAGGTTAGTCTGGGTTGGGCACACTCTATTTCCAGGGAAGATCTTGTGTCCTCAACAAGACAGCAAATCAAGAATGCTAAAGGCACATAGATGTGGTGGATTGGGATATGGCTCTTGCCTAGCATGTGTGAGGCTGCAGGTTCAATTCCCAGGACAATAAAGACAAATAGATGCCTCTCATTTGTTTAAAAAAAAAAAAAAAGTATGAGCACTAAACATTAACTTTAGAATCAACTTTTTCTAATAAAAACTTCACTTATGAAATTGTAACCAATTATTTCATTAAATAACATTTTAAAAAGGACACAAATCCTCACTTTCTGTTACAGAAAGTGAGCATGGCAACTGAAACAGATCTGCCTCTTGGTGGGTATCAGTGTTGGAACATAAACCAAGAATAATCACACAAAGCAAAGTATTGTGGGGGAATGATGAAAACACACGGGGTCTTCCAACATTCTCGAGTTTCCAAAGCCAGGTCAAGTGATCTGAGCAGAGACCGCATGTCCAGAGGGGTAAAGGCGTAAGCATACTTGACAGTGTGTTTTCCACATCTCGTGCCATGGAAGAGAAACACTGGCTTCTTCCTGAGACCACATGTCCAGAGGGGTAAAGGCGTAAGCGTACTTGACAGTGTGTTTTCCGCATCTCATGCCATGGAAGAGAAACACTGGCTTCTTCCTGAGAAGACCTGAGCATTAAAATGAGGAAAGTTCATCGTTTAGGATGGCTGTTCTGACTCCAGATGTTACTACGTGGTGGGCAGTTCCAGGTGGTTTGAAGCTGTGTGGTCCCAGGAACCTTAAAGAAAAGAAAAGCAACAAGAAAGGAGGCACCGCCTCCTGGGGAGCAAGAAGGGCCTGTGTTCAGGGTTAACTCATGTTCCTCTGGCTCCTGTTCTCTATAGTGTGTTGTGTTTGGTAATGCAGGTTCATCAGTACCAGCGACTGTGGCATGTACTTGGACGCTGAGGCCAAGGAGCATGAGGACACCATGTTCAGAGAGTGAAGGGTGGCCCCCAAACAGGCTCAGCCTGGAGTCCAGCAGAGAAAGCCAGGGGCTGTGCCCAGAGACAAGATGCTATACCCAGGACTACTGAACATGTGGGAGAGGCTTCCTGTGGACCTTTGCCTCCATGTGGACAGCTTCTTGGCTGCCTGACTGCACATGTACTTAGCTTAGTGGTAGAGTTCTTGCCGAGCATGCATGAGGCCCTGGGTTCAATTCCCAGAGCAAAATAAACAGAGTATTTGGAGACCAATAGATGTACTTATCGTTTGTAAGCTTTTCTGTGGATGGAGCGAGAGCTCAGCAGCTAAGAGCACTAGCTGCCCTCTCAGAGGACCCACGTTCAATTTTTGGTACTCACGTGTCATCTCACAACCATCTCTAATTCCAGTTCCAGGGGATCCAATGTCCTCTGAAGACTTTCGGGGGCCCCGGCACACACATGGTACACAGACATACATCCATTCAGGCAAAAACACTTATACGTGTAAAGTAAAAAGAAATAACTCTTTTAAAGGTTCATGAAATTGGGCCTGAGAAGATAGCTCAGTCAGTAAAATGCCTGTATACAACCATGAGGACTAAGTATGATCCCAGAACGCATGCACTTGACATCCCAGCCCTGGGGAGGCAGAAAGAGGCAGGTACCTAAGGCTCACTGGCTGGCAGTCTACCCTTCTTGCCAAAATTCATGTGAGAAACAATACATGAGGTTTATCTCTGGCCTGGGCATATGCATGGGGCCTGGGCATGGCCCCCCCATGCCCCTCACTCCCAGACACAAACACACATCCCCCTTTCACACACGAATTCACATACATATACACACGCAAATTATAAAACGTTTTTGAGACAATCCATTTAGCAGTCAAGAACTTAAGCTATTTGTGTAATGATATTAACCTGCAATGTTGTCACATTTAATATACCATCCTAACTCATAACTCATAAGATGCTTTGCTCTGCATAGTGTCACAGCTTACACATTGCTTCTGAATTTGCCTTGAAGTAAAAGTATAGGTCTCTACTTTGCAGGGCGTGCTGGCCAGCATTTCATTGCTGTGACAAAATGCCCCATCCCCTGGGGCAGGGGGCGGGTGACACTTAAAAGAAGGAAAGAAACTGGATGTGAGGCTCATGCCCATAGCCCCAGCCCTCTAACTCTGAGGCTTGTCTGCATTCTGTGTGGCTTGCACGGGTGTATGGCAGGAGGCAGATGCACAGGACAGAGGAGTGAGCTCGCAGCCACCTCAAGGCTCCAGGAAAGTTCTGTGTATGGCTCAGTTTGTGATAAAGCTCCCAGAGGAATTTGCATTTCTCTATCATGGACGGGGACACGTCTGCTAACAATAGGTCAGAGGTGGGGGAGATGAGGCCAGGTGAAGATGAGCACGGGAAGGCTGGGCATTGAAGGCCCTGCACAGGTGAGTTCCAGGGTCCCATTCCATAGGCGTTCTACTGAGGGGTAACATGTACAATGCCCAGGTGCCTGTACCAGCTCCACCTGGCACTAGAGGTTGTCCTTTTCCTGTGATCTCCAACAGTTTTTCTGATAGGCCAGCTTATCACTGGACTCTGGCCTGTGCCAGACACACACGTATGATATCAGGCAGCTGGGAAGCTATCCATATGGAGGCAAAGGTCCACAGGAAGTCTCTCCCATACATCAGTAGTCCTTGGCTACGGCATCCTTTCCCTGGGCACAGCCCGTGGCTTTCTCTGCTGAGCCTGTTTGGGGGCCACCCTTCACTCTCTGAACATGGCGTCCTCACGCTCCTTGGCCTCGGCTTCCCAAGTCGCACAGGCTACATTGCTGTGCTCAAATGCAGGGCTGCCCCTGGTGTGGGCCTCCTTTCATTAGCCCCAGCACTGTTTCTAAACAATGATCTAGGTGTTACAGAAAGGCCTGTGGGCGTTAAGTGTTGGCTTGCCCAAGGTTGCAGAGCTAGGAAGTGGTAAGGCTGGAATTTGAGCCCAGGGCACCATAACCTTTAACACTGTTCTATGCACTAGACAGCACTGTGGAAACCTTGAGCCGGCACACACAAAAAAATGTATTGAATAAAAGAATTGAATTATTTTGCATATCTTGCTATTTTATGTCAAATTGACACAAGCTAGAATCATTTTGAAAGAGGGGCTCTCAACTGAGAAAATGCTTCCATTTTTTTCTTTTCTTTTTTTTTTTTTTTTTTTTTTTTTTTTTTTTTTTTTTGGTTTTGGTTTGTTTTGTCTGTAGACAAGTCTGTAGTGTATTTTTCTTAATTAGTGATTGGTATGGGAGGGCCAACCCATTGTGGACAGCGCCACACCCTTGGGCTTGGTGGTCCCGGGTGCTATAAGAAACCACCAGGCTGAGTAAGCTGGGGTCAGGGTGCAAAGCAGTGGGCAGCGTTTCTCCCTCCCTCTGCAGCTGTTCCTGCCTCCGGGTTCTGCCTTGAGTTTCTGCCCTGATTTCCTTTGATGATGAAGTGTGATCTGAGAGCTGTAAGTTGGAACAAATTGTCTTAGGTCATAGTGAAGAGGAGAGCACAGGAGGGGACGGGGAGGGGAGGGGAGGGAGGGGAGGGGGGAGGGAGAAGAGAGAAGGAAAATGTGTGCTTTCAGTAAACTGAATCTTGGCAGTGACTTCCGTCCCTCAAGGTACAGCGAGGTTAACTGCAGTGTGTTAACTGCGGTGTGGTGTGTTCCAGGCACCCACAGTGACAAAGGGACTGGATATTTCTAGTGTTCAAGGATCCTAAAAGGCTAGGAGACATTTAGCCTGGAGAAGAGCAGAAATCACCTGGCAACAACTGTCATCACGGAACTGAAGAACTTCCAACAGGGATGGAGATGGCTGGCTTTTTGCCAGAACCTAGCAAGAACACTAGGACATAAAATTTCCTGGAGAAACAGTAGCTCCAGAAAGTGGTCATCAGCTCCAGATTTGGAGTCTGATCTGTGGTGACTCTCACTTTGATGGAGTGCTGGTCCCCTCAGCTGCAGAAAATATTCTATATGCCCCTGGGATTGCTAAGGGAGCCAATGGGAAGTGGCTTCAAGATCTCAGAACCATGCAAATAGGTCCTCAGCACACGTCAGCTGCCATTAGAATGTTACGTCCCACATTCAGAGCTGCCGGGGAGCTGTGACAGTCTTCAAGGGGCCTGTTAACTCTGTGAATCTAACACGACCCCACAGGCCCAATGTAGTTGCAGACTTGTCAACAACCTGTGTCACTGTTGGGAGAAGGAGGAACCTAGAAGGTTGAGCCTAATGGGAGGAAGTTAGGTCACTGATGACATGGGCTTGAAAGGAATTGCCTTCCTCCGCTTCTTTTAACATTAACAAGTTTATATTTGGTGTGAACCTGTGGAAGTAAACACATGTGTGTGCATGTAGGTTCATGTACATGTGTATGTGAAGAAGCCAGGAGAGGGCATCAGCTCTCCTGAGGCACTTTATGGGATGCTCAAGTCCTGGGGTCTGAACTTCAGTTCCCATGGATGCACAAAAGCACTCTTAACTGCCCAGCCATCGGCTAGCCCCTTTCCTCTGTTTTCTGACCCCCAAATGGCAGCCTTGTGGAACCAAGTGGTGGAGCCATGATGCCCCTTTTAGTGCACTGGCCTACTCTATATCCAAAAGCAATGTGGTCAAGTGACCATGGCCTGACTCCTCTGAGAGCAAGGAACCAGGAGAAGCCTTGCCTCTCCCCTCTGTCTGCTTCACGCTCTCTCACTGTAGTTTAAATTCTGATTGCTTTATTGATTCCTTATACACCTATTCTCTCTCTCTCTCTCTCTCTCTCTCTCTCTCTCTCTCTCTCTCTCTCTCTCTCCTGTCTTTCTTTTTCTTTTGAATGAAGCATCTCTGAGGAGTTTGTGTCTGCTCCTCAAGCTGCGGTCTCTCTCTTGTTGTATCTCTTCGTCTCTTCCTTTTTTCCTCTATTTCTTCCCCAAACCCATCTCTTTCTTGTCTCCTGAAATGTATTTGAAATGCTGACTGCCAGTCCTTGCTAGCTTGTTCATGCCAGCTGGCCATGTGTGTGTGTGCGCCTGTGTGTGTGCGCCTGTGTGTGTGCGTGTTTGTGTGCATGTGTATGTGTGTGTGTCTGTGTGTGTGTACGTGTCTGTGTGTGTGTGTTTGTATGTGTGTGTAGGGAAGCAGGGCTTGAACTTGAAATCCCCCTGCGTCAGTTTCCCAACCACTGAAATCGCAGGCTTGTGGCAGCAGCTGAGTTGATCTCTGAACTTTCAGTTTTCCTCTGATTTTCTCTTTAAATTGCTTTGCTGACACCAGATTTACAGTTTTCTTGAATGTCTCTTTATACTACTCAGTCTTAAAAATGTGGTATAAGCAACGGAAGACCACAGGGGTCACTTTATATTCATTCTCAATTAGCTTTCTACCATTGACCACAGGTACAGAATTTCTTTCTTTAATGCCTGTTTCTTCATTTTTTTTTTTAAAATTTTTAAATGTCTTTAATTGTCATAATTATAGCAAGCTCATCTCAACACGGGTGTATGGGAAATATTCTTAGGAAAATTCCCACAACTGTTGCTATTTACGCTCAAATGTTATCTTTGTATGTTATGTACCAGATGCATACAGACGATTTAAACTTAAATACACCTACACACCTAACTAAATGTCTTCCGGTAAGCTATCAGTTACACCAAGAGGATAAGCCGATAGAAACAGAGCTGACAGTCCAACTGATAAGAGCAACAGCCTCTTCACACCTCTATGCATGTGTGAGCAGCGCAGTGATGATAGCCCCACTGTAACTACAGCTGCTGCCCCTCCCTCCAGTGTCTCCGCACAGATGGCGAGTGTGCTCCTTGGTAACTTCATCCCTGTGTGTGTTCACACGCATATGTACACGTGTGCAGGTGGAGGCCAGAAGTCAGCCTCAGGTGTTGGTCCACAGGTGCTGCCTACCTGAGTTTTGAGGCAGGGTCTTTCACTGCCACCTGAGCTGTGCTGATGACCCTGATGACTAGTGAGGCCCAGGAACCTGCCTCTCTACCTCCCCAGCGCTCAGTGCCTTACATGGGCACCAAGGGTAGAACCCAGGTTCTCATGCTTGTGAGGCAGGTACCTTACTGGCTGAGCCATCTTCCCAGCCTGGCAAACTTCATCTTTTACGTTTTACCCGACTCTTTGAATCTGCTTTGTGCTGTTCCTAACAATGATCTTTGAGAAGGTGCTTTACAAAACAAAGCAAAGCAAAACAAAACAGAACAGAACAAAAAAAAAAAACACACACACACACACAAAAAAAAAAACCAGACTTACTTCTCACCATGCTGGAAGCCTGGACGTCCCAGATCTCTGTGGCATTGGGTTCAGTTTTCTGGTGAGGGCCGAATCTTCATGGAGAAGGGGGATGGTATGTCTCCATAGATGGATGCTGAACCAAGGAGAGTGATGACACTCTGTCAATCCCTTTCCTAGAGCATCTAATTGTACTCACTGGAACCTGGGCCACATGAGCGTGGGCCCCTGTCTAACGACTTACTTTAAAAAGACATTTCTTTTGTTTTTGTGGTTATAACTATAGTTTCATCTCGCCGTTCCCTTTCCTCCTTCCAAACCCTCCTATATACCCTTCCTCACTCTCTTCCAAATTCATGGTCTCTCTTTTTCATTAGTTGTCATTATATGCACATACATGTTACATATACATACAAATACATATATATATATATGTATATAATTCCTAAATATTACTTGTATGTATGTTTTCAGGGCTGACCATCTGGTTGGATAGTCTGTTGGTGTAGTGTTTCATGGACTTGTTTGTCTCCCAGGCTCAGCATTCCTTAGCTGCCCGTGGTTCCTTGTGGAGGGCTGAGACCCTATGGGCTTTTCCTGGTCCACTCTGGCATAGCTACTGTTGTTCTTGTTTAATTTGTATTTGGGTGGCCATGTTGGGGAGATTTTATGTGTGTAACCTCTGACAGTCCACGGAGACAGACACAGCCTCCCAGACAACTCCCTGACTCTCCGGTTCTTACAATCCTCCCATCTCCCCCTCTGCAATGCTCCCTGAGCCTCAGGTGTGGGAGTGTTTGTAGATGTATCCCTTGGGACTGGCCTCCACAGCTCTCTACCCTTTGATGGGCTGTGGCTTTCTGTAATGGTCCCCATCTGTTGCACAGAGAAGCTGCCTTGATGAGGGGTGAGGGCCACACATACCTGCGGGTTTAAGAACACACATTTAGAAGGTAGTGAGAGGTGGTGCTGGTTTAGTAAAGTGGCGGTTGTAGCTCTTCTCCCGAGATCCATGACTTTAACAGCCCTGTTTAACTGGCTGTGTTTCCAGCACAAGGCGTGGATTCTCTCTTATCGGCCAGATCTTAAATCCAATTATAGAGCTGCTTGTTACCGCCATGGTATACATGCTGCCACTGCTCCCTTAGGGCTATGGTGCCATGCTGGTTGTCGTCCTGGTTCATAGGAATCAAAGCTGGCTAGGACTGCAGGTTGCTTCCCCCCTCTTGGAAGCTTGCATGGTGCCTTTTAGTAGCATGGAAGGTTATCCTCAGGGATTTGGGTAGGTGGGGGGGCGGGCATTCAGGTCAGTTCTCATTCAGGAGCGTCTGGGCCCTGTGTCTGAGGAGCATCTCGTCTTCAGCGATAGGGGCTTACCTTCCATCTTGGGGACGGGGCAATAAAAATATCCTGTGTGTTCTATGAGTCTCTAGTACAGGCCTGCTCTGCTTGCTGTCCACTCCTGACTTCCTTCAGTGACTGAATGGCAACGTGAAAGTGCAAGCAGATAAACCCTTTCCTCCCCAGGTTGCTTTCGGTCACCGTGTTTCATCACAGCAATAGTAACCCCAACTGAGACACCCCCCTTCCCAATTCCCCAGTCAGATCACTTGGACCCTGCTATCCTCTTCGCCATTGCTCCCCCACCCCTCATCTCGGCAACGGTCCTGGTTTTACTTTCCTGGTTTCTGTAGCTATTATACTCACTCACGTCTAAAGATTTGGATCCAGGAGCCTTTGGTGCGTGAGAACATGCCATGTTTGTCTCTTGGGGTCTGGATCATTTCACTCATTATGATATTTTCAAGTTCTACACATTTACAGAGTTGGCCCTGGAGACAGATCTCTTTACTGCCCCTTGTATTGAATCACAGCTTGTGGTTTTAGCCAATTTTAGATTAAACCTACTTGGCATTAATTAGTCTTGCCACTTCACATCACACATTATCTGTAGTTCTTTCAAAAACTTTACCTCAGGAAGTAGAGAGAGATGGCTCAGCGATTAAACGCATTGGCCGCTTTTCTAGAGAACCCAGGCTTAATTCCCAGCATACACAGAGCTGCTTACAACCATCTGTAACTCCACTTCCAGGTGCCCAATGGTCTCCTCTGGTCTCTGCGGGCACCAGTCTCGCATGTGGCACTCAGACCTACATGTAGGCAAAATACCCATACATATAAAAATAGATAAATAAATATATATATATATTTTTTAAACCCTCACCTCATCTGAAAGCAGCCCAGTGTTGGGTTCTTCAGATACCCTTTCCTTTTGTTCCGGGAACTATAGGTTGCCACTGTAGCAAGAACTATATTGGTCATTGCCTGTAGTTTTAGAAAGGAAGCCTAGGCAGGTGAGGACTCCTGTGGCGTGGCAGCTGGAAGTCCCAAGTGCAGGGGGGAATGCAGAAGTAGTAGCAGAGAGTGCAGGAGGCTGCAAGGCACAGAGGGCCTCTGCTCCATCCCCAGAGCCTAGACTTCCTCCCTCTGGTGATGGGCTTGGAGGTCAGGGAGAGGCTTTAAGAGGGTGTGAGCAGGGCTGACTTCTGTTTTGGGAAAACCATCTAGAAGAGGGCAGAGGACAGGGTGGAACCCAACACAGCTGGAAGCTGGGAGCTTGCAAGGGGCTGGGCTGTGCTGTAGGGGAAAGGAGCCGCGTCCTCACAGGGAGATTTGAAATATTGAGTGAGTTAACCCAGAGGCAGAAAGACTCACATGGTATATACTCACTTATAATTGGACATTAGCCCAAAAGAGATGTCCAATGAAAGCCTCACGTACTAGGAGATTAGGATAGATGTGAGGACTTCCCTACTGGAACTCTAGGTGAGAGAAGTATGATAGAATGGGGAAATAGAAGGATCCAGAGGGTCCTAGAAACCTACAAGAAGAACATCATGACGAGCGGATATGGACTCAGGAGGGTCTGCTCAAACTACTGCACCAACCAAGGACAATACATGCAGTAAACATTGAACCTCTACTCAGATCTAACCAATGGACAGGACATTCTCCACAGTTGTGTGGAGAGGGGGGACTGACTCTGACATGAACTCTGGTGCCCCATATTAGACCACTTCCCCTTGGTGGGGAGGCACTCAGAGAAAGGATAAGCAGGCTACCAAGATGAGACTTGATAGTCTGTGACCATATGATGGGGGAGGAGGTCCCCTTTGGTCACAGACCTAGGGGAGGGGAATAGGGTATAAGAGGGAGGGGGGAGGAATGGGAAGATATAAGTGAGGGAAAAACAATTGAGATGTAATCTGAATAAATAAATTAATTAATTAAATAAAAAGAAAAAGAAAAATACCACTTCGTTGTCTTGATGGTTTGGGCCTGACCCAGTAGCAAGTCATACAATTGTTGTACAAAGTTTCCAAAATCCAAACCTCCTCCTTCCTAGCTACATGTGTGCCCAGGAGTGTCAGAGCAGGCATTCACAGAGCTGTGTGCCCAGAGCAGCAGGTGGCTACATAGCTAAAGAAAATGTTTCCCCCCCCCTCCCACCTTCTCTCCGTCCCCCTTCCTCCCTCCCTTTTTTCTTTTACTTCAAAGCAGAGTCTTACTATCTGGCCCATACTGACCTCAAACTTTTAATCCTCTGCCTTGGCTGAGATTGCACGCATGTGTCACTATGCCTGGCTTCCAAAACTTTTTTGAGTGCTGACAGACACCTCAAGTGGAGAATTCCTGTCCCTGGCTCATTTGACAGATTACAGTGAAAGTGAAAGCCCACTTAAAATACTGAATAAAATTACCCCCAGGCTATGTCGAAGGCAGATAAGAAACATAATAAATTTCGTGTTCAGACTTTAGGCCCTGTCACCAAGGAATCTCTCTATGCATATGAAAATATTCCACAGTTTGAAAACTATGAAATATAAAATGATTCTTGTCCATAGCATTTTAGATAAGGCCTATCCAAACTTGTATATAAAACAGAATTGAAAAGGCAATTCGGGTATGCACATACGCAAGCACGCACGTACCAGCATGCCTGACAACTCTCAGGGCTGCTGGCCGTAGATTCAGGGGGCTGCCTGACATGCTGATGTGCGTGTGTCTTTGGTTTATTCTTTGAATCTTTTATCTTCCTTTGTTTATGAGACAGGGTTCTTCTACATAGCTCAGGCTAGCCTTGAACTCACTGTATAGCTGAGGATGACTTTGAACTTCTGATCCTCCTGCCTCTATCTTCCAGGTGTCAGGTTTGTGGTTATATGCTACCACACCAGGCCTGTGCAGTGCTGGGCTCAGACCCAGAACTTCATGGCTCCAGGCAAGCAATCTGTCAAGTCAGCCACATCCTCAGCCTGCTCTGTAGGTCTTTTGATGAATGTTTTATTCGTATGCCTTATGTACATAGTTATGTACAATAATCTCCTGAAGTTTATTGTCTGTAAGTCACACACACACACACACACACACACACACACACAAATCATACTCTTACTTAAGAGGTCAATGTTCACTCTTCTAAGCCCCTATGTTTATTACTAAATGGTGAGTGTGTGTGTGTGTGTGTGTGTGTGTGTGTGTGTGTGTGTACATATCAAGACTGCTGTTTACAAACACACAGACTTTGGATAAGTGGACACTGGAGGCCAGTGGGTGGGCATAGAGAAACAGAGCTGGCTGTGCGGACTTCTGTTTTCTTCCTGAAAACATTTTCTCCTACTTCCTGTACATAGAAATCCTCATCAGGTGAAGTGTTTGCTGAACAATAGGAGGGCTGTATCTAAACACCCATGTTACACGCCAAGTGAACCAGAGTATGCTTGTAGCCCAAGCACTGGGTAGGGGGCAGGGATGGGGGTGGGAAAGGAGACAGGTGCATCCCAGGGGCTTGCTGGCCAGGCACTCTAGCTGAGCAGAGAGCGATCTTCCGCTTTGGTGAGAGAGCCTGTTTCAGAAGGCAAGGTGGGAAGCAATGGCAGGAAATACCCAAAGTTGACCTCTGCCCTGCGTGTGTACTGTGTATAGGCACATACCACCTCCCCCTGACACACACAAGTCACACACGCTCAAATACAAAATAAAACCTACCAAGAGCAGCTCAAATTTATTTCTGAGCTGCCAAAAGTGTCTGAAGAGCTAGCCACCATTGTCAGTGACCCTCTGCACCCTGACACCAGGGTGATATTTTTTTGGGGGGCAGGGTTTTAATCCAACAGATCCCAGAGTGGCCACCTGCTGGGACAAGAAGCCTAAGGATCTAGTCCTGCTTGAAGCAGGGTGGTTCACATCCCACACCCAGCACTTTGTAGCTGGGTGTCCATCAGCAACTTACTTCACTCTTCTGAGCCACGGCTGTCTCATCTTTAATGGGGATAATTAAAGCACAGGGTGGGTGCAAAGGGTTGCACATACTAATTAATCACAGGAGCATTATTATTAATCCTAATAACAGCCTTGCAGGCAGGCAGGGTGCGCAGTCATTCCTGGCTTATAAATGAAGAGCCAGCTCAGCACTGCTCAGGTGACTCATCCAGTGTCACAAGCCGCCTGGGGGGGAGGGACGCGCTGGGACCCAGCCCCTCCCACACTCGGTCCAATGATGTTTTCCCTATAATACATCCAAGAGGAAATGGGGTAGAGACCTGAAACTGACATCTTATGATTTCTGTACAATCATAGCCGTCATTTAAATATAGCCAAGAGCCACGCGCATTACATCTTTCCCCTCTCTTAAAACCCTTACATAACACCTGGCTTCATCCACTCAATTTGCTGCCATTGTACTTACGCCACTGCACATGTTGATAGCCATGTCCCATAGACAGAAATGTCCAGGAAAGGCTAGAGACGCCAAGGCAAGTGCACCAGCAGGCTGACTGCCCTGTGGCTCGCCCACCTGCTTCCGCTGTGAGCTTCTTTTAAAGAATACTATTTATAAAATCCTCCCACCAACTGATTACATATATGTGCACAGGCAGAGAGATGGACAGATAGATAAATAGATTGGACTTCGCTGTCACTCACGCTGAGTGAAAAAGGGCCTGTGATTAATGTGCCCTCTGTCGCTAGGTGAAGGAGACCAACCATTCATTCCTCTGGGCTCAGCGACAATGCATTGACTCAACGCGCTCTTCAGTGTAGCTGGGTCTCATTAGTTTTAAAGCTATTAAAAGGCTATGAACATGGAGCTGGAGACGGAAGGCCAAGCCATTTGCCAGCGGTGAGGCCCTGGCTTTCTTGCCGAAACCACACCAGATTCTTCTTCTGTGGAACATAAGTGTGACCAGTTGGCTTCCCCTTCCTAGCCAGCTACTGTTGGATGGTGGTGGCTCACAAAGAAAAATTTCAGGCTGTGGTCAGCTCCAGAAGGCTACTCCAAGGAAAATGATGCCGTTTCACTGGGCACTGGCTCCAGGGCTAAGAGGCTGCACCTTGGACACCAGACGTCACCTGAGCCTTCGTAAAACCTTTCAGTTTTACACATCTATAACCAGAAAGGGTATTTGGATGAGCAGAAACTGAACTTTAGAATTGGCTCAGTAGCTCAGTGTAATCTCTGGGTTTTTGTTGTTGTTGTTGTTTTAATTGTAGCGCTGTAACCCCATGAATAAAGAATCAGAGACCTACTCGCTTGGAAAGAGCATCATTTAAGATGGAGGAAACTCCCCGGAAGTTCACCTGGCAGCTTTGGGGAGCAAAAGGAGGCAGCTGCTGCACAGTATTTCTTCACCTTGGAGAGAGTCTTTGAGTCCACACCGGAAGACTTACCCGCCTTAGGTTGTCTCATGGTCCTGGCTTATAATTTAGGTCACTTAACTCATTGGTGTTTTCTTTTCCCATAAAAGGGTCTGTGGCTCACTCGGTATATTCATATGCTTCTACCAAGCCCAGCCTCGCCCCTGCCCCCACATCCTCTCACCTGGATGAGTTTAAGGAAGCCAAGAAGACTGTCCAGTTTGGCAGCCTTGCAGCAGACCAGGTCCTTGGAACTCCAGTCTGAGGTCAGGACAGATGACACAAGTGGCCTACAGAGACAGCTGTCTTGAAGACAGCTGCTGTTAGACCTTGTTTGACTTAGTCAGGCCCTGTGGTAGCCTGAAGCTGGCTGCTGTATGTGGCTGAGACTCATCATATGAGTTCCAGTGGAGCCAAATCCCAGCACTTGGGAGGCAGAGGCGGATGGATCCAGTCTGGTCTACAATGCAAGTCCAGGACAGCCAAGGCTACACAGAGAAACCCTGTCTCAAAAAAACAAAAAAACAAAAAACAAAAATCAAAACAACTTCCAGTGGAGACCCATGTTTAGAAGGTATCCTCAGCTGAGTTTGTTTCTGTATGAACATTCTAGAACACACCCAAATCTAGACAGTCTCATCAGTCACTTCAGGAGGCTCACAGTGCAGTCAGGGGTAAACAGGAGCTTCAGATGAGGCTGCCTCTGCCCACAGTGATTCTTTTCTGTCTTTTTTTTTTTTTTTTTTTTTTTTTTTTTTCTCTTTGTCAGAGGCAGTGCCTCGTGTAGCTTAGGTGGGCCTGGAACTTGTTCTGTGGCCAAACATGTCCTTGAGCCCCCGATCTTTTTGCCTCCCAAGTGCTGAGATTACATATGTGTGCCACTATGCATGGTTTATGGTTTTTTGTGAGTAAAAATGTGATCTAAAATAATAATAAAAAGCATAGTACAGTAATAGACAAGGCAGTGCCAGTGGCCTGCTCTGTAAGGAGCCAAGCTTGGTTTAACTCACAGCATGGGGATGGACTCACTGCCACCAGCAACCATTTTTGTGGCTCAATTCCCATGAAAGGCCTCTCATAAATGCCATCCCATTGAAAGTTATTTTCTCTTTCTTTTTTAAATTAATTAAACATTTAAAATTTTTTACATATACAATTAGAAAGTTATTTTCTCTTAGGAGCCCTTGCTGAGCAAGCCCAACACCTCCGCTCTCTTCCTACTCAGTTGTATGCGCTGCCCATAGCAAATGCCCTGACGAGGCACCACCCATGTGTGTTCGGTTTCCCTGGCCACTTTATTCTTGCAGCACTCCGAGCATAAGAGATGGGCCTCTCTCTACCCATGAATGATACTTCAATGCTGGCCTGAGGGTAGTGCCAATGTGAGCTGTCACTTAGAACTGAAGCCTTAAGTGCAAACTCTGTGTGACAACCTTCCCAACAAACAGATCTGTGGTATGATCACAGAGGAGAAAGTCTGCAGGCTTGGAAAGACTTTCAGTCTTGGCTTGATTCTTCATCATCATGGCGGACACCAAGGAAACAGTGTCTTCCCAAGACAACAGAACTCTCAGAGTTGGTGGCAGCACACACAGGGTCAGCACAGGTCCAAGACAGATGGTGTCCCAGCACTGAGAGGGCGAAGCGAATACTATCTCTCATCTCTAACCAAGAAGCTGTCTCCAGTTGACTACCTCTTGCAAAGGAAAATTTAATTTCTCCCATAGAGTCTCACTGGGTATACAAGCCACACTCGGGGTCAGGTCAGGCCCCAGGCCCAGAAATAGGTGAACTCAATGGCATTTTGGGAGGGGGATGTGTGTGTGTGTATGTGTGTGTGTGTGTGTGTGTGTGTGTGTGTGTGTGTGTGTGTGTGTGTGTTAATGCTTTGTCATATATTATGACTTCCAATTTAGTGGTTTTATAGATTTTTTTGGTGTGGGTTCATGCAGTTCTGCCTGGATATGTGTTTCTCGGGCTTTTTTCTTTTTCTCTGTTTTGTTTTATTCTGGCCTATTTCTTTCTTTATTTGCTTGTTTGTTTTCTAACTAGAGAGAAGAAGGTGTGGAATCAGATGGGTGGGGAGTGGGGAAGTTCTGGGAGGAGATAAGCCGATGGAAACTGTGATCAGAATATATTATATGAATAAACTCTATTTTAAATATAAATATTTATATATATATCAGGACTGGAGAGATGGCTCAGTGTTGAGAACACTGACTGCTCTTCCAGAGGACCTGGGTTTAATTCCCAGAACCCATAAGGTGGCTCACAACCACCTGTAACACTGTCTTCTGGTCTCCTCAGGCAGCATGCACACATGTGGTTCATAGACATGCATGCAGGCAAAAAACCTCATATGCATAAAATGAAATAATAAAAATTTTAAATTGAAAGTAAAAAAGAAAAGACGAGCCCCAGGATACAGAATTTTCTGAGGAAGTTAGCCTCCACTAAAATAGAAATAAGTTGTTTTTCCCATATTCCAGCACCTACAATTTAAATATACATGCTCAGTGAGAAAAAACTCTCAGAACACAACATGGCATGGGGCACTTTTACAGGGAGTCTACATCAACAGGCTTCCAGAAGAGACTAGAATAAAATTCCCTTTCACATCATATATGTGTATATACCAGAATATTGTATGTTCTTTGGTAACCAATGGTGACAGAATTGTATAAGATACAATTTTATTGATAAATATTTCTAAACAAAGTTCTGACCTGCTCATGCATTGCTTTTATGACCACAGTAAGTTAAAATTACTAAAACATCTTAATAAAACCTATCTTTTCAACTATGTGTTGCCCATTTCTTAAACACATAAAATCTGTGTCTGAAAGACCACTTCTTATTATCAAGTATTTTCACATAGAAAGCTAAGTACCAGAGTTAGGTGGTGTCAAAAGTGATAATTGGAGACAATTATTGAGGCAAGATCGCCTCTTGGTGAGGCAAGTCTGTCATCCTAGCACCTAGGAGGTGGAGGCGGGAGGATGGAGAATTAGAGGCCAGTCTGAGCTTTGGGGCAAGATGTTATTTCAAAAATGAAACAAAACAAAGCAAAAAAACTCTTTCCCACCCCCCAAATAAGAAAATGTGTGTGGGTGCGCATGCATGCATGCATTTGTACCCTGAACATAGAGCTTACTGATTGGCTAGGCTAGCTGGCCAATGAGCTTCAGGGTTCTGCCTTTCTCTACCACTGTTGCTCTCACTCCTGGGATTACAGAGGCCACCTAGCTTAGCTTGGATGCTGGGGGCTCATGTCTGTGCTGTAGGCACTTTAGCCAACAAAATCATCTCCTTGGGCTGGAGAGATGGCTTAGCCGTTAGAGGCTAGGCTCACAACCAAAAATAAAATCACCGATGCCCAGGACAACTTTTTGAAGTAACTAAAATCGTCAATAGAGACCAACTTCTGTCTCTAGATACACTCTTATCCCATCCTCCTGAAAGAACGGAGTAGGCATGTGGGAGGCACTTTATCTGTCAATCTGCCTTTTAAAACCCTGCCCCTGCATTCACAGCAAGTTGTTTTCCTTTTGTTCTGACCACAGATTGACTGTTTATTTCTCTTGCCAGTGAGAAAATCCAGCCCCTCCACAGACTAGAGCTACTGAGGTAGGGACACTAATCTTCTGCAAGCCATGGACTTCAAGGGGGAATCAGATAACGTAACTCCCAGGTACACATGGAAGATGTCCTTGACAAGACAAGACTCCTTAATGCTTTAACTAGACAGAAGAGTGGGTGGGGACATGAAAGACACTAGCATCCTCGAGTGAGAAGGGCCATTCTGCCTGTGGATGAACTCACAGTGGATTTTCTGGATGTGCTGAGAATAAAGCATGACTGGGCCACTCAAGAAGAAACATAGGCCTGCTGCTTGCCAAACTCACTCAGCCTCAGGACCAAGTCACTATGCGCACTTGCTTGCTTCTGAACACCTGGTCCAGTGGTACAGATGTTAACTTGGAAAGTTAGTAGTCTGGCTCCCTGGGATAGCCATGCCTCAGGACCTCTGTCTCCTTACCATCTCAGGTCCTAGCCTGGACTTGTAACCTTTGCTTCATCATTCCTATGTTCATGGCTCCTGACAGAGCTTAAGCCTGAAATCTTATCACAGAAGCATCCCATGGGGATTTTGATGGGGTCTGTATTGAAAAATCCATTTTTGGAATTTTGGTGTCTACACATGATTGGTTTCCACTGGAGCTGTGGAATGCTTTTGTCCTCTGGTTCAAGTCTTCCTACCATGCATCAAGATCAGTGATGGTGGAAACTGTTGACATGTCCCACATCACCATGATCACAAAAGTGTCACTAAGGATGCTCACACTCACGTTCACATAAACATGGGCTGGGACCCCCACAGTCACACATGCACATACTCAAATACACTTGGAGGACTGTACACATGCTCACACACAAGGCCCACAAACACAGGCTCACAAACACACATGCTTACTGTCACTGTCAAGTGTTTGCATATGCATGGTGTTCACATACCCATTATATCTGTATATTCATCCATGTTCATATATGCCTTTCACATATTTGCACATTCACCCAAATTTCCATGTTCATCCTCACACACCTGCATTCACCTGTGCATATGCTCACTTATCCATCTGTGTTTATACAGTCACCCACTCACACAGGCAATGCTCACCAACATTTATACATGCAAATATGCACATTTATACAAACCCATAGTTTGCATACTCACTCTTGCACACTTGCATTTGCACACTTGCATGTTCACTCATTCTCAAACGCACAAAACATGCTAAGCCATCATACTCCCCAACCATGGGCTATTTCCACCTGTGCCTTCAACACCCCACTGCCAGCCCTATTCCGCAGTCTGATTCCTCACCCCCCTATAATGTTGCCTTCGTGGACACTTCTTGTTCTTTGGAAACAAGGACCTTTCCTTCTGCACAGAGATGTCCTGCTTAAGGCTGTTTCCCTCACGGCATACTTAGGAGGTCCTTGGCTTGTGGACCTTCGAGCAGCTGGTGCCCAGTGCTGGTGCCCTGTTGACAAACATATGGCCTTGCTCGGCATCGTCTTCCTGGTCTCCATCCTTGTGGCTGAGACTTCTGGACCACCTGTAGTACCCTTTGCAGGACAGCACTGTCCTTGCCAACAAGCCTTCCCAGGGCTCCCTAGAGCCAACGTTTCTAAGCTGCAGGCTCTGCCTGTCCTTCCCTGCTTCCTTACAGAGCCACTCCCTGAAGCTGCAGAAAACAAGAGTGCACAGAGGTGGCCCTCTCCACAGGTGTGTGGCCAGAGCCACTCATCCATGATGGCCAGGCCCATCCAAATGTTAATGGTGGATGTTTCCTGCTTTGAAGTTGAGCCAGTTGGTTCTCAAGAGTCTGCCCTGAAGAGGATATAAACCACATCTGTTTGCTTCCAGGGAGCAGGCTTGGTGCTGCCCTTCTTATCCGTCAGTGCCCAGGGACGCACACAGCATCTGTTTCCCACTGATCTTCACAGCTGGACAGACTCCCACACAGCCAGAGGCTCCCTGGGGACCCCCAAAAGCAGAGAACGTCAAGCTTTATTCAGGGTTCATCAGGTGAAGATCTGGGAGAATTTCTTTCAACTTGGGCTTGGCAGGGCTTGCCTCCTGCACCTGGCTTTAGGGTGGCTCCAAGATGTAGCACTAACATGGGGGCAAATATCAATGCTTTCATGTTGCTATTTGATCTTTTTTTTTTTTTCTTCTCGAGACAGAATTTCTCTGTGAGGTTTGGCCATCCTGGACTTGCAGAGATACTCTGCCTCTGCTGGGATTACAGGCGTGTACCACTGTGCTCGACGCTATCTGATCTTATAACAAGGGTCAAATTATAATTTGGGAAGAGCTGCACAATTTACACCACCAAGTCTCTTTCCCTCCCTCCCTCCCTCCCTCCCTCCCTCCTTCCCTCCCTCCCTTACCCCCTCCCTTCCTTCCTTTCATCCTCCCCACCTCTCTCTTTCTTTCATAAAATGGATCCAACAGCCAAGAGTATGGCTTTTAGGGTGTCACCTCCTTGGGATGAATTTTAATGCCAAATTGGCCAGGGGCAGGGCTGAGGAGAGCCAGGTTTACACATAGATCAGGTGACGATTCAATTCAGTCCTGTCCGAATCTGCACTGCTTTGGGTGGGTTTAAGGGACAGCAGTGGGCTCCTGACAGCACATGCTCAGCACAGGTGTCTGCCTGTCAGCCAGCCTACGGCAGCCAGGCAAGAACTTAAAGCTACTTAAGAGACTTTTAATGACTGATATCACCTAAATGTAGAAGCAATCAAATGCCTGTCGCCTGAAGAGAAACTGGATAAAATATGGCAGGTCCTTTTATACAGATTCCTGTGTCATAAAATATGACAGGGTGCTGGCATGGTGCTTGGCAGGTAAAGGCACTTTCTGCCAAGCCAGATGACCTATGTTCCATCCACAGAGTAGAAGGAGAGACCCACACACAAGTGTGCACACACATGAGTGTGCCCACACACACACTAAATGTGTAAAAAGAATCCAATGTAGCACAATCTAGGCTTACTTTAAAAAGTTATTAGCCATACCTTGTTTGTGCATGTCTGTTTATAGGGCACGTGTGCCCGGTCATGCATGTGGATGTGGGAGGACAAATTGCAGGAGCTAGTTCTTGCTCACCTTGTGGGTCCTGGGATCAAATTCAGGTTATCAGGCATGGTAGCAAGCACCTTTACCCACTGAGCCATCTTGCTGGCCCCGGGATTATTTTTTTAAAGGAAACATTTTCTTTTTAGTCTGTAAGAAAGTAAAACTGTTACCATTACTCCTTGGACTTAGTCACTTGGCCAGAAATATGAGTGTTAGGTATGGTTAAAGGCTCAAATAAGAAATTATTTTTTAAAAAACTTAAATACATTAGTAGTGGCAATAAACAAAAGTGGACTAAATCTGCAGGTTAAAAGGTGACACCTCTTCATGACTGCAGTTGTTTCCTATGTAAATCTCCAGCTCCAATCTCAGTCCTGTGTTCCAAACATCTGTATCTGTAACAAGCCTCAAGACCTTTAGCACAACCGAGTCCATGATGTACCATTCCCGCTGTAAATTTCAACAGGTAGACAGCACCACCTGTCAAAGACCTACTCCATCAAAGTCCATGGTGCTGGGAAGGTCTGTAGACGCACTAACCATGCCTTTTGGCTTCTGTGGTTCTGCTTCTAGCTAACTGTTCTTGTTAGCTAAAGTATGTTAACCCAGAACATGTTTTTTTTGTGCTTAAAAGCTCACCCTGAGAACAGCTCTGGGCTACACTGGGATCCCAAATACCCAATATAGTTGCTGGTAGCTTCTAAAGACTTTCTTTTGTTGTGTTGTGTTGTTTTTTTCAAGACTTCTCTGTGTAACCCTGGTTGTCCTGGAAGTCACTCTGTAGACCAGGCTGGTTTTGAATTCAGAGATCCACCTGCCTCTGCCTCCCGATTGCTGGGATTAAAGGTGTGCGCCACCACCGCCCAACCAGCTAATAAAGACTTTCTATTGGTTTAAACCCATGTCTGAGCAGACTTCTCTAGTGAATACCCCACAACCATATCCTCATCTGAGACACCTCAGACTTAATATGGTCAAAACATGGTGGGAACTTGTGCAGACAATTCTTTGATTTCCTTCTCCTCCGGTCTTCCTCAGATACTTCACCGCTCAGCCACTCTTGGTTTTCACTCTTTCTCCACGATCTGTTCCTAGTAAGTCTTGCTGTTTTGTCTCTGGAGCACCCTATAGGTGTGCCGGAACCGACATCCAAGTCCACATCCTCAGTATTTCTCTAATGTCCCTCAGTGAGTCTCCCCAGCCTTTCCCAGTTTGCAGACTATTTCTTGCACAGATGGTAGTCTATGTTATTAATAAAATATGCATTGTATTTCATGGCTTATGATGGCAATAATAAACCACACTTGTGGATCCCCCTCTGGTGAAGAATTAGCAGAATCTGAGTGAGTTTTTTGTTTGTTTGCTTTTGTTTTTGTTTTTACATTTGACGCTTCCTACTTACTTACTGCTTGAATCACAGTCCCCAGCCTTTGCTTCTCCAAGTTCTTGTCAGGATTTTTTCTCTTTCAGAGTCCCACTCACCTTGCCCTTCTTTCTGTTCCTAGACTATGCCCTTTGCACCAATTGGTGCCTTTGCACCAATGAGCATCTCTATCTAGATCTTCTGAGAGCTGCCTCTTTGGGTTACCACAGATACCTCTTTCCCAAAGGGACCGGCTGTTCCCACCTTGCCTCAGTGTGTATTTCTACATGAGTCCTGATCAGTTTCTACAAAGCACTTATGCCTATGGTAAGACACCTATTAAATTTGTTGATTTTTCTATCTCCTTCCTTAAATTTTGTCACAGAAGACAGTCTGTTGGTGTCCTTGGGAATACATTTCTGGAACAAAGTTGGTGCCCACGAGAAGTTTGTTAAGTAAACAAACTCACAAACCTCTGTCTTAGTTGGGGTTACTATTTGCTGTGATGAAGTGCCATGACCAAAAGTAAGTTGGGGATGAGAGGGTTAATTTGGCTTACACTGACCATTGTTAAAGGAAGTCAGGACTGGAGCTCACACAGGGCAGGATCCTGGAGGCAGGAGCTGAAACAGAGGTCATGGAGGAGAGTGCTGCTTACTGGCTGGCTCCTCATGGCTTGGTCAGCCTGCTTCCTTATAGAACCCAGGGTTACTGGCCCAGGTGTGTTCCCACCAACAATGGGCTGGGCCCTCCCCCATCAATCACCAATTAAGACAATGCCCTTATTATGGAGGCATTTTCTCAATTGAGTCTCCTTCTTCTCTCATGGCTATAGCCTGTGTCAAGTTGACAAAAAGCTAGCCAGCATGTACCTGAGCTATGTAAAATAAGTACAATATAATAAAGTACAATATAATATACATACATGTATGTTGTGGCTGTGCCCCTTATCAGTGACCTCCTGTTTTATTTCATTTCAGTGCTCATGTAATTCTTTTATGAAAAACTATCAGAGTGATTGAGTCCTAAAACCTCAAGGACTTTAGCACGTGCGCAGCCTAGCATCCCTTCATCTAGCTTGGTTTGGAACATTAAAGAGAGCGTCGTGCTTGCAGGTGCAGCTCACTCCTGAGGGAGGAATGCACACAGATTGTGTTCTCCTTTGTACATGATTGGGTGGAATTTGACCCAGCCCTGAGTGTTTCTCCCTCAATTCCTCTACTGAATCTGGCCAGATGTTAATGCACATCGTTTTATGCTTTCCTGGGGTCATGAAGAAGGCACCAAGCACCTCCTCACCTTCCTGTTAAATGACAGCAGGTTCAGGTTGTGCAAGAACCTTGCACTCCCCCAACTATTTCTAATAACCACGCAGCAGCCGAAGCTCAGGCCTCTCTTGCAAAGTCTCTTCTGCACTGCACAGCTAGAAACGGCGCTCCAGGGATCCTCAGCCCCAACATGCACAACAGTGATTTGTGTTGTTTGCTTAAAATGCAGCCCTCTGGGTTCTTACTCCGACCTGCGGACCTTCAGGCAGGACCTAAGATATGTACGTTTTCATCCCACATTAAACACGGGCAGCCTGCCAGCTAGGCTGAGGCGAGCCTCGAGGGGACCAGCTGAGATTCCTCAGTGTTGGAGATATATAGTAGCTCCTCAAACACTGGCCAAGGGGCCCATCATTACCGGAACAAAAAATCCAGAAACTCTGGGCTCTTGATTAATGGTACCATAAACATCACCTGTCTTCTCAGCCCTACTGTTTGCTAAAATCTCCACTCTATGAAGCTAGTTGCTAGAACTTTGTATTGGTGCCTCTTCTCGTTGTTGTTGTTGATGATGATGATGACGATGATGATGATGATGACGACAATTATGTTAGCCTTAGTTTATGCTCTCCCAAAGACCAAGTGCAACCAAATGGGGTGGATGTAATCTCAGTTTGTTTTTTTGTTTTGTTTTGTTTTGTTTTGTTTTTTTGTCTTCTTCACAGAACTGGCTTAGAACTGGGTCACCTGGCCCTTTCTCTCCTTAATAGACTCCCAATCTGAAGTGCTTGCATCTCTCAACACCAGCATTCTCTTTGACCAGAAAGGAAGAGATCAGAAGACAAATGCATCCAAGGGCTTTTGTTAACACGCTTTTTAAAAAGGAGCCTTTCTCGGTTTATGGGGAAGTTGAGCCAAGCATGCAGAACTCCACTTTCTCCTCTGGTTTCTGTGTTTCTAAACACCTTTTTTGTTGTTGGGGGTACCTTTATTAGGGTGTGTAAACCAAGATTGTGGCCTGCCTGTCTATTAGTGTCCACTGTCCACATGAGGGTTATCTGATGTCACACCGTTATCGGCGTTGACATGCTGGATGACTTATGCCCATCATCACAGCAGCCCACAGGATGGACTCACTGTCTATGCCTTCCTCCCTTCCTCTCCTCAAACCATATTTTTCATTTTAACAGACACCCTCAAAGGACTGAGACCGCCCTCATCAGTCATTCCCTCGTTCCGAGGTATGACTCCAGTTTACTCTTTGAACTTGACACGGTGCCTCGGAGTGCTCCCACCCGCACAGGCAGCACCTGGATGCTATCTCACAATGCCCCCAGCTCATGGCGGGACAGCATTCCAGAGCTGCTGAGACCTGTGCTGGGTGCCTTCCCTGAAATGCCTTATCACCTGTCAGTTGGACGAGGAGGCTGGGACGCCTCTGTATCAGGAAAAAGGAGTCTGGGGAAGGTGTTGGATTTCATTATAATTCATGGCTGACAACAGCTGGGGTGGAGGTGTCACAGTAGTCTCAGTTTCCCAAAGAAGCCTGTTACCAGCTCTGGTCTCAAGGTCAAAGCTGGGGGCCATTATGGCCATCCCAAGCACCTGGCTGGGAGATGTCCCTGTGTCTACTTTGCTGTCATAGGAGAGAGTTGGCAAGAGCCCTTCCCCCCACCAGGAAGGGCTACTTATATTTCCAGGCCTACTTTGGAAAGAACTGAAGCTGTTTCCTATCCTCACTTCTGTCATGTTGTCCAGCACAGCTTTGTGTGTTGGAGGCTGAGTCCTCAGTGTGTTGGAGGGAGATGGTTAAAAGGCTGAACCTAGTGAGTAAGGGTCACAGGAGACACTGCCCTCAGCTGGAATTAACCCCATACAGTTCCTCAGAGCCCAGGGTGTACTAAATAGGCCACACCTAGCCCCCGAGTTCTCTGGCTTCTGTCCTTGGCAAGTGTTTTCTTTCCAAATCGACTGTCGCCATGATGCCCTGTGCCCTACCGCCATGCAGTGAAAGAGCTCTCATCAGAGCAGAGTAGAGGCCAGTCAGAGCTGCACGCCCTTGCTCGGTCGGTCGGTCAGCCTACTCAGGAATTGTGAACTCACACCTCCGGCCTCCTTTTGTAAATCACTACCTAGCCTCAAGCATTTTGTTATGGCAACAGAAGAGACTAAGATACCTAAAATACTGTGGATGAAGAAAATGACCCTATGGATACTGGGATACTGGGATAGTGGATGCTGACAGTCAGCAAAGAAGAGAGTGTGAGTATAAAGTCCCCATTCTCACAGATATTCTGAAACCGGTGTGTTTAATTTTTGATAGGGAAAAAATGCTGCAAAGAGAATAATAAGTTAGCTGGAGGGAATCTGTGAGCATTCTGTCCCCAGCACACAAACAATGGAGCCTAGTGTCCATTTCATTCTCTTTGTGCCTAACTGAGACCCAGATGGCTCACTGTCCCCCAGTGTGTTCCTGCTACCTCCCTGCTGAGATCTCATTGGCCATGACGCACTGCCCTGCTCCAACCAGGACACTACCGTCTTTCTTCCCTGTGGGAATGTGTTCTTGGAGCCAACTCCAACAGCGCTGACCTGGGCATCACTTCAGCGGTGCTGGAGTGAGCTGTAGGCTCTGGTCCTGCGGCCTCAGCCTGGGCTTCTAGGTCTCATTCCCCTGAGACAGTTGAGACCAGATGCACTGGCTGGAGCCACATCATGAATGGCTGGACAATGATGTCCAGAACATCAGGAGTAAATGCTTCTCCCACGAGGTGTATGGAGAGCCTAACGCCATTCTTCAGCCAGAACTGGGGCCAGGCGCCACCCACAGCTCTGCCCCTTTCTCAGCTAGCTGTTTCCTATGCTGGAGTCATAGCAACCGGGAAAATTCTCAGACCCAGGGTATTGTGTAGCTGGAGTTCAGGAAGCATCTTATGGGACGGAGGAGGACAATTCAGGGGACTCTAGGCTCTATGCTTGCTTTGCATCAGCCTTTACATGCAGGCAATGAACAGTCCATGGGCTTGAGAAAATCAGAGGAGCCTAAGGGGCACACACAGAGGTGTGGGAACCAACCAGACAAGAATAGAGTTTGCTCTTGGGACCCACTCCCTCTCCAGCCCCCCCACACACACCTCATGATGTCTCTACTATCCGAGGATGCAAGGGCTGAGAGAGAGCTAGCCTGTGAACCCTCTGCCTGTGGCCACTTAGGAAGGTTGACTGGAAGCCTTGGGTGTGACAGAAAAGGACAAAGATAACAGCTTCACAGTATCTGGGCTCTACAATGGGCTTCAAATGTGCAATCCTCCTGCCTCTCTCCCTCTGGAGTGCTAGGACTGCAGGAGTTCATCGCTATGCCTGGCTTCACCTTGTTTTGTTTGTTGGTCCTGGGGACTGAACTCATAGCCTTGCATGTGCCAGCAAACACTCCACTACACAGCTACACCCCAGCCTCCATCTTGTTTCTTAGTACCAGCCTTACTGAGATAGCCACTCATTACAAAAACCTTTTTACAGTCAATAGTTCTGGGAGTTGTGAAAGCACCACAGTTGTCTACTAGGGTATTTTTTTTCATCACTGTGAGGGAAAAGTATGCATATCATTTATACATTTACAGCTCCTGGAAACTTCTAAGTTATTTTCTCTCTGTGTGTATGTATTGCTCTGGAGATTTCATATAAATGGATATTAACATGTGTCCTTTAATGTGTGGCTTCTTTCTCATATGGTCCAGTCAGGCTGTACCATTTATCAGAGTTGTTGGATTTTTTTGTGGTTGAATAATACTCTGACATGTGGGTGTAGCACACTGAGTTGATGCATTTGTCTATTGAGTTGTTGCTATGTTTTAGTTATCATGAATTACGCTGTTTTGAACATTTGTGTGCATCCTTCTGTGTCTTCTACTTTTGGGGCACACTCGCCTTTTTAAATGAGTGCAGCGTCACTACAGCCATATCACCCTCCTCTAGTCACGCTTGTCCTCATAGCCTACCCTCCTCCATGGTGTGCGTTAAGTGCCCCGTGAAGGATGTGCGCTGCCACTGGACGCCTCTCTATTCCCCTCTGAACCGGGAGCATGTCAAACAACAAGACAAGCCTTTCGACTCCCTCTTCTGTGTCTCTCTGACCACTCGATTCCCTCTGCTCCGCCTTGGTCTGCCACAGGGCGCGTGGTCTATTTCACACGCTAGGTAACGTGACAGATGAGCCTTCTGCCTCCCCCCCCACAATGGAACCGAGCCACCTATGGAACATGCCTGCTGTCCCCCGGCACCCTCTGGGGTGTTCCCCACTTCCAGTCTAAGCCCAGCATGGGCAGAGCTAGAACCCTCACCCGCAAACAGCAGCTGTTGTTCTTCAATAGCGCTTACTGCAGCCCGGGGACTCCATCTCCCTCAGATCACCCAGCACTGCGTGGGCATCCAGCTACAAGATGCTATGCAGTCCCTGGGATCCTGCCACAAGCGAATCAGACACAATCCCCTCCATCACTGTCACTCTTCAATGAATCCCCCTTCTCTCAAGGCCCGAAATTAGTCTGCTGAGGCTCACCTCCCTTCTGGAAACTTCTACAAACTAACATACGCCCCTCTCTAATTGTCCCTTAGACAATTGCAGGAGGAAGCAAGCTGGTACCAGATGGGCTCATCTCTTTAAGAGGCACATGGAGCTGGGCTCAGCTCCCACCTCAGCTGTGCGGACTGTGAGACATTAGCATGCTTGGCAGTGCTATTTCTGTATCCTTCTGGCCTGTAGCAGGCTCCAGAGGACACTGGCCATGGAGCAAGACTCCAGGCAAAGTGTGCGCCTCAGTTCCTGGCCTGTTCCAGGATTTCCTGAAGCTCACTCGCTTTTCACCACTGTTTGGTCATGTGACATGCTGACTTCCTGGTGGCTTTGCATTGCTGACTCTCTGATAGCTGGAGCAGTTACTGAAATCATTCTGCCTCCATTACCCACAATGGGCAGAAAAGAAATCTCACTACCATGGGTGGCTTGCTGCTTCCTTGTCCTAACAGGGGAGATCTCACTCCATAGAGGAGGGATGAATGGATTAGACGGGTCACACTCAGAATCAAACGTGGGAGGGACGACCCTTAGTGTCCCACCTCAGCCAGTCTGCAGCCCAAGGACCTTCTTTGCCACATCAAGCCCTCGGAGGCCCTCCCTGTGCCTGCTGGTCACTCGGCTACTAGTCTCTGGAGGTCATCCTCTCATTTGTGTAATCTGCTGGCTCCCAGGAAGAGGGAGCTGGGGACTGGTGCCTCTGGTCACACTCCTGTTGTCACCAGATGTCCCTGGCCAAGTGTCAGCCATCAGACTGAGGCCTTAGAGTTTTGCTGTGTAGCAGAACCATCTGGAGGTCTGCCTCCCGCCCTCTCTTGGGATAAATGGGCTAATATGTGTGTGCATGAGTGCCTTTAAACTCAAACCCTTAAGCAAAGAGTGTTCTACTCATGTGTACACAGGTACATGTGGGGGACATGTGCATGTCCATGTATGCATGTGCATGTTGAGGTCAGAAGTCAGCCTCCCAAATGCTTGCATTAAAGGTCTGCAACCTTGGTTTTAGAGACAGAGACTCTTACTGCTTAAAGAGTGCCATGTAAGCTAGGCTGCTGGCCAGAGGGCCCCAGGGGTTCCTGGACCTCCAGTTTCCCAATGCTTGGATTGGGGTGTTCATTTCTTTTTCTTCTTTTATTTTTATTTTTAGTGTGTGTGTGTGTGTGTGTGTGTGTGTGTTGTATGTATCTGTTTACATGTATGTGTACACATGCCCGTGGAAGTCAGAGATTGAGTCTGGTGTCTTCCTCCACTTCCCTCCACCTTATTTTCTGGAACAGAATCTCTCACTAAATGTGGGGCTTACTAATTGGAGCCTTTATAGTCAATGAACTCCAAGTATCTGTCTGTCTTTACACACACACACACACACTACATAAATACATGAATAAATGTCCGTCTTTTTAAAAAGAGTTTTATAAAATTAAGGTGGCATGTAACCCAGCTTCCCTCCACATTTGGACTGGACCAACTGGAACAGCTCAGGGCAGCCCCATCCACACAGCTCACTCCATCAACACATTTGCTTCACGGAACATGCTTTGTGGGTGACTCAAAGACCAGATCCCCAACTTCCAGGGTTTTACAGCCTAAGGGTAGAGAAGTTACCAGTATTCTGGCAAGACATCAGGGACTTAGGAGAGGTAGGGACCAAGGGAGGAGGGAACGCACTCTGCCTGAAGATGCAGGAGGGAGCTGAGGAGCTGGTAAGTATCTGAGTTGGATGTTGGGCTGATATGTAAGGAGGCATCTGACAGATGGGGCCAGGAACACCAGTGGGGTGTACAAGCCACCCAAGTCAAAAGGAGGGCAGGTGCAGGGATCTGAGGTTAGAGGGCAGGAAAACGAGGCAGAGAGCACAGGCTGGGACTGTGCCGGAGTGTGCACAGAGCAGTCCACTAGCACCCTGCAGAACAAAGGTGGACTGTCCCTGGGCACGAGACAGAGCAGGTAAGGTGGACTGTCCCTGGCCATGAGACAGAGCAGGTGAGGTAGGCTGGAGAGGGTAACAGCGCTACTGCAGTAATCCAGCCAGGAACCTTAATGATCCCTGGGATAGTAATGGGGGCCATGATACAATTTTACTATGCAATCCAGTTCAGCAGAAATCAGGAACTCATGTCCTGGAGGCAATGTTCACACTTGGCACCCGGGCCGTCAGTTCTGCAGGATGCTCTTCCAAGTGGCACAAGGTCCTCCTCAGACCTGGTGCTCACATGGCTCATCTAGTCACAGAACAAGGCACATGTCAAAGCTTGGGAAACAGGAGACATTGGGAGAAGTTGATCTCATTGGCGATTAAGTGAGGTGCAAAAGATATGGCTAGTCACCAGGAGATAGCCCTTCCAACGTGGGGCTGGGGGTGGGGTGGGGGTGCTGTCCGCTGACCCTATGGAGTCCCTGACCATATACCTAATGAGTCATCTGGGTGAGTGGTAAGAGGAGCCGCCATATTAAAAATGGCTGCTCTGGGCTGGTAAGATGACTCAATCAGTAAAGGTGCTTGTCACAAAGCCTGATAACCTGATTTTGATCCTGGGAAAGCTGTAAGGTAGAAAGAGAGAAGTGATTCCTTCAAGTTGTTCTCTGACCGTCACACCTCTCTCTCTCTCTCTCTCTCTCTCTCTCTCTCTCTCTCTCTCTCTCTCTCTCTCACACACACACACACACACACACACATACACTCATACACACACTCACACACATCACACATACACATTCACACAGACACACACTCACACACACATGCTCACACAGACACACACTCATATACATACACTCATACACACACTCACACACATCACACACACTCACACACATCATACACGCTCACATACATACACTCACACACTCATACACACTCACACACATCACACACACTCATATACATACACTCATACACACACTCACACACATCACACACACTCACACACATCACACACACTCACACACACTCACACACTCACACACACACTCATATACATACACTCATACAAACACTCACAGACATCACACACACTCACACACTCACACACTCACACACACACTCACTTACATACACTCATACAAACACTCATACACATCGCACACACTCACACACATCACACACACTGACACACATCACACACACTCACACACATCACACACACTCACACACATCACACACACTCACACACATCACACACACTCATATACATACACTCATACAAACACTCAGACATCACACACACTCACACACTCACACACACACTCACTTACATACACTCATACAAACACTCATACACATCACACACACACACTCACACAAACTCACACAGACACACACACACACCACAGAACCCCAGTTCTCAGCAGTGTGTTCCATCAGCTAAACATAGTCCCAGTCTGTTCCTAACTGCCTTGAGCTCAAAGATGGAAAACAGCAAACAGGAAGAAGAGTGGGATGTCAGCCAATACCAAGCCACGTCTCAACACTGAGCCCCTTGTGGGTGAAGAGTCCTAGACATCCTGGCTCACATGACTCCTCCTGTACATAAGGTCCGGCCGGCCGGTCTGGCAATCTCACGGCTTCTTAGTGGGCCTACTACATTCCTTGCCCAGCCTACTGAATCACACCCTGCCCACGGCTCGCTATTCAGAATCTCATCCAGACTTCGAAATGGATATCAGTCCAGACCTGTCCTCCAGGCCTCTCCCTCCCTGTGCACCTTAGCATGTGTAACTGCAGGCTAAGGAGCCATGGAGGGCACGCAGACTACTCCCCTATACATAAGGTAGAAGCGCGGTCAGGCTGGGAGTCTGTAGAAGCCAGGAGAGCTGGTGCAGGCTTGTAATAATCACACCACGTGGTCACTGGTGAGAGGACGGTGAGTTTGAGGGCAGCCTGAGCTACATAGCAAGACCCTGTCTAGAGAAAGCCAGTCTGGTCACAGGGAGCTGGGGCCAGGGATGCTGAATTCCTTGCATTCCAGACAGTTTTCTAATTCAGCGCTGGATACAGGAAAGCCACCAAGGTCCTCTCTCAGGAAAGCCCATACTGCACTAGGGCTAGCAGCAACAGCCCTGTTTCTCAGCGTGTGTTCTGCCTCAAGACCAGAAGAGTGCTACAATCTTCAAGGAAACTGCTATTATTCCCAAACCCGGCTGTACTAGCCCACAAGCCGGGCGCTGGGGGGGGGGGGGGTTGCTGGCTCCCCACAGGCTCCTTCTGCCCTGTGGAGACACGATTGGGTCGTCTAGGGTAAGCAGCCGAAGTGAGTGGAGTGTGGAACGCTAAGCATGGAGCCAGCAGGCCAGACAGCTGCTGTTTGGTTTGGGCTTGACTAAGTTATTAATTGAAAGTTGGCACAAATACAAACTTCCTATTTCGTTTACTTCTCCCAAACAAACAAGGTTGGGCAAGAGCGCTTTCCTTCAACACCTTCTTCCTCTCCAGGGAGGTCTCAGAGGCAGCCATAAAGGTGGCTGGTCCTGGCAGACAGGATCTTGACCGTTCACAAAGCAAGTCTAGGCTGGTTGTGTGAATGGCACAGCCACTCACAACAAGGACTGAGCGGTGAGTTCAGATGGGAGAAAGGAGAAATCACCAGGAAGCGTCAACGGTCACCTATATCATCCTTACGCTTAAGAGAACACAAGATAAAGAGGTTTAGTCCCTTTCCCACTGTTATAACAAAACCCTTGAGGCTGGGTAAATTATAGAGAAGAGACGGTTCTGGAGGTCCGGAGAGGATCACTTTGGGGGTGGTGTAACACACTGAGAGTATTGGGGGAAGAGTTTCCCTCTGAGAGAGGGGAGGTGCCAGGCTTGCTCTCACAATAACTAACTCACTCTTAATAACTAATTAACTCTTTAGTCACCTCACCAGAGTAGAACCCTCCCAAGTCCCTCTGAAAGGCTGCACATTGAAGCTACAACAGAAAACACAACTGAAATGCACGCAATAAAAACTCACCAAGAGACAGCTGATGCCTGGGTCAACTTACATCCAGGTCTGGTATTTAAACTAGAATAGCCAACTTTTCCCAATTCGTATCTATTACTTTTTAAAAAATTTTTTTCCTCTTATGGTAGAGATAGACCCCAGGTCATTTTCATGCTAGGCAAGTATTCCCGCAGTGAGCCACACCCCAGCCTGTATGCAAAACCCTGGTTTCAGTAAAGAGCTAATTTCCAGACCCCTGTGTGTAGTTAATTTATAGCAAAACGCTCGGAAGGACCCCAGGAGAGCCCTGCCTTCAGGTGGGAAGCACAGGTCATGACAGAGAGCAGCTGTTGGTGTAGGGATTTTCATTCAGGGGAACCAGCCTGGGTCAGGAGCTGACTTCTCAGAGAAGTGGTGAGGGAGGCTCACTGGGGGAGCCTCTGGCCATGTTTTTAACTGTGTGCATTTCAGCTGTGTTTTCTCAGGTCGCACCACAGTCACTTCTCTGGAAGGAATTTTTCTGTCGAAATTTTTGACTGAAGTCCTGGAATCTAAGGTGCACCGAGGAGGATGCTGGATGCCAGGTGTGGGGCTCGTGCCTGGACTCTCACTCAGTGCTTGGGGCAGTGCGGAACAATTGCCATGCAGCCTAGGCTAGCCTGGTTTACACAGGGAATTCCAGGCCAGCCTGGGACAGTGTGAGACCCTATCTCAAAAAAAAAAAAAAAAAAAAAAAAGGAGAAGGAAGAGGTCACATGGAGTTGTGTGTGTGTGTAAACACTTCATGTATGTGCATGTGTGTGTTCATATGCAGGTCAGTGGCTAACATCAGATGTATTCTTCAGTTACATCCTCCATCTCAGTTTCTGAGACAGTCTCTCCCTGACCCTGAAGTGCACCGATTGGCTGGATTGACTCCTGTCTCTGCCTCCTACACTGAGAGCTGAAAATCCAGCCCATTGGCCTCTCCTCACGCTCTGACAGAAAGCACTTACTGACTGAGCCATCTTCCCCACCCATGAGTTTGTTTTTTGGGGGGGGTTAGTGTTGTTTTGGTTTGTTGGTTCTGCTCTGTTTTGTTTCCAAAGGTCCATACCCAGAACTCCCAGGTCTGTGGTTGCTGACAAAACTTGAGGGCAGTGTGCAAAGCTGGCTTCTGTGTGTGCCGAAGGGTGGCTCCTGAGCTGTGGCTCAGTCACGTGGCAACTGCAGTCTTCTCCACTCATTGGGGTTTGGCTAAGGGTAAAAACTGAATTCCTGTCCATGTTGTATCTGGTCCGTCCTCCTGGCCTCCCTGAGTGAACTCCCATCCCTGTGTGAGGTTCTTATAGCTTATGAAGCGGCTGGAGAAATGAAACATCCTCAAGGGAAGGGTTAGACAAATCTCCAGCTGCTCCAAGCCAGAAAGGTGCCTCAGTGCCCATCTCCCAAGGACTTCCACCCAGCACACACAAAGAACACTGTGAGCCTGCAATTTAAAGCCAAAAGTCTAAACGCTGGATGTGGTGGCACATACCTGTAATCTTGTCCCCTTGGAGGGTGAGACAGGACTACAGGTTCAAAGCCAGAGTGGACTACATAGTGCGATTCTGTCTCAAGTGAACAAAGTTCTACAACCAGCAATCTCATGGATATTTTTGTACTAGTTTATTTGCGTGTGTATTATAGGGGTGGTGCCTGTGTGGTGGTCAGACGACAAGTCGTAAGAGTCAGTTCTCTCCTTCTACCGTGTGAGTTCTGGGGATACAACTCAAGCCACAGGTTTGTGGGGGACACTTGTACCTGCCGAACCATCCCACTGGCCCAGAAAAGCTTCATTAAAACCATGTTAACTTAAAATTTTGTTAAAAAAAAATAAAACCACATTAAGATATCTTTTTATTCACTGAGATGGTTTGCTCTGATTGCTGGCAAAGATGTGGCCAAGGGAACTGATACAATCTGGAGTGGTGCAGCCATATTGATTGGTGGTTGCCTGTGGTGTAGGTAGGCTTACAATGGTAACATAATCTGAAACTTAAAAGTACCTCAAGGCCCATGTGCTGAAGGGCTGGTCCTTTGAAGGTGGCTCTGCTGTCAAAGGGCAGAGCCTACGAGAGGTGGAGCCTATGCAAGAACTAAGGCCCCCACAACGTGAGGGGCCAGACGTTGAGAGTCTGGCCTTCCTCGCCTTCTCTTCCTGTGCCCTACACACTCTAAGGTAAGCAGTTTCCCCTGCCAACTGTCTCCCAAACAGTGTGCGGTATTGTCACAGGCTCAAACCTCAGAAACCTGTAAGTTGCCTACCTCAAATATTTCATTACAGTGACAGAGAGCCGACTACCAAAAATATGATTCACAGATTCCACTTTTAGTCCACAAAGAAATAAGCACATTTCTCACAATAAGACTTGTATACAAATCTTCACAGAGGCTTTATTCCTAAAAGTCAAGACCCTCGAGGCATAATCCCCAACAAGTCCATTGTCCATTAACAGGTGAATGAAAAACCTGGCGCGTCCACCTGATGAAAACCACTAACCATTCACTGGTTTTAAAAAAGACTCCCTGTTGTGTAATCGTGTGTGTGACTCTCAGACACATTACAATGAGAACAAAAAAAAAACAAAACAAAACAAAACAAAAAACAGTTGTCTGGAGAGTTGTCACAGATGACTCCACATGCATAAAGTTCCACAGATGGCAAAACTCGTCTCTCACAGCAGATTTTCTTGTTTTTAAATTATGACTCCACCATACTCAAATAACTCTTTAGTCATCCTTTAAAAAAAAAAAAAACAGCCGGGCGTGGTGGCGCACGCCTTTAATCCCAGCACTCGGGAGGCAGAGGCAGGCGGATCGCTGTGAGTTCGAGGCCAGCCTGGTCTACAAAGTGAGTCCAACAACAAACCTATTCTTTCAGTGTTAGGCCACTGGGTAAAGCGCTTGTCACCTGATGACCTGAGGGTTTCTTTCTTTTTTTTTTAATGCTATTTGATGTGAGTGTATATGGGTATGGAGGTCAGGAGGAGGCATCGGGTTCCCCGGAACTGGAGCTGTGAGAGCCTGTGAGCCACCATGTTGGTCTTGGGAACTGAACCCAGGTCCTCTGTAAGAGACACAAGTGATCTCTACCACTGAGCCATCTCTGCAGCCACTCCACCTGAGCTTTATTTCTGCCATCCTTATACGGCTGGAAGGAGAGACCTGGCTTCAAAGAGCTGTCCTCTGACCCTATATGTGCTCCCAAACCACACACACACACACACACACACACACACACACACACACACCTATTATTATTAATTTTAAAAATTAAATAAAAACATTAAAATCTTTAACTTTTGACACTGCCAGTGTACCAATTTTTAAAAAATGACTCCCTCAAAATTTACCCCAGGATAATGGGGGAACCAATGAGTTTATTGGGTTTCCTTATAAAGTATGAACTAGGGCCTCCTCGTAGGGGCCACACCACAAAGTCTTCACCCTGCATGGCCTTCCCCACAGCCACATAGAGTTCTCTTAGCCTTCCCAGCCTATACAGTCTAGAACTTCCAGAGACCAGAAGCCATGTGCAGAAAGGGCAGAACTGAACACACTTGGAGAAGCAACTAGAATCTCCTGGGAGGGTCAAATGACCTGCCTCAGCCCTCCTCAGCCCTCCTCAGGTCTCCTCACCACTCCTCAGCCCTTCTCAGTCCTCCTCACCCCCTCTTCACCCCTCCTTAGCCCTCCTCAGCCCTCCTCAGCCCTCCTCAGCCCTCCTCACCACTCCTTAGCCCTCCTCAGCCCTCCTCAGGCCTCCTCACCACTCCTTAGCCCTCCTCAGCCCTCCTCAGCCCTCCTCACCACTCCTCACCACTCCTTAGCCCTCCTCAGCCCTCCTCAGCCCTCCTCAGGCCTCCTCACCACTCCTTAGCCCTCCTCAGCCCTCCTCAGCCCTCCTCAGGCCTCCTCACCACTCCTTAGCCCTCCTCAGCCCTCCTCAGCCCTCCTCAGCCCTCCTCACCACTCCTTAGCCCTCCTCAGCCCTCCTCAGCCCTCCTTAGCCCTCCTCAGCCCTCCTCACCCCTCCTCACCTCTCCTCGCCCCTCCTTGCCCCTTCTCAGCCCTCCTCCACTGAGGGAACTCTAGACAAGCAGGGTTTTCTGCTCTTTCATGAGGACTGCAGAGTATTCACACTGAACAGTTTCAAATCTATTTTAAATTTGATTCATGCTACTTATTCACATATGCTTGCCCAGAGCTGGACATAGAACACTGGCTTCAAGTTACTGGAGGTCCCGGCTTACTCGTTTCATGGCAACTCAAATTTGTCAAAGGCATAGGATCTCGGGGCCGTGTACTAATCTGTATGTTATCACAGTCATGAAATTTATTTTCATAGGGTTCAAGTTTTATGATGTTATGATTAGTTTTATAAACTGGTAGGATATATTCACATACGCATCTGTATTTGTTGTCCTTTTAGTATTCCTGGCATTCCTGTGCATTGGGCTAAGATCTTATTCCTTCTGACTGAAAAAATAGTCCTTTTAGTATAGTACAGTTTGTTGATTGAAAAAAAAAATCTTAATTTGATCCTGAATTTTGAATGCTTTTTTCTGTAGCTATTGTATTTTGTGTTGGCAACTATTTTCTTTTATTGTTTAAAATAAGTAACTGCATTCTCTTTGTTTCTTGCCTTCAGTTGATCCTATGAATTATTTTAAAATAGCATAAAATGCTTCAGTTTGACAATGCAATGGAAATTATATTTATATTAGTTCAGCACACACCAGCTCAATCGACAATCCTGTAAGCACAGCAGCAACATATGGGAAATTAATTTCAGAATTCACTGAGCAATCAAAATCATTTCCTGACTTCTGAGATTTGTACACTAAGGCCCAGTAAAGATGAGTCTTAACATTAGTTACTCTTCTCATTGCTAGGACAAAATGCCTGATGCTTTAGGCAGGGAAGGCTTAGTTCAGCTCAGAGTTTGAGAGGGACACAGTGGATCACAGTGAAAAGGCATGGATGGCGCCAGGATGTGACGGCAGCTGGTTTTATTGCACCCACAGATCAGGAAGCAGGGAGTTCTCAACTGACATTCTTGTAAAAGCAATTTGTATTCTCCTGGCTCAGCTGTTGTGTAGGAGGCTTACTACCGCCTCCTGCTAACCTAGGCCTGGTCCTGGAAGCTTCTAGCCTCCGTACAATCTAACCTAGGCCTACAATGTTTTCAGTCTCTGACACTTACTGCTCAATAAGCTCACCCTTACTTGTTCTTTCTGAGCTCTGGGCTGGCTGGTTCCACTCAGCTGTTCTGGCTCAAACTCTTCTCCCAGCTGACTTCTTTAATCTGGCTTTTCTCGAATTGCTCTGCTTGGCCTCAAACTGACTCAGCAATCTGCTATAATCTTCTGGCTCCTTCTCATTTTCTGGCTTATTCCATCTTCATCTGAGTTCTCTCTCTGCAACCCATCTCTCCTTTACTATCCTGGTAAAACTGCCTCCTCTCTTTGTAAAACTGCCTCTTAAGTAGCTTCCTTTTCTGCTCTCTTCTCGTTATTTGAGTATGGTAGAGTTATAATTTAAAAACAAGAAAATTCTAAAATAATGGAGTACCAAAAGAAAAGTATAAACAGTACAGATAAACAGAAAGCAAACAATAGGTAGTGACTAGAAACCAAATGCATTGTAATTGTACCACATGTTGAAAGATAAGAGAAACAGGGCTTTTAAGATCTCTATAAATGGCACATTATTAGCCAGGAATCAGCATTTAGAAAGAAAGAGAAAAAGAAAGGAAGGAAGGAAGGAAGGAAGGAAGGAAGGAAGGAAGAGCGAGCAGCTGAGCTGGGAAGGTAGCTCAGCTCAGTTGGTCGCGTCTTGCTGAGTCAGCATGAAACCCTAGGCTGGAGCCCTAACTCAGGATAAATTGGCCACAGTGGCATGTGCCTGTGATCACAGCAATCTTAGCAACCAGGAGTTGGGGGACCAGCCTGGGCTACAGAGACCTTGTCTCAACAACAACAACAGCAACAACTAGAACAACAAAAGGCCTTTGAGATGCCCAGCACGTAAATCTGTCAAGCTGATGGCCTGAGTTGATCCCTAGAATCCAAATGGTGGAAGAAGAGAACCAACTCCCATAAGCTATACTCTTGCCTACACAGCACACACACACACACACACACACACACACACACACACACACACACACACACACGTAAATTTACAAGAAGCAGCAGCTAAGAACTTTATATCATTTTCCCCCAGATGCCCATCCAGCCGAGTGTTCACCCGCCGTCCCTGCCCTTCCACCACAAAACAAAAAGACTGTCTGTCCAGTCCACCCATCTGAAAGGGCGTCACATGTTGCTTTTTAAAACCAAATTCATCTCATTTCCTCATTGACTCTCACAGCTCACAGCAGAGGTAAACAAGACCCGGAAAGGTAATTACAAAACGGTGAACACAGAAAGGAAATTCTGGGGCGGTTTAAGACACACCTGGGCAGGAATGGTGACTCAGATCCAACAGCCAGCATCCCTGGTTCCAAGACAGGCATGTTTATGTGATGCAACCACACAGCTTCTGATAGACTGACCTCGATAAATGTAATGCCAACAGCCAGAAAAATAGAACAGGAATCATTCGTTCAAGCAGTCCCATTGTTTATCACCCAGAGAAAACTTCTCCCCAGCCGGCAGCGCACCAGCGCTCTCGTACTTCAGGAAACACTTTTCTGCCACTATGTACTAACGTAGCTTGTTTGTGTGTGAACAGAATTCTGTTTGTAAACAAATTCAGGCTGGCTTTACACACACAGCAATTCTTCTGCCTCTACCCACAAGTGCCTAGTTTGCAGGCCTGCATCATCACGCCCAGCTGAGACCAAGATATTTAGAGGTTCCTTTGTAGTGAACATCTGCTCACCTTCTGGTGACATGCTTTGAGCAGTGGTGATTTACCCAGCTTTGTGTGTAGAATAGTCCTTGCAAAAGTTCTTGCCATAGTAAACACATTAAGATGGCTGAACAGAGAGGAAAAAGCTGTGTCCCTATGGGACAGAAGCTCAGAGCTATCCTAAACATGGAAATGAAGGAGAATCCCAAAAGTCAGACAGCTACTGGTGCTGTCACATGTGTGTTTTCATATGTATGCGTGTGTGTGTGTGTGTGTGTGTGTGTGTGTGTGTGTGTGTGTGTAGCATGGGTGTAATTATGTGAGCCTTGTTCCAAACCAACAATGTTTTTTCAGGCATATTATTTTCTTAAGATTTCTTTTTATTATTTGTGTGTGTGTGTGTGTGTGTGTGTGTGTGTGTGTACCAATGTTGGGGGCCTTGCAGACAGCAGTAGCCTCAATGGTTGCAACTTCAAGTCTCCCTTAGAGTTTCATAGCCATGACAGGCTCTTCCTGAAGAACGAGAAGGACTGTGAAAAAGTCAGAGCCACATCCTGAGACTAAAGCCCTAGGGGATCGCCAAAGCCTGAATAGCAACGCCTAAAACCAGGAATCTACCAGTGACCTACTGTTGGAAGCTAGTGCAATTCAGAGTCTCTGCACATGCCCACACACAGTTCCAAATCACTGAGCAACTTTAAAAAATTACTAGACATGCAAAAAGCAAATAAACAGACAAGGAAACCCAGAGTGGAGACCACAGAAACCTGCGGATACATACGCCAGAGACTGAAGTCATTGGAGAAGCGGCTGAAACCAACCATCAGATACGGTGGAGGGCATGTAAGAAGGGATGGGAGGACGGAGAAATGTGGGAGCACTGTTACAGACCTGAAAATATGCTTCTGGGGCTAAGGAGCCATTGGCTAGGCTGAGCTGGGACTGTGCAGCAGCGAGAGTACTGTGAACCTTAAAGCGTGTCAGGAGCAACGTGCAGGCCTTGTGATGCCAACGCTGGGGGCTGGGGCAGGACGGCAAGTGTGAGGACAACTTGGCTTACATGGGCAGGGGGAGATCACTTCACTTCTTGAAGCACAAAGAGAAAAGAAAGTTTTAAACATTGAGTGGAGGTGGGACATGGGAGTGCACACATGTAATCTTAGCAATTGGGAGGTGGAGAGGTAGGAAGATCAGAAGTTCAAAGTCACCCCTAGCTTCCTAGCAAGTTCTAGACTAGTCTGGATACACACACACATACATACATACATACATACATACATACATACATACATACATACATACATACATACCAGGGCTAGGGCATTGGCTTACTTAGCAAGGTGCTAGCTGCTCATATCTTGGGGTCCTGGGTGAATGGCAGGCACTGCAGTTTGTATCTCTAAGTAGGCAGTTGGAATCCTTGGAGCTTATTAACCAGGTCATTGGCTTTCAGGTTTTAAAAACTGGGTCATTCTCCATTAGCTCCCTCTGCCTCCTCCTTGTGATTCAGGATGTGAGGACTCAGCTGTTCTCTCTCGCCACCATATTTTCCCTTTGTCATCATGGCTTCCGGCCCTTGGTCACACTGGTTTATCAGACAACAGAAAAGTAAGTAATGTCCTATGCTAGTTGTATTGTTGCTGTGACCAAAATAGCTAACAAACAATTTAAAAGAAGGAGTTTTGTTTTGTTTTGTTTCAAATTCTTGCTTCCGGTTTCAGAGAATTCAGTCCACGGCTGTTTGGCCCATATGCTTGCGTAAAACATCATGGTAACTGGAGTGTGTGGCAGGGGCTGTCACCTCATGGTGCCAGAGACAGAGTTAAAAAGCACCCTGGAACAAGATACTCCCAAGGCCAACCCCTAGTGACCCATTTCCTCCAGCAAGGTCCCTCCTAATGTTTCCAGAACTTTCCAGATAATGTCACTTAACTGGTACCTATGCCCCAGACACATGAGTTTACAGAAGGATACTTTTTGTTCAAGCCACGGCTCACACCTTCTGTAATATCCACTGTGGGAAGGCAGGAAAGGAAGCTGCATGTAGGCCAAAGCTAACTAAGTTTTGTTGTTGGTTTTTTGTTGTTGTTGTTGTTGTTGTTGTTGTTTGTTTATTTGTGTGTTTGAGACAAGGTCTTACTATGTTACTCTGGCTGGTCTCAAACTCACAGAGATGTGCCTGCCACTGAGTGCTAGGGCCTGAGATTAAAGACATGCCCCACCCCACCCAGCTTTATCAAAGTTAACTAACAAAATGTTTGGAGATATGATCTAAGACCCTCTTTGCATGTTTTGAATATCCAAGTTTTTCCTGCACTGTCAAAATATTACCTGTGGTCAACCTGTCAGCAACGTGCACCATCAGTGGATTGTAAAGGAGAAAACACAGTTCAACTAATCCAACTACTTCAGAGAGAGAAGAGGGGACGGAGTCGCAGACCTATGAAGAAATGCAGAACATTCAAAGAATTGGGGAAGTTAATTCAACGCAGCCCTGTCTGCCCTGAAAGGGTTAATAAGAACCTGCCCAGAGTGCCCAGCAAGGTGCAGGTCACTCAGCTGTCTAGTGTCTAAGGGTTGTCATCTTAACTATGATAATGACAGTGGCTCTGACACTTGGCCACCTGCAGAGTTCAGATGGTTTGTGTCTCCCCCGCCCCTTCCCCCGCCCCCTGCCCCACATCACCATAGAAAAAAAGTTGTCTCAATTCCTAGCATCCCATGAGTTGCTGGTTCAGCTTTCAAAGACCAACACACATCCACTGTAAGCTTTTCTGTTCAAATCATTTTCTCAGTAAGAAGTAAAGACCCCGTCCTCCAGGTCCCACAGTAAGCTAGGTCTCTGCTTCCCGGGAGTATGAAGCTGCAGCCAAAAGCATCTTTTCCTAGTTGAACTTGATATAAGACGGTTCCAAAAGGGGACACTGTTCACAGTCCTCAGTCCACCGTCCCTGTTTCCTCCTCCCAGAAGGAAGGGGCCCACGCTAGAAGCCACACAGCAGGGCTCTGAGGTGTGTTACTTAATACCAGAAGGACCAGAGAAGATCTGATTGACAGCACAGAAGTGACACTGAGAACCCAGTGTGAGACTTCAAAAGGCAAGTCTTGAATCAGTCTGAGAAAGGGCTCAGTACGGGAGGGGTGGAGGCACTTGCCCAGCATGCACAAGGCCTTGGGTTTGAGACCCCAGAAGGAAGGAGAGAACGGAGGTCGTCCTGAGTCACCGTTGTCTAAGATCACATGGGCACCCAGGGGACAGGAAGAACCTGCTCTCCAGAGAGTTCCAGAGAGCTCTTGGTGGCTGGTGCAACTGCAGGAGCTGGCATTCCCGGCCTTGCCCCTGCAGAGTCTGATTTAGGGGGCCTAGGGGCCCCTACAGAGTCTTATTTGGGGAGTCTTATTTGGGGAGTCTGGGGCTGAAGAATCTGTGTTGTCCAGATGTGTTGAATATCCTCAAGGTAGCATCCTAAGCCTTGCTTTGTACATTTCTTCTCTGAGTCTCTGAGGTGAGAGTGTATTTACAATAGCAGGAAGGCGAGGCCTGTGCAAGGGATTGGCCCTAGTAGGAGGAGCCCACTGCCTGGCGGGTCGTGCCTTCAGACCAGTTGTGAACGACAATTTCCTCTTTAGAAAAAAATTATACGCTTGATTTAGCCCAATGTTTTAAACTAGCTCTTTAATCCATATATAAATAATATGGTATTTTATGTCCTTTCAGTTTACCTTCTTTTCTCTTACTGGGGTACCTGATAACCAGTGCATCTACGACGTGATGATGGCCTAACGACACTGCGCTTCGCTGCTCACACAGCACTGGGGAGCTTGCTGATATTTTTGTGCTGGAATTGGCAGAAATTTGGGTTTCCTCATGTTTCTCATGTTAATTTTTTGCTTATAATTGGATTTGGGGGTGAGTGTTACCAACCTTTACAAATTTACTCCAGAATTGGAACACAAGATTAAAATTAAACATTTCAGGAATGTTAATACAAGGCCCCAGAGATGCCTCTTGGGCCCAGCTTTGTTGTGGCATTTGTTTTGTGTATGTGTGTGTTTTGAAACAGGGTTTGTATAGCCCAGTCTGGCCTTAAATCTTGATCTTCTTGCCTCCATCCCCCTAATTCTGGAGCTACAGGGTGCACCACAGCATCTGGCCATGACTCCTTGTTTTGTTTTTAATAGATAAAGAACCATACCAAAGTTTTTAAATTTTTTTGTTTTCTAGAATGAATTTTCAGAAATACATTTTCTATGAAACCATTTCTCCCAGCCTGTTGCATCTAATTAGCACATGTACGTTGTTTGCAACATTGTCTTACCTTTGGATGACAGAATTTGGGGCTGACTTAGGGGAATGTGTGACACTGATAAGCCTTTACTGTCTTTGGGCCCCTCTTTTCACACTGCCTGGCTCTATTTGTATTTGAGGTACTTTCCTACCCTTTGAAGAATAGCTTTAAATTCTATTGCTACTTAAGGAATGCCGTGTAAGACCAAAAGGTTCATGGGCATTACAATAGTGACACTCTGACTTCAGGGACAGACATGACTAATCCTGGGAAAGGACTTCCTAGTGCTGCGTGTGACACAGTACAGGGACATTAGCTCAGCGTGTTGTTTGTTTCATCTGTTGAATCAGGCATCAGATAGAACTCAGAGTGCAGGGAAGGCCTTCCCCATTTCAATATGTCTGAATCCTTGTTTGAACTTCCAGAGTCATCTCCTCCTGGCGGTGTCTCTCTGCCAACCGATGGATGCTCCACTTGAACGGTGCCTTCCTTCTGTCCAGCAGCAGGGGTGTAGTGGATGCAAACATATTTTTGTTTTGATCCCAAGTGTGGGACGTGAAACAGACCTGTGTGAGGGTTTGTGGTGTTTTTCTACTGGAAACAGACTTGTGATAGAACAGGTGATGTTTGTCCATTAGAAGAGGAACCACCTCTTGTGGGGGCGTGGTCTTTGCCAACTGATAAACATCCTAGTACAGACTCATATATATATAGTGTGTGTGTGTGTGTGTGTGTGTATGTGTGTGTGTGTGTGTATACATATATATATATAATATATATACTTCACTGAGGTACTCATCACCCCCAGGTGACTGATGCATCACCTCAGTTCCTAGAATTTAAACAAGGTAGATTCTCAACAAGCACTTGTTGAACAAACTGATGACTAGTGTCTCAACTTCTGGCCACTCCTGGTAATGACTGTCTTGGAAATGTGGATCCAAAACAGAAAACACACACACACACACACACACACACACACACACACACACACACGACAGATAGATGATAGATGATAGATATGTCTCTCTTAAAGGCATAGGAAATATAAAATAAGACTGCAAGGATAGGGATGTGTGCTCTGACATACCATCAAACAAAGGTTCTCTCAACAACCAGGCTACATGAAAAATCTCAGGAAGCAGGGCTAATCCCAGCACTCGGAGGCAGAGGCAGGCAGTCTCCATGAGTTTGAGGTCAGCCTGGTCAACAAAGTGAGTCCAGGACAGCCAAGGCTACACAGAGAAACCCTGTCTTGAAAAAACAAAAACAAGCCAGGCGGTGGTGGCACATGCCTTTAATCCTAGCACTCAGGAGGCAGAGGCAGGCAGGATCGCTGTGAGTTCAAGGCCAGCCTGGTCTACAAAGTGAGTCTAGGACAGTCAGGACTAAAAGAGAAACCCTGTCTCAAAAAAAAAAAAAAAAATAGAGAAAAAAAAAAAAAAAAAAAACCCTCAGGAGCCAAAATGACAAGGGTCTCAAGTGCCAAAGACAGACAATGCTGGCCTCCCTAAATCACAGCTACAGACTATTAAAACATACATTCCTGAGCTTATAAAGCCACTAATGAATTTTAAAGCCTCAATGGTCACCTTCATGCCAGTTACTACTAACTCACGCAGGTAAATTAAAGGAATCAGCTTCTTACCCATTTCTCCTATACTGAGCATACCTCAGGGTGACCATATATTTAAGGAGGACACATTTTACTCTGTGTATTCTTATTAATAAATTGAGAATGGCCAGGGCTGGAGTATAGCTCTTTAGTAGAGCACTGCCTTAGTATCCACATGCCCTGGTTTCATTCCCCAACACAAAGCAAACAAATAAAAAAATAAAAAGAAGGAATGATGGTGGGACTGAGGATGTTGTTCAGTCAGCAAAGTTCTTGCCATGCAAGCTAGAGGACCTGATATTCACCCCCAAGAGCCATGTAAAGCCAGGTGTGCAGGAGGCACACACCTGCAAGTCTAGCACTGGGAGGCAGACACAGGAGGGTCCTTGGGGCTCACTGGCAGGTAATTTAGCCAAATCATGGATCTCTGGGTTCAGTGGTAGACACTGTCTGTAGAAAAAAGATGGAGAAAGATGAAGAAGACAAGTGATGTTGATGCCCGGACCTCTACACACATGTTCAAATAGATGCACGTGTACCGGAGACTTATATATAAGCACACACAGCATACACATGCACACACACACATACACGCACACTGATGAGTGATGTCAATGCCTGGCCTCTATACACATGTACAAATAGATGCGTGTGTACCTGACACATACACATATACATAAGCACATACAGCATACATATGTACAGAGATGGGGGAGAGGAGAGACAGAGACAGAGAGACAGAGAGAGAACATTTTGGAAGTTTAAACATGGCTTGGGCCTGTTGGATAGCAAAGGACTTTGTGTCCCTCCTGACCTCACATACCAGAGCAGCCTCCGCACACTCAGATGTCTCCCAGAAAGGGTTCAGACCTCACTGGGAGCCTGTATTTCTCTTTTTTAACCCCATATATCATTTAGCCTCGAGAAGATGTTCTCTGTCTAAAGGCATCTTCCTGTGAATCTCCTCAAAAGGTCTGAGGGATAAGGCACATATTTAGATTTCACGTATATTTCCCAGCCAGCTTCAGTGATGTAAGAGAGGAGAAATGGAGTTATTTGGAAGAATTATTCAGTTGGGGGGGGGGGGAAGAAATCAGCAAAAATACCTAATGTTGTATGACTTCTCTGAGAACACAAAATTAAAAGGCAGTTTTTCAATAAATAAATAAATACAAGGATCATTTTAATGTTATTATAAAGAATGAAAAAATCCCAAATGAAAACTGAGGAGCCAGATGCTGGGGTGAAAACCTGCTAGCTCACAGAGGCAGGGAAAGCACCCAGCTGACCTTCCTATACCACTCACATCCGGAAGGAAAATGTCAAAAGCCGAAAGCCCAAAGACCAAAAGCTTGCTAGCTCACCTGACATCCCAGGAGGAGAAAGCCAAAAGCTGAAAGCCAAACAACCAATTTCTTCTTCTCCACGCTATCTTAAATACAACTCAAAAGTCCCATCTTTAATCCCTGTCAGCTGGTTTCTTGCTCTGCCTCTTGACCTAGGGCTAACTTTATTAAATCCTGTGTACAGAAAGCTCTTGGATTAAAGGTGTGCGCTAGGGCTGAGACACACCCCAATCACCTGTTTACAATAAACAGAGGGTTGTTGGGTTAAAGGTGTGTGTTAGGGCTGAACCACACCAAACAAGAAACAGATTTTTACAGTTCACAAATCTCCGGGTTCATTGACGGGATCAAATACCCTGCAACAACTTAAGATATTAATGTTATTGGCGTAGGTATGATGACGGCAGCCCTGAGCACTGGTTAGGTGGAAGCCTCAGCTTGGCTGACTGAACACCATGTACCGGCCACCCTCGTGCCAAGGGTAGACAAGGCAGAATTCTAGTCAGGAAAGTGAATCCTCCGTCAGATGGCTTGGAGAGTGGCAGAGAGAAGGTGGTGAGGTGACATTCGCACCTGAACAACTAAAGAACGCAGAAAGTCAAAAGCCAAAAGGAGAAGAGGTGGCTTGTCTCTACTGGATACAGATGAGCTCCCCACCCCACCCCACTCCCACCCCCACCCCACCCTACCCCGCCCTGCCCCCACCCCACCCCATCCCCACCCCTACTCCCACCCCACCCCACCCCCCTTTTCACGAAGGGCCTGGCCTTCCACAGCTCCTGGCTCCCTTCTCTTCTACATCCATTGGCTTTGGGGCAGGAGGGATTTGGGAAGAGAGTGGCTGACGTCCCTGTGACACTGAGAGTCCTATCTACATACAGCCTTCTCTCTGGACAGCTTTAAGTGCTGCCTTTAAAGCTGAGGTGTGGCATTAGCAGACCCGAGTTAACTTTTACCTCAAAATCTGACTCAGCCAGAAGAATCGTGAGAAACAATGGCTGACTAAACCTTCTAGCCTGTGGTCTGTCCCACTCAGACCCAAGACAGGTGAAAGTCACAAACGACAGGTTTCTTGGGGCTGGGGGGGTGTGGCTTGGTGGTGGCACACTGACCTAGCATGCATAGCAGTTTCAGCCCCGACACCACAGTTCCTTTCCTCTTCTTGTTTACTTATCTTGTGGTGTTGGCCCTGAAAAGTGACAGTGACAGGGACAGTGTGATGTCCTGACTTGGAGCTTCACCCCCTCTCCTGCCAGTGAGAGATGAGAAGGACCCACAGCTCTCTCCAGAATCACCCTGACTGTGTGGGGAATCACCCGACAGGGAGCATCTCCTCCAGTGTCGTTAGCAGGGTGGGGCAGCTCACTCACACCACACAGCATATAAACCCATCGATGAGGGGCTGCATGCTGCTGAGGCCACTTCCATACCCCTGTGGCCCTAGCTTTATCCCTCTACCCACAACTGCTTGGCAGAGGGTGGCTGGGAGGAGCCACCACCCAAAATGCACTTGTTCTACATGTACAACTCTTCCTCCACCGCCCTTTCATTTACTCTTTTTGCTTTTGTGTGTGTGTGTTCACACCACAGAACACAGTGTGCCTGTGGAGCTCAGAGACCAGTCTGTGGCAATCAGTTCCCTCCTCCTGCCCTATGGGTCCTTGAGATGAAACTCAGGGTGTCTGCCTTGGCAGCAATCGCCTCCACCTGCTGAGCCGTTCCACAGGCCCCTTGCTGTGTCTTTATCCTCACAATCAATCTTTAGACATATCGTCTGCCTCACTGGCCCATTTGTCTGTTTATGTTTATATTGTTTACCACAATGTAAGGCCTATATGGGCACAGCTTTTCTTTCTTTCTTTTCTTCTTCCTTCCTGCCTTTCTTTTTTTGCTTGTTTTATTTATTGCTCTATTGAGGGAGAGATAAACCTGTTTTTGTTATAATCCCAAGTGTGGGATGGGGAACGATCTTGTGAGAGAACAGGTGATGTTAATCAATTAGAAGGCAAACCACCTCATGCAGCAGCTTGATTGTTGTCTGCTAAAAAGAGCTGTGAACAGACTCTGGGAGGAGATATGTAAGTGAGCCAGAAACTAGAGGCGGGGCTTTGGAGACTTGGGATAGTTTTGGCTGTTCATCACTTCACTTTGAGACGCTCGTAGGGAGAAACCGCTCAAGGGAAGGCTTCGGGGCTCCAGCTCCTGCTGAGGTTCTGGGTTCTGGTTGCTCCAGGTCCCAGCAGAAAAAAATCCTGCTGATTATGCCAGGAGAATCATTCCTCAGAACTGATATCCTTACGGTTTGTTATTGTATTCTTTAGTCCTCTTTTCCTATTGTTTCGGTTAGTCGGGTTATAAGGGATGTACACTCGGTTAATAAGTTTGTAATAAAATATATTTGTTAACAAAATTGAGCCTACACTCTATCTTCAACATTTGAAGTAGGTCTTGACATACAACAGATGTTCGATAGCTTTTAAGTGAATCCACTGAAAGTTAATAAATTTCTAACATGTTGTGACAGCTAATGTGACAGTCTTGGTCTTTCACATGGTTCCCTGTAAGGGCCCACACTCTGACAAGGTCAACTAGAGTCAAGGCCACACCTCGGCTAGGTGCAAAGCCACTAGCTAGCTCTGTCACTGTGTATGACAAGATAATGCGGTCAACGTTAAACACAGGGTACAAGGCAAGGCCATCCCAAAAGCCAGCGTAGTGGTGAAGGTGGCCAAGGCACAGGAGGGCTACTCCCACATACAGTATGCTGCCTGCGTCAGACCTTTGAGCCCGAGTCTACAGGTGGGGTCTTCAAGGTCGCTGACACTTATTCGGGGGACAGAATTGTTCTCTCAGCTCAGTGATGCTCCTGTCTCGGGCTCTTGGGTTCTGCGAGGCTAGGCATGGTGATATACCTATGAGCCCAGTTCCTGTAGGCTGAGGCAGGAGGATCAAGAATTCGGAGTCAATTTAGACTACATAGACCCTGTCTCAAAAATGGTTAGAGTAATCTTGATCCTCTGTTAAAAGCTGAGCAGAAATTGTAAGCACTCCAGTGCTGGCATGTCAAACAGGGCCATTGTGCATGGTCAGCACACACAGACACTGGGTGCTCCGGGAAAAGCACTGGGCGCACCCTCTGTGCTGGTGGAGATTTATGGCTTTGCAACCCCAAGAAAATGATTCAGAAACTAGTCAGGATGATATCTGATTGGGCAGGTCCTTCTGATTAACTCCCTATTGTTTTTTTTTAATAGTAGTAATTTGGAATAGAGAAATCCATCTATGAAGGCCCAGCAGTCTGACTTAGGTATCACAGACCCCAGTCATGATGTGACAAGAGGGACACTTTGTCTCATCTCAAATCAGATGCCAGTCTACTCGTGAGAAAACATCAGATAAACCTAGACTGAGCCTCTTCACAAATGTCAAAAGTTGTGAGATGAAAAGCCAGTTGGAGGAGGCTGGGCAGACAGGAAATGATGTGCAAAGCGTGGTCCTCTCCCAACAGCCCAGGTGGCCGGTCCTTCCGGGATATGGATATGAGGAATGATGCATCTCCTGACCCATCAGAGCAGCCGGGTTCTTCACAGCAGCCCACCGGCTACCAAGCTGGAAGCAGGACGCCCTCCCAGTGTGACATCCCCCTAACACATGTGTTTCCTAAGGTTTGTGTGAGGCTGGGCTCATACAGTCTCCCCTGAAGCTCCACGTTTGACCACATCCTGACTCTTTCTAGCTGCTTCCAGAACCATCTTCCTCAACTTGGGTCTATGCTCCCCTCTATCTGTTCTCAAGTTTGAACTGTCTAATTGTTATTCTCAGGTGAGGGTCAGCGTCTGCTTCCCTATCAATTCCTCATCATGTGTTGTGACAGCTACATATATGGCCATGAGGCCAATCTGCTACTGTCCTATGGATCCCTGTGAGTACCAAAATCCACAGATGTTCAGGTTCCCTACCTAAAGTGGCCCCATATTTGCAAAGAACCCACACACTTCTGTCTGCATACAGTAAGTCAAGCCTATATGGTTCATAAGAGCTAGTGCAATGTAAATGCTATGGAAATGGTTGTCATGTTCTGTAGCTTTGACAATGATGCGGGGGGGGGGGGGGGGAAGTTTGTACATGTTTGTCTTTTGGAACTTTCTGGAATTCTTTTCAAATATTTTTGATCCCCATTTGGCCAAACTCCTTAGATTCTGAACCTGTGGATATTTCTAAATATGCCTGGCTTTCATCCAGGAAGATATGACAACGAAAGTAGAAAACTATAATTTAGACATACGATAAAACCCAATGTTTCCAAGTGGTACCACCTTCTGACCCCCTACAGAAATGCTGGCCAGAATGAGTGAGCACTCCTCGGGCCTCACTCATGCAGCCTTGGACCCAGCAGTGCACATAGCTAGCCCTTCCTGGTCCCTCATGGCTCGTTAATGCCAAGAGCCAGACATATTACAAGTGGGACCTACCTGTGCCTCATGCCTAGGTCATATGGTGCTCAAGCATGGCCTGGGGACTGTGTGGCTTTCAGGACTAAGGTGGCTCTTAGAACAAAGCTATGACTCTGCAAGAGCACCGGGAAGTGCCTTGAGGGGAGGGTGTTGGAGCCTCAGCTGCAGGGAGGTGCAAGGGCCCCCCTTTTTCTGGATGAAGCAATGAGATCAGGTAGGGTGAGAGACTGAGTCATCAGAGCTGAAAGATTATCTGAGGCAAAGAGGACAAGGCCTTTCAAGATTCCACACTTCCTTTCCGTCTTGGTCACATCATCTTCCCTGTGACATCTCCAACACAGGACATTCAGCTCTCCTGCCCTGCCTCTCACTTTCTGACCTTGAACAAGGCATGTCTAGCACATTTGCAGCCATGGCAGACAGCTCCTACTTGCAAGCATCCCCGGTGCATCGCATGCCAGCCTTATAGCAAGCTTGCATCCAGTCTGGTCCTCTCTGTTGTCAGAGTGAATTCATAAGAGCCTGGCCCAATCCAGTGCTGAGGAGAGAGAGGTCTAACCATTACCATGATCCAGGGGCGCTTCGTGATCAGGCTGGTTGGGGCCTCTCTGTGGAGCTCTGACCTGGCCACAGTGAGCTGAGCCAGTCTAAGCGTAGCCTGTTCTGACCCCATGGTCTTCCTCTGCTGGGAGGTGCTGGCTGTTATTCATGGAGGCTCACAGCCATGTCCTCGAAGCCTCCCTTGCAGGGCCTCTCAGTGTTACCAACGTTCCATCATGTGCATGAGCCCTTGAGGCACTGAGTCTGCTTCATGGTTACTTTTTTGTTTCATGGTAACCCCAGATCCTCAGCCATTTGGTATGTGCTGAGGACACAGGGGTGTGCTGATTGAGGCTCACAAGCTAACAAACGTGACCCCTTCCACGTGGAGGTTCCTAATGGGGGTCACTGCTTTCCATACCACAGCCTCCATGCTGAGGAAAGGCAGGATCACATGACACTGAGATCCTCACCACCCAAAACTGCAAGGCCAGTGCCTTGCCGGAACTATTGGGGAGCCCTGTGATGGCGTCCAGTAACCAGAGTTGCCGTGGAGAGTCACATGCACTGGGGTTCTCAGAGTGTTCTGGAAACTTGTGGCAGAAACAAACTTCATGTTGAAGGAGGTTCTAGAAATGACAGTTAAAGCAGGTGTCTCCTCTGCTAAATTCTGCATCATCTCATTTATCACAGACATGGAATCCTCACGGGACTGGGCAGCCTACAGTGCTTCTTAAACATGTCTGACCAGAGAATCACAGAGTACCACTGAAGTAGTTTGGGAAAGCACTGGCCCAAACTAGAGGACTATTCATTCATTCGCAGTTCATTCATTCAGTGTGTGTATGTATGTAGAAACAGACGGTCCTTGTAGAATCAAGGCTTTTATTCAGAATAAGTGCTAGCAAACTGAAGGTGATTGCTTCATAACGCAGGGTCACAGGACGCTCAGAGGGAGATTAGAAAATGATTACAAAAATACATTTGAAGTAGATTAAAATACCGGGAAACTGCAGTCATCGCCTGGAAACGCATGTACAATCACACTGGAAAGAAAAGGTGAAAAGCTCCCACCTGTTTGCTCAGGTGGAAGGAAACCCAGGCCTCTGGACCCCAGCAGTGCTTTGGTACCCTGGTGCTGGGTTAGGCAGGAGTGACCAAAAGACACTTCTTGGCGTCTACAGCTGCCCATGGTGAAACACGCAGAGAAGCAGACCTGGTCTTCAGGCCAGTTTCCTGGGCTTCTCGATGCTGCACAGGGATTGGACCAAGAGCTTCTCGTCTCCCCCACACAGAGCCTTCCAGGAAGGAGTGGTGGTGGCATCACGAGAAATTTACTGGGGCTGCGCCTGCTGCTTCAGTTTGGCGAGTCTCATGAGACAGTCATCTCTCCACTGCCTTCTGGCAGCTAAGTGCTCTGGATCATCAGGAACCTTCGTGCACATGTCCTGGGAGGACGGGGGAAGAAAACCAGAGAACACATGTACAGGAAATATTCTGCCAGGAGTGTTACTGTCTCTCCTGTGTATACCACTTCCAAACCCCACAGTTAGCGTAATCCCCAGCTCTCCCGAGAGCCCCAAGACAAGTCAAAATGAGCACTGGTCACCATCACTTTGCCCTTAAGGTATCCTAGAGACCAGGGTGCAACCATGGGCAGTCAGGAAAAACCTGCCTTCAGAATCAAGAGTCAAGACTGTAGCTACTGGCAACGCCCCACCCAGAGGTAGTGGCACAATGGCAAGTGTGACAGCTTGCATGCTCCTGGGCAGTCCATATACCTGGTTAACTTTCTCCACTGTGGCCCCTGAGAACTCTGGAACAGGTCCAAACGTCTTGAGGACACGCTTCATTCCTTCACTGTATCTGTCACAGTAGCTTACCATACCTGAAATGGCATGGAAACCGGAACCCACACGTCAGCATGAACATTCTGTTAACTCCAAACCGAGGCCTGTGCCGAAGGTTCTGCCCTGGGAAGAGGGTCTACAGAGGCAGGAGGTGACCTCTGGCTCAAGCAAGCAGGACACCCCTGCCCCCACCATGAGTCACTATTATAGCTTTCTGGAAACTAAAACCCTAAAGAACACTAGCACCCTTGGGCCTGTCACGTGTCCTGCACCAGTGCATCTCTCAGGGGTCCTCGGTCAGTGCCTCTCAGGGGTCCTCAGTCAGTGCATCTCAGGGGTCCTCAGTCAGTGCACCTCAGGGGTCCTCAGTCAGTGCATCTCAGGGGTCCTCAGTCAGTGCACCTCAGGGGTCCTCAGTCAGTGCATCTCAGGGGTCCCTCACCCTCCTTTTTTGAGACAGAGTTTCACTTTGTTGCTCACCATAGCTTTAAACTCATGGTAATCCTCTTGCCTCAGCCTCCCAAGTGCTGGCACGACAGGCATGAATCATCATGAATGTCTTCCATTCATTATTTATAATCCTCAGATGTCAAAATTCAAGTCCCACCCCCCACCCCCGCCCACTCCTTATCACTCTCTTAAAGCCTTGAGGTCAGGTTATACTTTATCAGGTATTTACGGGAGCTGGTTAGAGCTGCACTGGAGTTGTATTTAGCCCTTGCTGACATTTTCTTAAGGAGGGCTGGAGCCAGGCCAGCCTGCAGCCCTGTGCACAGGCCGCCCCAGCCCAGCCAGGCCGATTAAACTTCCCCACCTCAGGGTTCTGGTAGATGAGGAGGGGTTCACAGTCAGTACAAGCAATGGTAGGGCTGTGTGAGCTGCAGTCAACACTGACAGGAAACCCAGGTAAGCTCTGAAGGAAAGCACAAGCCTAGTCTAGCCTGGGCACCTTTCCAGGGTGTAGCCACCTGTCCCAGGGCACCCCTTCATCCCCTACATGCTGAGCCTTGGGGCTGCAAAGGATAGAGATAAGATGAGCTAGGAGCCAGGCCTAGGAGCCCAGAGGCCAAAGTGTCTGTAAGTCCTGCCTGTGATGCCCTTGGCACATTTCTTTTTCTTTTCTTTTCTTTCTTTTCTTTCTTTCTTTCTTTTTTTTTTTTTTTTTCCCCCATTTTGTGGTGCTGGACTTGAGCCCTAGCACTGATCTGGCTGGACCCCGGGCCCTTGTCCAGTCTTCCAGAGCCACAAAGCCTCAGCAATAGGTCAGTGAACACAAAACTGCAGAATTTGCACAGACCCCAAAGCTTGCTCTCATCTACCCTGCGAAGGCTGTGTTTGATTGATCTAAAACAAAAGCAAGTGCTAGACATTCTTCAAAAAGAAAGACTAACTATGTCTCTGAGGTCTAGTTTTGATTCATCTGCACTGGAAAAGAAACCAATATTGTGTGTGTGTGTGTGTGTGTGTGTGTGTGTGTGTGTGTGTGTGTGTGTGTGTGTGTGTGTGTTGGGACTGGGTCTTACATAATTCAGATTGGCTTCAAACTCACCTTACAGCCAAGGATAGCTTTGAAACATGGTCCCTCCTATTTCTATTTCCCAAATGCTGGGAATTTCTATTTCCCAAATGCCCTCCACACCCAGCTTGAGAAATTGTTTTTGAAGGCTTCTTTGCACATACCCCTACCCTGCCTCAGCTGGAAATGGTTGTCATCGCCACTGAGCAGGTGAGAACACAGAGGTGCACCAAACCATGTGGCTGATGGAAGCTTAGTTGTGCAGCTAACCTGGGAAAGCCAGGTGGGGACTAGCTGACTGTCTTGCTGGCCAGAACCTCTGTTCTTAGAGAATGTATGTCACCGAGGGTGCTTTTAAAAGTAGTTGCTGGGTGGTGATGGTGGGGGTAGCGCATGCCTTTAATCCCAGTACTTGGGAGGCAGAGGCAGGTGGGTCACTGTGAGTTCAAGGCCAGCTTGATTTACAAAGTGAGCCCAGGACAGCCAAGGCTATACAGAGAAACCCTGTCTCAGAAAAAAAAAACAAACGACAACAAACAAACAAAAGGCAACACTGTTCTCTTCAGTATCTCCCCTCCTCCTGGCCTGGCCTCGTGTTTTCTCTCCAACCCAAACAAAATTATCTTTAAGCTTTAAAAAATAACTAAATAATCCTAAAGTATCTGCTCTTGCCTTGGAAAAAAATGGTAGCTTTTAAGACTAAAAACTCCTGGCAGCCTGAGATGGCTGGCTTTATAAAAGCCATGTCAGCAAGACCAAGAAACTTCCTCCCAGGTCCAACCTTGCAGAAGAATGGGAGGCCCTGGGTCCCAGTCAGACCTTCTAGCTTTCTAGCTCCAGGCTCTGGAATGCTCAAAAGCTGAAAACTGCATCCCACCCCCTATTATCATAGTAAGCCAATTAAGCTTTCTTATCATATTGGTTGTGTTTGAAAAATTGTTGTGGCCTCCTTCCTGTCTGCGACCCCACTGATCCTGGAATGCCTGGTGTCACCGGCTTCTGTTTCTATTTGTTTGGGGTTCAAAGCCGTGCTCAGTTCCTTAGCTATCGATTTCTCACAATACCTTCAACTATCTCAGTTCTCTCAAGAAAGAGAAATAAGGCGGTTATCAGGCAGGGGCTACGTCCACTTCAAATGCTTGGCTATGTTCCCCACTCAGAAGGTCTGGCTGAAAAGACATCTGAAACGATCCAAGACCGTTTCAATGATACTTTGAAACTCTTAGCTCACTTGTACGAAGGCGCCCTCTTGGTATCTTCCTCTCCTGCTCAATGGTTTCCCTTCTACACGAAGCCCAGCAGCCATTGGGAGATTCCTTTCCTCCTTGGCTGCTCTTAGCAAGGCTTGCCTTTGAAGAAGACTCAGTTTTTGGACCGATATTGCAGGGTGTGTGTAATGGGTCCACTCCTTAAACCATATATTCACCTGCGGTATGTAAGGCTGAGTCTGGGAAATCCACCTTGAACGTTGACTGTAAAAAGTAGTTTGTTAACTACTTTGGTGGAGACTGACTGAGCTAGTAACGAGGCATCACAGGACATAGGGGGATCACAGGACAAAAGCCAGACTCTGAGAGGCCGGCAGCTCCGATCTACCACGTGACAGGAATTTCCCCTTGACATCTACTAATGGCCCTTTAGCTAACCCAGGGCATGAGCTCTCCCCTCCCGGGTCACCAACAGCAGTTACTAGAAAGTTCTTTCTGTCTCATCACTCACATACAAACCTGTCTGCCTGCCATTTCCAGTCTTTTGTTTTGGCTCCACCCACTCAAAAAACAGGCACATAGCAGGGTGTGGTGATGCACTCATGTAATCCCAACATTGAGAAAGCTGAGGCAGGAGGATGATTTGATGTTTGAGACCAGCTTGGGCTACATAACAAGTATCACCAGAGCTGTCTCCAAATAAAACAAAACAAAACAAAAGGACAGGAACATATTTACTCCCCTCTGGCCTTCCCCCCGACACCCACCCCCAGGAAATCTCGCTTCTCATTATCTCTCATGAAATACAGTCTTGACACTCCAGATAATGTTCCTTTTTTTTCTTTCTATGTCTCTTTTACTACTTAATGAGGGCTCTGTTAAGATACTGTATACAATTATATGATTTTCCGGCAGCAGAGCTGTAAGAAGATAATCAAAGTTACTTGAGGCTCAGCGGAGGGGTGCTTGCCTAGCATGCAGAAAGCTCTAGGCTTGATCCCCGGCAAAACAAAAAGGAAAAATGGAAAAGCAGAAAACATAAACACCATTTCCTGGTGTGTCACATCTGGCTCACGCCCATGGCTTCCAGAATTCAGCAGGAGGGTCATGGGTTTGTGGCTAGCCAGGGCTATGTAGTGGGACAAAAAAAAAAAAAAAAAGAAAGAAAGAAAGAAAAGAAAAGAAAAAAAGTTACTATCACTTTAATGTCAAGAGATAGCTAATGTGTAGGCAGCATCTTCCGGGTTTCGGTGCATTGCTGTATTGGTGTGTTTTAATTTGGTATGGGTTTCATCAGTTACTTGGTCATCTTTGGGTCATTTAAAAATCTGCTTCTCTTATCCTTTCTTTAGAATTACCAGGTCATAATGACTTCCTGGAGCCCTCTGAAGTCAGCTTCCAGATAGTTGGCTGGCCTGCCCGCACCCTGCCAGGTCTCTCCTGTGAGGCCTTGTGACTTCAGGAAGGCCATGCCACCGCTCTGTGGAAGTACCCATAGGCACTCCTGTGTAGGCAGATGATGCCTCCAGAAGCATGTCTGGGGTCTGCTTGGCACTGCTGCCCCGTGTCTTTGTCTTGCTTCTTGCCTCTGTAATTAATCTCAACACCCTGTAGAAGCTACAGCCTCTCTTCCATCAAGCAACAAGATACACAGCAAGGTCCCCATCATAGCACTTCCCTTTCTTCCCTTTTGACTCCACCGAGGACTCTTCAGGACCCGGCTCCCTGAGCTTCTTGGAGCCCATGTGCACGAACATTTGGCTCACAGTGCTCTGCGCCTTACCCCTGGCCGAGTTACTAGGGGGACTGCCATTACTACTCTGTTTAAAGGGAGATGGCACAAGCTCACAGAAAGTAAACATCACAGAGCCCATCTCTGTGCCAGGCTTACCTTCAGCATTGAGGTGCATAGTCTCCAAGGGTCCGATGAATGCGTACCGCATGCCCAGCCCATCTGACATGACCAGGTCCAAGTCATTAGGAGAAACTACTCCTTCCTGCATGGGGAGAAGGTAGCAACACACAGGTGAGTTCTTTGGAAAGGCAATTTTGTTAACATTGCTTGGCCTAACTTCTTGTAGGTAGTAATCACCCCTCCCCCTGCCCCCAACACACAAAAACACTTACCAATGAACTGCGATATCTTAATGGAATTTTATACAACCAAGCTATCTTATGTGTATGGGTCCTGAAAAAAAGCCTGTTATGGCACAAATACTGAGACCTGCAATCTACCTGTACCCCTTTCTCCTCTTCACCATCCCCACATATCACCTGGAGCTCTGGAGACAACAGGGATAAAGGTGACCCAAGGAAAAGGCCACGGGGACTTTCTGGATATTTGATCAAAGGGTAGGAGTGTGTTTCAACACCCCAAAGAACGGAAAGTGGCTCTAAGGCCTCACCTGCCTGCAAGTCAGGCCTTGTTTCAGCTTTTAATGAGTTTGTAGGAAATGCCATTGTTTGATGAAACACAGTTTAGGATGAGTTTGTTTGCTGAGGTGGGGCCCTAGAAGTTTCTGCAAAGGTGAACTGCCAAGCAAGAGGAAAGTTGTTAGATGCTGTGCTTAGAAAGCCAGCCAATTTGTGTGTACTTTCTGGCGACTCATGCCAAGTTAGCTCTCTGTAAGGACCTCTGTACCGTGGGCATCTCGACTCTTGGGAAGGCAGATATGAGGAAAGAGAAACATTTCCCCAAGTCTCCCCGCTGGCTAGACTGGCAGCATTCTTTTGGAACCTACCACTCAGGGACTCTTTCCTGGGCAGTTTCTTTCAGAGAAGGCCCTATGGGGCCTGGCACCTCTCATGTAAGCAGCGCTGGAGGCCCACTCTTAGCTCTTAGCTGGAGGACCCAGTTCTTATACAAAAATACATGTATGCACTGTCACCCTGTGCACCTTGCTCCCAGTGACAAGCTCAGGCAAGCAATCCTACCAGACATGTTCACCTCAGTCTGGGTTTTTTTAGATCTTTCCCTGAAATGGTCGTCTGACATCCTTCTTAAGAGACAAGCTTTGCCTGGCTGAAGGAAGACTCTGAAAGGTCATCGTAGTCTTCAGGGTTCCACACTTTGTCCTTCAGATGCCCCTGGGATTTGGGCCTCACAGTCTGAAGCGCCCCCTGCTGGCCTGGTGAGCTGGTAGGTTCCACTTCCCAGACTCCACAGGTCACAAGAACCTAGAGCAGTTGGCAAAGTGGATCTGCCACCGCCACTATACCCCAACAAATAAAAGATGTGGGGAGTGTTGGGTCTGTGTGTGCTTGGATCACCCCATTTCACTTGAGGCAGCTTCTGGAAGAGGCTAGAGCTGCAGAACCAAGATGAGGGCCGAGCCCACCACCCTGGAAAGACATAAGGCATGTCTGACTGGGCATCTCAACTTTAGAGGACCACTTTCCATCCCGCTGCAGGACATGAGACACGAATATTGCACATATGGGAGGCACTGGCTCAGCTCACTGTCTTCCTAAACACAGACGTCCACCTTCAGCAATAACCATGTCCTGGCTTTTGACACCAGCCCTCTCTTTATGTCCCTCACTGAAAGTCTTCTCTTTCTGCACATTTCTAATCAAGCAGATGCATAGTTTTCGTTCTCATGTGGCTTAATTCTGTTTCCCCGATGTCAGGTTTTGAAGATACACACAGGGCCTTCCTACAGATGCACCCATTCTATATGCTTCTGCAGTTTGTTTATTCTTCTTGATTCTAGTGTACAGCTCTTACACACAAGGCAACAGGGAATATTCTAGAATTCAGCCCCAGCCTATGTCTGAGAACAACTGCCAGATCCATGCTCCATCTTCTGCTTTGTCAGGCAATGCTATGCCAATCCCCAGAGCATTGCATCGCACTCATTACCTCAGGCACCAGCACTGGGGTCAGGCGGTTTTCATCACTCATTGCCTTCCAAACACAGGGTGCCATGATGAGTAAAAACACTGCTGATTGGGTAGGGCACTGTGGAGTCACTGGGTCCCTTGTTACTACTAACCACCCTGCCCAGTGTTTATTTGGACTGCCCAGAAGAACAAATTAATCTATTCAGTTCACCCAGATGCTGACAAATGCTGTTCCTTTCGCTCCCCCAAAAACAGAGCTGCAAGAAGGGAGGATACCTGAGGAAGAAAGAATCCATGGAATCCCCACCCCCACCCCCGGTAATGTCCAGAACCATCTAGAAAACCATCCAATGTGAAATTGTCCTTCCCAGATGTTTCTTCCTACCTGGTGAGCTCTTGCTCTCCTCGCCTGCCTGAAGGGTGGGGTGGGGGGCGATTCCGAACTCTGCAGGCCCTGGAATGCAGTGAGAGGTAGCCAGGCAGCCTAAAGACCCTCCTTCAACCTAGAGTTTCAGGTTGGCATTCCAAATGCCTTAAGTTTTTTCACTTTAGCCTCCAAACCGGAACAAGATAGAAATATTGAAACCACCGTACACTTGCAATGCTATCTGGTTCTTTCTCCTTCAGTCAGGTTTAGTAATTTTAGAGCTGACGTTAAAAGAATTTCAACACACTCAAGCAATCAGCTACCCAAAGTAGTTAACTTTCATTGTTGTTGTTTTTGTTTTCCTCTTCTGCTGGGGATGGAAGGGACCTGGCTGGCCTCACATGTGCCAGGCTAGCGTCCTACCAATTTCCCATCAGCTTGCCTTTCTTTCTGATGTCGTCTGGAGAAGAGCAATCTATTCTCCTCAGTCCTTCCCCCATAAGACAGACAGAAAAGGGAAGAGTGTTATGTTATCTTCACTTCTGCATTTCTTTCTGCCCTGTGTGGGAATTTTCAAGGGGATTTCTCAAGCGCACGTTTTCACCCTTAGAAAGTGATCTAGAGGAAGAAAATCGCCGTGGGTATTTCCACTCCACTCTGCTCCTTGCCGACTGAAACTTCACATCACTGAGGCAAATGCGCAACAGTCTCCTGCAAGCTGCTCCGGACGCTGAGCTGCAGTCTCACACTCAAGGATGTGTGGGTCCTCATGCTCCTGAGCTCATTCCCACCCCAACTGTATAATAACATGTATGATGGTGTGTGTAACAAATGTCCTCAGAGGCAGAAGAGGTAGAAACAAGTGCTGACGCTGAAACGCCAAGCTAACCAATGACCCTGCAACCTTGGCGGAGCTCAGCACACTGGTTTGGAGCATGGAACCCGATGCCAGGCCAGTTTAATAGTTATCAGAATAGCTACCAGCACTTCCTCCATTCTGTGGCAAATTTCTCAAGACACACATACAAAGGAGCATCCCAGGAGGTTAGAAGAGCCCTAAGAACTCATACAGAGCAATGAACACTGCCATCGCTGTTTGCTCAGTCCGGCTTTTGTACCATGTTCTGAGAAATGCCAGGGTGAGGAGGGCCCAGACACAATGGTAAGGAATCCCCTTTCACTGGAAAGCTCCAGTCTGGCTTCTCTTTACGATTTGGGACTTACCACAGTCTACACTGACGCATCAGCCTGGTGACCAGGAGAAACAAGAAGTAAGAAAACACAAGGCAGTGAATGAAGTGTTCAGTTACTCTGATATACATTTTGAGAAAAATTAAATGTTTTGGGATTCTATTAGTGGAGATGCGGGCGCACACACACACACACACACACACACACACACACACACACATATCCTCAGAGTCCATGGAAATCTTATTATAGAATATTCCATCTCCCCTTACCATAGACTATGGATACGCAAGTCCCTCAAGAAAAATGGTTGTGGAACTGTCTTAAAGCCTATGTGCATCTTCCCTTAGCCTTTAACTCAACTCTCACCTCTTGGTGACTTACAACACCTAACACAGAATAAATGCTATGCAATAATTTGGTCCAGTGAGATGGCTCAGTGGGTAAAGATGCTTGCAGCCAAACCTGATAATTTGAGCTCAAGCCTTGCTCCCCACATGGTAGAAGGAGAGAACCAATCCCTGCAAGCTGATATATGACTTCTATATGTATTCATGAAAGCAACCCCCAACACACACACATGTACTCAATAAACAAATAAGTAATTTAATATTTGTCATGGCATCTTGTTTAGAAAACAATGGATGCAACTCTTTGTTCATTTTGTAATAATATTTTCAACCTGTAGTCCCTTGAATCCATGGGTGAAAAACTCACAGGCACAGACAGGTCACTGTTTACACACACATATATGGAATATTTATTTCAAGGAAGTGGCTTGTGTGACTGTGGGCTGGTGACTCTTGGGAGGCCTCAATCTAGCTCTTTAGACTTCTCAACTAGTTAGATGTTGGCCTATCCAGGTTACAGAGAATAACCCCCTGGTAGTTCAGGTCTGCTGACACCCAAAGTCCCTCCAGGAGCACCTCCACACTGTCTGGCCTGCTTATCTGTGAGGAGGGAGAGAAAGAAGACACATGCATCCAGGGACCAACAGTGAGTAAGGCGATGCCTACTGAGGTGATTGGGGTTCTGGCAGAGGGAGGGAAGGCAGGTGAGGCCTGGTGTGGTGCACACTATTTGATGACTGAACCCTGTGCCTGTTGTCACCACAGGTCACCAGCAACACACATTTATCTTCCCTTCTCTTTGATCATCCATTCTTATAATGTTTTTTTATGTGGTTGCTGGCCCCCATTTTCCCTTCACTTTTCTCATTTTAATCCTTGCTACCTTCCCTTATCTAGTGTAAAAAAAAAAAATCTGTTTTGTTCTTCCATTTTTTGATGTGTTGATTTCCCCTGCTTGGTCCTGAGCTGTCAAGTATCTCTGAGCAAATAGTCCTTACTTGGCCACCATGGTCACCTCCAGGGATGCAGCCTTGCTACCAGGCATGCAGATAAGGTTCTATATGAGTTTTTCCCCCTCCCCAACCTTCACCCAAAACTGTCAGAGTGCAAGACCAGTGTCTTAATTGAGAAACTATGGAAAGATGAAGGGTGAAGAAGAAGAGGTTGTATCATGAATAAGCTCCAGACTACGCTGTGTGCAGAAGACATGAGCCTCCGCCATCTTCCATCACCTAAAGGAGACAGGAAGGAAGGTGGACTTGTTTTGCCATATCTTGGCCACCTGGAAGAGGCTATAGGTCAAGGGGCCACTTCAGTGGTTACTTATATGGACGAGCCTTGAGCTACAGCAACGTCTCCGTCTCCTGAGGTGATACCAGGTAGGTTGATAAGACAACCAACAGGTACAGAAGTGACGCCTACATGAGCCAGGTTCAGGGCTGTCCCCCTCGGAGACACTCGTCCCTGGAGCCCTGGTAGATGGTGCCAAGACAGGGAGTTCCAGGTCTGGAGGCTTAAATTGAGAACTGTTTGGGCCCCATGGTGTACTGGCTAGTACACTGGTCATGCAAACTGAGGACTATTACAATGCAATTTTCACAAGGGATGGAGTGGGACCGTGGATTAGTCCCCTCCCATGGGTATAGTCTTATATATATATATTCTGTTTTGTGCTTTCTTCTCCACGTAAAACTGCTCTTCCGTGCATCACAGATGTGGTCAGGGAGGCAGGGATGCTAGAAAGAGAGTGCAGTTGTCAAGAGTACATATTGCCCTTGCAGAGGACCTGAGTTCGCTTCCCAGCATCAGGTGGCTCACAGCAACCCGCAACTCCAGCCCCAGGAGCAAGAGCAAAAAAAGACGTGGCCCAAACACTCCCACCCCACCCGTGCCACTTTCCAGGGAAATGCCAGGCAAGAGTAAATCTTAATAAGGAGAAAAGAAAAGCCGCCTGTGAGCTGCCTCATAGTTACTCATGGGTCTGAGAGCAGCGTGGCCTCTCGCCAACACTTACAAGCTTCCCTGGAAGCAGGACACAGACATTCCTGCACGATGACATGGGCAGACTGTGCTAACTGTGGAAGAGGCTACCGAAGCCCACGCTTAGCTCATGCAACAGGGCACTGAATCATGCCTAGAAAACACGCATGCTCTCAAAAGCTAGACAAGAGACGACGCTAAGGAGCTAGAGCCCTGGGGAAGGAAGATGAGCAGCAGCAGGTGGCCCTCACTGGCGAGCCTGCTGAGGGCAGGTAGCCCATGGGTAGCAGGAGAAGCACATCTTATTCTCAGGGGCATTTGGGTCACATCTCATAAGTGGTGGAAATACCATTGCCTAGCCTGAAGAGCCCATACCTCAGATTATCCATGAAAAGCCGTCTGCTCTCCACCCACCCCCCACCCCCCCCCCGCAAGGATGAAGGAACAGATGTAAAGGGGACACTGAGTGAGGTGACAGAAACAGAAGCTAACTCGGGAGAAATATCCGAACAGTCAGAAGTCAATCAAAAGAAATGATGAAGCCATTAAGCTTCAATGAATGCTGCAGGGACTGGCGAGGGAAAAAAGAAATCTGCCTTGGACAGGGCAAAGCTAGAGGTATTTTCCCCCTTGAAATTTCTTTAAAGTTTAAAAATAGGAACAAACCAAAAATCAAAACTAAACTAAACAAAAAAAAATTGTAATTTCCCAAGCACCTTTTCTTATTACACTGTGCAGATGACCACGTTTTCAAGGAAGACAGTGAACTGGGATTACAGAGTCTGAAGGGCGGAGGTGATTTAATCTATTTCCAATCTAGATGCATTTTATTTCTTCTTTTGCCTAGTTTATCTGGCAAGGAACCCTAGGGTGATTTCCAACAGGAGCAGTGAAGTGGGCAGCCCTGTTTCTCTTTGATCTTAGAGGGAAAGTTTTTGACTTTGAGTTGATGTATGACCTCTTAATTATAACACTTGCTGTGGGGTTGTTACACATGACCTTTGTTGTGTTGAGGTACACTTTATCTTGCTTTCTTTTCTTTTTTCCTTTCTTTGAGCTGGGGGCTTACTTCATAGCCCTGGCTAGCCTTGCATTCACAAAGATCTGCCTGCCTCTGCCTCTCAGGTGCTGGGATTAAAGGGGAGTGCCACCATATCAACCCAAGGCACACTGGTTTCTTACCTAACACATAGAGTTCAGGGGTTGTTGGTGCTGTTGTTCCATCACAGAAGGATGCTGAATTTTGCCAAATGTTTTTCCACACCTACCCAGAGGATCACATGGGTTTTGCTCTTAGTTGGTGCGATGCACTACACTTACATATATGCATGGGTTGAACCATTCTTACATTCCTGGGATAAATCCCACATGGTTGTGTGGCTGGTCTTAAGAAAACTGACTCTCAGGCTGGAGAGATGGCTCAGTGGTTAAAAGCACTGTCTGCTCTTCCAGAGGTCCTGAGTTCAATTCCCAGCAACCACATCTATAATGAGACCTGCTGCCTTCGTCTGGTGTGCAGGCAGAACATTGTATATGTAATAAATAAAAAAATAAACAAATCTTTTTTTTTTTTAAAGAAAAGGAAAGAAAACTGACTCTCCAGTGACTTGGACGCACACTAACCACTTGACTTTCTAGGCAGCTGGGTCCCCCCTCCTCCTGCATCCTGCCAGCAGCTAGGAGTGCTCACTTCCATATGCTGCTGGCAGGCAGGTAGCCCCACTTCTCCTTGCTGCGGGCAGGGTATCTGGACACAACTGTGCTCTACAGCCCTCCCCTGAGCTGGATGTACATCCCCAGGCTCTTCCTCTTCCAGGTACCTGCTTCTACTCACATAAGTTCTCTCCTGACAAGAAACCTGATCACAATTTGCATCTCTGCTCGGGAAATCAAAGGGTGGAGTGTGGCTGGTATCACACCTATGAGCAATGTGACCAGGGAGCAAGTACAAGTGAAATGGGGTGTAAAAGGAACTTTTATTCTCCTGTTTCAATTGTTGTCTGGGAGGCTCACTGCTTCTTCTGCTAACCTAGGCCTGGTCCTAGAAGCTTCTAGCCTCCATACCATCTGGCCTAGCCCTTGAATGTTTTCAGCCTCTGACACTGCTTAATAAGCTCACCCTTCCTTGTTCTTTCTGAGCTCTGGGCTGGCTGGTTCAACTCAGCTGTTTTGGCTCAAACTCCTCTCCCAGCCGCCTCATACGATCTGACTTCTCTCTCTTGGCTCCTGAATTTCTCTGCTTGACCTCAAACTAACTCCAGCCAGCTTTTCTAGTCTTCTGGCTCCTTCTCATTCTCTGGCTCGTTGTCTTCACCTGTGTCTGGCTTGTTCTCTCATTCAACCTCTCTGTAAAACTCTCCCAGGAAAACTGCCACGTGTCTCCCTTGTTCTCTCTGTGTTGCTCCCTTAAGTAGCTTCCCTTCCCTCCCTGTTCTTCTGAGAGTTGGGCGTATCCTATTCTGTCAAGTCTTTCTCTGATTTGTCACTTTTTCTGACACTCACTTAAACATCACTTTCAAATATGGGTGCTTCCTTCTACAAACTAACTTCACCTTCACTGTTTGGGATTAAAGGCATGTGCCACCAGGCCTGGACCTAGGCTTTTCTTTACCTGATACTTGCTCTATACCAGGCTGGCCTTGAATTCAGATCTGCTTGCCTCTGTCTCCTGGACTAAAGGCATGTTCACAATTCCAGCCAGATCACACAGACCTAGAAGGTCTTTGCATGTGATCTCTTGCCAGAGTAGCCGTGTTCTGAATTAACATTCCTCTACATAAGGTCTGGCCAGGAAGCTTATGGCCCGTAGAGCAATTCTTACCTTTTGACAATTACAGTCTTGCATTTGTTCTGACCTGTTTGTTTTTCACTTTTGTTTTTGTTTCTTGAGACAGAGTCTCATTTAAGCTTGGACTGGCCTCAAACTCCCACGGTCTGTGCAGTACTGGCCATCAAAACCAGCGCCTCAGTACCAACCAGCGCCAAATGCTCTACCAACTGAGATACATTCCCAACTCATATTTGTGGTTTAATGAGGGTGAATTAGAACTTTTTTGAACCAGGAATAGAGAGAGATACACACCTTTAATCCCAATACTCACTAGGCAGAGGCAGGTAGATCTCTGAACCTGCATTGTCTGACCCTGTGTCACAATCAATCTTCACAGCTCTTTCGGAATAGTCAGGGTTATTCGGCACTTTAAACTGGGGCTAAAACCATACAGTGTCACTGCCATCTGAGCCCCATTTAAGTACAAGCTGTTATTGACGGGACACCCGAGTCCCAGATGAAAAGATGGAACAAAGAACATACAAGCAAGCAGAGAGAAATAATGAAGAAAGGCCATCAAGAAGTGAAATGTCATGTATCTCCATGAAATGGAGACTCCACCAAGTGCAAGCTAATTTGGCATTAATATCCTATTAAGGAACAAAGAGCTGCCACTCAACTAAGCTACCTCACCAGATGTAATGGGCAGAGTTTATCTGTGAAATACAGTCCAAGGGGACTTTCAGGACCAGTCCTCAGTGACTCCACAGTCAAGGCTTCTCCAACATTGACTTCCATTAGAATCCCCTGCTTGTCACCATGCAGATTCTGAGACCGCATTTCTTATAAGCACCCAGGCAGGGCTCAGGAAGTCCCAGGGGGCATCTCCTATACAAACAGAATGTGAGTGCCTCAGCTTAGAGCACCCCTGGCAACAGCTGCCATCACCTAAGCTCCGTGGCAGACAGTGGTCTAAGCCCTTACACAGAGACACACCCCCCCCACACACACACACATACACAGTCCTCGCTATAAGCCAAGAAGAAATCATCTCCAATTCACAGAACAGGTCTCAATTCCCAAACAAGCTGGAATGTGTTGACCATGCCACATAACTTATCGGTCAGTTTCCTATTGTATAAAGTCTAAAATAATGGCATGTTTCTCCTGCTGTTGAGAACTGACTGGCAGAGCTGAACAGATCCAATTGTGGGAAATGGGAAAGAAAGTTCTCCAAACCCTGAATCCTACACAGGAGGGTGTGGCTGTGCCGGGCAGGCAGCTGTTCCAGGTGGGCTCGGCTGACTCCTAGTTCTTGTAGCAATGGCAGGCAAGCGGTCACTTCCTAATCTAACGACACGGTCTTTGAAGCCTTGTTAACTGGAATGATCCTCCCAGTGCTTGATCTGAAATGAAGCTCGCTACTGGAAGTTCTGGAACCCCCAGGGCATCTTGATCCGATGCCACAGACCATGCTGCCTGTGAAAAGCCCAAGAGATACTGAGTCCCATCTCTCAGGATGCAGGGGCCCACAGACTCTCTCCCCACCACACAATACGCTAGGTGCTGACTTAAAGTCAGGTGTCTTGTGTGCTGGCAAATGCTGGAAGACTGCATGTAAGTAGGCTACTCTTCCTTTTCCTGCCTGAAGCCTAGACTCACCAAAGAGGAAAACGATGCCTTTGGTCTCCCAGTTTCAGGAACTAAGCCTTCCTTCCACAGGACGATGACTGAGATGCTACCATACCTGGGCAGACTTTGTCACAAGCTATTGTCTGTCTCCTGAGTCCGTTCAACTTCCAAAAAGGATGGTTTACAAACTGCTATTTGTTTTCAAGGTCATTCATCCTGCCTAAAAAAAAAAAAAAATCATTGCCCCTCAAATATGCCCTATATTCCGTCATTTGCCTCCCCCTGCAAGGAAGAGCATACATAGAAGCATCTGAACTGTGAGGGGTTACGGGGCATTCAGTGTCCTGTGATGTCCCTCTGGTAGAGTAGCAAGTCTGCATGCCCTGTCACTTGTCAGTGTAATCTTAAACCACTCAAAGGCAAAGGTGATGTTTTCTCCTCCTCGCCCCCATAGAGCCCTAAGGACGGGAGTCCTGCTAGGGATTACACCGCTCAAAAGGATAAAACACAAGGGAAGCAATGTCTAAGGCTTAGCACCGGAACGTGCCAGCAGGCTGAGAACCTGCTGAGGTCTTCATGATTCATCCCAGGCTCCTCCACCTACCTGGCCCCGACGAGGAAAGGATTTATGGGCAATCAACTCAGCAACTGTCTGGCCAGAGAGTTTTCATCACTACACGAATTCCTTCTCTGTGTTAATGCCTCGGGAATATGAACTTGAAATTACATTCCCAGCCAAAAGGGATCTCATTACCCAGTGAGCCAGTCCTGGCAGGAAATATTAGTGTTACAGACCGTGGCCAGACCTGGCATTTACCAGCTCATGACGGTCTCCCAGGCCCCAAATAGGAGGCCAAACTAGGAGAGAGGACAAAAGAGGACTAATGGCCACGGGACAACACTGCAGATTCCAGTTCCTTCATGTCTTCAGATACCGTCCTTCTCCAGAAGGCCTGAGGTGTGAGGACAGCAGCAAACAGCACATCATGGCTAGGGTGCGCAAAGGTAGGATGAGAGCATGCCTCTAGGAACCACATTTTCTCTTTGTTTCCTAGAAATGCTGCTGCTGCAGTGTGCACCTTCACAAGCACGGGCCGTGGGCATGTCCACAGGTGAGCCTTCTCCCCTGTCCCTCCCCCTTTGCTTCTCTTAGAATTAAACTTGGCTGTTTAGATGCAAGAATTCAAATACATCTTCCAAAATTAGTGACTGGAATTTAAAACAGCAAAAATAGACGTTTTGACCAATGAAAGAAAAGGTTCTGCTGTTTAAACATTAAATGTCCCCCAAAGGCCAACGTGTTAAGTTCTTAGTCTCCAGATGGGCACTACTGGGAGATGGAAGAGCCTAGTGGGAGGTCTTTGGGTCAGCAGAATGTATCTCCAAATGGATATAGGACCCTAAACTTTCCTCTTCCTTTTTTTGTTTTTTCAATCTGCTCACCATGACATAAACAGGCTTCCTCTCTCACATGCTTGACACAGGCACCAGCCAGTTGTGGACTTAACCCCACTCCAACCCCCCACCCCAATCCCAATATTGTAAGCCAAAATAAACGTTTGTTCTTTTAAAGTTGCTTATCTCAGGTACTTTATTACGGTAATGGAAAGCTGACCAACACAGTTTTCCTTCTCAAAATAAAATTTACAAATAAATAAAATCGACAAATCCCTAACCAAATGCAGTGGGAAAAAAAAGAAAGAAAAGCAGAAACAAATCATGAATTTCAGAAATAAAGCCAGATACCTTACTATAGACTCAGACGCCATTAAAGTAATTTATCAACTTACACTAGAAATTCAATACCTTGAAATAAATGGACCCATTTCCAAAGCAACCATAAAGAATCAAAACTCAACCAAAAGGAAAACAGACAGTGATTCTACAATTAAAGGAGCTGTATTTGTGATTTAAAAGTTCCTGAAAAAGATTTCTTGAGGCTAGAGTAATTATACTGTAGATCTACCAAGCATTTAAGGAGAATTAAGAAGCCTGTATAAATCTCTTTCAGAAAGGGGAGAATCTTTCACAATCTACTTTACAAAGAACTACCCTGAAATCAAAGTCACATAATATAGCATACGAGCTGCCAGTAAATGTCTACTGTGAAGTCAGATACAAAAACAACACATAATGTGAAGTCAGCAATGTCTAGACGGCGTACCACATGAGGGTGTGCATCAGTGCCAACACGGAGGACAGGCGTACCACATGAGAGTGTGCATCAGTGCCAACACGGAGGACAGGTGTACCACATGAGGGTGTGCATCAGTGCCAACACGGAGGACAGGCGTACCACATGAGGGTGTGCATCAGTGCCAACACGGAGGACAGGCGTACCACATGAGGGTGTGCATCAGTGCCAACACAGAGGACAGGCGTACCACATGAGGGTGTGCATCAGTGCCAACACAGAGGACAGGTGTACCACATGAGGGTGTGCATCAGTGCCAACACGGAGGACAGGCGTACCACATGAGAGTGTGCATCAGTGCCAACACAGAGGACAGGCGTACCACATGAGAGTGTGCATCAGTGCCAACACAGAGGACAGGCGTACCACATGAGGGTGTGCATCAGTGCCAACACAGAGGACAGGCGTACCACATGAGAGTGTGCATCAGTGCCAACACAGAGGACAGGCGTACCACATGAGAGTGTGCATCAGTGCCAACACAGAGGACAGGCGTACCACATGAGGGTGTGCATCAGTGCCAACACGGAGGACAGGCGTACCACATGAGAGTGTGCATCAGTGCCAACACAGAGGACAGGTGACCCACATGAGAGTGTGCATCAGTGCCAACACAGAGGACAGGCGTACCACATGAGAGTGTGCATCAGTGCCAACACAGAGGACAGGTGTACCACATGAGAGTGTGCATCAGTGCCAACATGGAGGACAGGCGTACCACATGAGAGTGTGCATCAGTGCCAACATGGAGGACAGGCGTACCACATGAGAGTGTGCATCAGTGCCAACATGGAGGACGGCGTACCACATGAGAGTGTGCATCAGTGCCAACACAGAGGACAGGCGTACCACATGAGGGTGTGCATCAGTGCCAACACAGAGGACAGGCGTACCACATGAGAGTGTACATCAGTGCCAACACGGAGGACAGGCGTACCACATGAGGGTGTGCATCAGTGCCAACATGGAGGACAGGCGTACCACATGAGAGTGTGCATCAGTGCCAACACAGAGGACAGGCGTACCACATGAGAGTGTGCATCAGTGCCAACACGGAGGACAGGCGTACCACATGAGGGTGTGCATCAGTGCCAACACAGAGGACAGGCGTACCACATGAGGGTGTGCATCAGTGCCAACATGGAGGACAGGTGTACCACATGAGAGTGTGCATCAGTGCCAACACAGAGGACAGGCGTACCACATGAGAGTGTGCATCAGTGCCAACATGGAGGACAGGTGTACCACATGAGAGTGTGCATCAGTGCCAACACGGAGGACAGGTGTACCACATGAGAGTGTGCATCAGTGCCAACACGGAGGACAGGCGTACCACATGAGAGTGTGCATCAGTGCCAACGTGGAGGACAGGCGTACCACATGAGGGTGTGCATCAGTGCCAACACAGAGGACAGGCGTACCACATGAGAGTGTGCATCAGTGCCAACACAGAGGACAGGCGTACCACATGAGAGTGTGCATCAGTGCCAACACAGAGGACAGGCGTACCACATGAGGGTGTGCATCAGTGCCAACACAGAGGACACGCGTACCACATGAGAGTGTGCATCAGTGCCAACACAGAGGACAGGTGACCCACATGAGAGTGTGCATCAGTGCCAACACAGAGGACAGGCGTACCACATGAGAGTGTGCATCAGTGCCAACATGGAGGACAGGCGTACCACATGAGAGTGTGCATCAGTGCCAACACAGAGGACAGGCGTACCACATGAGGGTGTGCATCAGTGCCAACACAGAGGACAGGCGTACCACATGAGAGTGTGCATCAGTGCCAACACAGAGGACAGGTGACCCACATGAGAGTGTGCATCAGTGCCAACACAGAGGACAGGCGTACCACATGAGAGTGTGCATCAGTGCCAACACAGAGGACAGGCGTACCACATGAGAGTGTGCATCAGTGCCAACATGGAGGACAGGCGTACCACATGAGAGTGTGCATCAGTGCCAACATGGAGGACAGGCGTACCACATGAGGGTGTGCATCAGTGCCAACACAGAGGACAGGCGTACCACATGAGGGTGTGCATCAGTGCCAACACAGAGGACAGGCGTACCACATGAGAGTGTACATCAGTGCCAACGTGGAGGACAGGCGTACCACATGAGGGTGTGCATCAGTGCCAACATGGAGGACAGGCGTACCACATGAGAGTGTGCATCAGTGCCAACACAGAGGACAGGCGTACCACATGAGAGTGTACATCAGTGCCAACACGGAGGACAGGTGTACCACATGAGGGTGTGCATCAGTGCCAACACAGAGGACAGGCGTACCACATGAGGGTGTGCATCAGTGCCAACATGGAGGACAGGTGACCCACATGAGAGTGTGCATCAGTGCCAACACAGAGGACAGGCGTACCACATGAGAGTGTGCATCAGTGCCAACATGGAGGACAGGTGTACCACATGAGAGTGTGCATCAGTGCCAACACGGAGGACAGGCGTACCACATGAGAGTGTGCATCAGTGCCAACACGGAGGACAGGCGTACCACATGAGAGTGTGCATCAGTGCCAACACGGAGGACAGGCGTACCACATGAGAGTGTGCATCAGTGCCAACGTGGAGGACAGGCGTACCACATGAGAGTGTGCATCAGTGCCAACACAGAGGACAGGCGTACCACATGAGGGTGTGCTTCAGTGCCAACACAGAGGACAGGCGTACCACATGAGGGTGTGCATCAGTGCCAACATGGAGGACAGGTGTACCACATGAGAGTGTGCATCAGTGCCAACACAGAGGACAGGCGTACCACATGAGAGTGTGCATCAGTGCCAACACGGAGGACAGGCGTACCACATGAGGGTGTGCATCAGTGCCAACATGGAGGACAGGTGTACCACATGAGAGTGTGCATCAGTGCCAACACGGAGGACAGGCGTACCACATGAGAGTGTGCATCAGTGCCAACACAGAGGACAGGCGTACCACATGAGAGTGTGCATCAGTGCCAACACAGAGGACAGGCGTACCACATGAGGGTGTGCATCAGTGCCAACATGGAGGACAGGCGTACCACATGAGAGTGTGCATCAGTGCCAACACGGAGGACAGGCGTACCACATGAGAGTGTGCATCAGTGCCAACACAGAGGACAGGCGTACCACATGAGGGTGTGCATCAGTGCCAACATGGAGGACAGGTGTACCACATGAGAGTGTGCATCAGTGCCAACATGGAGGACAGGCGTACCACATGAGAGTGTGCATCAGTGCCAACACAGAGGACAGGCGTACCACATGAGGGTGTGCATCAGTGCCAACATGGAGGACAGGCGTACAACATGAGAGTGTGCATCAGTGCCAACACGGAGGACAGGCGTACCACATGAGAGTGTGCATCAGTGCCAACACGGAGGACAGGCATACCACATGAGAGTGTGCATCAGTGTCAACACGGAGGACAGGCGTACCACATGAGAGTGTGCATCAGTGCCAACACGGAGGACAGGCGTACCACATGAGAGTGTGCATCAGTGCCAACACGGAGGACAGGCGTACCACATGAGAGTGTGCATCAGTGCCAACACGGAGGACAGGCGTACCACATGAGAGTGTGCATCAGTGCCAATACAGAGGACAGGTGTACCACATGAGAGTGTGCATCAGTGCCAACATGGAGGACAGGTGTACCACATGAGGGTGTGCATTAGTGCCAACATGGAGGACAGGCGTACCACATGAGGGTGTGCATTAGTGCCAACGTGGAGGACAGGCGTACCACATGAGGGTGGGCATTAGTGCCAACATGGAGGACAGGCGTACCACATGAGGGTGTGCATCAGTGCCAACACGGAGGACAGGTGGAGAGTCAAACCCCACTGAGCATTCCACAACTAAACACAATTATTTATCAATTAAAAGCGACATTTGTGCATTAAAAGATAAATAAACTCCAGGAGCAAGGGAGAGTTATTCCAGACAGGGCTGGCTCCATACCAAGAAGTCAGCACAACTCTCAGGATCACAGCAAGTGAGTCACAGGCAGCTTTTCTGTCTGCTTTTTCCATGTCAGCATCAAGCATTACCATGCTGGTTCATCCAGGCCCACCACTTCTCCTACCCTAGCCTAGATCCCAACTTAGGATCAGGATGTGGCTGGTCACGCTTGGCTTTAATCTGCTCAGAGCCTCTGTCACACAGATAACAAGGAACAGAACTGCTTGTTTGGGCCTGCTGCCCTAGCTGGACAAAAGGCTCTGAGGGTCCATTTCTAGCAGGCTTCCCTCACACCTACAGCCATGTTCTACCAATAAATGCACCTGGCTTGTGTGGAGCAGAAAGAACCCCTCCCCTTCCAACTTGCTTTGTGAATCCAGAGAACAAGGAGGCAGAGCACCCTCAGGGAACTGGAGAGTGGGAAAGCCACCCCACACATGGAAGCTCATCCGAGTTTCTGAGGCCAGGCTGAGCGTCAGGCATCCCGGCCACGTGAGAAGCCCAGCCCAGGCTTTGTGTGCACCAGGAAGCTTTGAGGCAGGCCTTATGGCGCAGACCTATAAAGGAAGATCAAGTTAGTTCTACCCTTGCACAGGCTGTATGATAAGTTCCAGCCCAGACTGACCTTCTTAAATGACCCTGACTACAAAAGCCAATGAGAGAGTGGGGGGCTAGGAGGAAGGGAGGAAGGGAAGAGGAAGGGAAGGGGGTAACAGAGAAAGAGGGAGGCTTGGCAAGGCTAGTAGGTGACTAGCCTCAGTTCTGCTCTTTTGATATTAAAGTTACCCTACAGTTTTGAAGCAAACTTGGAAAATCCCAAGCCAAGCCAAAAACACCCCAACCAAGTTGAATTATCCCAAAATGTAAATTCAAGTTCATATGGCTCTGTCCAAAGTTGTACATCAGAGTCACGTAACTTCTGCCAGGACAGACACTCAGAGCACAGAGGGCAGATTGGCAGCAGGAGGAAGGGGCTCTAGAGAGGTTTTCTAACCTATGCTGATTGCAGTGTCTGAAGAGGAACCAGGCCACAGGAAGCGTGGACCTTCCTATAAAAAATGTACACAATAGTCAGGTATCCTTAAACGAACCTCCAGTGGGTACAGTGCCAGATGTACCTCTGCCATCTATGGGAGAGGGGTCCTATAGCTGTAAACGGACTGCGAGGAGGATTTCTCTAGAGTCACCTGAAGATGAACCACAGCCTATGACTGAGCTTGGAAGACCTGCAGAAAGGAAGGGGCCCATGTCAACACCCAGAAACTCATGCCAGCAGCTGCTTCAGCAGAGAGCCAGCATCCAGCCGTCCAGGGTCCCGGGAGAAGAGGTAAAGATCTGCTGCTAAGTTGATGTGGTAAAAACAAAGTACAGCCCTGGATTCCACCACTATGCCCTGTGCAGAGCCCAGAGCCCCCACAGACTGGAGACATGCCTTCAGGGTCGTCCTAACGATCTCATTCCACCACTATGCCCTGTGCAGAGCCCAGAGCCCCCACACACCGGAGACACGCCTTCAGGGTCGTCCTAACGATCTCCGGGCCACTTGTGCACTTGAGCATAGATTCTCTTTTAGACTCTCTTGAAAAGGCAAGCCCCTGGGTACCAGTCACACACTCTTGCCCTTGCCATGTCTTCTCCCATATCCTGCCAGGCTCAAGCACTCACTCCAGACATGAGTGTTCCACAGCAGACAATGCAGAGGCACATGCCAGACTTGCTATCTCGGGAGGTTGTCACACCGGAAGCCCATCATTCTGCCAGCCAATTCAACAAATACCCGAGAGCTGCCACAAAGTCCTGGGGAAGAGGCAGGCAGCACAAACCCGGAGGAGCTCCCAGGATAGTGGACTCAGCATCCTTTCCAGTTTGCTTTCTTCCAACAATACAAGGAGGCACACCAATCCTGCTCAGACCTTCTAATCTACAATCAAAACCAGACCCTTTTTGTGCTTGCCTCCTCCCTATGTCCTACATAATCTCTACATTCTTTCTAAAGTTGGTTCACAACTTTCCAGTAAACTAGCCAAGGCTTAACTCAGAGCCATAAGACCCAAACAGAGAAAAAGTTAACATGGCGACACCACCACTCCTCACCAGGCTGGTCTCCAGTATTGACTTTCTCCTGAGTCTATTAGATGGCAGTTCTAGTCTATTTTAAATAGATCTCAGAGGAGGTATTTTAAATGGTGAATTTCTTTAAAACATCCTGACACTGAGTGAGCTCTAAAACATTATTCAAGGAGTGTGAGATCCCAGCACGTATCTCGCAAGCATAGAGTAGGAGGCAGATTCAAACACTGAGTCATGACACGGCAAGTACCCTGTGCACAGGTAACTGGGGTCACCCGATGACTCGAACTGGGAGAGGCACACACATCATGCACACCTGTTGAAGTCTGGAGGAAATGCTGGAAGGAAATACAACACCCACTAGCGATGAGGTACAGCTGGCTTCCTGGTTCCTGTCCTGTGCGTTCTGCAAGGAGCTGTGGGGTTATTCCCAGGGTGGATGGTCCAAGCCAAGCAATGCTTTCCTTCCCTGAGAGCTAGGCGGTCCCTTGCACACTTCATTATGACCTGCATGGATATGGCCGCTGTACGCTTGACCCATGTAGAAGCTTGGCAAGAGCCGAAAGTCTGACCCCTAGATCATGTGGCTTTCACCTCCATATCCTGAGGGCCACTCTGCCCTCTCTCCTGACAGAGGCCACGGACCTTCATAGCAATGTGCATGAGAACATGTTTAGCCATGAGTGTTCGCATACATACAATACTGTAACCAAAGGATCAGGCTAAATCTATACAGTAAGCCCTTGACATCCATGGGTGGCCAAGATGATTACATAAATGCCTTAATATTTGTGAAGAACGTATGCACTCTTCTTGTCTGCATATTGTTTGTTTTGAAACAAGTTTGCATGTAGCTCAGGCTGGCTCCGAACACAAAATGTAGCCAAGTATGACTTTGAACCCCTGTTTCCCTGCTTATAACACACAAGTGGTGGGCTTACAGGTGTGTGCCACCACACTTGGCCTCCACATGCTTTAAGTAATCTTGATGACCTGGGATACTAACACCATGTAAGTACAGTGTTCAGAGTTATGCTGCACTGTTGAGGGAATGATAGAGTAAAACCCCTTCAGGAAAAATGCATTTTTAATATTTTAAGCTGTGGTTAATTGGATTCACAAGTTCTAGAACCCATGGTTTCATATGGTACACACATGTATATATATATATACTTACATTACACACACACACACACACTCAGACACATACACACAGAGGCACACATGCACATTTCTGACCTATATGTAAGGCAAGCCTATTACTAACAAGTTTAGTATTTGTCATGGTTTTCCCAAGAAATAAACTGGATTCTTTTAAGGGAGTACAAGTTTACTTTGTACAAAAAAAGAATACTTTTTCATCCCGAAGAATTCTGACACCAGGAGGCAAAAATCTGTCTGTGGGAAAATGCAACATGTCACACACAAGCACCTTTGTACAAAGGGCAGGACAGAGGTTTCTCATTGTGCCTTGCTATCAAATAGTGACTTAAGAGAGAGGAATCCCTCAGTGAACTGTTGTGTTGTGTTCTGTCTCCAAATGGAATGCCCTGGGTCTCCAGACTAGACCAAGGAGCCCTGAGTGTCCTCTAACTTTCAGTGACCCAGAAGGTGACTCCTGTATTACTCACCCAGGGAGGCAATGGAGGAAGGAAGGGAGGAAGGAAAGAGAAAAGGGAGGAAGGGGAGACGGAGAGAGAGAGGATGGAGGGAGGAAGAACAGGGAAGGAAGGAAGGAGGGGCACAGATCACCAACCTCCACCAGTCTCCAGGCTTCGCTGATGACTGCATACTGCAGGCGGTTCAGGACAAAGCCATCGATCTCCTTCAGGACTCGCACTGGGGACTGTCCAATCTTCTTCATCAAGGCATAGGCTCTGTCCATCGTGGCTGGAGCCGTCTCTGGGTGAGGGACCAGCTCAACCAGAGGAACATAATATGGTGGGTTGACCTTAGGAGGGAAGAGAAGAGTAAGAGGATGAAGGCCACGGCTGGTCGAGTGCTGCTCTGGTCTACCCCACTTCACCTACGTCAAGTGGCAAGTTGGGGAGGGGCAACTTTGGAAAGGTCCCCTAGATCCACACTCAAAGACAAGACTTGAGAAAGGAATGCATACACAGAATTGTATGGTTCTGTCTTTTAAAAGAACACACAAGGTGCACCTTGTCATCCTTCATGGAGACCCAGCGCCCCGGCCTCCCCAGGACAAGGTTCTGTATGGGTAATTGACATGGCTTTACCCTTCCCCACTGTCCAGACTGCTTCCCCAAGCTCATCCCCTGAGGCTCAGGCACTCTCCACACCTGTGTTAAGAATGTGAACAGGAAAGGCAGGCATGGTGGCTCACGCTGATAACCCCAGAGCCTGGGAGGCTGAGGCAGACGATAGGAAGACACTAAGTAGCTTAGGCTGTGAGGACCAACAGCCTGGGCTACACAGTAAACAAAACTACTCCGTGAACAGCAGCTCCCAAAGCTTGGCACTGACTCCTCCTGGCACTTTTCACCATCCGTGGGTGATCCAAGGTCCCACTCTGTTCTAGAGATCAGCAGGCCACGCAGCTGAAGATAGGGGGAACCCAGTGGCAATGCTAGTGTGACCCTCAGCTCTGCCTTTCTCGGTTCCTCGGCTATTCCCTGTCAAGAACTATCAAACATCCCAAAGAAAACACAGCTTAGTAGTGCCTAACCGCCTCTACTATGACAATCTTGTCCACGAGGAAAGCCCTCGGATGCCTTTTCCTCTGTACACAGAGATGGTTGTAGATGATTCCACAAACACCATCCGTAATGACTTTGAGGGGTGAAAGGTACCACTTCAAGAGTGCCACTGGTCTACCCAGGAACAAGCTTTATTATTTTTATGTTATTTTAAATTTTTACTTTGTTATACTTGGCTTCAAAAAACAGTTGTTGATATGGAACTCACTATGTAGTCCAAACTGGCCTCAAACTAACAGAGATTTCTCCCATCTCAGAGTCCCGGGTTCTGGGATTACAAGTATGAGTCTGTGGTCTTGTTTTTAGTGCTGGGGACTTAACTCATAGCTTCACTCATGCCAGGCAAATACTCTATTACTGCCCCAATCTAATCACCTGTCTCCTGCTGAACTCCAATGAAACTACTTAGCCTATGACCCTTTTAAGAATCTAGATTATGGGGGCTAATGCGATCAATCGGGGAATAAAGATAAGCCCACACACTGGAAGGTGAGAACCAACCTCAGCAAGCTGTCTTATGATCTCAGTGTGTGGGCACACACATACACAAAGCACATAAATGTAAAAGTGTTCAAATAAAAACACCAGGATCATAAGAAACTGGAAGGACACCTGCATCAGATGGGCTCCAGGAACTTGCAGCATAGAGTACAGGCGGCAAAAACGGACATGCATCTCTTGCTGTTGTGATGACAGTTAGTGTGTTAACACATCATAGGGTATGCAGTGGTGGGACTGGATGGGGGATTGATAAGCCTCCTTAAGGGTAAGCCTCCTTAAGGAAGGGAAGGTGTTCAAGATGGGTACTCAATAAAATCACAAATGTATGTGTGTATTTGATGCCTCTGAGCCACTCCCTTAGAATGGTTAAAATGGCCAATTTTATAGTAGGTATATGTTACCACAATTAAAAGAAAAAGAAAAAGAAAGAAAGAAAGAAAGAAAGAAAGAAAGAAAGAGTATTCTGATCCTGTCATTTCTAGCTCAAAATTTGGGTGTGATCTCTCATAGTCAATGTAAAAGCTGTGGGGCTAGGCTGGGCATGTTAGCACATGCCTTTAGTCCAACACCCAGCACTCAGGAGGCAAAAGTAGATAGGCTTCTGTGAGTTTGAGGCCAGTTTGATATACACAGAGAGTCCCAGGCCAGTAGAGCTTTATAATAAGACCCAATCTCAAAAAAAAATTAAAAATGTGGTATAGCTATCAAACATTGGACCCATTAGACTTTCTGAAACGGAACTTCATCGCTCTCTGGTCCTATGTACAAGCTGCAGAAAGAACCCTCCAGGATGCTCTGGGCAGGATGTTGTCACTCTCCCAGAGCACTTGACCTCTGACAATGAAGTCAGTCCCTATCTGGAGCCAGAGACAAGCAGCGATAGTACCTGGGGCCCTACAGTGGACAGAGGAAAGGAGAAACCAAAATGCCCTAGAGGCCGGAGGAAGCAAACTTCAGATGGTAGCATCACTTCTAAGCCCGCCCAGGGCAATCTTCTTCTCAGAGGTCTGACCAAGGCACAGCGATCCCTGGCAACACCCACAGATGCTTCCTTCCCCTCCCAGGTCTTCAGACACTGCAGGACAGTCTTCCACTCGCAGGCTGTAGGGGCTGCTCCTCCCAAGCTTCCTGGGAAGTGAGCTGTAGACCCCCACACAAACAAGTCCTGCATCCAGTCACACGCCAGGATGCCTAAAAGTGCAGCACACCAGGGTTCCCAACTGGGGCTAACCTGGTGTCCAACCAGAGAGTACCACCACAGAAAAGGTACTGGGAGCTGGCCTTTCATCCCAGATCCCCAAGAGGCTGAGACAGGAGGGTCTCAAGCTTGAGAACAACTAGGACCACATGGCAAGGCCCCGCACCCCCACCCCCACCTCACCCCACCCCTACACATGCCAGTCTATCTGAAAATACACCCCTACACACACCAACCCTGGCTTCCTCCCTACAAAAAGGAAAGTTGATATAAAACACATCTGAGGGCACAAATGGCCATAACCAGGAAGGTGGGTACACGAACAATTCCCCTCTTTCTCGTGGGGCTCTGCGAAACAGATCCTCTGCAGCCTCTGAGGGGCAGACCAGAAAGCCCCATGCTGAAGCCCACCTGAGGTCTTCTGTGCTGACAGCACACACACACATACACACACACACACACACACACACACACACACACACATACACACACTGTTCAGTACCTTCCTTCCACTCACCCTTGAAACAGAGATGACCAGAAATCCTGCCCTGCCCCTGCAGAAATGTGCCTGAGAACACGGGGCTGCCCTAACATGCTGTCTGGAGCTTCCCTGTGTGGAGGTGGAGGCCATAACCTATTGCAATGATAAATACCCAGGGTGCCAAGACCTTGCAGGGGCATGACCCGGCCTTCTTCCCGACATCTGATTTCCTGTGCAGGCAAAGATCCCAGAGGACGTGAGCTCAGCCACTCTGGTCTGGTCTGTGGGACTGGGAAAAAGTACAGATTCTCAAAGACTAGAATGACTCTTGAATATTTAGGGCTGTCTAAATTATTTAAGATGGTTTGCCTACTCTCCTACATGTTGTGGAATGACAGAATCCAAAGGTGGTTAACTTTGGTAATCTGATTTGCTTTAGTTAATATCAGTTTTGGTTGAAAAAAAATCTTATAAACTGGGTGTGGTGGTGCATGTCTGTAATCCCAGCACCCGGGGAAGCAGAGGCAGGTGGATTGCTGTGAGTTAGACGCCAGCCTGGTCTACAAAGCCAGTCCAAGACAGCCAAGGATACACAGAGAAACCCTGTCTCAACCTCTCCCCATGAAAAAATCCTTAATGTGTGCGTGCGTGCGTGCGTGCGTGCGTGCGTGCGTGTGTGTGTGTGTGTGTGTGTGGTCTATGTCTGTGTGCGCACACATATACGCTCTTATTACGTCCTGCTAGGACTGAGACCTAGGGCCTTCTGTAGGTGGGGCAATTGCTCTACCCCTAAGACACAGCCCCAACCCAGAGATCAATTTGGGGTAGCTTTTGGTTTTGTTTTTCTTAGATTAAAGTCTCATCTGTGGCCTCATGCCAGCCTTGAACTTGACGATGATCCTCCTGCCTCAGTGACCCTAGTCCTGGAATTACACTTGGTTCCAGAGAGGTTTACATTTATGCTTTAGTTTACATATTTATCTTTTTTGCTTCTTAATCCTTTTCATTATTTTGAAATTAAAGGATAATTGTACCATCTCTCCCTTCCCTTTCCTCCCTCCAACTCTTCCATTTACTCTCAAATCCATGGCTTCTTTTTCTTTGTTGTTTTACACATATTCCTAAACACAGCACCCTTAGTCCATATAATGCTACTCACGTGTCTATTACAATGTCAGGGCTGACCATCTAGGACTGGATAGCCAACTGGGGGCCACTTATTTGAGGAAGACTATTCCTCCCTCTCTCTCAGCATTCCTAAGTTGCCTGAGGCTCTTTGTCTAGGGTTGAGGGCCCCCATGAGATTCCCCTCCTTCCGTGTTAGTCTGTCTATGGGTGTCATCTTTGCTCGGGTCCGTGTTTAAGTCTTGTAAATCTTCATGGGTGTAGTGTGTCGGACATTTCTAGGAAGCACACTGTCACAGCAGTCTTCCTGTTCCTCTGGCTTCCCCCCTTCTATGATGAGCCCAGAGCCTTAGGTGCAGGAATTGTGCTGTAGATGTATTCACTGGGGCTGGGCTCCCCATGGTCGCTTGCTCACTGCATTTTGATTGGCTATGGTCTTCTGTAGTAGTCTCACAGTGTACCAGGAACTGTGCTGCTTTAGCGAAATGGTGGTAGTATGTTTCCTCCAAGATCCATGGCTTCACTAGCCCTGAGGACTTAGCTAAGCTTCCAGTACCAGGCATGGCTTCCCTTTTGTTGAGCAGGTCTTAAGTCCAATTAGTCAGCCGCTGGTTACTGCCAAGGTATGAGTGCCACTCCTGTACCCTTCCAACTGCTTCCGTGCTAGTCACTGTGGTAGCTCACAGGCCTCATAGCTGGGTAGGACTGCTGCTTGCTTCCCTCGTTGGTGTGGTGGCATCTTCTGATACCATAAAAGCCAGTCCTCAGGGAGGATGCTTTCAGATCAAATCCAGTTTGGGCCCTCCAGCTCCTGTGTACAAAGCTCATTGGGTCTTCGGTGCTTATTTATTTATTCTATGTTTGAGTGAGGGTCTCACAAATCCTGGCGGACCTCAAACACATCATGCAGCTGAGGATGACCTCCAGCTCCTAAGATCACCCTGCCTCCATCTCCTGAAAGCTGGGGATACAGGCCTGAGCCACCCTCACCCGCACCCCAGGGCTATACCGCTAGAGATCAAATCCAGGGCTTCACGTATATGAGGAAAGCCATCTACCAACTGGACTTGCCTTATGCCATCTGTCATCACCTAACCATGGTGGAAAGGTCTTTTTGAGAATGTACAAGGGGTTTCCGAAGTCTTTAAGTAGTGTTCCTTCTTCATCCAACTTAAACGCAAAGCAACTGGTTAGCAATCGGCGGCTTTCTTACAAGCAAATGCCTTCCACTGCAGCAGTCAGTGACTGATTTCAGAAGGATGTGTGTGTGTGTGCGTGTGCGTGTGCGTGTGTGTGACATCTATCACAGGAGAAAAGAGAACTTCACAGCATTGATGCTTCGGTGCTTTCAACTAGTGTCCCTCTAATGTCACTCGCACGTTTTGTAAATGAATAGAATCTATTCTGTTCCTTTGGTTCTGGGGCAGAAACTCTGAGGAGTGATCATCAGTCTTTCCATTGTATTTCACAATACTGCAAAGTTTGGGGTCTGAACTGCCTGGGTCTTGATGTCCACTATGTGGTCAGTGTCCAGCTCATCCTTTTTCTTCACCCTGACCAGTCTGGCACCTCCCCCCAACTGCTTCTCTTTGGAAGAAGACTTTCCCTGCTCCCCACTCTAGCCCTGAGCTTCTCAGGCTTCAAATGCAGCCCTATGCACTGTGTTGTTGTAGAGGGGGGTGGGCTGTAGGAGGCCATTACTCTCCCAAAGCAGCATTTCCAATGCACCATGCTGCTGCTGTGCACCCAGACTCCCACAGTTCCTCAGAGCAAACTCCCATGATCCTCTAGAATACTGCTGGTGGGCTTCCCCATCCCTGAAATGTTCAGGATATCTGTAATGTATTGGGGTCTGACACTGTGCTCAGAAATCTAAATTTCACAGCTTTTCAGATTGGGGGGTAGGGGTTGGAGTGGGGAGGGGGATTAAAACGCTCAACTGTTAACAACTATGTAAACATCCCAAAATACAAATTCTGAAATACTTAGTCCCGAATATTTTGGCTATTTGGATATGAAATGTCCTATGGAAGTAGAAAGATGGTTCAGCAGTTAAGAGCACTCTCTGCTCTTCCAGAGAACTCAAGTCCAATTGTCAGCACCCACATGATGGCACATAACTGTCTATAACTCCAGTTCTGGGGAATCTGATGCCCTCTTCTGGCCTCTGCACACACCAGGCATTCATGTGGTGCAGACACACATGCCGGCAAATCATCCAAGCACATAAACTAAAAACAAATAAATCTTTATATTAAAAAAAAAAAAAAAAAAAAGATGTCTCCCACTAGCATATCTGTTTGAACACTTGGTCCCTTGTTTCTGACGCTGTTCCAGAAGGTTGTAGAACCCTTAAGTGAGTCACTGTGCAATGGGCCTGGAGGTTTATAGCAGACCCTGGCCCTAGCTTTTTCTTTGCTTTTCTCCACCATTCTGTCTCTGCCATATCCATCTCCTCAAACCAAGAGCTAAAACAACCCTCCTCCCTTAACTTACTTCCTGTCAGGAACATGACCAACACAAACACCTGATCTGTAATCTCTTATCTTCCAACCTCCTCCTAACCCCCACCCCGGCTCAATGCATGGGCTCTCCCAGTGACGCCATCATGACCCCATCCCATGTACTCCTGCTTGCTCCTGCCCTACAGCCTTTGCTTACGCAATACCTCAGCTCCCAGCACAGTCCTCATCAACCTCACCAGGCTGGCCCTGCTCCTCTGTATAGCTGTTTGCCATCATGTTTATCAAGGCTAGAGCTGAGTTAGCTTTCCCACCCAAACAGGCTGTCCTGGTTCCTCACAGCCATGCTCAGGACTCCAACATAATTCACTAAGTGATCTTTCACACACACACACACCGCACACCGCGCTGGCTCCCTGTCCTCAGAATGGCACAGTAACCTTAAAAAGACTCCCTGAGCCCTCCCTCACCTGCTAATTGAAGCTGGTGGCACAGCTCCCCATGCAAGGTTAGTCAATTACAGCAGGTGGCTGAGAGGGGAGCGGCAGGAAAAGAGGGTTTCGACTCAGACGCCCTAAATCAGAACTTTGACAGTGACACCCATCAGATCTGCATGTTAACAGATCTGATCCTACTGTGAGTGTCCTTCAATAAATGGCACAAGGTGAGCGACCTGTCCACAAACTCCTGCATGGCATGTACACTTTAAAATAAACCCCTCTCTCCCTTTCTCCCTCTGTCTCTGTCTCTTTGTCTCTCTGTCTCTGTCTGTCTGTCTCTCTGTGTGTGTGTGTGTGTGTGTGTGTGTGTGTGTGTGTGTGTGTGTGTGTGTGTACATGTCCCTATGTGTGTGTATGCACTTGTGTTATGGCCACTTTTAGAAGCCAGAGGCCAACCTCAGTACCACTTCTTACCTTCTGCCTTGTTGAATCAAGGTCTTTGTTGCACGCATGTGCACACACACACACACACACAGGTGAGCTGGCCCCCAGGCTTCCAGGCTCCTCCTGGCTCTACTTCCTTTCTCCCTGTAGAAGTTCTGTGGCCACAGATGCACACACTACTATTCTCAGTTTCCGTGGATTCAAACCCAGGCCTTTGTGCTTGCACGGTACACACCTCATCCACTTAGCCATCCCCACCCCCATCTCTGCCCACATGGACATTTTTAATACAGCACTTTTACTATGATGATGGGACAGCTTACCTAGCACCTAGCCTTATACCACATGGTAAATGCCTTGAGGGTTTAAGTGGTAAATATTGCTTGTTTTATGCTATAACACCTTAGATACACAGATAAAATCCAAAAAAAAAAAAGTTTGCATCATGTTCTTTTTTTTTTAATGATGACCTTACACATACCTAAGTGTATGTAAAACCACCAACTTGTATAATACTGACTAACAGCGTGTGTAGCATGTGAATTATACTCAGTGAAGCTGTTCAAGATACTTGCAGATCCACTGCAATTTATTGGCCCTAAGAAAGAATGAGATACAATCAAGTCGCCAGATTTACCATGCTCCCAGGGGCTGGGGTGTGCCTCGGTACTTGCCTAGCATGTGAGAGGACCTGGGTTTGATCCCTAACACCACAAAGGAACAAACAGAGAACATGCTCACGGGATGGGCCACGATACACTGCTTCACATGCGCCAAGCCCGCGAACAGCTTGGAAGGCAGCAGACAGGAGCTGGAGCTGCTCAAGACAACGCTGTCGTCCACGGCGCGGTCCAGCTGGGCGAAAATCTTCTTCTTCAGTTCCAGGTTCTCTGGGACACACTCCTGAAAGGGACACACGCAGGTGACTATGTAGGATCAAGGCCACAGTCAGACTGTGCTGGCTTTGTCCCTAGAATGAGCCAGTTTGGAAATGATGGGTCTGGGGACCCGGAAGGCCAGCACAGAGCACCTTGAAAACAACCGAGGGAGGAGGTTTGCCTGGCTTTTCCCTGGCCTTCCCCTGCCCCCCCCCACACACACGTCCCCCCCAAGAAACCTACAAAACAGTGTTCTGCCTTTCCTCTGCAGAATTATCCCGAGACACACAGAGGAGAGAAAGAGGCATCTTAGCTTTGAACACAGGAACAAAGACAGGAAGACCCTAACAGGAGGGCTTGCTCACTCCCTAGGCTAAGCCATTGGGTCAGAATCCCTTTGTCCTTTAACTGAGCAAACATTCACTCCTCACTTAGCTGTAAAACCACATGAGCTGTTTTGGATCCTTGCTTCTGGCCAGTCCTAAGCCACATAAAACTTTATTAAGTGCATGTGTGCTCTTACTGGTCTCTGCTTTGTTAATGGAACCTCAGCTTATAGACCTTGTCAGAGGTGAGAAAAGACCACCTAGTGTCCCCTGCAAAACACAACAGGAGTTTAAGAACAGAAGGGACTGCTGAGAGGACAGGGACACTCCTGGCAGGGAATATGAATGCAGGGACTCCTCCACTAGTGTTTTAGATGGGTCTGAAAATTCTCATCCTAAGACACCTGGGCTGGTGGTCAGTTCTGTGGGAAGGCACTTGGCTAGCATCTGGAGGTGACTCTGATTCCAGTTCCCAGAACCAGGGCTGCCGGGAACCTGCCAACTCTCAAGATGGAGCTGGAGCCCACGACAGAGCTCCCGGGAGCCCTCAGGCAAGCCACTGTAAAGCTGAGAGCTTTCATCACCGGATACCTGCCCTATCTGCCCCTCCATCACACCCAGGATCTTCAAGGGGAAAACTCTCACCCTCCTAAGAAAAACCAAACAAACAAACAACCGCACAGCACCTGTAACTCCCCAGCACCTGTAACTCCCTGCAGGCACTCCAGGACTCATTGCTAATTGGGAGTCCTTTTGAAAAAGACCTTTGTCTTTACAACTGCAAAGTACCAAATGGGGTGGGCAACAGGATACAGAAGATTGAGTACATTTGGATTAATTACTGCCGATAACAACCGCTCTGAAATTCTAATTACAGGGCTGGGTGGGACTGAGATTACAATCTCCAACAGCCAAGGCTTGCCACAGGTAAGAGGTGTTCCTGGGAACTTGGGGTTCAGGTGAACACCCTGCTCTGGATAGAAGCAATGGGTGAGGAAGTGCCCCCTTGCACATGTGAGGATCACACTGAGGGTCACTCTTACCAAAGTCAGTCTCTGATCACCTGGGAGGCAAGGGACCCCCAACATCCCTTCAGAACAGTCCCTTTCTATTCACAATGAACCAAAAGGCAAGGATTGGATCAACTATGTGTTCCTTAACTTAAACACCTCAAGCCCCCGTCCCAGATCTCATACAGGTGGGACTGAGGCCCCTGCATTTTCCACAAGCATCCTGGTGATTCCTAAAGCCCAGATTTACTATTCTGAAGTTCAGATTCAACGTGCATTGTCACTATTTAAAAAGAAAGAGTGGATACGTCGCCCATACTTGGCATTCTACCAACATCAGGATCCCCCACCTCAGTATTTTTCAACTTTCCTAATGCTGGGACCCTTTAATACAGTTCCTCCTGTTGTGATGACACCCCCAACCATAAAAATAATTTGTTGCTACCTCATTTTTGCTACTGTTATGAATTGAAATGATAGATAGGTGATACAACAAATAAATAATAAACAAACAAATAAATAAAACAGGGGCTAGAGAGATGCCTCAGAGGTTAACAGTATTTGTTGCTCTTGCAGAGGACCTGAGTTCAGTTCCCAGCACCCACATGGTGGCTCAAAACCATCTGTAACTCCAGTTCTGGGGCATCCAATCAATGCTTCTATGGGCACTAGGCACGCACGTGGTGCACAGATATGCACACTGCCAAAACACCCATCACACAAAATTTTTTTAAAAATTTAAAGTTTTTTTTAAAGCTTTATTCAAAGGGGAAAGGGCCAACACTGTGTTTGTTTGTACTTTTTAAAAGCATAATTGGGCCACATGAAATTTTATTAAGAACAAAAGGCCATATGCGTGTCACCATCTCAAACAGAAGCGAAGAACGGAGTCATTTAAGAACTGTAAAGCCCATTGTGTTCTGTCCCCTTATCAAAAAGGGAAAGAGAGCTACAGTGGCTGGCTGTTCCTATTGAGTCACTCCTGGATCAGTTAAATCTATGAGGTGGGTTCAGTTTAAATGGAGCCTTGTAGTCAAGCCAGAGGTGAAGGCTGATTCAGAGCTTGTATGAGCCGGGGAAAGAATGGACTCATTGTGCGCCAGCCTGCAGATTCTCCTCTGAAATTCTATGCCTTTCTCCAGATCGTTTGATCATGACAGAGGCAAGAAAACTTGAACCACAGGAAACCCAAACCTGCTACAATTATGTAAGGGTTTCCAGTGGCCCGTTGGCTTGAAACTTGGGTGCTCTAGCTGTTGTAACCCAGTTGTGTGAGAGGGATGGAGCCACCGACCTCAGGCCTCGGTCCATGTCACGTGCTGGGCTCGGCTCCCTGTTATCCACTAAGGGAGCCCATGTCTAAAAAAGGAAGTGGGTCATTTTAGTCAGGACCTCAGACCCCCCCAAAGGCTGTAGTCCTCCTTTCCCTCAAAGTCCGCAATGATGGGACAAACTGCTACGGCGCAGGGATGTGGATATGCGCCCCTGTCTCTCATCCACACGCCCCAGCCTCTTCCCTCAGTCTGCCCTGGAGGGATGTGTGTCTATAAAAAGCTGCTATATTTGAAGTATTCGCAGTGTCTGCTATCCCTGCTGCAGGCAACCAGCTCGCCTCCATCTAATGAGCTCTGACCACGCCTCCCTCCAGAGATGCTTTATGGTTGTTTGTTTGGGTTTGTTCTGAGGAAGTAGGAATACCACGTCTCCCAAATGATATGGCCATGCACAGCCAACACCAGAGGCCGGCCTGGGTTAGGCAGCAAAACCAAAAGGTGAACACTTGGGAAGTAAGTTAATGATAATGCTTCTTAATTGTTAATTAAGAGTTATTAATGGAGCCGGCGTGGTGGCACACACCTGTAGATCCCAGCATTCTGGGAGGAAGAAGCAGGCAGATCTCTGAGTTCAAGAGGCCAGCCTGGTCTACAAAGCACGCCCAGGACAGCCAAGGCTAGCTACACAGAGAAACTCTGCCTCAGACAGAACAAAACAAACGAGAAAAGAATTTTTAATGGTTGTCAAAATCAGCCTCCTCTTTTTGTTTGTTTGAGGCGGTGTCTGGTAGCCCAGGCTGGCCTTCCACTCAATATGTAACCAAGGCTGATGTAGAACTCCAGACCCTCCTGTCTGTCTGTCTGTCTCTGTCTGTCTCTGTCTGTCTCTCTGGAAGTGCTGGGATTGCAGGCATGAGCTGCCATGCCTGCTTTATGCAGTGTCAGGGATCAAACTCGGGGCCTGACAACTGAGCCACATCCCCAGCCCAACCCTCACTAGCTTCCAGGCTGAGGCCACAGCTGCCGCAAACAGATGGGACTAAACGTCAATGCTGACTGTTCCTCGTTCCCTTCTCAAACAGAAGAAACTGACCGATGGTGTCATGGGTGTACGTTTGCTATTACAGGTTTTTAAAAAGTAAATCACAGACCAGAGTCAATGTCTCGTCAGTAGTAAAAGCTACCCAGGGTGTCGAGAACTTAGCAGGCTGTACTTCGGATAATACGCAGTCACAGCACGTCAGTTCTCTGGATGGTTCCCAGAGAGAGCCACAGGATACACATTCCCACAGATGCCAACCATGAAGGACAAAGATGACATTTTGTTGAGTTGCTGCTATTTTTTTAATGGCCCCCCCCACCCCACCATACCTCCCCTAGTCTCCCCACACAACTGAAATAGCACCCCATGACTCACATGAAGCAGCCTGATAAAAAAACCTCAATGTGCTTTCCAAGAAAACCCCAGAAGCCTTTAGTACTTAAGGTGGTTGACACACAATATGGTCCTAAAAGCTGGTTTTAATGTCAAGGAAGAAGCCTCAGGAAAGCCAGGGGAGAAGCTGGCAGGGCCCATAAGAGACTTCAGGGTTGGAGATGAGAGGGGAATGCAGAACGCGTGGCAGCCTTGACACTAGCAGTTCATCTGCTGCTTCCGTTGTCTAGCCACTGCCACTGCTTGCTCAGTGTTTTCCCCAAGAGCACAATCTTTAAAACCTATCACCCAACAGGCTGCCCGTGTCCACTCCTGAAGAGGGAGACAGGAAAAGGGAGAGAGGGAGAGGAGGAGGAAAGACATGAGAGGGACAAGGAGTTTCCAGGTGCCAGAGGAACGGACGTTCATTTTCAACACCCGCCATCTCAGCCAAGCCAATGGTACTGTGCCAAAACCGGGGGCTCATTTCTCCCTAAAAATCAAATTAAAGCGTGTTCATTGTGGTGGTGAATTGGTTGTTTTTTTTTTGGTTTTGTTTTGTTTTAAGTCTATTACATGTGCTCATTCTGCTAGCCTAGAGGGTTCCACAAAGATCCAAAACAAATTACAAGCAGAGACCTTCCCAAGGGAAATGGCAGGACAGAGCAGAGCGTACTGGAGGTGGAGGTGGGGGGACACATAGCACACTGAGTGGTCAGTTCCCGGAGCTTAGGCGTCTGCTTACACAGATTAGTGCTGTCTGCTTTAAAAGCAGTCCTGTCCCTCATGACATCACAGAACCTCAAAGACAAGCATGGCACACACAGTGCTGTCCCTCTGAGCACACATGACCCATCCTCATTCCACGGATACCTTTGTACCTTTTATGAGATCATTTATTTAGAATTTAGATGCTTGACATGAATAAAATAATGCAATGAAAACAGTTCACTTACATCCCTGTTTATGCTATTGTTTTGTGGCATTCCTAGTATTTCTCAGGAGGAAGAGGTGACATCATGTGTGTAAGTGCCCTGTGCTAAGCCTTTGTTCCCCTGGAGCTTCAAGAGAAGTGACATGTTTAAATACAAGTTACTGGGACTTCTTCTGATGGTGTGTGTGTGTGTGTGTGTGTGTGTGTGTGTGTGTGTGTGTGTGTGCACGCGTGCGCGCCTGCGTGCGCATGTGCACGTGTATTTAGACAGGATCTCATGTGGCTCAGGCTAGGCTCGACCTTACCATGTAGCTGAAGATGGCCATGAGCTCATGATCCTCCCCCTCCCCAAATGTTAGGATTACATGTATAGCCACTATACCTGGCTACAAGTTGGTTTAAAAAAAAAATCTGCCCAAACACAATTGACCAGGATCTCTGGTTCAGAATTTACTAGGTAACCCAGGCAAATGCCATCTCCACATCTGGAGTGCCGGGTTTGCAGGGCCGTGCCACCACACCTGGCTGGTACATTTTACAGAAGACACTTGGCTATTTCCACTATAAATCTATGTTTGTTTTATTTAGCACTGACAGGATGCCATGCGTGTATTTTTTCCTGATTCCTCTCTTACGCATTTGATCCCTTCCCCTCACCTATGCCACCAAAGAGAGCACACACTCTTCTTTTCTCCAGGCAACACCTCGTGAGTCCCAGGCTAGCCTCACTGTGTAGCTTAGGATAGCCTTATATCTCCAATCTCACTGTTCCCATCTGTTGCTGAGATTACAGGCGTGCGCCTTCAGGCCTGGTGCTGTGAAGAGGCACTTGGCCTTCTGCAAGCTAGGCAGGCACTCTACCATGCCCAGCCTGTTTTGTGTTATGTTGTGTAATTTTCTTTGGGCTAGAATCTAGCTGGATAGCCATGTCTGGCCTGGAATCCGATGTATAGACCAGCCTGGCCTCAGAATTTTGGGAGATCCTCTTGCCTCTGCCTCCTAGACATTGAGACTGCATAAACGCCACATCCCTCACTGCCCTTCGTAAAGAGAGAGTCCTAGCCGCATCCCTCACTGCCCTTCGTAAAGAGAGAGTCCTAGTACTGACTGTTATATATTGAATACTTGGTTTCTTAAATTTTGTTTTCTTTTTGAAAAGAAGAAACCATGCTGATTTTTTTAAAAAATGGCCTTATTTGGTAGTTTTGGTGAGCCAAGATTTCTACTACACATCAGACATGGGAGACAGCATACATAATCCCAGCACTTGAGAGCCAAAGGCAAAAGGGTCAGACATTCTATGCCACCCTGGGCTACGTGAGACTTGTTTCAAAGCATAAAATAAAATAAGATTTCAAATGTCCAATACGAGTACAGGCTCTGTAACCCCCCATTTCTAATGTAATCCTAGTCTGTGTCAACATTAAGAGTCGAACATGAGAGGCTGGCATCACACTCACTCTTTCCTGGTCTCCAAGCCAAGCATTCATACAGTGTGTGCCGTAGGGCAGAGAGACAGCCATCCTTTGACACTGGGTCTTAAATGGGACATCACCAAAGTCAGGGAGTTTCCTTGAAAGTAGCAAAAAGGTAGGGTAGAGCCCCCAGGTTGACGACCTGCCTCACAAAGCCACCCAAAACTGAGAGAGTCCAGCGTGTCTGTGTGTTATGTTAGGGTGTATGCTTTGGTTTTCACCCATGGTTGTCAAACCACAACTCCTTCAAGGCCTGCCGTAGGAACTTTAGTGTTCTCCGGCCTTTAGGTGGTCATAAAGTAATTCTCTGACCTTTCCTGACAGATAGTAGGTTATATTCCTCCTTCCAGAAAAGTCTTTCCCATGCCCTAGAGGAAGGAATGTGGCATGGAGCAGCCTAGATGTCTGCTCAAGCCCTTGCATCAGTCACACTTACTCAGGGAAGTCTCCCCAGCAACTCAGAGGAGAGGTTCAGATGACCTTCTGCACCCCTAAACAGGTGGGAAACTGTAGAGAGTGCAAGCCCACAGAGGGTCGAGTCTAGAAACTTCGATCCCTTCCCCCACACCTCAGTCTACACATCCTTTCATTTGCAGCCTTATGATACGTTTTATAATAAACCAGTAAATGCTGTTTGTCTGCACCCTGCGATCTGGTGGAATAAATGAATCAAAGGCAGGTCACCGGACCCTGGGAACACTCATTCACAGAAAGTTCAGAGAAAAGGCAGGCACGGGGGCCTACACGTGTACATCAGCACAGAGAGGAAGAGGCAGAGGGGGGACGATGTTGTAGGAATACAGCCTGACTTACACATTTCCAGGAGCAACACTTTGTCTCAAAAACAAACAGACAGACAGACAGATGTGTAAAGAAACCAGGAACTTCTGGGGAAAGTGTAGGGGTGGGGAGTAGCCTTGGGGGTTGTGTCCACCACGCACAAGATTGATCAGACTGTCTCCAGTCAGGTGTAGACCTTTGCAGCTCGGACTTAGTACAGCCCCCAGCCAGTGTCTGCTGACGGGGAATGAATACCTTGCTTGGCATGATGGGGAAACCGCACCCACTTCTGGAGTCGCTGTTGACTGCCTGGGAGAACACAGGGAAAGTGTCACCTCGTGACCTACACATACTTCCGTTGGGCCACAATCCTGACGTGTTTATCTCCCATCAACAGAGGAGTAAAAAAAGAGATGCTTAGTAAAAGTGTACGTGTGTGTTTGTTTATGGATTTGCCCCCATGACCTTCAGCCTATAGTAGAAAGACGCTCAATATAGTCCCTCACCAGGGCCCCCCACAGGTTCCAATATAGATATGAGAAAAAAAACTATAACTGTGACCCCCAAACAGGGCAAATAGACAGTTTCATGCCAGAGAAAGGGGTGGGGGAGAGGACACACCCTGTGGAAGCACACCTTTCTCCCATTAAACACACGAGGACTTCTGGCTCTGAAAACAGAATGTGCTGGGAACTAAGTCCGCCTTCTTCTAATACTAGATGATTCTATACAAAGCACACTGTCCCTTTGGATAGAGAAATGCACTGTCAGAAAGTGAAGAAAATGACGTCATCCAGCAGTGTGGTGCACGCTGTAAGCCAGCACGCGGGACAGGCAGAGGCCGGCGGAGCTCTGGGTTCAAGGCCAGCCTGGTCTACAGATCAAGTTCTAGATAGACAAGGCTACACAGAGAAATCCTGTCTCAAAAAAGAAGGAAGGAAGGAAGGAAGGAAGGAAGGAAGGAAGGAAGGAAGGAAAAGTATCAGCCTTGGAGCAGATGCTGGGCCGCAGGGTCAGGAGTCCACTTCAGTGTCTGGTGAGGGTTGGTCTAAAAATACCTTCTGGAAAGGCTGAACGATGAACCACAGTAAAAAGCCTTAGCTTAGCTGGGCATGGTGCACACGACTTTAATCCCAGCACTTGGGAGGCAGAGGCAGGCAGAGCGCTATAAGTTCAAGGCCAGCCTGGTCTACAAAGAGAGACCCTGTCTCACAAAAACAACAAACAAACAAACAAACAAAAAAGCCTTAGCCCAATCATCAAGACCCAGGTCAGTGAGAAACATTGTCTTAAAAAACAAGGTAGCCAGCCGCCTCCTGAGGAACGGAACCCAGGGTTGTTCTCGAACTCCACATGCACACTCACACACATGAACACGTGCACCTGTACATACATAAACATGCGCACACAGACATACATGTCAACATAAAATAAATAAGTAAATAAACAAATGAATAAAGCCAGGAGGTCGGTGGTGGCACACGCCTTTAATCCCAGCGGAGACCAGGCGGATCTCTGTGAGTTCAAGGTCAGCCTGGTCTACAAAACTAGTCCAGGACAGCTAGGGCTCTGTTACACAGAGAAACCCTGTCTTGAAAAACAAAAAATAAACAAACAAACAAAAAAGCCCAAATGAGTGAATGAATAGATTGTATCTTACATGCAGGAGACAATAAAATCAGCCAAAGTCTAGGGGTATAGTCAAACGGTGGAGCAGATGCCCAGCATAAACAGAAGGACCGGAGCTCAACTTCTGGCACCAAAACCAAACATATTAGCAGACAAACTGGGTGTGGTGGGGCATCCCTTCAGTCACAGGACTTGGGAGGCCGAGGCAGGGGGATCACAAGTTCAAGGCCCCCATCTCAGAAAACCAACCCCCCACAAAATTAATATTATGTATATGTATAGATTAGCAGAATGCTCCCAATCTTCCTGAGAAGATGTTTATACGTAGGAAAACACCAATCCTATCCAAAAAATCGAGAATGTAAATTATATTTGGTGGCACATGCCTTTAATCCCAGCACTCGGGAAGCAGAGGCAGGTGGATCTCTGTGAGTTTGAGGTCAACCTGGTCTGCCAAAGGGAGTCCAGGGCAGCCAAAGCTACGCAGAGAAATCCTGTCTCAAAAAAAAAAAAAATAAATAAATAAATAAATAAAGGAATAAAGGAATAAATAAGTGTAATAAAAATTTTTTTAAAAAAAGAATACACCCAGTGCTTGGTATGAGCACTATGAGAATGAATAAATGAATGAATGGATGGATGGATGAAAAGCACCCTCTGGGTCTTTAGTCTTTTCAATGGGAGAAAAGGATAATGAAGTAGTTTGTATTCGTTGTTATTTTTAAATTAAAGTTCTATTTTACCTCTATTTGCATATGTATGTGTGTGTATGAGTGAGATGTACATGTGTATGCATGCATGCATGAGGTACATATGTATACGTATGAGATATACGTGTGTAGGTACATGAATGTTGGGGGGAGGGGGACTTTCCTGAACCCACACCACTGCATGGCAGGTGAGTGGTAGGGTGGCTCTTCTGCTCTCATGTCCTTGGGGGTGGCTTACATGTACCTCTGCCACCAGGGTAAGCTCTACTGTGCTTGCTGCCCAGGCAAGCTGCAGGGCCTGCTCTCCTGAGTACTGCAGCCAATAAGGGGCAAGACCAGCTCTCCTGCTCTCATGATCCCAGAGCTGGCTTCCCTGCCTGCCACAGGCAGCAAGGGGGAAAGGGGAAGACATTTCTCCCCTGAGCATACCATCCCATGGCAGATGAGGGGCAGGGCCAGCTCTCCCATGCTCACGTCCTTGGGACCAGCTCACTCTGCACCCTGTCAGCTCTATTATGCTGCTTAGGCAAGGTTCAGGGCCTGCTATCCTGAGTGCCACAGCCAGTGATGGGCAGGGACAGCTCTCCTGCTCTAACGACCTTAGGGCCAGTTCCCACAGGCCACAGGCAGCAAGAGGCAGAGGATGGATCAATTTATTTTTTTAATTGATACATAAAAATGCAAAAAATTGATGCTGGGGAGATGGCTCAATTAGTAATAATGCTTGATATGCAAGCATAAGATTTTATTAAAACTCTAGGCCCTCCTTTAAGAAACCAGAAAAAAGAAAACTGGGCATGGTGCTGGATGCCTGTGACCCCAGAGCTTGGGAGGTGGAGCCAGGGGGACCCAGGGTTCAAGGCCATCCTTGACTATATATCAAGTTCAAGGTCAGCTTAGATTGCATGATTCCCTGTCTAAAACAAGAAAAAAAGCAAGGTTTCAGCAAACGAATTCCTGATCGTGATATGAAGAGTGAGGCAGGTCTGCTGTGGCTGGGGAGCATGCCCAAATCCCTGAGCTCAATCCCTGGCATTAAGAAACCCCAACAATTATACAAATACCATAAACAAAGGAGATATGTTGAATTACAAAGTCTATACGTGTATCGAAACAGTACATAACACCTTACAGGTGTATACAGTCTGTGTGTGGGAGGTGTTGCACTCACGTGACTGTGCAGGTGCAGAGGCTAGAGAGGGTGATATTAAGTGTTTTCTTCCATTGTGCTGAGCCTTATTCCCTCCCCTTGAGGCAGGGTCTCTCTCTCCGAGCCTGAAGCTCATTGCCTGAGGCCAGGCTAGCTGGCCGTGCACTCCCAGGGTCTACCTGTCTCTGCCCCTGATGGGGTGACAGAGCACCAGCCACACACAGCCCTTCACATGAGTGAAAGGAGGGGAAGAGATTCAAACCTGGGTTCTCATGATTGTACAGCAAGCTCTCAGCCCCTGAGCCATCCCCCCAGTCTCAATTGTTTAATTTTTATTTATCAATTAAAAAAAATAAATTGACCAGGTGCGGTGGTGCACATCTGTAATCCCAGAACTCCAGAAGGCAGAGACAGACAGATCTCTGTCTACAAAACAAGTCCAGGAGAGCCAGGACTACACAGAGAAAAAAACAAAAGAGGAAAAAGAAAAAAAAAGAAAGAGAAAGGGAAAGAATTCACCAACTAAGCTATATCCTCACCTCAGAACGTGTTCTTTTAGGCCCATAAGGGTTTTTTTTTTAAATGCTTAATTTGTTTTATGTGTGTGACTATATACCATGTGAGGCCAGAAGATGATGGCAGATCTGGACTTACAGGGGGTTGTGAGCTACCTGATGTAGGTACTAGGAATTAAACTCAATCCTCTGCAAGAGTATGTGCTCTTAACCACGGAATCATCTCTCCAGCCCCAAAGCCTATGAGTTTTATAACGTGTGTGTGTGTGTGTGTGTGTGTGTGTGTGTGTGTGTGTGTGTGTACACTCATGCACATACACATGCAGATGCTTGTCAGGGTCAATGTTTGTGGAGACAAGAAGTCAACCTCAGGTGTCATTCCTCATGTACAGTCCACCTTGGGCTTTATTGTTGTTGTTGTTTTTAGAGAGAGTCTATTTGATCTGGAGCTTGCCAGGTAGGCTAGCCTGGCTGGCTACAGCAAAGCCCTAGGAAATGGATCCACCTGTCTTGCAGCCATGGCCAGAATTTCCTATGTGGATCCTGGTGGTCAGACTTATGTGCTTATGTGTGTGTGACAAGCTGTCTACATCTTCCTGGAACTATAGCTCACTTAAAGAAAGAAAGAAAGAAAGAAAGAAAGAAAGAAAGAAAGAAAGAAAGAAAGAAAGAAAGAAAGAAAGAAAGAAAAGACTTGCTCATTTTTAGTTTACATGTCTGGATGTTTTGCCTGCGTGTATGTCTGTACACAACATGCATGCCTGGTGCCCACAAAGGCCAAAAGAGCTTATCACATCCCCTGAAACAAGAGTTACAGACAATTGTGAGCTAACATGTGGATGCTGAGAATCACATCCGGGTCCTCTGAGAGAGCAGCCAGTGCTCTTAACCACTGAGCCATCTCCCCAGACTCCTGCACCTCATTTTGAGACTTCTAATTATAGGGCATCCTTCTTGCCTTCTTCTCTGACTTCCTGTCCCTCCCCATTCCTTCATTACAGGGTCTCACGAGGGGACCCATGCTAGCCTTGAATTGAGTCCTCTAGAGCAAGCTTCATGTCTGTTCTCAAGTATGGAGTGGTGTTTAGAAACCATCCGCCCACACTGAGCATTTTCCAGCAAGCCCCTCTTCTGACATGCTCACACCTCCACAGCACCAAGGCCTGTGAGAGACAAGAGATGTGCAGCCAACGGTTTATAGAGAGCTAGGTGGAGTGCCACATTGAGGAAGAATTTTAAGTTGATGGAAAACCCACTAGAATGGTCATCTGGAAATCTAAAACAATGGCAGAAGAGAGAATTTAAAATGAATTCAGGACGTTAGGTCACTCCATGGTGGTTGGGTGGACATGGGGGTGGGGGAGTCTGGAACTGAGGACACGTGACAGGCATCTGGCTGAGCTGGCAGAGAGAAGTCCCACAGAACTCTCCAGGATAAGGCTACACAAACGACTGTCTTGGAGTAGGTGGATGCTGTAATATGCTTTCAGCACTCACACAGTGAACGCAGCGATCAAATCTGTGGCATGAAAACAAGTCTACAAAATAAACTATGACAGGTTTGAGCACTGTCCTAGGGAGAGCTCTGGAAGCCCTCCAACCTCTGAGGCAGAGAAGATTCTCGGTGAGTTGCCAGTGTGAATATTTCCCTGGCAGTCTCCATCACCTGGAAGCCATTACATACCAGCACAAGCCACTTAGCAGCCTACACTTAGAATAATAATTGAGCAGTCACCTTGCTCGCTGCCATATTTCCAGGGACAGATCACAGGTTTCTTCTGCTCAGCCTTGTCTGGGCCTGTGGCTATGCCTAAACCCAAGGCTCACATCATAAAGGAGCCGTCAGTCTGGCAATTCACTTAATTCTACTCAATCACAGGGGAGGTAACCAGGTTCACTCCTTCCCAATGCAATGACAACACAGTCTTATTTTCCAATACCTGTAGGAATGTGCCTTCCCACAGCCTTCACTCTGAGAAACCGACCAGAGCTGACTCCATTGCACCTAAATGTGTGAGAGCAGAGAAATGCTGGTGTGTGTTATTATCACTAGCATTCGCTAGGGCTTCGAGTGATCCCCAGCGTGTCACAAGTACTCTATATGCCTCATTTAATTCTCAGAGGAAGGCCGGGGGATGTCGCAGGTGGCACAGTGTCTGCTGCGCCACTGCACAGGCAGGAAGACCTGAGAGTGTAAACCCAGCACCCACATAAAAGCTAAGTGTGGTCACATCCATCTGTAACCCCAGCCCAGGGCTGTGGGGCAGCAGGGACCAGCAGATCCCTGAAACTCATTAGCCAGCCAGTCTAGCCAAGCCCAGTGAAGGTGGCCCTGTCTCATAAGTAAGGTGAATAACAAAGTAAGGTATAGCCGTCACACACACACACACACACACACACACACACACACACACACACACTCACATGTGCACAAACATACACAAGTGCACTACACAGGCAGACACACAAAAATAAATAAGTAAATGTCGGAGTAACCACATTTTAGTTTGGATTGGAAGTGACCCCCCTCCATGCCATGGCTCTTGTGACAAAGGCTTAGTCTCCTGCCTAGGACACTATTGGGAGATAGAACTCTTTGGAGGTAGACCCTAGCGAAAGGTCACTGGGACCCCGGCAGCGGGAGGGGTACCATCTTGAAGCTCCTCTTCCTCTTTTCTTCCTGCCTACCGTATGCTCCCACCATGATGAGCTGCTTCATCGAAGGCCCAAGACGGGGGAGATGACACAAATCAGTCTTGTTCTCCTCACATTCTATAAATGAGGACCAGTTCACGAACTCATGTGCTAAGAAGCAAGAGTAGTGGGACTGGAAGCCAGGTCGGTCGAGCCCCGGGCTTTGACCAGGACAAGCAAGCTCAGGTGCCCACCCATGAAGCCGGATCTTAGTGACTCATATCTCACTCATAACTGCCAGACATACCTGTGTGCGAAGCCTCTTTTAAAAACAAAGTATGTTTGCATTGCTACAGAATCAGTTATGTGTTCCCTACAAAGAGGCAAGTGTCAAGGCAAAAAAAAAAGATTAAAAAGGGATATTTTGGGGGGTGGGGGGAATCAGCCTCCACACAGGCCTGTGATGTGCCTTTCCTGTCACTGTGACACAGATGTTCACTCCATAAAGGTTTAGTTAAAGCTTATGGTGTCTGATTTTACTTGGGAAAAAAAATTAAATAAAACTCCTTGCATGTTGGCTCTAAAGGGAGCCAATTATTATCAAGACTCTCTCTCTCTCCCTCCCTCCCTCCCTCCCTCTCCCTCCCTATCCCTACCTCTCTCATTTTGTTTTTGGAGTCAGAGTCTTGCTGGAGTACAAGCGCGCACAAGCACACCCAGCTAGTGAAATCTGTCCTCTAAGCATTTTGTTTTTCTCAGCTTCCAACAGGCTGGAGACATTTACCATCCCTTCTGGGTCAGGTGTTATGTAGACCTCACACTCCATTGTTTCCCAAAGGGGCTACAGAGACAAAGGTGACAGTGAACTACTCCCACCGTCTCCTTAAGCAGAGATAGGTAGCTCCTGTAAGTAGCTCTTGTCTTTATTTTTAGTGTTAACCACAGGAACACAGATTAAGCTCATGTTTATCATTTCACACCTGGAAAAAAACTTAAAAAAAAAAAAAAAGCAACAAATCAAGCATTGAAGAGATTTTGGATAGATTTCCTTACTGCGGTTGGGAACAAAAATATGAAAATCACATATTTTAGACATTATGACAGCATGGCATGACACAAAACATGAGCTGGATATATATAGGTACTTTGAGCCAGATACATAAGGAGGCCACACATAGCTGTGAGGGACATCACTGTATCTAAAGGCAGCAAGTAAGAAAATGTAACACAAGCCGTGCACCGTGGCACATGCCATGCCTGTAATCCCAGCACTCAGGAGACACAGGCAGGCAGGCAGATCTCTGTGAGTTCGAGGCTAGCCTGGTCTACAAAGTGAGTCCAGGATAGCCAGGACCACACAGAGAAACCCTGTCTCGAAAAAACAAAAGCAAACAAATAAACAAACAAAAAGCCTAATATCTATCAAACGGAATTAAATAATCTATAACACACTGTGTGTGTGTGTGTGTGTGTGTGTGTCACATGCAGGTGAAGGGCCAGAGGACAACACTCAGGAGTCAGTTCTCTCTCCTTCCACCACGGAGGACCCAGGAATGAAACTCAGGCTGTCGGGCTTGGTGACAATGACTGTACTCACAGAGTCATCTCCCTGGCCTTCTACTCAACTTTATAAAAGCACTTAGGCAGCTTTTAGTTTTCAACAATGCAAACACGGCAGTAATGAACACGCTAGAATGTAAACTTTTGTGCAAATGGGGTCTGCTTTCTAAAGGGCAGAACCCTGGACTTGAGACTGCAGAGGGCGCCCATTTAGAACAGATAGGACAGCATGCCCAAAAGAGGTAATGATGAAGTCTTTCCCGTAGTGCCTTCATACGTGACCCTATTTCGACACGGGGCCTCTATGGATAAAACCAAGTTAAGATGAGGTCTTCTGTGGGCCTATGGGAATCTCAGATTACAGTGAACTGTAAATCCACTGACTAATGCCTTCATAAGAGGAAAGAGGGAGGCCTGGAGAAGAGACACGCATGGTTTGAGCTCTTGTATCTTATGCGTGGGTCAGTTATTCCTAACACCTGGCCATCTTAACACTGCGCCCCTAATATCCTTTTTGATTTGTAGCAGTTCTTTATGCATTATGTTTTTGTTTGTTTTGTTTTTGAGACAGCCTTGGCTGCCCTGGAGCTTGCTATGTAGACTAGGCTGGCCTGGAACGCAGAAATCCTCCTGCCTCTGCCTCTCAGTGCTAGGATTAAAGGTGTGCACCACCATGCCCAGTGCATTATCGTCTTTTGAGGTGTGCTTTGCTATAACAAATTTTCCCACAATGCTGCTCTCTCTCTGGTGTCTGCAAAGTTCTTTAATCTGATGCACATTAGTCACATTTGCTCTAGAATCCACTTCACATTAGGAAATCCCAGACGAGTTTCAAGAATATAGTAAAACTTTCCCCTGGACATTAAAAAACAAAACAACAACAACAACAACAACAACAACAACAACAACAAAAACCCACAGTTGGCTACCTTCACCATTACCTGAGAGAAAAACTCCCTTTTCAAAATGACAGTGATGCTTTCTGCCCACAAGTTCCTACAGGTAAGTCCTTTAGTCAATTAAAATTCAAATGTTTGTTCCATATATAGTTTGGTCTTTTTTAGGTGGGAGTGACATAGACTTTGAGAATTTCATATCTGAAATGCTTGGGACTGGAAGTGTTTTGGATTTGAGCGTTTTTCAGATTTTGGAACATTTACTTACACGTAATGAGATACCACGGGGCTGGGATATCTAGCTAAACTAGAAATTCAGTTACTGTTTCATTTATACCTTGATCTAGTCTGAATCTAGAATGTTTCCCCCAAAAGACTGGTCGCCAGCATGTGGCGCCACTGGGGGCTACAGAACCTTTAAATCCTATGTCTGTCTGTCTGTCTTTCTTTCTTTCCTTCCTTCCTTCCTTCGTGTGTATGTGCAGCCCTGACTGCCCTGCACTTACTGTGTAGACCAGGCTGGCCTCAAACCCACAGCAATCCACCTGCCTCTGCCTCCCAAGTGCTGGGATTAAAGGCATGGGCCACCACCGCCCAGCCCTGTGGCTTTCAATTCACCTCAGATAGAGAAGGAGCCCACAGACCCCAGATCAAAGAAGAGGCAGTATCCAAACGTCTGTCAACAGGCAACTGAGACGCCTCCGCTCCCCCATGGCCCGCTTGCGTCTCCTCTCCTAGCAGCTGTTCTCTGCTTATGTAATCTTGATAACAAGACTTTGTGAGCCTGAGGGTTGTGTACCTCTTACCCCTACCACTGATAAAGGACTGTGGCCTGCTCTAAGTGACTCCATGTTGTGAGACACGGCAGTTTTCAGGCTGTGTCTTGCCCTGGGGGGACTCCATTTTGAGTGCAGAGACAGGATGACTCTGCATCTCGCCAGGCACTTAACACCATCCACAGGCACAGACTGATAAATTATTCCTACAAGTAAACTTACCAACATAGATTGGAGACACATGAGCACACGGGTGTATTAAAACCCTATCAGGAGAGACAGGCCCAAGAATTCGTCATATATACTGCATACCTTTGCCTGGACCCTGAAAGAGGGAGCTACCTAATGTGATGGCTACATCACAGCCTACCTGTTATCTGATCACCAATGTGTGCATCATGGGAAAGAAAGATAGGGAGCTCCCGAATGTTCCTGCGGCTTCCTCTCTGCACAGTGCCCTCAGCCCTACGCCTGCCCCCCTGCCCCCCCCCCCTGTTTACACCTCAGCTCTGCTCACTCTCTTAGCCCTCCAAGCAGTTTGTCTGTGTCTTACTGGAGTACCTGCAATGACTCAGCATTAGTACCAGCTCTGCTTCTGTCCCCAGTAAGGCCGCCTTTGAACTCTTCCAACCTCTTTAACCCTTTTGTTGCCGTTCCATAACCTATATACAAATATAGATAGATAATACCATATGAAATGATCTTAGATTTCATTCTAGTAATTAAGATGATAATAAATGAATCAATGTAACAAGAATAAATTAATAAAAATTTTTTAAAACTCTTAGAAAAATAAAGAAAATGTCAAAGCCTTTTAAAGGGCATGATCACGCTGAGTAATAGGCCTTTCCTTGATTTTTACATTATTTCAGTGAAGATGTTTTTATGGCAGTGGTTAAAAATAAAAGACATTTTGGAGCTTCTCAGTAAATAAATAAATAAATAAATAAATAAACGAATCAATGCTCGCCCTTGGCCAGCTACCGAGGGCTATCAAGACTACTTGGCAAATGCAGACAAGAAGAGGTACCTTGTCAATCTATGTTTATTCAATAAATTCTGAAACTGTGAAAAGACACAAACATGTTCATTATGCTTTGGAAAAAAAAAGAGGTGGGACTTTTGGAAGGAAGTTGGCCGTGAGAGAGGTTGCCTGGAAGGGTATGGGGGCTCTGACGCCCCTACCACTGCTTCCTGGCTACCAAGGAGTGAGCAACTCTCCTCTACTACACACTCCTGAGATAGCAGACTGAAAAGCAGCAGGCCCGAAGCTACAGGGCCAAACAGTCCTTGGTATGTCGTTAGAGCTTCTAGATGTTCCTCTCACTGCCAAAAACCAGACTCTCCCTCGCCAAGGAGAGCCGATGAGGAGCATGCTGTGACCCTGCGGTGCTCGAAGGGTTTTCTTCCTCCCCTGGCAACTGCAGCACCCTCCTGCCACTGCCCAGACTCAATACAATTATCTGGGCTACAGTGTGGCATGGCGTAACGTGGCAGCATGGTGTGGTGTAGTATGGTGTGGCATGGTGTGTGTGTGTGTGTGTGTGTATGTATGTCAGTGTGTGTCTGTGTGTATGTATGTTGGGGGTGGAGTGTCTGGAGAAACCAGAAGAGGGCATCAGATGCCCTGAAGCTTGTTGTAAGCTGCCCGATGTGGGTTCCGGGAACTGAACTGGGGTCCTTTGCAAGAGTAGCAAGGGTTCTGAACCTCCTCACCACGTCTCCACCCCCATAACTTTACTTGTATGGATGCTGTGTGGCTTCTAAGTAGGCATGTGGTACAAAAACATGCCCCCGCCTCAAAATAAAACCTATATGAGTAAGAATCCCCACCCTGTTCCCTGGGATCGAAAGGAAACTGTCAGAACTGAAGGGTTTGTCACCCCATCTCTTCCGGACCCCACTGCATCCTGTATGATGTAATGCTACAAGCTACAACTTTGCTGCCCTGTAGAACTGAAGGAATCGAAGGCTCTCTCTGTCTCTGTGTGTGTGTGTGTGTCTGTCTGTCTGTCTGTCTGTCTCTCTCTCTCTCTCTCTCTCTCTCTCCTTCTCTCTCTCTCTAACGCTCTTTCCTTTCAGGACCTTCACCACACAGCCTCTCTCTCCTAAGGCTCTCGCATTTCAAGGCCCGATCTTGACTGCCTGTGGCTACACACCCATTCTAACTCAGCCCCTTCCTCGCTGTGAACCACTGTAACATCTTTAGCTCTAACAGGCACAGACTACAACTTCTGAGGCAGTAAGCTGAAATAAGCCGTCCTCCGCCTGCGTTGACAATCTCAGGTATGCTGTCCCGGTAACAGAAGCTCACTCACATGCACCTTCTACACGAATCCTGAAATTATTAAGCATATGTGTGAATGGAATTCAGTTTTATGAAAGTGTACTGTAAAAAATTTTCATTTGTGCCACCGTGTCCACACTCAAGAAGTGTGGGGTTTTGGAACATCCTGGATTTTAGATTTTTGGATTAGGGATGTTCAACTTGCACCAACAACAACAGTTTATGTAGAAAGGCAAAATAATTTCTTTTACCAGCCCTCCCCAAACATTCTAGGTTGGACAGGAGCTACAATTTAAAGGATTCAGACTTTTAAACATCCCAACTATTCCCCAAGCTTAGCAGAGTAAAGGACGAATAAACAAAAGTTTCGCAGCAGGGAACAGCCTAAGCAGAGCCAGAAAACTAAGCCAGGAGTCACAGAATTCCACAACTACTCCACACCCTGCTGGCCTGCTGCGGGAACCCAGGCAAGTCACTCAACCTCTTTGGACCCCTGAAACTCAGGGAAACAAAGACACAGCGATTCAAAACACTTCAGTGTGCAAGGTTCTCTGGGGCAGGGCTGGGGTGAAGAGTTCCTAGGAGCTCCTCTGGAATAACTAGAAGGTTGGGTTTCATTCCCTCCCCTAAGAAAGGAAAGCCCTGAGCAAGCATTTGGAGACCCCCTGGGCCTTCGAGGGGGACAACTCAATCCTTGAGCGAGAGTCAGAGAAAACAGGACAGGCACAGATCACACTGTGGCTTTGCCGCTCCCATGCAGGTGGACCACTCTGACTTGCGCATTATTTTGGATGTCTCTTCTCGGCACAGACCTGGCACTAGCCCATCACCAGCTTTGGAGAATATTGGTAGCCATGATCTATGTGCCTCCTGAAGTCGGAGGCCTCAAGGGCTTCCAGCTGTCCTACTGGCAGAGGCGACAAGAAGTTCTTAAACACGCATTAATAAGCACAAGAGATAAAGGAAAATGTTGATAAATTTAGCCATATTGGGGATGATGATTTACGTGCGCCAAGGGACACCAGGAACACAGCAGGCACCCTTAGGACAAAGAGTCTAGTATGTAAAATACAAAAGCAGTTTGGATCCATTAAAAAAGAGCTAAAAGGATTTGACTTAAATGAACAAAACAGGTTCTGTGCCATAGGCAGGGAAGAATGTAAAAACCAGCTCAAATACTCCAGCCTTTCAGATAGAGGAAGCACAGGCTACATGCCCTCATCAGAGTGGCAAGCATTTACATCTCTCACTTAGATCTGGTAAGAAAATGAATTGGTATGCTCCAGAAAATAGTGTGTGTGTGTGTGTGTGTGTGTGTGTGTGTGTGTGGGTGCGCGCGCGCGCGCGCGTGTGTGAAATTGTATCCATATGTAGTTAATTACATACCTTAATTATTCATACACATATTAACATTTATACATGTGTATATATGTGTGAATACTCACTAGAGAATTCTTTTTTATTATTTAGCTATAATGTTTTATTAATTCTTTGAGAATTTCAATAATGCATACAATTTTTTTTTTTTTTTTTTTTTAAAGACAAGGTCTCATGTAGGCCAGGCTGGCCTTGAACTTCTGATTCTCTTGCCCCTACCTCCTGAGCAATAGGATTACAGACAGGGACCACCGTGCCTGGCTTTTTGGCATTCTTTATAATTTAATTTATAATAAGGAAATAATGCGTAGGCACCTATCAACAGAGATACAGCTACACTGTACAATATTTAAGCATGGCAATGAATGAAGACAAGCTGCAGAATAACACAGAAGGAAAACACTCACATAAAATTCAAAATAACCTGGTACAAAACTATGGCTGCATTTGCTTATAATGAAAATAACAACGGGACTGGAAGTATAGATCCATGTATGGGCCTCATGCACAGGGCTCTAGAGATGAAACTCAGTGCTGAAGCATGTACACACACACATATACATTCATGCGCGCACACACACACACATATACATTCATGCATGCACACACACACACACACACACACACACACACACACACACACACACACACTATAATCAGCCACTGTGGCTCAAGACAACAACCCCAACATTTAGGAAGCTGAAGCAAGTTCAAGGCCAACATGGCCTTCCTAGTCCTAAGGCCCTGTCTCAAAAAGAAAAACAAAAACAAGCAAACAAAAAAAGACAAAGTGACAAATTTCACATCTGGCTCAGAAGACCCTCTAGCTGCTGCTGTCTAGCTCAGAAATCAAGGCACTCCCCTCCCCCCTGCTCTCCGGCCAGCTGAAAGGCTAGCCTTCTGTGACTCTGCCTGCTCCTTTGCCCTAGTGGTGCCAGCTTAGCGCCTCCTGATACACAGGCCCAAAATAGGCTTAAGTTAAGTCTTTACTTTTATCTAGTGCCTTTGTGCTGTGACACCCAAAGGCAGGCTAGGTCACATATATGAACTTTCCCCTGAAACCTACAGGAACAAGAAATTCCTTTGTCGTCCAGGACTGAAGGCCCTTCCCCCTTCAGGACCCTGGCTTGCTATTTGTGCCAGCTCTGTCTCACAACACTTTTCTCTGGACCTGAAACCTTGCTGCCCTACCCTGCCCAGGCCTCCAAGGGGCTGTCAGTGGCAGTGATACTGTCTGAAGGGTAATTTGTCTCCTCTTCCCTTCTCCTGAACCCATATATTTAAAAAGGCTCTTAAATTTTTATTTAATAGGGGCTTGAGAGATGGCTCAGTGGTTAAAACCACTGGGTTCTCTCCCAGAGGCCCTGAGTTCAATTCCCAGCACCCAAATGACAGCTCACAACTATCTGTAACCCCAGGTCCAGAGGATCTGACACCCTCTCACAGACACACATGTAGGCAAAACACCAATGCAAATAAAATAAACTTTAAAAAAAATTGACTTAATGTGTAGTGATCCTTTGAGGACAAAACAGACCTAAAATAGGATGCCATATTTGTAAAGATGGACTTTAAATTTTTAATTACATTGTGTATGTATCTGTTCACCTGTATGAAAACATGCCATGGATACACATGTGGAAATTGGAGAACAATTTGAGGGAGTGAGTTCTCTCTTCCCACCGTGAGAATCCGAGGGATCCAGCTGAGGTCATCATGCTTGGCAGCAAGCAAGTGCCTTTACCTGCTGAGCCACCTCAGCAGCCAGCGTTGGTTTTTTTTGTTGTTTGTTTGGTTTGTTTTTGTTTTGTTTTGTTTTGCTTTGTTTTGTTTTAAACCTGATGTTCCCACTATGTTATTCTACATAGTCTTGTATGTCTAGATTATTTCATTAAAATGCTACAAGCCTCGCCTTAAAATACCAGGAGAAACAGACATTCTGCGTTGGCAGGGACCCTCTTTTATCTATATTAAAGTATGCGAAATACTTAAATTTCACAAAAGAAGCTAAATTGCTGAAATTTTCCAGTTTTGCAACTGGGAGCCTTTTCCTGGCCCCACATCTTCTCAGAATGTATTTGTGTGTGTGTGTGTGTGTGTGTGTGTGTGTTGAAACCATGCCTCAGCTAGTCAGTCATCTTTGGTATGAGCCCGTGACCCCTGGTAGGATTAGCATCCTTGCCATCCACAGAACATACTAGAAGCTATTTTCTAAGGCTTCTTTCTAGAAATGCCTCCTCCTTTCCTGTACCTTGTTGTCCAGTTTCTAGTGTTTTAAGTGAGGAAGCTGGCTATGAGGCATCCAGAACCTGCGTGAAAGTGGAACACAGAGAGAGCTGGCTTGCAGCTCTGCTGTGGACAGCATTGCCATCGTAAGCCATGTCCACAGCCGGGTTTCTCACCCTAGTCCCCAGTGTCTTCCAGGGATAGAACAATAGGCTATTTTCTGGAGCTTTCTGAGGGCCTTGGAACTCCTAATGCATAAATGGCATTTCCCTCAGGACAGGAACCACAGCATCAGGAAGAAAAAACAAGTTCAAATTTAGGAGCTTTTTTTTTTTTCAGTAGCCGTGTCATTCCAATCTAAGCCCAATAGTGATTTATAAACATAACTTTAATTTTCCTTATATGTACCTGTAGACAAGTATTATTTTATACCTCCAATCCTGCAATCAAGCTTTTAAAGTGACCAGGAAGCCTTCTAGAAGGTCAGGTCTGTGTCAGAATGCAATTTACCATATTTACCAGTCAAGTGCTTTCATCCAAAAGCAATCAAACACCCAACCCAATCTGCCTTGAAAAATGAAGAAATGAGTTGGTTCGTATCACAGAAAGGCCAGATGTGGCAAAACATGGGGTTCAAATCCTATAACAGCTGCAGCTTTTCTTAGCTACTATACCTTCCTTTCTGTATCCATTGTATCATGAGGCTAATGGTAAGATGTCTACAGTACTCCTTGCCCTAAAAGCCCTGTGGCGGGGGGGGGGGGGGGTGGTGGCAGGGGAGAATGATGTCTGTCTGTCTGTCTGTGTGTCTGCAGGAAACCTGTCAGGGTCTGGATGGAGACCTTGTCCTTCCTGCACGAAGGCCTGGCTTCAAAGGAAACAGAAAGCCACACTGGTGAGGCATGGGTTCTCTCACAGGCATAGAGCAGGTAAGGTCTAGACCTATGGCCACTTTACATCAAACTAAGTATGAACACAAGGTCAATGGGCCTTGAGGGATGTCTTAGTTACTCTGCTATTGCTAATAACACAAAAGCACAGACATGGGTAGGTCTAAGGCAAAGAAGTTTTGTTCCAGCTCACAGTTTTTATCTCTGGTTGAGAAGCCTCATCCAGAGATGACCTCCTTGCTGGCAGAGTTGAAGGCCTCAGAGGATACCACATGTTTAGAGAGAGAGAGATGGCCATGTTGGCTTGCTTGTTTATTGAAACAGTCTTGCCATATAGCCCAGGCTAGCCTTGAATTTACAGCAACCATCCTGTCTCAGTCTCTGAATGCTAGAATTACAGGTGTGTACTGCCACATCTGCCCCAAGCTGGTTTTCATAGCAGACCCACTGGATCAGTAGACTGATCCACTTGTGAAGGAAGGGCCCTAATCACTTCTGAAATGTCTCGCTGCTCCCACCTCTTACTATCTCAGAATAGGGTTAAATTTCAACACAAGTTTCAGCGAGGGACAACGCACATTCAAAAGCAGAGCAAGAGGACCTCAGCATTCAGAGCACAGCACACAATATGGGATGGAGGTCAGTCTTTTATACCTACTGGCCCTGGAGAGGCTGTCAGCTGCAACAGCTGCTTTGGGACAGAGCAAAGCCATCTCCCTATTAACAGCTCCCTCCTCTCTCATACAACCCAAGAGCAGAAATCTCTCTGGAAACCTCACCAAAAGCAAGGCAGTTGTAAGAGAGAATAGACGGGCTTTAGTGGAGACATAGAATCTCCCTGCTGGTGCTTGGAAGGCTCTCTCCGACTGCACAGCTCAAGCCTGGTCCTGGATGCTAGTCAAGCCTGGTCCAAGCCTGCATCTTCCCTAGTACACAGACCTGTGCTATCCCAGAGCCAGGGCAGCTGCCAAAGCTAGAGGAAAGTCAAGCTGAAGCTGTCTGGGCCTGGCCCGAAAGCCAGGAGATCAGAGGTCCTGCCCTCAAGGACTTAATACCACAAGAGCTAGGACATCGGGCACTGGACATTGGTGCTTTCTACTTTTTCAGAGACAGACAGACAGACAGACAGACAGACAGACAGACTAAATGCCAAGGAGCCAGCCGATTCCCTTTTGAAGCCCAGGCTTCTCTCACAGGAACCCACCCAGAGTCCTGAGGTTTGCCGTGGGCTTCTCCTTCCAAGCAACCCAGAAGCCACACAGTTCCCTGTCGGCTAGGGTCTAGGCTGCACAGAACATTCGGACAGGGTGTCCTTTCCCCACTGCACTCCTCTGCAGGTGGCTTTGATTCTGTCCCACAGGGCTCCTGGTAGCTCTCTGAGATACCCAGGACTCTGTGACTTCTTCCAGAGGTTCAGGCAGCAGAGCACAGTGTGCTGACCGGCAACCACTGTGAGACGTGACCTGTGCTCCCTGCCCACTGACTCCTCAGCCTATGGCCATGCATTGCCAGCTCTGCACTATCTTCCCTCGCATGGTAAAGAAAATGAAGCTGGGCAGTGGTGGCGCATGCCTTTAATCCAGCACTAAGGAGGCAGAGGCAGGCAGATCTCTGTGAGTTCGAGGCCAGCCTGGTCTACAAAGTGAGTCCAGCATAGCCAAGGCTACACAGGAGAAACCCTGTCTCCAGAAAACAAAACAAAACAAAACAAAAAACAAAAACAAAAACAAAAAAACAAAAAAAAAGAAGAAGAAAAAGAAAGGAAAGAAAGAAAATGAAACAGAATCAAAGCCACCAGGAAGCAAAGTGCACATCTGGAGCCAAGGCCATGGGACCCGGGCTGCCTTCTAAAGATAGTAACATGGTCTCTGTGACAATGTTACAAGCACCATGCTGCCAGAAGAGCACTAGAAGTAATGCTGAGGCTGGGGAAGAAAGGCACCAGAGGGCAGCACATGAGCTGGCAGGCTCCTGGTAACTGATATTTCATTTCTCATTTTATCGCTGTTTACTCAACAAAGCAATGACTCCCACGCAGTCTCAAGTCTTTTCAGGAAAGCACCAAAACCAAGCTCATTGTACGTAAGAAAAAGAAAAGCTTCTCACTTCTCGCTGCCCACTCAGGGTTATTAGTGAAAGGCATCGGTTTCCATGTGGTTTTGAGTCTCTAGGGAAGGGATTCCCTGCCTCTGGGCAGCACAAAGAGTAACACAGTATGTGGTCTGCAAAGGAGGTCTGGTGTGACAGCAGCTACTGGAAACGGACAGTTAAGGACTGAGACAGACAATACAGTTTGGGGGTTGCTTTTTTTTTTTTTTTTTTTTTTTTTGATTTGAGGTTTTTTCTTTTAAGACAGTGTCTCCATTGTAGCCTCTGACTAGCTTACTATATGGCCCAGGATGACTTTGAACGTGAGATTCTCCCACCTTAGGCTCCCAAGTGCTAGGCTTATAGGCACACACAACCATGCCTGGCTTAATAGAATTTTAAGGGACTGAAAGTGCACTTTTCACAATTCCACTTTCTGCCATAACCTTGTCTACTAAAGTGGTGACTCGGTGACTCAGTGCTCATTCCAGCAGCAGTCACACGGTCATCCCTGCTTTCTCCAGCTGCAGGGTGAAAAACACATACATCAAGGTTCAGCTTGAGGAAAGAATAAGAGTGAAACTTGGGAGGAAATGTCTTCCTGGCCCTTCCCACGCACCAGTCACCACCCGTGTCCCCCAATCCCAGATGGGGTTTTGTTATTCAGTCCCCAGCAACTCCAGAGAAGGCTACTGTTGAGTTCAGAAAGTGATACCCAAAGTACAGTGCCTTGATGTGCTGAGGACATCGAATTAAAGGAATTAAATGAATTAAAGGAAGTGAAGAACTGAAAGCTGCCTCCAATAAAATTCATTCCAGCCTTCCATGTGCAAGGAGATCTCTCTGAAGTTCCCTGTACATATGGCATTGCCCACCCTGGGCAAAGAGAAGGTAGGGCTCAGATGCTATCCTCCAGAGGACCAAAATGACAGTCTCTGTGACTCATGCCCCAGGTGCACAGGCAACTCACTGATGCCAATTGTTGTGGCTTCTGAGTGACAAGAAGGCCTCTGCTTAGGACAGGGAACCCACATAGCACAACTCCACTCAAGAAAGGCAAGCAATCAACTGAAGAAAAAAAAAAAGCCGTATGACCCCAGCACCCCTCCCACAGTGCTTCGGTCTATGGACATCGACTTTCAAATGAAAATACACAACCAAGGCAGTGCAGAGTCAGCAGATACGCGTCCCCGTCTCCCCCCCCCCCCCCCCCCCCGTGGCTAAAGCTACAGGGTGAGCCACAGGAAGCCCAAAAGCCAGGAAAACCAAACAAACAACAGGGACAGCTTTTTATGCCACCACCCAAACGCCAGAGTCTCGTGGTCTTGGCCCAGCGTGGAGGTCTGCCCCAGGAGTTCCTTATCAATATTAAGCTGCTGGGAAGATTTCCTCATCTGCCTTCTAAACAGGCAAGAGTCCCTGGTGTGCTCGGTACAGCACACAGGATCTAACGGACTTGGCGACCAGCGGCCACACAGCCAACAACCAGGAATGAAAACACTTAGGGAAGAGTGAGTGGAAGTGAATGTCACAGCTGCTAAACTCCTCACTGTCTCTGAAGCTTTATTATGTGTGCCAGGACATGATGTGCCTCCTGACAGCCCTCCATGGGGGAGTACTATAGGGAGGTAATGAAGCAAGGGTGACAGCTTGCAGCACAGGGCTGGTTTGGTTTGGTGGTTGTTAGGAATCAGGGGAACTGGGGATCAGACCCAGGGTGCCACCCACAACAGGGAAGCACTCTCCCTCTGAGCTTACTTAGCATGCATGAGGCTAGAATGGGTCTCCATCATTGAAAGGGATGTGTGTGTGTGTGTGTGTGTGTGTGTGTGTGTGTGTGTATGGAATGACCACTCTCGGTGGTATCCTGTGTTTTTAGCCTGATGATTAGATCGAACTATTACTTTCCTAGCTTGAATTCCACATAACATAATTTTATTTTAAAAAATAATTAGATACTAATTTATTTTTACTTTGAGCACTAACTGAACAGCCTACAATTTGTAGACCATAGTGAATAATTAGATTTTTTTTTTTTTTTTGTCTACACTGATGATATAATTAGTATAAAGTCAAAAGCCTATATCACAAATTTGCTGTTCCATCCTCCTAAAAACGTCCTGTGGGATCCTTCTCGGGGATTCGGGCTTTCTGTTTTAAGCTCAGAGGACAGCAAGGTCATTAGGCTTGTTTTCATTTTTGTTTTGTTTTGTTTTGTTTTGTTTTTGAGACGGGGCCCTACTGTGTAGATCAGGCTGGCCTCAAACTGGCAAGCCTCCAGCTTTAGCGTCCAAGTGCTGGGAGTATAGGTATGTACAAGCAAATCTGTTGACATTAATGTTGGGTTGAGTGTGGTGGTGCACATCTGTAAATCCAGCACTTGGGGTGTAGAAACACATGGATCAGGAGGAGTTCAAGGTGTCAGCCTCAGCTATATAACAAGTTTGAGAGCTGCCTGGGCTACACGAGACTCTGTCATGGAAGAGAAAAGGAGAGGAGGGAGGAAGAGGGGAAAGCAAGGGAAGGGAGGGGACAGTGTTTTATTTGATCCCTTTAGAAAGCAATATACGCATGGTGGCACACTCCCATAATCCCAGCACTCGGGAGGCAGAGGCAGGTGGATCGCTGTGAGTTCGAGGCCAGCCTGGTCTACAAAGTGGGTCCAGGACAGCCAAGGCTACACAGAGAACCCCTGTCTTGAAAAACCAAAAAAAGAAAAAAGAAAAAAAGAAAGAAAGAAAGCAATACACACAATATAGGTAAACTTAAAATCAAGCCATACCAACAGATTGCTCCTAAAAAGGAGAGAGGGGTCCAGAAGGGCAGGGCTTTTGCAGCGGTCCCAAGCTGGATTCTCAGCACCCACATGGTAGCTCACAACCATCCATAATTCCAGTTCCAAGGGACCTGGTGCCCTCTTCTGGCCCTCTTCAGCACCAGGCACATGCATGGTATGAATACACACATGCAGGCAAAGCACATCCACATACAATGAAGATAAAATAAGTGATAAAATATCACCCAATAATATGTATCACGAACTAGCCAGACAAGAACGTTCACCTGGAAATTCCCTTTTTAATGAAACTTCCTTTTAAACAGTGACCTGAACGGAGGTAATGAAGCAAGTGTGACAGCTTGCAGCACAGGGCTGGCTTGGTTTGGTGGCTGTAAGGAATCAGGGGAACTGGGGATCAGACCTGGGCCGTCACCCACCACAGGCAAACACTCCCCCTCTGAGCTTCTTTCTCAGGCTCAGACGGCAAAGGCCAGTGAGAACAAATGGCCATGGAATAGTTTCCTACTCAACCTGCAGATGATGACACAATCTGAGACACACAAGTCATTACTCTAGCTCCATTGTCACTGAGGGACTTGTAAGGGAAACATTTGCTGGAGGGCAGCCATGCTGGCCACTTTCAGACCTTACCTGCAAGCAGGTGGAATGCAAAGCAGGTGGCCTCCGCACCTGTGACTTCATTTTTTCCCTTTGTTTATACCTTGACTAATGACTTTCTCAAGTCCAGGACTTGGTCACAGACCCTAATACAGTCATGTGTTACGTGATGGCATACTTCTGAGAGCTGCATGAGGAGGTCATTTTATGGTTGGGCAAACGTACGGGAGCACAGTGACACAAAGGGAACTAGTCCTGGTCAGATGCTACACACAGTCACTTATGAGGCATGGTGGCGGCTTCCACGGTGACTCAATGGGAGAAAAAGGGTCTGGTATGCCTAGATTCCACCCATCCCTAGCGCCACATGTAAAAACAAGACAAGGTTAGGTTGAGGTGTATAAGACCGCCTCCAGTATCACACCCACACTGTTTTAAAGTAAAAATTTTGATGTGTGTGTGTGTGTGTGTGTGTGTGTGTGTGTGTGTGTGTGTGTGAAAGAGAGAGAGGGGGGTGGTCTTCTTCTTTAGCCTAGGCTGGCCTCCAACTACACATGCAACTGAAGATGACACTGAACTCTTGCTTCTTCTACCTCAGCCTCCCAAGTGCTAGAGTTACAGGATTAGCCACCATTCCAAGATCTATGTAAAATTTATATATGAGTGTGTGTGTGTGTGTGTGTGTGTGTGTGTGTGTGTGTGTTTAGAACACCTGTACTCTAAATTCTGATCTAAAAATACAAGTTGGGTGTGGTGGTGCATGCCTGTAAGCCCCACTATGGAGGATGAAGCAGGAAAATTACAACAAGTTCGAGACCAAGCTACCTTGGTAAGTTCCAGGCCAGCCTAGGCTCAGTAAGATCCTGTCTCAAATAAAATAAAATAATAAAGTATACTACAGTAAACATGCGTGCTAGTACTATTGTTGCTTATTATGATGCTTAAGTCCCGAATATAATTGTTCTGCTAGTACAAGACTTGCAGTACAGGTCAGTTCACACAGCATCACCACAGCCATGATTGACACATTGCAGTACAGTGTTAGGACACCTATGGGTGACAAAGATTTTTCAGCCCTTAATATAATCTTTTTTAAAAAGATTTATTTATTGATTATTTATACAGTGTTCTGCTCACATGTGTGTCTGCATGCCAGAAGAGGGCACCAGATGTCTTTATAGATGGTTGTGAGCCACCATGCGGTTGCTGGGAATTGAATATAATCCTATCGGTCCTATGGCAGTAGTCTCACCGTTTGTGCAACTGTGCGTAACTACAGAGAAAATGTGCCTCTGTCTCATAGGTATATGGTAACACATGTTATTCCTTGATTACGTTGTATCTTGGAAAGCTATACATGCCCCAGTAAAAAAGCAGAGAGAGAGAGAGAGAGAGAGAGAGAGAGAGAGAGAGAGAGAATGCAAATACACAGAAACAAGAAACCAGACCTCCTGCTCAAGTCTGGAAGCCACTATGAATAGGGCAAGAAGGACCTATCAGAAAACTAAGGATTCTGGTAAGAAGAAAGATGGACAGAATGTTCTTCACACTTTGCAAGTCAAATAATGAAGCTGTGTTGTTCTGAGTAGCCCTTGAGCAGAGGGGACCCCTGGGGAGCTTGTACTCTAAGATAGAGCCTTGGCACTCTAAGACAAACGGGCTTCTCTGATACCAAGTGGGCCAAGAGTGTCAGGAGGCTTCTCTCTTCATCACCCTCCTCCACACTCAGTGCTACCAACAAGACTTGAGCCAAAATCACCACAATCTTCCCTTCGTCCAGACGTATGACGTGTGACAAAGCCAAAGGTGGTTTTCATGGTGACATACCTCAGAAATCTTGCCCCGGGCCTCAGTCCACACACAATCTCCTCCTGTTACCACCTACTTTTCAGCTTTGAAAAAAATGGCTGATACCAAGATAAAGTCATTCTTTGTCAGGTGCAGACAAAACCCAAAGCCAGGAAGATGGGGGGGGGGGGGGCTTAGAGGAGTTGGTGCCTTGCTTGTAGAAGATTTGAACTGTCTCAAGAACTTTCTAGAATGTACCACCTGAAAGTCTTCTCAGCCACATGCCTCACTCACCTCACCCTTCCTGTATATACAGATGTCTCTGTCAAAGTTTCTCTGGGATATTCTGTGAGGTGTCACACAACTTGGGAGAGGTACTCTTCAGGTGGCCTCTCTTTGGGTCAGCTGATGCCAATCCCTGCCTTGATCAGTGCCCAAGGCCCGCAGACTGTGCACAGAAGTGACTTACTTGAATTTCTCCCCTTCGCTGGCAAAGCTTCCTCTCCCTTGTATGGCATACTTACAGCTTGCCATAGCTTACATCTGGGTTACAACCACTTTTCCCACTCCTGAACAAATCCTTTCTGCTTGAAGGTACTTTCCTGTGGTTTCTTTCCATCTTTGACACTTTGTAAGCCGGACAGGGCACTCCTAGCGCCTAGGACCCAACCTGCAGACATCAGTACCACCAACTCTTTGCTACTCAAGCCCAGGTCCCTTCCTGTAGGGATTAAAACTGAAGAGCTCAGGCAGGAGGCAGTGCTTGATCTGTTTCCTCCTGTTAACAAAAGATATCTGAGGGACAATGGCTAGGAAACTTTACCTAGAAATCAAAATAACAACAATCTAATAAGAGTCAAACGGCTACGTAAATAAACTGACAGGGACAGTGCGCGGGGCATTTTGTTACTTTGTAGTAAGACATCAACTAAAGTCCATATTTAATATTATTTGAAGAATCACTCTTGAGGTCTGAGGATACAGCTCAGTGGTGGGATGCTGCACAAGGCCCTGGATCCTATCCCCAGCATTTAAACAAAAAAAAATGCCTTCGCTGAGAAAGTGTAGACTTCTTGCCATCATTCTCGAAAGTAGACAATATAACCACTATTCACCTAGCACATGTATTGTATTAACCATTAAAAGCCATTTAGGGATGATTTAAAGCATATGGGATGGTGTGCATAATGTGTGTACAAATACTACAACATGTTGTACAAGGGACTCAGAGTTTCCTATCCAAGGAGAATCTTGGAGCCAGTCTCCCACAAACGCTGATGGCCTTCAAGAATGTTCTTACAGCCAGGTGGTGGTGGTGACACGCCCCTTTAATCCTAGCACTCAGGAAGCAGAGACAGGCAGATCTCTGTGAGCATGAGGACAGTCTGGTCTACAGAGCAAGTCCCAGGACAGCCAGGGCTGTACACAGAAACCCTGTGTCAATAATCAAAAAAGAAAAAGAAAAGAAAAGAATGTTCTTAGTAAGCGAATTACAGCTATAATGGCAGGGACAGCCACTTCAGCATCTGGGAAGCTGAGGCTGTAGGATTGGAGAAGCCTGAAAGGAGGGCGGGAATTCAGGGATACTGCTGGCGAATGAAAGCAAAGCCCCTGCACCACTGCTATTCCTACTTACCCAGGATGATAGGACAGAGAAGTTAGTTTCCACCCAAAGGTCCCTTTAGTGACAGAGCTGGGCCCTGAATCCCAGATCTTACGGCTGTAAGGACCAGCCTGGACTAGAAGTGGTGAGCTGGGGAGGGGCGCCAAGGCCTGGCATACTGACAGCAAGCATGGTGAGCTGGGGAGGGGCGCCAAAGCCTGCCATAGCAAGCATCTTCTGCATAGTCAACAGGAGGCAGCCAACAGGACTCTGGGTCAGCACCCCTCCATGCTCCAAACTAACAATGAAAGACTATAAAACACAAACAAAAACAAAATTTTAAAGATATCTGCAACAGAGACTCTACCCAGCCCTCAAACCCTAAACTATTTTTGGCCCAGATCTTAAAGAGAAGGTTTGCTGAGACTCACATTGCTGTCAGCGTCATTAGCACTTGACAAGACCCGCGGAGGCCCATTAAACTTTTAACAGTTCTTTTGAACAAACAGCCAGATACTCCTTCCTGATGTAGGCACCTCCAAACAAAAGAGGGTCTGGGGCTCTGTCGCTGGGGTGTACAGAGAAAGCTTGCATGGGATGGTCTGACTGGGGAAAGTCTGAGCAGTGGTCTCATGGATAACCCAACAGAAATCCTCTTCTTCCCCAGGAGTGCTCAGTTTGGCCCTTTATCATTGGCTGTGACCAAGCTGCATTTACACAAGCCCAGGACGAGGGGCACACTGCAGCCCAGTGAGCTCCCATTAACTTATTTTAGACATAAACCTTTAGCAGTCAATCGATAATATCCACATTTACGGTCATAATTATTTCAGTCTTCCGTCCATAAAGATTACTTCAATATGTTAAACTATATTGTGTCCTGGGCATTAATTAATGCTCAACTGTAGAAACACAGTTAATGATTGAATGACGTGCACGGAAATTATTTCCCGACCCACAGGAATGCACAGTTGATAAAGACATAAAAGAGATGGATGCATCATATCATTAAGCACAACGCTATAGTCCTCACGCTGGCCTCCAACTTGATATGTAACCAAGAGCAACCTTGAACTTGTGGTCCTCCTGCCTCCACCTCCCAAGTGCAGGGATTACAAGTATGTGCCACTACATCCAGTTTATACAAGCCAGGGGATGGGGCCTGGGCTCTGAGAATACTATCGGCTTTACCAACTATGCTAGGTTCTCACGCCACTTCTAAAATTCTTAACATAAAAGTGTTTGAACTAACGAGGGTTCTGTTTGTTTGTTCTTGAGATAGGGGTTCACACTGTAACCAAGGCTGGCCTCTGGCTCACTAATGTAGCCCAAGCATCCTCAAACCAGGGTTACAATCTTCCTGCCTCAGCCCTCTCAGGGACTTAGAGAATCACAGGGATGCGACGCCACCTCTAGCCCACTTCCCTTATTTTAAGCACTAGTGTTCTGATCCAGCTTATAAAATGAAGAAAACCCATGGAATCCCACCTTGGCCTGGGGTGTAGAAAGCAGTGTGTACGTTGGTTTTGTCATCAGTATGTATGTGGATGGAGAAAGTGGATATACGGGCTTTGCTGGTCTCCACAGCTTCAAGCATCCATCAAAAGTCCTGGAAATTATCCACGAAGAACCAAGGGGAAAGATGTTGTACCTTCAGAGTGTGTGCCAATGTGAGGGCCCAGACACAAAGTGACATCCACCTCAGAAAGCTCTACCCTATGGGGCTCCCGGGAAAGTCTGGGTGCAGCTGGAGGGTGGACGGAGCTTTCCTTGAAGGCTGCCACTGTGGGAGACTCACGAAGCAGGGACATAAAGGACGCAGGGCCACATGGAGCTGGTGACAGACCTCAAGGAACTATGGGAACAGCAAAATGCACCGTCTAGGCTGGATGGATGCAACTCCATTCCTCAAACCAACAATCTGTGGGATATTACAGGAAAGTACACACAAAAAAAAGAAAAAGTGGACAGATTTGGATCCAGTGCAAATCTAGAGAGTGGACCACTCAACAGAGAATTTAAGTGAAGATCAGCATCTTAAATGTTCTGATGACAAAGCGAACAGACAAGGGATGTCAGCGGGGAGCTGGATACTGTAGTAAAGCATCGGGTGAAAATGGCAAAGAGAAAACTGCCTTTGATGGATGGCGGTTAGACTTTGTACAGTCCCTGCTCATGGTGAACAGGTCTGGCCTGTGTGACCTGGAGAGGGAGGGAGGAATGATCCCATGACTTCTGAGACGTAACCACGAACGCTGTGGTGTTTGCCATGTGCTATGACATCACTTGCCTGCTACACCATCATGGAGAAAGCCTGTGGATCCATGAGAATCCACAGGGAGGGACTGTAGCCTCCATCCATAAACTTGGCAGATGTGAGAGGTCTATCTTGAAAATGGGGCCTTAGGTCCAGCTAAACCTTAGATAACAGCAGCCCCAGCCAATATTGTATCAAGAGAGAAGAAAGCCAAAGTCACTTCACAGAGTACCTCCAATACAAAATGTGTTTTCCATTGCTTTAAGGCAACATACTTTCCAGCTAACGGGCAGACAGCACTAACACAGCCATGCAAAGCGCTAGACTCTACAGAAACGAGGGCCCAACAAAGCTGAAAATAGGTTAAAAATCACAGGAAGAAAGAGAGGCATGGACAGAAAGAGGGAGACAGAGAGACAGATAGACAGAGAGACAAAGACAGGAAAAAGGAGGAAGAGAAGAAAACATAGGACTCAAGCCAAGTTACCAATTTTCTACCTTCGTAACTTACACACTTAGGAAGAGGAAGATAAATGAAATCCCAAATGAGCAAAAGGTGGCAAATCAAGCTGACAGCAGAAACCAGTGCGCTCTAAGGAAAATCAGCTAGAAAGAAAATAAATAAAACCAAAAACTAGGTCCTCCCAAGTGCTGGGATCAAAGGTGTGTGCCACCACACCCAGCCCCAAAAACTAGTTCTTTGAAAAGAGTATAAAATTGATAAACCACTTAGGGAAAAAAAAGAGAGAGAGACTGCACTAACTGATTATCAACAACAGAGAAGAAACAGGAACAAATCTTGAGACACTAAAATGACAGTAAGAATGTTATCAAACACTATTCCCATAAATTCAAAACTCTGGATGGCATAAGCAAATTTCTCAAGAGATGGCAGCTTCCAAAGTTATCCAAGTAGACATAGGTAGCCCATTCTGCATCTACTAAGAAAGCCATGCCCATTGTCTCAAAATACTCAACCAACCAAGCCACTAGGTAATTTCACAGTGAAGTGTACAATGACATTTAAAAAGAAATAAAATCACTTCCACACAGGTCTGTTGGAGGACAGTGGGACAGGCTTTCTCTAGTGTAATTTATGGACCAGTTTTATACGAAGACAAAAGGCAGATGAAATGAAATTTCAAACCAATATCCCTCATAAAGACATTTGTAAGAATCTTTAACAAATGTCAACTGATTGAGGCCTATAAAGATGACTCAGCAGCTAAGGGCACTCCCTGCCTGAGTTCAATCCTGGAACCCACATGGTAGAAATAGAGAATTGTGTGTGTGTGTGTGTGTGTGTGTGTGCGTGCGCCCACACACGCACATTCATGCACCAAGAGCATACCCGCGCGTTTGCACGCACACACAGAAATAGTATACACACACAAACGGTAGGTATAAATAAATAAATATTAACCAAATGAACCAAGAGAACATAAAAAGGGCACTTTTTATGACCAAGTACTCTAGGTATGCAAGGTTGACTCAACATTCTAAAATAATTCAATAGAACCCACCATATGCTTAAGGCTCTGAGTTTGTTCTCCAAGAAAAGAGGGAGGGGAAAAATGCTAATAACAGACTAAAAGAGAAAACCACACAGTTCTCTCAGTGAACAAAGAACAGTGCTTGACAAAATACAGAGTTCAACATCCATTCATTATCAATGCTCAAACAACTGGAAATATAGGGAATTTCCTCAAGTTGATAAAAGGCACCAAAAATAACTTTAAAAGGAACTCTAATATCTCAATTAGTCATGAAAAATAAAACTATTTCATCATCATCATCATCATCATCATCATCATAATAAAAATAAAAACGAGACAGTGGCATGGGTATCAGATCGTATATTCCTGATCCACATGAGACAGCCTAGTTAGCACCAAAAATTACATCAATAGAAATCATAGCAATCAGAAAATCATCCAGACACATGATGCTGTTACCAGAAAATATTTTTCAAAAACCACCAAAAATCTTCCAGAGCTAATGAATGAGTTTAGCAGGACCCCGGGACATAAACTAATGAACAGAGCAACTCAAATGGGTTGGTTTTGACAGAGTTATTGAAAGGGAACTAAAATTACTAAGCATTTACAAATATATCTGACAGATGTGTTCAAATTTGGTATTAAAATCTACAAAACACATAAGAGAAAATTTTAAAGACAAGTAAATAAAGGGGCATACCATGCACATGTCCCAAGGTGCAATTTTGTCACAAGCCAGTTCTCCATACTAATCTACTGTCAATCACAATCTCGAGGGGAGAGGGGAGGGCTCTTTCCTTGTATTTTTTTTTTACATGGGGGTGTGGTTGGGTAGACCAGATGACTGCTCATATGGGTGCTGGTACATGTGTGCACAGCTCTGATGGAGGTCAGAGGACAACCTCAAGTGTAGGTCACCAAGTGTCTCCTACCCTTTGTTTGACAGAGGGTCTCTCAGTGCCTTGAAACTTCCCCACATGGACCAGGATCTAGAGTTTTAGGCAGTTGTGAACTGCTGGACATAGGTGCTGGGAACCAAACTCAGGTCCTCTGGAAGGGCATGTAGCAAACACTCTTATCCCCTGAGCCAGCTCTCCAGCCCAGTGTGTGTGTGTGTGTGTTTGTGTGTGTGTGTGTGTGTGTGTGTGTGTGTGTGTGTGTTTATATATTTATTTATTTACTGTGTGAGTGCACACCACGGCACATGTGGAGATCAGAGGGCAACTTTCAGGAGTCAGTTCCACTGTGTGGGCCCCAAGCAGGGACTGAACTCAGGTTGTCAGGCTTGCTGGCAAGCCGCAAGCACCTTCAGCTGCTGAATCATCTCACCAGTCCCCATATTGTTTTCTTCTAAATAGTTCTTGTCTATGATAGGCTGGATCCATGGATGTGGACAAGCATTCAACAAACATTGTACTGTCCTCCCCACCAAACTCAAATACAGGTACCAGCCCCATGGGCTTCTGTGCGTCACAGGCCAGGTGTGTGGACATTTGTCACACATACATAGTACTGAACACTGAGACAATCCTATTTTTTAATATGGAAATGATACCTTGCCTGTGTGCAGTAAGGCACACCTGTCCTCCCAGTGCTTGGGAGGAGAAGGCAGGAGATGCAGGAGTTCAAGGCCAACTCTAGCTACATAGATAGTTCCAAGCTATCTAGGGCTACATGAGATCCTGTCACAAAGCAAACAGATAAATAAAAACAAACTAGGAAACCTTACTTTATTTCTTAAGAGTTTAAGAGAGCTAAAGCTACATTCAGTGATAGAATGCTTGCCTAGAAGACACAAGACACTGGATTCGATCCCTGGGCAGCGATGAAACGGATGACAAAAACCTATATTTAAAAATATTTTAACATAGAAACCAGCTGTCACATGCCTAAGGAGGCCTGTCTCAAAAAAGAAGGAATGCCACAGAGGAACCATGGAACTCCAGTTTCAGTGCACGCCCCTGTGCCAGCTCAATGCTGCCATCCCAGCGCCCTGTTGCTCCCTGAACCACCCCCATCCCCATCCTCAGCCCCACTTGAAGAAGGGACCATTGTGAGCCCGGGAGACTAAGACCAGAGCCCAATAAGCTGCTATGCTTTAAAGGAACACAGCCATTTCAAAGGCACTGCCACCTAAGAGCGCAACTTCCTGTAACTGATGCCTGCGTCTGAAGTCCTTTCCAAATGAGACCAACATTTTCCAAGTTGTAAAGAAAGGTGAGGTTCGGATGCAAAGTCCCTTCATCTGCAGGGACTGTGTGATTGGGGCTTCTAGATTTCAGCCGTGGTCTTGCCTCTGGAAGCAAGCTCCATTTCAACTTCCTGAGTTGCTAAGGTACCCTCAGGGCTCCCACTTGCCACCTTGATGCCCAGGTAGAGTGCTCCAGCAGCCTTAGCGCTCTTGAGGGTGGGTGCCACTCTCAGACGGGCTTTTTAGATGCAGCTTATTTTCCAGTACGGGAAGACTTTCCTGCCAGGCAGGATTTGATTTCCGAATTGCACTACATTCTAGACATTCTGATTTCCCTCTCAGAGGCGCCCACATTTCAAGACTGCTTCTCACTGGCACTCTTGCCCTCTGGGATTTGGGTAGAAGATTATCCGTGGGGGAAAGAACTAAACACACACACCTCAGTGGGGCCTGTTTCAGGCTGAGGAGCTAGGGCAGGCGAGCTCCCCGGATGTGTCTGCTTATCCTCAAGCCCTGCCTCCTGCTTTGGAAGATTTCACTAGAATAACAATTTTGAGAAAAGAAAACAGCCTGCAAGCCACTTATTTTCCACAAGGAAGAGAGAGTTGTGGGAACAGAGAATGGGTGCAGCTCCTGGGGCGGTTCCAGACGGGCAGGGTTAAGTGACACAGACCTGAGATGCCAGTGCTTCTAAGCAAGAGGCAGAAAGGCCAGGAGTTCAAGGCCAGCCTCAGCTACGTAGCAAGTTTGAGGTCAGCCTGGGCCACATTAGATCCCCGTCTCCAAACAGAGACAGAAACAGAAACAAAAACAAAAACTGAAAGTCCTGGAGGTTTGTGGGTACATCTCAGAGACAGCTCTTGACTAGCTGTGTGAGGCTGTGTGGACAGGCACCATGGGCTTTTGAAGCTTTGGCTTTCATGACATTCATAGATAGAAAGTTCCATCCAAACACCTCACTTCTGTCTGATACAGTCTTGAGGAAATAAAATATATCAAAAAGTGGGTTTGTTTTGGGATAATGGACCCAAGAAAACAGTTATCTGTGATATACATGCGTGTGTATATGTGCGTGTGACATGTATATACATATATACATATATCTAGCAAATATATATATATCACACATGTATACATACACACACATACACACACACACATACACACACCACATAAATGTTTGGTTTTGAAGTGGAATCTCGCTGGCCTCATGGCTGCATCAATCCCCCTGCCTCTGCCTCTTACGTGGTACAATTATAGGAGTGACTCACCACCCTCAGTCTTCTCCAAATTATACGTTTAACATTCCTGGATATTAAGGACATTAGCATAGTCTTTAAAACATGTAGCATAGCTTTACACGGTTTTTCTATGGGGGTTTTGTTCATTTGTTTGCCTAGTAAACAAAAGTTGAAGCATGGGCAGGTGCTAACTGTAGGCGTTGGAGTATTAAGTGTACTGTTTGCCTGGCATGGTGCAGGAGGATCACAAGTTCAAGGGCAGCCTTTGCCACCGAGCAAGACCTGGTCTAACCAGGGACTTGAGATGTAACTCAGCAGTGGAGAACTTATGTCCTGTGGCTCACCAGTAGGAAACTTGCGTACCATACACCACGCCCTGGTGTTTGATACCCAGCACCTCAAGGAATTAAGAATTTTTAAAATTATTGTGTAAAGAAAGTACAAGCCAGGTGTAGTGGCTCATGCCTGTAATCCTGGCTCTTAGAAGGCTGAGGCAGGAGGTCAGCCCAGCCTACATGGTGAGGTCCAGGTTAGCCTGAACTGAACTACAGGGTGAGACCCTGTCTGGGGCGGGGGGGGGGGGGGGGGGGAGAAGAAGAAGGAGGAGGAGGAGAACAACAACAACAAGGAGGAGGAGGAGTTGGGGAGGAGGAGTGGGGGTAGGAGGAGGAGTGGAGGAGGAGGGGTGGGGGAGGAAGAAGAAGGAGAAGAGGAGGCAGAGTAGAAAAGGAAAGGAAAGACAAACCTACACAAACATACCCAAGAAGATCAGTCATGCAGCAAATGGGATCTCCATGCGTTCCCCTCCCGCTTCCCTGTCTCCTTTTTGGAAGATTCTATTCAGGAAATACATTATTATGCATACAGTGTCTGCCTGCATGCACACCCGCAGGCCAGAAGAGGGCATCAGATCACATTACAGATGGTTGTGAGCCACCATGTGGTTGCTGGGAATTGAACTCAAGACCTCTGGAAGAGTAGTCAGTGTTCTTTTTTTTTTTTTTTCCTTGGAGCTTACATTTTTATTAATAGTAATTCATGTACAGGACAAATATCTTTATGTCCATATTGCTAAGAAATATGTCAATTTTGCTGTGAACTTTCCCAGTAAATTTCTTTTGTGCCCATTTAGTCTTAGAATAATGTTATCTTGAGCAATTATTAAAACCCCGTTCCATTCTCAGTTTGTTTTTCATAAACCAGAAAAAAAAACCCAGGGCTTTCATTAAAAGTTAAATATTTTCTCTTATTAATTCTGTATCAGAATATTTACAGTTGAGGAAAACTTACTGTAACCACTGAGCCACCTCTCCAGCTGCCCCAGGAAATACGTTATCACATCCCAGTGTTACTATCATCCGCAGCGTATTAGAAACTCATTTCATCTAAGTAGCTAACCCCTGGGCTGGCATTAACCAACCACCCTGAGTCACCTCCTGCCGCCACTGCTCTTCCTCTACACTGCACCTGTCTCAGACGCACTAGCCTTCTAGGGCATACACACTTGTCTCCTCCCATCCTCTCTTTCTGAATACAGTTCCTACCCTGACCCCACTTTCCCCGCCCCAAACTCCACTCATCAAATCCTCTGCCTCAAACCTCCCCTAGTCCTGCCCATTCTCTCTGTCATGCGGTCTCTTACAGGCATGAAACCTAGCAGGGTCTGAAATCACCCCCTCCCTTCTCTTTCCCTCCTCTCCCTGCTCTGGTCAGTCTGCAGAACAGACAGAGCTCCACATAAGCACATTCGTTACTTGGAAAACAAAGACAGACCTTAGTTACAGCCTCAGCTGTGTAGGGAGGACAGCTCTTCCTCTATGTCATCTACTTGTTGTCAAAAATTGTACACAAATTATACAATATATAATTTATGAAGCATTTGCTGAGTCAAGGACCTTATAATGTAGCACTATGTCCCCTTAAGATTTTTCCCTCGGAGGAGAGGAGGGAGGGGGCTATGATCGGGATGTAAAGCAGACATATAAGTTAAAAATAAATTTAAAAAATATTTTCCCTTAAAGGGTTGACTTTATATCCAAGCCACTACAATGCCTTCATGCTAGTGAAGATTTTCATTTTTATAAGTTTTTTTTAGATTTATTTATTTTATGTGTGTGAGTGCTTTGTTTTTGCATGTATGTATGTAGGTTTAAAGAGGGTGTCTCGTTTCCTGCAAGTGGAGTAATCAATGGTTGTAATCCACCAAGTGGTTGCTAGGAACTGAGTCTGGGTCCTCTGAAAGGGCAGCAGTGCTCTCAACCGCTGAGCCACCTCCCCAGCCCCACAATATGCTCTCTTTGGTGGTTACGGTGATCAACTGCTAGACTTTTTTTTTTTTTTTTTTCAAAAATAGGGAGAAAAGTCCAAGAAATCCCCAGGCATGGTTGTATCTGCCTATACTCCTGAGGCTACAGAGTGTTCCTTGAACCTATAAATTCACGGCCAGCCTGAAGAGCAGCAAGAAAGTTCTTGAACACTGGCGTATCCCATTATTCCTGGGGCATGACTTCACAGCCACTAGTACTGGGGTATATGCAAATAAGCTTACAGACGGAGCAACACGGCAGGCTGTCTCACTGCAAACCACAGGTGCCCTGTTACAGAAGAGAAAATAACCCCACTGGTCAAGAATCACTAACTGAAAATGCCAATGGAATGTTTTCTTTTAGGTAACTGCCTTCAACTCTCTACTTATTAGAGCAGCAATGTCTCCACTTAAGACTGCGATAAAGCCAGCCCTGGCAGTACTCACCTTTAATGTCAATGTTCCTGAGACAGAACTCTGTGAGTTTGAGCCCAGCCTGGTCTACATAGCAAGTTCCAAGTGACAGAATGAAATTAAACAGTGTTAGAAGTCCCAAAACTCTATTCTTCCTCAATATTCTAACAACTCTAAGACACATTGTGATAATAGTTTGCTGAGCTGTTGAACAAGGTCTGATTCCTGTCACACAGAAAAAACTCGTAACTTTTTTTTTTTTTTTTTTTGAGACAGGGTCTCTCTGTGTAGCCCTGGCTGCCCTGGACTCTTTTGTAGACCAGGCTGGCCTTGAACTCACCTGCCTCTGCCTCCCAAGTCCTGGGATTAAAGGTGTGTGCCACCACACCTGGCCAAAATCCTAACCTTGAAGGCACAAAATGTCCACAAGGTCGTTGCATCCTGCCCCTCTCTTTCAGAAAAGAGAGAAGACAATTTCTGCCTCTTCAAACCTGAGGGCCTTGGCTTTTGGCTTTGACTCACCTGAATGTGCATAGCGCCCTCTACTGCTTCTGCTAGGTTACTGCAGCCACTGATGAGTGACAACTGCTGCTCTGCGTTCAAGGAGCCTTTGAGAGAGCCGGACTGCTCCAGCAATTTCATCTCCTTCCTGCAAAGGGGCAGAGAGCGGTCACTGTGGCGACTAAAAACAAATGAAGGCAAAGTCACGATGATGTACAGTCCTCACACTTTTTGGATGCTACTATCAAATAGGGAGCCGTCACCTTGGAAGAAGAGAGCAGGGTGCTAGGTCCCAGAGCTGAGAGTTTGAGGGGACTGAGTGCGGAGTTCCTGCTCGGGAGGATGAAGAGTTTTCCGCAGGCTGAATGGTGGTGACAACTGCACAACACTGCTATGCCTCATGCATTAACCACACTTAAATGCTGAGATAACAGATTTTGTGACATGTATTTTGTCACATTTTGAAATTTTAATTATTTTTTTTAAGGGTGAACTAACTCAGTGGTGGGGTGTAGATATGCCCGGCATTCATTCTAATCCCTGGCTCAGTCCCCAGCACTGGAAGAGTGAGGTGAAAGCATTGTCTTAGACAGGTATAGTAAACCTATAATCCACCATGTGGAAAGCTGAGGCAGGAGTATCATGGGTGTATGAGACCAGGCTGGCCCACATAGTGAAACACTGCTAAAGACAGAAAGCGTGTTGGGAGAGGAGGGAGGCAGCTTCATGCGGTGTCACCTGTGCATCACGCTGGGCTTGTGCTGTATGAGTGGGGAGCCCACATCCTCATCACCTCACAAACTCTGTTGCCAATGCTGCCTACAATGCATGAGACGCCAAGCAGGCAGAACATAGACACAACCTCATACAACTGCCCGGGCAGCATCTGTGCCCCCCAGAATATACTGCAGATTTTTCTACTAGCAAGTCGAACACCTTCCATTTCATGTCATAGTTTTTACCCGTGTGTGTGTGTGTGTGTGTGTGTGTGTGTGTGTGTGTGTGTGTGTGTGTGTGGTTTTTCAAGACAGGGTTTCTCTGTGGAGCCTTGCCTAACCTGGACTTGCTTTGTAGATCAGGCTGGCCTTGAACTCACAGAGATGCCTCTGCCTCTGCCTCTGCCTCTGCCTCTGCCTCCAAGTGCTGGGATTACAAGTATGTGCCACCGCGCCCAGCAAGTTTTTACCTTTTGAAAAGCTAATACACTAAAGTGGTGTACATTCACAGAGTACCACACAATGTTCTGATACAGGTATATACACCACCTAGTGGCCAAACCACAGCACACACATTTTGCAAACATTCAAAATCTCTTCTAGGTTTTTGAAATATATAGTTTATATAGACCATGAGCCATTTACCCCTCCCCCCAGTTGTACCTTGGTTCCCATTGCTCAACTTGCCTCTGTCCTTCCTCGCCCTCCTCACCAGCCTCTGGCAACCCACTCAGCTTGTGAGGAAGGCCACATGTGGTACTTCTTTCTGCCACAGTGTTTAGCTTTGAGCCACTGATGTTCCTCAGCCCAAAGCCAGCAGAAGCATACTGCAGGAGATCCAGCCAAGGCTGTGAAAGTAAGAGGGACACACGCTGCAAGCACCCAGGGGAAAGCTCAGGAAGATGGTGGCAGACAGAGCTTTCCCTGCATGGGCCAGAGGGAAGTGGCAGCGGGCTCACATGTTAGATGGCACACAAAGCAGTACAGCTGAGGATGGGCTCCCTGGACACTGTACATATGGGTGAGCAGACCTGTACCAAACTGTGCTCTCTTCAACCACCGGGGGGTGGGGGGGGGCGTGGCACCTCTGGGGCCTTCGCTATCCCCAGGACACCCTGTGAGCTTGCTCCGTCTGGCCTTGCTCTATCTTGTTCTGTCACAAAGCTGGACTGGTGGCCTTGAGCAGAGTACCATGGCACAGCTCTCAATGCTGGGCAGCTCCACAGGGCTTCCTTCCTTTCTTTTCTCGAGACAGAGTTTCCTTTTTTTCATAGTCCTGGCTGCCTAGGCTCATTTTGTAGGCCAGATTGGCCTTAAACTCGCAAAGATCTACTTGTCTCGGCCTCCCAAGTGCTGGGATTAAAGGCTGGGTTTCTTCTTTCTTAAAACTATCGTTTTGATTTTTGGTTTTAGGTATAGAATGCTTCTCTGTTGCTGAAGGGGGAAAAAAAGAGATGTGCCAAAATATAAACTTCCACATTATCTTTAGAAGAAGAAGAAGAAGAAGAAGAAGAAGAAGAAGAAGAAGAAGAAGAAGAAGAAGAAGAAGAAGAAGAGAAAAAAAAAACTTCCACATGGTGGCAAATCTACATTGTCAACTTGACAAGACTTAAGAGTCACCCAGTGTACACACCTCTCGGGAAGTCTGCGAAGGTGTTTCCAGAGGAAGGAAGTTTGGGCAGTACCATCCATGGACTGGAGGCACAGACTGAATAAGAAGAAAGCGAGATGGCCAGTGGCATTAAGCTCTCTCAGCTTCCTGACAGGGACACGATGTGACTGGGTACTTCATCTGCCCTCTCTCACTCCTCCCCCCCCCCCCCCCCCCCCACTGTCACGCCTTCTGTCATGGTACACTGTATCTTTTCTTAAATTGTAAAACAATGATCCCTTCTTGTTTTATCACAGCAACAAGGAGCTAATACTCTTTAGGAAACAACCCTGAGACTACCATGGGGATGGACACTGCAGTCTCTCCTGGTATACCAGTAGATTTATCACCAACATGGGAATTGGACTTTTTTTTTTTTAATGCAGGATCTATGTCGCTTAGGCTGGTCTTGAACTCATGAACCCCCTGCCTCAACCTCCTGAATACTAGAGATCACAAACATGTGCCACCACATCCAATTTTGGCCTTAATTTTCTTCCCATTATTTTCTTCTAATGGTCTCAAAATCCTATGACAGATTTTTTTTGTCAAGCTGTTTCTATTTTTTAAAAAATACCAATCTGTAAATCTAATAGCTTAAAATACACATACACACAAATCAATAAAACACTCTTTCCCTTCTAAGGGGCTCATGATGCGCTGTTAACCACTAACTAAACTAGTCTTTCATTTTAAATTTATTTTATTTCTTACTATTAGTGGGTGCATACCACAGCATTTATGTGGAGGTCATTGTGGAAATGGCTGTCTCCTCCCTCCTTTGTGTGCGTTCCAGGGATTGAACTCAGATTGTAAGGCTTGTGGGGCAAGTGTTTTCAACTGCACAGCATCTTACTGGGCCCTGAGCCAGTCTTTACTAAGCTTAAATAGCCTCTGAGACCATGCATCCAGCACTGGTGAACCCTAAAGGAGAATCTTGGCATGGCAGGTTTTAGGTGACATTCACTCAGCTCTGAGCTTTCTTGGCAGACCTGCTCTGTACTGCCCTGCATAATGGCAATACAGGTTCACAAAATGAATTCAAGCTCTCCTTTTTCTCCACACTCTTCCCAAAGCCCTAAAATCTGTAAGATACCCAACACACCCTAAAGAGACAAAGCAATCTTGAACAAGAACACAAGCCTGGAGGCATCAGAGCGCCCAAGCATAACATCCTATGCCTCATGGTGACCAAGGCATCGTGGTGCTGACAGAACAGATGCAGGGTCAGAGATCCCTGCGGGGGATGCACAGCTACAGCCAGAGGCTTGACAAAAGCAACAGAGCTGTCAGTCATCACTGCTGGGGACAGCATCCACAGGAGGAAACTCTCCACGCTGGGGAAACTGAATCAAAGTCAGAAGTACTGGGTCATCCTCAGCTGCTCAGGGATTTCAAGGCCAGCCTTGGACACCCTGAACTTAAGAACTGAAACACTTAAACTACATGGACTTGAGAAAAAAAAATTCTCTCTTGAATAAAAATTCAAGAATTCAATACAAATGATTGTATAGGACCCCCAAAGCAGGAAAACAAAAGTACAAATATAAATTAAACAAATAAAACAGGCAAAAAGGACTACATCAAACTAAAAGTGTCAACAGGGGAAAGCATCAACAGAACCAAGAAACAACCTACAGAAAGGGGCAGCATCTGAAGGAGTGCCATCCAGAATACATAAGGAACTCAAAAAAAACCTAAACAGTAGCAATCCAGTTTCAAGCAGGGCAAACGGAGCTGCAGTGCATAGCACTTGCAAGGTGCTGGGTTCCATCTCCAGCACCACAGAAAGAGAGAAGGAACATACGTAGCTGATAAGTATTGGGGGGGGGTGAAGGGTGCGCATTGCTGTCTTAGGTTTCCATTGCTATGATGATTTAAAAGGGGGGACAACTTGGTGGGGGGAAGGGCTTATTTTGCTTACACTTCCGCATCACATGTCACATACTGCCATCAAAGGAAGTCATGGCAGGAACTCGGGGCAGGAACCTGGGGGCAAGAACTGAAGAAGCCATGGAAGGACTCCCCTTCCTGGCATGCTCTTCCGGTTTACTCAGCCCGCTTTCTCACAGCACCCAGGACCTTCCACATCAACCATTAATTAGAAAAATTCCCCACAGGCTTGCCTGAAGGTAATCTGTTGAAAGCATTTTCTCGGTTGAGGTTCCTCTTCCAAATATGTACCAAGTTGACAAAACAAAACAAAACAAAAAACAAAAACAAACAGCCAGTGCCGCTGCCATTAACAGTGCATTATTTTCAAATCCTCTAGAATATATATGTGCCTGAGAGTCTTATGTATTTTGGACTAGAAAGGATTTCAGGGCACTCATTTAGTAATATTTCCAAAATCAGACCTGCAAAGTTTTACTTTAAAGTCCAGTATTCCTAGATACTGCATCCATTTGGCATTTGAGGAGAGGGAAACCTGCAATTTTAACAAAGAGAGAACTGAGGTCATGACCCCATGTGCATATGTGCAGGACTCAGCTCCATTCTCATAAACTTGTTTTTCCCGGTCAGTCTATAGAACCCGTCTTTATGAAAGGAGTAATGTATTCTTTGCACAGAGTGTCTCTGTAGTCACAACTGACCTTTATTTAGCTGACTTTGTACTTTATTGAGCGCACAAGATTGAATTAACTATCACCAGGAAAATTTTCACCAAATTGTGCTGTACCTAAATATACCGAAAATAATCACTGGCGTCAGACTCCCGAAGTTTGACCCAACACTGGATACTTAGTCATATTGAGCTGAACTGCCTTCTTGCCTCCTGCAGATCACTACTCTGCTGGCAAAGTAACCTGCATATGTGTATGTGCTTGTGTGCGTGATGTTTGCTAGGAATGGCCCCCATACACTTTTATTTGCATGCTTGGTCATAGGGGGTGGTACTATTCGGAGCTGTGGCCTTGTTAAAGTTAGGTATGGCCCTGTGGAGGAAGTGTGGCACTATGGGAGAGTGCTAAAGGTCTCCTATGCTCAAGCTTGGCCCAGTGTGGCTCACAGTCTCTTTCTGCTGCCTGCAGATCAAGATGTAGAACTCTCAGCTCCTTCTCCAGCACCGTGTCTGCCTGTGTGTCGCCATGCATCCTGCCATGATGATAATGGACTAAGCCCCTGAACGGTAAGCCAGCCCCCCAATGAAATGCTTTCCTTTATAAGAGCCGCTGTGGCCACAGTGCGTCTTCACAGCAATAGAAAGCCTAAGACAGTGTGTGTACGTGTTTGTGTATCTGTCTGTAAAAGTCTATGTGTTTCCGTATATGTATATGTAAACTGTAAGTACGCATGCCCAGAGGAACACACCCCCAAGTAACCTCCCTCCCTCCTCCAGCTAAGCCTTGCTTCCTAGACTTTCCTAAACTTCCCAAATTGGTGCCACAAGCTGGGTCCCAAGTTTTCAAACCATGAGCCTATGGAGGTCACTTCATGTTCAACCCATAACAGTCACCGACAGACACGCCATATTGGGTCCCATGAGTATCCATGGTCAGGGATAAGTTGGGAACTGACCCAAAGACAGATCTTACGGGCTGACCATCCCAAGGGACCCTGTGCCGAACAGCAGCTAAGCAGTCTGCAATGAAACCCACCCAATTGGACACAGTCAGGACAGGAGCAGCACAGAGTCACACAACAGTGGACGTTGGGGAAAGACCTGCTCAGCTAAGAGCTGCTGTGTGTTACTGGAGCAGCCATCTGACAGTGCAGCTCAGGTGTCCCCTGAATGATGCCCCATTGCTGCCTGGGCAACACACCTGCAGGGATTTCTTCCTGTCGCCCCACCCCCACCCCCTCACACAGTCTTACAATCAGTCCTTCCAGATAGAGGAGATCAGAACACCTCTGTTCTCGGTCACCTCAAAGAGCCCGCAGCCTGTTTTGCCTGGAGATTAGAAGGGCCTCCTGGCTGACGGGGTGTACGGCGCATCTGAATTGCTCAGTTTTGAGTTAGCAATACAATTATTTGTGCAAATTTGATCTGCAGCAATCTCTAAGGACTCCACAAAGCTGGGAAAAAACAGTACATAACCCAGAAATAACAACCAGAACAAAAGTGTTCATACTGTGTAGTGCTACCAAACAGGGACTCGCTTTGCTCAGTTGAAAGCATCTGCCATATTGAGCTGATGTGTAGCTCAGCGCTACAGCGCTCACCCAGCTTGCACAAGGCCCCAGGTTCAATCCCCGCACAACATGAACAAGATGTAATGGGCACACCTGTGACTCTCAGTACACAGGGAGGGAGGCAGGAGGGTCAGAAGGTCAAGTTCATTCTCAACTACACAGTAAGTTTGAGGCCAGCCTGGGATGCAAGAGACCCTGACTAAAAATAAGTAATAATAAAAAAATTTTAAAGTAAGAATCTTACATTATTGAATGAATAGGCAAGAGATTTAATAATTTAATAAACTTTTAATAATTTAATAAACGTGACTGTCACTTTTTCTATGATTTTTTTTTCGAAATTCAAGAAATAGACCAGGTTAGTGGCACACGCCCTTAATCCCAGCACTTAGGAGGCAGGCGGATCTCTGTGAGTTCAAGACCAGCCTAGCCTACATAGTGAATTCCAAGACAGACAGCCAAGACTACATAGTGAGACCCTGTCTTATAACTGAAGAAGTGAAAAAGTCAAAAGAATAATTAACATCCAACTGCCCAGTACCCAGAAGCAACTGCAATTGCTCATCAATCCTGTTGTTTGCTTTTCTTAAGTGAACACAACAGAAAACTCTCCCCGAGTCACCCCCCACCTCACACCACCGTCTTCTAGTGAACTGACAGCATCTTAGCTTGTTGGCTTATCTTACAGTGCTGAGAACAGCACCCAGGGTCTCCTGCGTGCTCAGCAGGAGCTATACCGCCCCAGCTGCACATGGCGTCTTCCGGTGCCCAAGCCCATTCATTTTATCCTGTAAGGAATTAGACGTGAGGACCATATCTGCTCAAAAGCATCACCTTCAAGCTTCTGGAGGCGTGTCACGTGTCTTCAAATCGTTTCATCAACTCTAGCAAACGTACAGCCTTCCTTCCAAAAGCATTAAATCCTGTCAGGTAAGAAATGGAGGCAGGTGGTGGTGGCGCATGCCTTTAGTCCCAGCGCTGGGGAGGCAGAGGCAGCCTGGTCTACAAAGCAAAATTCAGGACAGCGAAGGCTACACAGAAAAACCCTATGTGAAGACAGAAAGAAAGATTAAGAAAGGAAGGAGAAAAGGAAAAAGAAAGACAAGAAGTAGAGGCAAACCCCTCTGCATTCCTCTACGTGATGCCTCTATGGAGCAGAACACGGGAACACGCCGCAGCCCTGGAAGATCAGAGATCAGACTCAGGATGATGAATGTACAGACATGCCTCACCTGCAAGGCCCTTCCTCCCTGGATAGGCTGTAGGTAGACACAGAATCAGGAAATGGGTGGCCGTACCTCACCCCACTCCTGGGAGAGTACTATGAGAAGTCTGGAGGTTTCGGAACGTCCTCTCTAGGTTTACAACTCCTCAAACCCGGCCACTTGCCAGTGATTCCCTTCCTTTGAATTAGTTCTTTGCTTGTTGAATATCTTGGAATAATGTTTGCCTTGTGCTTTGTAGAGGATGTATATATAGTCATCTGAAAACGTGACCACCACCGGAATTCTATACTTATTTTTATTGATGCATATTAACTATGAATATGAGGCTCATTCTAATACTGCAAATACACACATGTTCAGTGGTGAAGTCCAACCTTTCCCACCCAACGCCCACTTCACAACCTCTAGCAATCACCAACCTACATTGAGATTGACATTGCTTCAGCTTCCATTTATGAGAGAACGCAGGTATCTGTCTGCCTTTCTATGTCGGGCTCATTTTACTTAATTCAATGACACTACTTCCTTCCTCTTTATGGCTGTATAATACTCCACTGTGTGCGCGCACATACCGTATCTTCCTTAGGCACTCATCATTTCGTGTGCACCTACACGGGTTTCATAACTTAGTTATTGAGCGAGCGTGGTGCCACAGGAAACAAAGTAAGCGGGTATCTCTTTAGTGTGCTGACTTCCACCCTTAGTGTACTGTGCTAGTAATGACTGCAATACATGCATTTGACCACTAGATGTCAGGCTAACACCATGAAACAGAAGAAAAATACTAAGCCAAGCCCCTGTGCTGTAGGCCCTGCACTTGAAAGGTGGAAGTAGGATTAGTTCAGGATCTGTCTCAAAGCCCGAAAATTCAGAAGGGGAAAAGTTATGTAAACAGCTATCACTGTAAGGTAGAATTAGGGGGGTTTGTATGTGCATGTGTGGGCATGTATGGGCCAAAGCACATGCAGGGTACATGGAGGTCAGAAGACAGCTTGCAGAAATCTGTTCTCTCCTTCCATCATGACAGTCCTGGGAATCAAACTCAGGTGGTCAGACTTGGTAGCACCTTTATGCACTAAAGCCACTTCAACGGGCCCCAATTTCTATTTTAGATGTTTTATTTAAAAATCAGCAAGTAAGCCAGGTACAGTGGCTCACACCTATAATCCAAGTACTCAGGGAGGCAGAGGCAGGCAGATCGCTGTGAGTTCAAGGCCAACCTGGACTACAAAGCAAGTCCAGGACAGTCAAGTCTACACAGAGAAAGTCTATCTCGAAAAACAAAAACCAAGCAAAAAATCAGCAACTATCAGGTTGGAGAGATGGTTAAGAGCACTGGCTGCACTTCTAGAGGACTCAGGTTCAATTCCCAGCACCCACATGTGGCTTACAACTGTCTGTAACCCCAGTTCCAAGGAATTTGATACTCACACCGACAAATACGACATACACACAAGTAAAACACCAATGCATATGAAATAAAAATAAATAAATTTTAAAAATCAACAACTAGTGGGGGGCTGAGTCTAATGACTCCTGCCTTTAATCCTAGCACTTAGAAGGCAGAGGCAGGCAGATTTCTGTGAGCTCCAGGCCAGCCTGACCTTATGTAGCAAGTCCCAGGACACCCAAAGCTACACAGTGATGCTTCTCCTCAAAGAAACAAAAAGAACCTGTCTAAGTAGGTGAGGACAATGGAAAACTGGAGTCCTATTTCATTGACAATAGAAACAAATGTGGGCATGACAAGCCCTTGAAAATTAAACACAAGAGGCACACCAACCTTCCCCTGTCAGCACAGCGCTTTCTAAAACTTCGAGTGCTTCCAAGACTATGTGCAGTTTGCCCCGGGGCCATCCACCAAGCAGCCCACACCTTCTATCCAGCCAGCCAACCTTGAGAACCTGAAACCATCTCCATGAGGCATCTGAGCTTGAACGTGCTGCAAAAAGACGGAAGAGCCTCCAGCTGCCCACGGAAGTCCATGAGTCTGACAAGCGACTCTCCTCTCCCTCTCTTGAGCTCTCTCCTTAGAGGTAGGCAACATTGGGACTTGGAGGCCAGGGAAACAGGAGAGGTCTGCTCAAGTGTTAAGATGATCACTTTTGCCAAAATATACAGTGTAGCATCTTGTGCCAGGTCACTCGTGAAAGCGGTACCACATGTGTCTGCTTGTCAGCCGGGCACACAGAGAGTCTGTGACAGTTTGGATGTGGGCCCCGAGGTTCACGTGCCGGAAGCTTTAATAGTAACGAAAGCTGGTGGGAGCTATAGAAGGTGAGGTCATGTATATGAGTAGCTTTCACAGGAACGGGCTAGTTTGTCTTACAAAAAGAACAAGCCCGCCCGCCCCTCCCTGGGGAGTGGCACACACCCTCTCCTACTCCCAAGTCTTCCCACTGTGTGATGCCATTTGTGATTCAGCAGAAGGCCCTTTCCAGAGCCAGAATTGAACAGAGCTGCCTGGCAGTGGGTCTGCAGCTCGAATGTTGCGAGGCGGCGAGTCTCTCTCTGCTCTTTATAACGTAGGCAGTCTCTAACGTTTTGTTACAGCAACGTGAATCAAAATACTGCGGCAAGCGTCATATCATTCCCTTTGAAATTTATTCTTAAAAACAGATTACCTAATTCTTGCGTGTGCATACATGCAGGTTGTGTGCACACATGCAGATGTGTGAATGTACAAACAGACATGTGGGAGCCAGAGAGGGTGGCAAGTGCCCTTCTCTTCTGCTGCCTTAATTTCTTTCAGGCTGCGTCTAAAGCTCACACTTGTCAGGTAGGCAGGCAAACTCTATACCTCCATGGCGCTAAGGAAGCAGACATGGGCAAGACCACGTTCTTGGCGCTTGTTGTATGGGTGCTAGGATTCAAAGGCAGGCTGTCACGTTGTGGGGCCAGCATCTCTCTGATCCCACATCATCATTTTTTTTTTCTTTCTTTTCTTTTTTTTTTTTTTTTTGAGACACTATCTTTCTATGTAGCCCTGGCTGTCCTGTACTTGTTATGTAGACCAGGCTAAGCTCCAACTCAGAGATGCACCTTCCTCTGCCTTCCAAGTGCTGGGACTATAGGTTCGCAGCAGCACGCCCAGCCCACATCTTTAGCCCTACCCTCCGGCTGGCACGTCTGTATCCAAGTAAACGGTGTTGACAGGAAACCCTGCCCTCGGGATGCTTAGGGACAGTCTCCTGCAGCCATCCCACAGTCAAGAGCCAGCCACAGAATCCTGATGCCTCCCCAGCTTTTCAGACGTCAAGTCCTCACCTGTGGTTTTACAAATCAGATCACCTAAGGCTGTTTCTGTTTGGGGAGAAAAACAAATAAGGGAAATGAAGCAATTATTTGAACAGTCATGTTGACAGCCAAGTAACAGCAGAATCTGTGAACACCCGGGCAACGAGGGTGGAACAGCCCAGCTGAATCCACAACCTGAGACTGAACCGTAAACTACCAGGCTTAGGTCACTCCTCGACCCGCGCCCTGCTCGTCCTTCTGGGCTAGGCTGCAGCTGCCTCTCCACTTATTTATATTTTATTTACTACTCATCAGTAAAATTAGACATAGCATCCCTTCATGAATGCGTCTATGATATCCTATATTTACACTTCCTGAAAAATTTACAGTAAGCCGGGCATGGTGGCACATGCCTTTAATCCCAGCACTCAAAAAATGAAAAAGAGAAAAGAAAAAAAAAGAAAAAGAAAAACATATAGTGACGCACGCCTTTAATCCCAACACTCGAGAGGCAGAGGCAGACGGACTTCTATAAATTTGAGGCCAGCCTGGTCTACAGAGCGAGTTGTAAGACAGCCAAGGCGACAAGAGAAACCCTATCCCAATACATATATTATATATACTTTATATACTATATTTATTCTGATAATATATTTTATTGTTTTCTATGTGTAGTCAACCTATACAAATACAGTAACTTTTTTCTTCCATATGATATTTTCTCTGACTCCTTGGGATTTTTACCTACAAAATCTACATTCAAATTTCTCCTTCCCAAACATTCACATTCAGTATGCTCGAACTGCCAACTCGCCAGCAGCCTCAGCACTCCTCTGTCGCTACCTGCTTCCCCGAACTGGCGAGTGGCACTTTAGGCTTTGCAAGCATGTGGTGTAAACATGCTGCAGACTGAACGCAACAGTAGACACTGTGGAATAAAGGGGTGGGGCTATGTCCTGGACAACACCATTTGTTTCCAGAATGGTCCTGGATGACAGGGATGAGGGCAGGGAAGCCTCCTCTGGCAGCACAAAGCCACCAGTCCCCTAGTCCTGAAGTCAGTGGTGGTTGCTAACTGCAAAAACCCAGCTAAGGTACAAGGCAGGATGCAGGCAAACCAGTTCCCAGCCCCATCATGGCAAGTCTTTTGTTTTGTTTTGTTTTGGTTTGGTTTGGTTTGGTTTGGTTTGGTTTTTCATAACAGGGTTTCTCTGTGCAGCCTTGGCTGTCCTGGACTCACTTTGTAGACCAGGCTGGCCTCGAACTCACATCGACCCACCTGCCTCTGCCTCCCGAGTGCTGGGATTAAAGGCGTGCACCACCATGCCCGGTCAGGGTTTTGTTTTAACTTTTTACTGATTGTGAGTTTCACATCATGCACCCCAACCCCACTCATCTCTCCCATGCCTTCATATTTTGCCCTCTTCCCTCGAAGCCTCTCCCCCACAAAACAAAATAAAAAGTGAACAAATTGATAAAACAAAACAAAGCATTAGGAAACATCCCATCAGATGAGCTGTAGTGTGTCACAGTGTGCCCCACAGTGTACCCCCTCTGTCCACACATCTTTACAAATGTTCACTACAGTGAGTCATGAGTCTGGTTCAAGGCATCTAGCTCCTGAGACACCATCAATGCTGGCTCCTAACCAGGACTCCTCTTGGTTATCCTGTTGTTGCTGTGGTCACAGAGGTCCTGCAGCTTTGGATCTGCAGGCCCGGCCCTTTCACAGGCTCCCACAGATCACAGTTGAGGTAGATTTGGGGATGGACCAAGTCAAGGCCAGCCCTGAGTTGGTCAGCCCTCGAGCTCTCCAGCCCTGCCTTGGCTAGTTCACCCAATACTACAGTGGCCAAGGGGGAGGGCCAGCTCTCCTGCTCTCATGTCCTCAGGGCCGGACTACCCACACCCACTTAGCAGGGCTCTCTAACATGGCAGCTGTCAGACCACGCTGTTTGGTGGCTGCTGGTGCCAGGGAGTGGCAGGAAGTCACAGTGAGCAACTGTGGAGGAAAGTTTCCCAACCACAAGTGACAGCGGTCTTGATGTCATTGGTGCCTTCCAGGCTGCTGCTGAGTCACAGGTAACAATGTCCCACTGGCCAGTCTGCATGGCCAGGTCCGAGTCCAAGGTCGGAGCAGGAAGTCACCCTCTGTGGGGTTGATACACATGGGCAATCACAGGGCTGAGGCCAACCTGGACACAGTGAGACTCTGCCTCAGAACAAAACAAAAAGCACATTGCAAAGGGGCCAGCACAGGGCTGTTTACCTCACACACGTGAGTCCCCGGGTTCAATCCTTGGTACTGCAAAACAACAAAAAATGGTATGGGGGATGTCAGGAAACAGGAGAGTAGTTTATGCTGTGGCCATTTTGTGGTTCACTGTTCCAGGGACTGGTTTTCTGTTGTTGTTGTTGTTGTTGTTGTTGTTGTTGTTGTTGTTGTCATCGATGATGATGATGATGATGATGATGATGATGATGTTTTATCTTGTTTTGTGACTATGTCTCATAACTTCAAACTGCTGATCCTCCTGCCTCCACCTCCCAGGTGCTGAGGTTACAGGCATGCACCACTACACCTCACCCACTATTCCAGCTGTTACGGCCTAAGGTGTGTGGGGAAACTAAAAGTAAGTTGCCAAGCAGAAAAACAGACAAATCCAGTGGATTCCATGTGGAAACAGAGTTTAAGATGAAGTTTAGGCTGGGGCAGAAGGTTGGTGAGGTAAAAACAAGAGACCAGGTCACCTGCAGGCCATGAGTTTGAAACGTCAGCTTTCTAGGAGCCAGAGGAGAGGGCAGTGGCCTTGTTTCAAAGATCGCCTCCAGTGGTTTATTAACTCCTCAACTGTATAAAAAGCTGAGACTTTTGCAAAGAAATATGACCCACAGAGTACAGAAAGGCGGGTGACAAACAGAGATGTCACCCAAAGACAGTGATCACAGACCAGGACTTAAGCCTCACCTGGTGGGGGGGACAGTCAAATGATGACCCCATGGCCTGCACCAGGGTGTGCTGGTCTCTGGAGGGCTCGCAGAAATGCAACAAGCTGCAAGTCCTAAGAAACTGTTGCAACCTGCTTAACCTGCCTAAACTCTATAGCCCATCCACTGAGACCCACTTTACTTTAGTTCTTAGCATAACTGTAGCTCCTCCACTATTATCTGCTGCTGCCTTTATTATATCAGAAGCCATTTTGCCCCCAAGTCTCTATTTTGATTATAAAGGTGAAATAGAATTCAGGTTTTCAGGCCCTACCTACCTGAGTGCAGAATATAATTCAATAGTTCAATACTTGCTGCTTAGATTAATAGGTAGATGATAAATGCATGTTCACTTGAGTTAAAGACAAATGTATGTTCTGTTAGAGTTAGGACCACAACATTGTGCTATGTTCCTTTCTTTTGGAACAATGGGGAACTGAAAAGTCCCCAAGCCTATATATATCCTAGCCAGGCAGCTTAAAATGATCTGTCCAGCTACCTAGATATGATACACTTGGAACAAAATGAATTATGTTTAGCTAGTCAAAATGATGTATGTTACTCCTGCTCCCCCACTTCCTTTATCTGGTTACCTGGTTGTTACCTGGTTATGGTTTTTCAGGGGGGAAAAAAATCCAGCCTTAGACACAGATCTGCGTCACAGTCTGGTCCCTGAACCCAGGCTGTGGTCCTGACCTTGGTCAGTCTTGGGTTGTGGCATTCAAAAAACCACCAATATCTCACTGAGATTGGTGTCTGTGGTTTGTGCGGCTCTTCTTGTACTACAACAGAAATAACGCGCTCGGATCTGTAGGCACCGTTGACACTTTGCTTACTGGGTTTCAGTTTGTCCTCATAAAGTGTTCCTGTAGTTCTGGTGGGCTTTGAGAACCAACACCTGCAGAGCTCGGAGCAAAACAAAGACAAAGCGGGGACACATGGGCAAGGCCTCTCCCCGCCACACCCAGGAACAAGTTTCTCACTGCCCCACGGGCTAGGAAAACATAACTCTTGGATGACATTTTTCCCTTGTACCAAATCTCTTGTCACATGGTGTGAGTTATAATAACTTCCCTAACCACCCCCGCCCCCGTCTCTCTCTCTCTCTGAAAGACAGGGTTTCTCTGTGTTAGCCTTGGCTGCCCTGGACTCCCTTTGTAGACCAGGCTGGCCTTGAACTAACAGAGTTCTATCCACCTGCCTCTGCCTCCCTGAGTGTTGGGATTACAGGCGTGCACCACCAGAGTCTCTCTCATTCTGTGACCCAGAGTAACATGGAATCTATATTAATCTCCTGCCTCAGATTCCAAGTTCTGGGATTACAGACATAAACTGCTATGCCTCGCCTCTAATGTCCTAAGATTTTTTTAAAAAGTTAATTTCTCCTTTTATAATTTGTTTTCACACCTTCAAAATCAATGTGCACTGTTTCTTCTGTTTAAAACTAGTTACCAAGAGTGGCGATATACACCTGTAATCCAGGACTTTGTAGGAAGTGGCAAGAAGGTTGTAAATTCCAGCATAGCCTGGGCTACATAGCAAGTTTAAAACCAGTCTGAGACACATAAACAGATACCATCTCTGAAAATACAGCGGGGGCATGTTATTCAGTGGCAGTGCTCTGGGGCCAATCTAACACACATAGGATTTTTCTAAGACTACCTAAAGAGAGAGAGAGAGAGAGAGAGAGAGAGAGAGAGAGTTGTGAGTGCTGGCCCTTGAAGAGGCCAGAAGAAGGGTCGGGTGGTGCCTGGAGTTAGCACTGCATGTGGCTGTCTGTTGTCTGAGAGGGCCTCTCTGAACACGGGTGTTCTTGACAACCTAGTCAGCTCACCAGGAACCGTTCCTAAGACCCTGCTGTACTTTTTTTTTTTTTCCAGAAAAATCCAAATAAAGCCAGGTCAGGTGACACACTCTTATGACCCCAGCATCTGAGGGTTAGGGGCTGGAAAACCAGAAGTTCAAGACCATTTATGGCTACACATAAAATTCAAGGTCAGCCTGGGCTACATGAGAGCCTATTTCAAAAAAAACAAAGAATCAGAATGTGGGCAGTAAACCAAATCACAAGGGGGGCCGAGGTAGGGGACAGATGACTGTGGAAGGGGGTCTGTGAAAAATATTAACAGAACAAAAAAAAAAAAAAAGAAAGAAAAGGAATACCACCAGGAGAGTTCTCTCTTTTGAGGATCTAAGAGGCTGAGCATCACGTCTTACTTAACCTGCAGTGGGTAACTACACCTAGAACCTATTATATTTCAGGCTCTGAGACAAGAAATGTCATCCATAGTGGCTAACAGAGCTCGTGTGACACTGAAAAAAAAAATGAGGATTACTGAAAACCCTCCCCTCAGCGGTCAGACCACTGAGACACTGGCTCTCTAAGAATTGAACTTTCCGTGGGCGCCTCACACCGAGGGAAGATAAGGACCGAAGCCCTGGGACCAGCCCAGGGAAGAACTTGGTTCCCAGAAGGGGCTTCATGATTCTGCTTGCTCATCAGGCTCCTTGCAGGACCAGAAGTTAGACAAAAAGGACTCAGCATTGGCCACACCTTGGCCAGGACTGCTCAGTTATGCCTAACACTTTCCCTCTGTTCAAACCTAAGTCTTGTGTTAGGATCCCGCAAAGATAGACTTGGGGGTCCCTAGACTCTTTATTTGTTCCTGTTCCCTGTGTGACCACACTGAATAAATCTTTTTCTCTGCTTTTCACTATACCTTGTGTCTGTAACCATGTCTGCATCACCGAGCATCGCTTGCTGGGCTGCTGAGGCAGGATTTGACCCTAAACCCTACCGTAACAGGCGCTTTTACCAGCTGCCATTTCCAAAGCAAGGTCTGCAAAGCTCTTACGTAACAAAAGGCAACTCTGACCAAGTATTGCCCTTCCTCCCGTCTGCAGGCTCTGCATCCTCAGGATCAGCCAACTACTAGTCAGAAAAGCGTTTTTCATCGTATGGAACACGCAGACTGTTGGCGCTGGGAATCCTGCGCCATCTGGAGAAGGTCACAGGGCCCGAGCATGCGCAATGTAGATGCTATGCCACATTGCTACAAGGGACTTGGTGTCTGCAGGGTCTGGTGAGGGATCCCCAATGTGCTTTTACTAATGTATTTAAATATTCTCGGAAGACTTCCACTCCCATAATTGTGGTGGACCAGAATTTCTGAAGAGTTTCCTTCAAAAGCTTTACATGGGATTCTGAGCACAACTCATGCTCAGAATAATTATCATGTGCCAGGGAGTCACAAATGAAAAGCTTTTTTTTTCTTTTTAAAATTTTTTTAAAATTAATTTATTCATATTACTTCTCAATTTTTATCCCCTTGTTTGTCTCCTCCTGTTCCTCCCTCCTTCCCTCTTTCACCCTATTCCCATCCCCTAGGTCTGTGACAGAAGGGGACCTCCTCCCTCACCATATGGTCGCAGCCTATCAAGTCTCATCTTGCTAATCTTCCTATTCTTTCTCTGAGTGCTTTGAAAAGCTTTAAGGTTCACTCATTAACCAAAAAACATGTTTTTAATGGAAAGAAGGAAAGAGATTGTATCTACTTAACAACAGAGTACATGCTTACACATACAAGGTTCAATCCTTAGCAAGGAAGAAAAGAATGGAATGTGCGGATGGCAAAAAAAAAAAAAAAAAATCACATGGGAAGTTGGCCAATGTCACACACCATCAGCCGATCACAAACAAGATGATACCATTAGACACACACTGTGACTCATTAACACCCAGACTGTTTTCTTGTCGTTGTCCCTAAGCAACGCAGCACGACTACTTGCATTGCACTGGGAATCCTGCGCCATCTGGAGAAGGAAAGGTCGCAGGGCACGAGCATGCACAATGTAGATGCTATGCCACATTGCTACAAGGGACTTGGGTAGCAAGTTGGCCGCACCTAATGTTGGCAGGGATACAGGAACTCCGACTTACTGCTGGTGAGCGTGCACAACAGTACAGCCACTTTGGAAGTTAGTGTGGTGGCTTTTTATAAAACTGAATATATTTTTGCCATTTAATTCAGGAGGTCATGATCTTCAGTATTTATTTAAAGGAGTTGAAACATGCCCATGCTAATCTGCATATGAATATTTAGAGCATCTTTATTCATAATTTCCAAAACTTGCTTCCAAGAATGAATATATACTCATTCTTCAAGTCACTCTTCAGAAAGCGAATGAACAGTCCAGGCATTGGACTATTATTCAGTGTGGGCTGTTAAGACATGAAGGGAGCTTCAATGCACACTTGCTAAATGAAAGATGCCAGTTGGGAAGAGCTGCAAACCACCTGACTCCACTACGTAACATTCTTGAAACACCAAAGAAAACAAAACAAATTACGGAGATAACAACAATTATCAGCGGTTGCTGGGGACTAGGGGGAGGGGGTGTAGGAAAAGGCAAGGCACAAAGCATTTCAGGCAAAAGAACTATTCCGCACACTCCCATTACAGTGGGAACACATGAGGGCAGCCCACAGACAGAACACACAAGGCCAGGAGAGAACCTTCATGTCAAGCAAGAGCTCTGGGTGACAGTGACGTACCAAGGTGGTTTCATCTAGTATAACAAATTACCAGTGGGAGAGGGATGGTGAAGGTGGTAAGTGTTGGATTTGGGGGATGTTTGAGGTACATAAGGAATCGCTAGACCTTCCTCTCGATTTTGCTGAGTGTAAAACTTCTCTAAAAGCTTAAAGCTAGGGCTGCCAGTGTCACTGTCACCCTGGTGGACATGTGTATAACTGCTGGCGAGGGATCAAAGGCTAACATTCATAGGTGGCTCTCCCACTGCTCCCTCTCCCGGCAAATGCAAAGGCTCTCTTCACAATAGATGCCCGTTTACTGGTCTGGATTCATGTTCTGTTCCAGTGAACCTTGAACTTGGCCTTTATCATCTCAGAGTTAGTACAAGAGCTGCGCTGTGAAGATGGGCAATTAAAGACAGTCACAGCCTGGAGCACCTGCCGAGGGAGACGGGCAGATAGGAGCAGGGCCGGCTGGGTACCTGCAGATGTGCGAGCCAGGCTTACCTGATGTTCTCCAGGGCGCTCGCTATCTGCTTCTGCTCAATGTCATAGAGTTTCACCTTGAAGCCTCCACTGGCAAAGAGCATAGCCCAGCTCCGACCGATGAGTCCGCTGGGGAGGAAGGGGGGGGTGGGAGGAGAAGGGGGAGATTAAAATCATTTATTGATCCAATCACTTTTCACGTCTCATCTGAAACAACTATAAAAAAATTATACAATGGCTCATCATCTGTACTGCACACCTAGGCTTTCCTGGTCAATTTCTCTAAATGGTACAGCATGACACCTGTTTGTTTACACAGCTCTTATGTTGGATTGCGTGGAACAAGAAATCTCCCAAGGATTTAAACAGAAGACGTGCGTCACCTCTCTGCAAATGCTGCCCCTTTTATTTACATAGGAGACTTGAGCATCTACCTGATACCTTAGAAGCCTTCCCTCATGAACACTGAGGGACAACTGCATTGTCCCCACCCACCCTCAATGCCCAGATAACAACTGGCACTATCATCACACCCGCGCATGGACCGGGTGCCAGACACCACTAGCGGCTTTTCAGGGCTCCCCTCTGTTAATTGTTACAATAGCCCCAGATAGCAGATGCCATCAGCTTTTTTCTTACACTCGAGGAAACGGAAATATCAAAGGGTTGATTGCAGGCAGGCTGCGTGTGCTGTGACTAGGACACAAAGGCAAGAGATCTGACTCAAGAGTCCTTAGTCTTTGGCTTCGGTTTGGTTTGGTTTGGTTTGGTTTGGTTTGGTTTGGTTTGGTTTTTATAAAGGTGAGCTGGAGCTTCTATCAAAAGATATTTTTAATATAGATTCCAAGCATTCAGGTTAAGAAAAAGGGAATCACTAACAAAGAAAGGCACGCCAGAGAGCATGGCTGTGAGCGTCCTTAAGAAGAGAAACCCCCAAGATCCAACTTTCATTTTTCTTGCTTTCAGACAAGGTCTCCTGTAATAGCCCAGGCTGGCCGGAGAGCTGAGAAGAACCTTGGCCTGATTCCTCTGCAGCCACCTCTGGAGTGCTGGGATTCTAGGCGTGTGTGCCACCACCCCAGTCTCTACAGTGCTGAAGAGCAGCAGAGCCACAGCCTCTCCCACACTACCAGCTAAGCTATGACCTGAGCAGGGGTCTGCATTGCACTTACTTTTCCAGACTTACTGAAAAACAAAAGGGCAAAAGGTCACTGTTTCCACAGGGCTAAAAATGAAGTTATAAAACAACACATCAGAGGGCATGGCATACATAGAACATACCTGTTATCCCAGAGCCAGGGGGCTGAGACAAGAAAGCCGTGAGTTCAGGGCCAGCATGAGCTACATAGCAAGGTATGTACCGCCCCCCCCCCCAAAAAAAGAGTCCAGAACACATCCAGGGTCCAAAACGGCTTTTAATCCCATTCTTCCATCGAAGGAAGCTGGACACCTTGGAGAAATGAATAGCTCTGGGACTGAGAAAGCAAGATAAGAGATGACCCTGGAGCTCTCCGAAGCACCAGAAAGCCAGGAAGTGCTAAAGTAGATGCCCACCCAGCCCAGCCCAGCATGTCAAAGGGACACATAAAACCATTAAGAGAGTAGTGCTCAGGGGCCAAGGCAATGAAATCCAGTTTTCATTATATAGAAATTAATAAATAAAAAGAAGTATCCTTGTAGGAGAATTCCAAGAATCTATGCGGCTATGCCACCCTTGGTTGTCAACCTGACTACATCTGAAATAACTAAAACCCAAGCAGCTGAGAACACCTGTGATGGGCTTAACTGAATCATTTGAAGTGGGAAGACTCGCCTTTAACCCGGGCCACATCTTCTGCTGGGAGCCTATATAAAGGACACAGAAGAAGAAGCATTTGCTCTTTGACTGATGGCCATTACTCTTTAGATGTTCCACTGGGAGACAGACATAGTTGGACTGTCTAGACCACAGCCCATAAGCCACTCTAATAAATTATATATACATATACATATGTATTCATTAATATATTCATATATATTCATTCTATCACACCCCAACTCTGACTAGTATACCCTCCGTCTACCCCTAAATGTAGCTTATGCAGAGCCACTCTCAAAAGTAGAGAAAGGAAGGACACAGGGAGAAACTCAGCTCCACAGAAAAGCCTGGTAAACACGACCTCGGTCAGGTGTTCAAGGTCACTATCAATCATGGTGACTCACGCTGACTGTTCACTCCCTTGATGTGCTGTGATGAGAATGGCCCTTGACCTCTGAGCCCTGCCCCATCCACCCCCACCTCCACCGCCCATATCCTCAGTCTAATCAGGAGCAAAGTATTAGGAGAATAAGCAGAATTCAGCCTCTTGCCTGGTATACTTCAAAATTGTCAAGGTCACCAAGAACAAGGAAAGTCGAAGAAACTGTCACAATCTAGAGGCATTGAGAGAACAAACGAAGTGGCCTCTGATTCAGTGAGGGGTTAGCTCCAGGGCCTTCCTGTCCCTGTCCCAGTAGGTGGCCGAGTTCCTTACATAAAATGGCACAGCACTGACACAGAACCTACACCCATCCTTCCACATCTGTCGATCCCACCTTGGTTGCCTATAAATGACCTACACAAGTAAACCAATGAAAACGCCATTGTACCTGACTGTCAATAGACAACTACATTGCTCAGAGCAGTGGGTCTCAGCCTTCCTAATGCTGTGGCCTTTTAATACCCTTCCTCCTGCTATAGTGGCCCCAACCATAAAGTGATTTTGTTGCTACTTCATAATCATATAGTTATAAATTGTAATGTAAATATCTGTGTGTTCTGATGGTCTTAGACCAAAGAGGTCAAGACCTTCATACGTTGAGAATGACTGATTTCGAGGGTACTAACAGGAAAAAGTTGGCACACATGAAATCAGGCACTTTTTTGTCAATTACTTTCAATCCATATTTGGTTAAATCTGCAGATATGGAATCCAAGGACACAGAAATGTCAAGACAGTCTTCCTCGGGACCAATTCTAGGCAGACTCCATTGTTGGACCATCTTCCATGTGCAGGCAGGCATAGGTGTGGCTGACAGTGCCTAGGAGCAAAGGAAATGTCCAAGCAAGACCTTGCTCCACCTTAATCCCAAGCACTGGGAGGTTCACCAGCTGGCAACCAGATCTTTCTGGTACTTAGCTCAGCAAGCAGATAAAATTTCAGTTAGTTTTGTGCAGGGAAGTGGAGGAAATGGTGCTGATCCATGGTACGACTTTGTTTTGTGCTTGTTTGACAGGATGAACTCCGTGCTCTGGGAACCTTTGTAATCTTGGCACATTGTAGAGCTTAATAAGTGTTGGTTGTTGACAATAGAAGGGGGGGGAAAGCTGACATACGCTAGTGACAAACTCTAAATAAAGGTCAGGGGTGCTTCCTCTGGGGTTGACACAGGAGCATGGAGATACAGAGTGCCGGCTGTATGCCTGGCCGCACTCCAGCTCCTGCGCTTACAGTGGGCGGAAGACAGCCAACGAACGGAAGTGCTGGGAAAGACAAGGTAGCAGGAAGAAGGACCTTGAGTAGGAAGTGGTCTCGACTGGGAGGCAGAGAAGAAATCTGAAAGCACAACCAGGAACTATCTCACTGGGGAGTTGGAGGAGGTGGTAAGGGACCAAACCTGAAGGTGTCTGGCAGACCTGGAGTGTGTTTGCAGGTCCTGGTGGACATGGCGGCACCACTGGCACGGAGGTGTTGGGAAAGAGTGGCAGAGGAGGAGGTCAGAGAGTGGAGGGCACAGGAGAGCTCCTTACATAGCACCTCAGGGGCCAGGGTAGGATTTAGGCTTTTAATCGGGATGTGATGGGGAGCTAATGAAAGGTTTAAGATTACAGACATGAACAGACTGGTTTTAAAAGTTGAAAAAAAGAGCTGTCTAGAGCTGGGCATGGTAGTGCATGCCAGCACGCAAGGGGCTGTCAAAAGGATTTTGAGTTTAAAGCTATTCTGGGCTATACAGCAATACCCTGCAAAACACACACACACACACACACACACACACACACACACACACACACACACACACACACCTCAAGAGGCTGGGCATCAACAAACTGCAGCTCCCAGTCAGCCCTGATCTCAGGATCACTAAGGAAACTAAACATTCCACAGTGTGCTGTGACACTAAACTGGGATGTGCAGATGGATGGTTGTTCACCTTAGGATGGATTCAACAATATGGTCCCATCACAAGCCAAGAAATGTCTGTACTTGGGCAAACATGGGAGTAAGGAGTACAGAAGCTGTTACAGGATGTGGAGGGGGATAAGTAGCGGTAAGCTGGGCTATCGCTGCATACCTTCAAAAATACTTGCTGGTGCGCTGCATACCTTCAAAAATACTTGCTGGTGGTCCGTATGATGGAGTGGGGAGTGGAACCATGGATGATGCCAAGTTATGTTCCAAGAACAAGGAAGAGTGAGATGCCATCAACTCTACTGATGAAGACATTAGGAAGCAGTCAGTTCAGTGCAGGATATTTTTAAGTGGGAAGCAGACAGTAAAGAGGCTGGTCTAGCACACAACTGGATAGGAACTGAGTTCAGAGTCGAGGCCTGACCTGAGGTGCCAATATGAGCATTGCTGTATGGACATCTCTAAGAATGAGACTGGTGAGATCACCACAAAAATGAAGGTGGATATAGAAGTCAAAGGTTTAGGCTTTGGGACAGTCCAACTTTTTCTTTCTTTCTTTCTTTCTTTCTTTCTTTCTTTTGTTTTGGGTTTTTTGTTTGTTTGTTTTGTTTTTTTTTTTTGGGGGTTTTTTGGGTTTTTTTTTTTTTTTTTTTGTTTTTGTTTTTTGAGATAGGGTCTCACTATGAAGCCTTGGCTGACCTGCTTACATATCCAGTAGGATATTCCATCTCTAACGGAGAAGTGCAGGGCTGGCCAGATGGCTCAGCAAGTATAAGTGGTTGCATACATGCCTGCCCACCCAAGTTCAAACCTAGATCCCACAAGGTGGCAGGAAAAGAACTGACTACTGAAAATTGTTCTCTGACCTCCGTACATACCCTGTACTGTGAGCTGCTCTAGATATATGGATGGATGGGTAGATAGATAGATAGATAGATAGATAGATAGATAGATAGGATAGATACATAGATGATAAAATATATAGATGACAGATGGATAGATGATAGATATATAAATGATGGATAGATAATAGATACATATAAAGATGATAGACAAATAGATAATAGTGATAGATAGATAGATAGAAAATAGGTATATAGATGATGGATATATAGATAATAGATATATAGATAGATAATAGACAGACAGACAGACGGATGACAACCCAAGGAAAAGACAGCATCATCTGTGTTCAAAAGCCATTAATCAGGTTCAGATTTGGACTGACACTCAGTCATTGGGTTTAGCTGCATAAATAGGGACGTGATTCAAGGTAGGGGAAGTCTTAGGGGTCTGGTGTCAAGACGAGCCTGATGGGGAGGAACAAGGCAAAAAGAGCCTCTGGGTAGAACAACCAGTCTCTCTGGAACTGAAGGGCAGGTGAGCACGTATTTGCCAGTGTCTCAACTGTGCCAGGTTTGACTCCAAGTTCTGCAAAATCAAAATCTTCTATAATATAAGTTGTGTTATATTGAATATATACAGATTGTTAATCAAACTCTTAGAGCTCCAGATGTGTACTGATCAATATGATAGACTTTAGCTGCATGTAACTATTAAAATTTATATTACAGTCAAGTAAATGTTAAGGTGCAATTGATGAGCAGAACTGAACACACACAGTTCAGGTACTCAAGGTCCACATGTCACAGTGGCTACCAGGTTGGACAGCAAGGTTGGACAGATGCCTCTCCAAAGGTGAGACACTGGGAGAACTTGCATCTGTCCTGAACATGCTGACTTTTCCTGGTCATTACTCCCTAAACAATAACTAACTCTTTACGTGGCATTTAGACCATATTAAGTGAGGCATAAAGATGAGGAAAATTAGAGAGGTATGGGAAGGGAATGGGCTCCTCATCCAAAAATCTGGCTTAAATCTCTCACCAGCTATGAGCCAGGAATTCCACAACAGTTAACAACATTTACTGTGAAGCTTGCTTGCCTAGAGATAATACTCCTTTTACTCAAAGGTTTCTTAAGAAGAATGTTAAGACAGCAAGGAGCCAGCTTTGAATAAATCCATTTATTTATTCATTTATCCATTTATTCTTTTTCAAGGCTTATCTTGTTATGTAGCCATGGGTGACCTCAAACTTGCAGCAATCCTTCTGCCTCAGCCCCCTGGGTGGTAGGATTATACACATCACCAAGCCTGACTGTCTCTACTTTTAAAGTGATCTGTCTTTCTCCAGCTACCTCTTTATGAGGAAAAGCTGAAGTAAAGCTGCCCCTAACCTCTTGATTTACGTGAGGCATTACTGTGTCCTAGGAAGGGCACATTAGCGCTGTTGCAGACTCAGAGGCAACAAGCACTTATACTTATGGTTGGCTCTCTGTGGAAAAACTAACAGAGACACCTTTCAGGAAGTACGTAGGGGCAGAAGTTAGAAGAAAATATCTGTCTCAGAAAAAAAAAATTTATGTTAAAAAAGTGTTGCTTAAGAGCCCCCATCCTTAGCTGAGGACCTATTGACAATTGAAGGCTTCTGAGTCTTTAATCCAGGAGACAGAGGCTAGCAGATCTGAGTTCAAGGCCAGCCTGGTATAGAGCAAGTTTCAGGTAAAGAAAAGCGTAGGTCCAGGTGTGGTGGTACATGCTTTTAATGCCACACAATGAAGGTGAAGTTCGTTTGTAGAAGGAAGCACCCATGTTTGAAAGTGATGTCTAATTGAGTGGCACAAAAAAAGATGAAATCAGAGAAAGATGTGACAGAATAGGATAACTCTCATGAGAACAGAGAGGGAAGGGAAGCTACTTAGGAAGCAACATGGATAATGAGGAGAGAGGAGGCAGTTTTACCAAGAGAGTTTTACAGAGAGGTTGAATGAGAGAACAATTTAGACACAGGTGAAGACAGAACGAGCCAGAGAATGAGAAGGAGCCAGGAGGTTAGAGCAGATTGCTGGAGTTAGAGGCCAAGAAAAGCAATTCCAGGCCGAGAGAGAAGCCAGATTGAATTAAGTCAGCTGGGAGAGGAGTTTGAACCATAACAGCTGAGTTGAACCAGCCAGCCTAGGGCTCAGTGAGAACAAGAAAGAGTGAGCTTATTAAGCAGTAAGTTTCAGAGGCTGAAAAACCAGAACTAGGACTAGGCCTAGGCTAGCAGAAGGAGGCAGTGAGCCTCCGAGACAACAACTGAGCCAGGAGAATAAAAGCTCCTTTTACAGGTCCAACTCAATAAGGAACATGCCCAGCATTTGCAGGGCCCTGAATTCAAACCCCAGCACTGCAAAGAGGAATGGAGAGAGGGAGAGTGGGAGACCCAGATCGAGAGGGAGGGAGGAAGGGAGGGAGACTCAGGGAGAGGGCTGGGGTGTAAAGGTACTTGTAGGGGCAAACCTAGCAACCTAATCTGACTTTGATCCCCAGACCCCACATAAAGGTATAGAGAAAATCAACTCCACAAAACTGTCTCCTGACCTTTACTCACACTGTAACACACACACACACACACACACACACACACACTGACACACACAACCATAAATATTTTTTAAACTTGTCTAACTTATTTCAAAGAACAAAACAAACAAACAAACAAACAAAAAACCCACAGTGAACCCCAGCCAGGTCTGTTTCGTAGTTCTTTTTGTTTTTGTTTGAGACTCTTGCCCAGGTTGGCCTGGGACTTGAGATCCTCCCGTTTCCGCCCCCCTAGGATTGCAGGTGTGCAGGTGCCAGCCTTGCCAAGCTCTACGTCCAGGCTTTAGGGAATTGATTTACACTCTGGGTACCGTCTGTTAAACGAACGGTCCCTTGAATCACCTGTGGGGCCCTGAAAGCCAGAGATGGTGAGTGAGAGAGAAAACAGAAATAAAGTTAATAAAGATTATATAGGTGGTAGAAAATAGGTAGTAGATGTAATATAGATAAGTAGATGATTGACCGATAGCTGGATAGGCAGATAAGACGAGGGGGGAGGGGAAGGGAAGGGGGAGAGGAGGGGAGGAAGAGGGGAGGGGAAGGGGGAGAAGGAGGGGAGGGGGAGGAGAGGGCGAGTAAGCAAAACCAGAACGTTCATATTAAAAGTCAATGGCCCCAGGCCATCCTGTGGTCCTTAAGATGCCCCTGCCCCTTCTAGCTCCCTGTCCATGAGCTCAGAAATAACTGACGGCTGAGTACCTCCTCCCTGGGAGACTGTGAACCACCAGACAAAGCAGAATCGAGTCAAAATTCCACTTAACATCTGCTAGGTGCCAGCAGAGAACTACTTCACTCCTGACAGAGATCTGGAAAAAAACAAACAAACAAAAAAAAAAACCTATCCCTTGGCACCTGTGGCTCTCGCAGAAGGCGAGGCAGCACAGTTAACCACAGGGGCAAAGTGCACTTTTTGATATTTCTTGACCATTCAACCACAGGCATCCACCGGAAAGGACAAAGGTACAGTTACTTCCATAGTTCTGTGAGAGAGAGAATGGCATTCTGACACCGTCCTCCGAAGGGTTCTAAAGGAAAAAACCCTGAACTTGGGATTGGTCTGCAGGCAGGGCAACAGGTGGTCAAAAGTATAAACAGGAACACGAGGCTCCAACAGCCACCAATGTGAGTTACTATGTGTAGCTGCATGTTGATGGACGTTTAGACAGCCAGCCAATGAAAAGTACACATAAACGCCTCCTCCTTGTTGGAAACACACACACACACACACACACACACACACACACACACACACAGGAAAAGTGAAGACAACAGAAATCAGTGAGAATGAATTTGGGCTTTAAAGTGACTCAGCCTCTCACCTTGAGACGCACATATGGGTGTCTTGACTGACAAGGGTTCTGCCTCCAGAGCTCAACAGCCTAGCCTAGTGGCTCATTGGAACGAACGCATCTCCATCAGTTACAGTCATCCTGGGTAGATCTCTAGTCTGCATTCTTAATAAGGCCGCTGTTGGCGCACACCCGCAATCCCAGTAACTGGGAGGTAGAAGCAGGAGAATCAGGAGTTCGAGGACAGCCTCAGCTACCTTTGGGGGCCAGCCTGAGCTACATGAGACACCCCAGTCCCAACCCCGTCTCAAAAGCATTAGAACATAGTTTTCGCAGGAGCATGGCTAGTATTCGGTTAGTACCTGATGCCAGGCTCCTCTAGTAGCCCTGCACCACTGAGCGGTCCAGCTTGCGCTGACAAAGGTGGAAACCTCCGGGTGACCCTGACAGACTTAAGGCACACATAAGCTTTCTTCACGGTTCCGCCAAGCCAAGGCCACCACACCGTGTCTCCTGCCAGCCTAGCTCCCGGGCGCCAGTGCGAAGCGCCTGGAGGAGCGAGGTACAGTCGGATGCCCACCCAAGACACTCACAGCCGCCCGCGCGAGGCCCGGCGTTCCGGACGCTGCTAGGGCGCCAGCCATTGCAGCACGGCGGCACCACTGAGACCTTTACCTGCCTACGATCACCACCCCGCCCGTTGCAGGAGACGCCATGGCAGATCCGGCCCTGGCCGCACAGCTGAGCTAGCGGAGGGAACCAGCAGAGCAGACCCTGCGGGGCTCCAGCAAAGGGCCTGGAGCCAGGGTGGGCACGCCCGAGCCTCGTGAGGCCTCTCCCATTGGCTGCCAAGATCTAGGGCGGGGCCAAGGCTCAGGAGAGGCGGGGCCCGCGGCGTGTGCGCAGGGAAAGTGGAACCGTGGGAACGTGGATGGAAACCGGGAAGACTAAACACATCTGAGCTGAGCAATTTTGACTTTTCGGTTTCTAACCGAAAGGAGAGGAGAGGATAGTCCCTAGGAGAGGATAGTGCCAATTTGATCCAAAGCTTTACCCCAGAGGCACTTTCAAGAAAGTGTTCCTTTAACGACATTAGCGCCAGTTTGGCACTTTAAGGACCTGTTTACATTCTACTGAACACCAGACCTGGAAATACCTGTCCCCTGGCTTCACTCGTGTGAGCTGAGGCCCGGGTTCTTAGCGACAGCTACTAAGGAAAACTCTCCCGGATATGTCACTCTGAGGAACGGAAGGAAGGACTCATTTGAATTCCTTGTAGTGTGTCACAGCCACTATGTGTCTTACTTCCTGTTTCCAGAAGCTTCTAGTGCCACGTGTGTTTGGGGGGGGGGGGGGGAGCCAAGCAGGGAGTGGTGACATGCACCTGGCTCTCCCAGAACCTGGGAGGCTGAACCAGGAATTTCAGCCCACCCCGGGCTACATTTAGAGATAGAAAGACCCTGTTGAGGTGGGGGGATGTCTCCTGCCTCTTATAGTTGAGAGCAGACAGAGAACGAGAGGACACACGCTGCGTGGCACAAGTTTTGTGTCCACACATCACAATCAAAAGTGGAAACACTTTGAGCCCAAAAGTTGAAACCAGAACACACTGACACAGACTCAGGAGAATAGACACTTGCCTTAATTCCCACCCCCTTGCCGGGAATATGGAAAGAGAAATCCCTGAAGAGATTAGGTTTTTAAACAGCTTCACAAATAATCAGTAAACATTTGAAGATCCTAAGCCACTTTTAAATGAGATGAAAGCACCACAAGGAAAACACCTTTCACCCATCAAATTGGCCAAATTATACTGACGACCCGTCCCTCTCTGCAAGGTGTCCTAGCAGATTATACTGGCTGGTTTTTGTGTCAACATGACACAGACTAGAGTCATCAGAGAGGAAGGAGGCTCAGTTGCGGAAATGCCTCCAGGAAATGCAGCTGTAAGGGAAACTCTGAATATGTCAGTTGGAGGAATGGAATTCCTTGTAGCATTGCCACAGGCACTGTGTGTCTTACTTCCTCGACTAGTGATCAACAGGGGGGGGGGGGGGGGGGAAGGCATCTTAGTTGCTGCCGTCCCTGATTCTATAAGAAAGCTAGCTGAGCAAGAAATGTTGAGCAAGCCAGTAAGTAGCACCCTCCACGGCCTCTGCAGCAGCTCCTGTCTCCGGTTCCTGCCCTGCTTGAATTCCTGCCTTGACTCCCTTTGGTGATGAACAGCAATGTGGAAGTGTAAGCTGAATAAACCCATTCCTCCCAACTTTCTTTTTGGTCATGATGTTTTATTGAAGCAATAAAAACTGTAACCAAGACACAGATGTGCAACGTTTTCTTAGAAAACCTAAGGCAGCTTTAAACTGCCTCTTCCTTTCTGGAGGAAAGGGTCAAAGTGACTAAAGTAATGCCATCTTGTCCCAACTCTATTTGTTCTATTTGTGTCTGCCTAGAGGCTTCTCAGCGTTCAGCCCCATAAAAGCCATTTCTTTCCTTCTTTCTTTCTTTCTTTCTTTTTTTTTTTTTTTTTTTTGTTGTTGTTGTTGTTGTTTATGATTGTGACCATGGTCCAGGCATATTAACCAAAACAACTGATGTTTACACAATCTAAAAGTAAATTAACTAAAAGGAAGTATAAATTAAAAAAAAAAAAAAAGAATTGTCACATAGTGTGTGACAAATACTGCTGAGTTTTATGAGAAAAAGATGTTTCCAGGGCAGCCTAAATCACTGATATGAGCCCTGCCTCTAGTACTAATCCAACTGTCCCCCTGAGCTCGGACACCAAGAGACATTGTGGAGACATTTATAAAAGACTCATATACTTTAGTAGGTTTAATTAGCACGGTTGGCAGTAGCTATCTCTTATGAGTCATTTCAAGGTCACAGGTCATTTGGAAGGGCATCTGCTACAGCTCACCCTCCTTGTGCCAACAGTCTCTGAAAAAGACATAAAAGACTAAGTGGGTCTGGGCACCAAAGTGAGGACCCTGCAGTGCTTACTATGGGGGGGGACGGAGAGGAGGGTACCCTCTACAAAGTTTACTGTTTGGGCAAATGAAAGTTCCAAGCCTACACACACACACACACACACACACACACGCGCGCGCGCGCGCGCACACACACACACACACACACACACACACACACACACACACGAAAAAATACCTTTTCCCTCTCTCCCTTGTTCCTTTCCCCTTCTCCCTCATCCTCTATCCTGTTTTTGTCATTTTTTCCCTGTCCTTTGTCTCTCTGGGGACAACTTTGTGGTGAGAACTTGGTCTTGGGGGTCCTGACCCGATACTGTTTCTTTCATGGTAGAGTCAGAGAAACAAGGATGGACTTCAGGCATCTACCTGCAAGCACAACAGGAAGACTTCCCCAAATAGAGAATATAGCATCCTAGACACTGAACAGAAGTAGTCTGGGTGGCTTTCAGTGTAGCTCGGTCAGTAGAGTGTTTGCCTGGAGTGCACACAGCTCCAGGTTTGATCCCTGACACCACAGAAATGGAAGCAGTGGCTTGTGTCAGAAAGAAGGCACAGCAGGATCAAAAGTGCCAACTCGAGGTCATTCTTTGTCAAATGCTAAAGTTGGAGACAAGAGAGAAGGAGGGAAGGAAAGTGGTCCCAGGAGAGAGGGAGAGAGGTGATTAGGTCACTGGGCACATCTTCCTGAAATTAATGTAGTTCTTGGGAGACCCAAGTTAGTTCTCACAAGAGTGAGTTGTTATAAACAAGGCCAACTCACTACTCACTTCTCCATGCAGCTGTTTTGTTTCTTTCTTCTCCATTGTGCTGTGATGCAGGCAAGGGGACACCCAGATACGATAAGATCCATCGCCACTGGGGAGGCAAAGTCCTGAGTCCTAAATCTGTGGCTCACATTGCCAAGCTGGAAAAAGCAAAGGCTAAAGAACTCACCACTAAACTGGGTTAAGTGTACACTGATAAGTTTTCTATACATAAATATAATTACAAAATAAAAAAAAAAGAAAGAGAGGGGCCTGGGGAGATGGCTCAGAGGTTAAGAGCACTGGCTGCTCTTGCAAAGGTCCTGAGTTCAATTCCCAGCAACCACATGGTGGCTCACAACCATCTACAATGAGATCTAGTGCCCTCTTCTGGCCTGCAGGCACACATTCAGGCAGAATAATCTTAAAAATAATAAATAAAGAAATAAATTTTTTTTTAAAAAAGGAGAAAAGAAAAGACAGCATGAAGAATGACCCATCAATAGCCAGTGATTTTACAAGTCACACCTGCACAATGACGCTGCCAGAAAACCCCAAAGGAAGGGGCTTGGCCAGCTTCCTAGTAGTGAACACACATATATACACACTCAGCTACATACACACAGTCTCTCACACACAGTCACACACACATATACATACAGGGTCACACACACATTCAGGGAATTCCTAAAGAGCACTCATCATCAGCTTGTGCCTTTGACAACTTTGACTGTGTGTGCAACACTGTGTGTGTGTGTTAAACTTGAGCTTTGGTCCCCATGTGACAAAGGTGAGAAAGAGAGGACTTGGGAGAAAAAGTGTGCTGGCTCTATGAAGACAAGACTATGGAAGGTTGTCTTGAGTTCCCAATGGCTTCTAGAACTACAAATATTGTGCTGGTAGTGGAATTTTTTTAACTTGATGTGTTTTTTTTTTTTTTTCACAAATCATGAATTTAAATAGTTTTGGATCTAATAGATGGTCTAGTCATCAACATTGTCAAGCTACTCACCTGCAGGAGTGGCCATATAGGAGTCCCAAGGGCAAGATGTCAAAGAGGAGGTCTCTGTGTGTAGTATAGACCAGGCAACAGTTTCACGAGGCCCAGTGAAGTTTGACTTAGGAAAATAACAATTCACACTGGTATCAGGCTTTTTTAGTATATGAAGCAATTCCATATCTCATTAAATCCCCACAACCTCCTTCTACCTGGGTTCCCTCATTTTACAGAGCACAAAATACAAACCTCAACAACATTCTTTGAACACCTACTCATTAGATATTTGTTGGATGTATTCTGTGCACAGTCGCCACTATAACTCAGTGTTGTCCCGAACTTTCTACAGTGATGCTGATGCTAATGTCTGCTCTGATCTGACCTTTCTTTGTTCTTATTTTCTCTCCTCTTACGTAGGGCATTCCATTTCTCCTTTGCAGCCATGAGCTCCTAGGATGCTGGTCTCCAACACTGTACAGTGTATCCTTCAAATTTTGGCTACTCATTCACTCAATATTTTTTTTACTATGCAAATCAGTTTGTTAACAAATGTTTAGTCTCCAACTAAATAATAAATGTTTTTCTGTTTTTCTTACTAAGCACATAAAAGGTTTAATCTTTAATGATGCTCCTTGAAGCTTTCTCTCACTTATTTTTTAAAACCAAAGGAAGGAACATAGCATTTCCCCTGTCTTGTTTCCTTTCCAGTTTGACAGTGACACTGTGCAGGTAAGGACATCCATTGCGATGGAATCTCACAGGCTTTAGAGTGGCCTGTTTGGGGCTGGAGAGATGGCTCAGTGGTTAAGAGCACTGCCTGCTCTTCCAAAGGACCTAGGTTCACTTCCCAGCACCCACATGGCAGCTCACAACTGTCTGTAACTCTAAGATCTGACACCCTCACACAAATGCACATAAATTTAAATTAAAAAAAAATAGAGTGGCCTGTTCTACTCATACACTATAGAATGCAAAAATCACAGAAGTGAATGGATGATAGAATACAAAGTACCAGGCAGCAGATATTATGTTATATGGAGTTTATTAAATGAACATGGGGGAAGAAGGAAAAAGGGATAAGGGGTACCCCAGAGAGAGAAAAGAAGGAGAGAGAGAGAAACTAGAGATAGAGATAGAGAGAGTAGAAAGCGAGAGAGTGGAAGAGTAGAAAGAGAAAAGAGAGAGAGAGAGCCACGTGGAGAGTCTGTCTTTTATATGGCCCTGAGCAGGGCCACGCCCCCGTGGCAGGTAAGCAGTGACATCACAGGTAGGCTAACTGAAGCAGAAGCCTAATAGCGAACCCGAGAAGACAAAGAATATTACTTTCTAAACAAGCTAATGTGAAATAAAATTCAAAATAGAAAGCAAGCTGGGAGCATTGGCTTGTGCCTGTAACAGCAGCTGATCGGGGAGGCCGAGGCCAGAGAGTCACCTGAGCCCAGGAGTTCCAGAGCAATACAATGGGACTCAGCAGGAGAGCAAAAGTTTATTTTAAAGTTTAAATAGAAAAAGAAATAAAAGTGTTATAGGTCAGTCTAGGTGATTGTATAAGAGCCCAGAGAGGGCAGGGTGGGAAGCAGGAGAAAAGGAAGGGAGGGGATAGAATGTGATGTATTGGGGAGATACAGGAACCCTAAAAGATAAATTATAGTAGCAAAATAAGACATCATTTTAGTGATCATAGTATTATTAAAATGATTTTTAAAAATCAGATAAAAGTTAGCTGTGGTAAGATTTTTTTTTTTTCAAGGCACTGGAGAAATGGCTCAGCAGCTGCTCTCCCAGAGGACTCAGGTTTGGTTCCCAGCACCCACATGTCAGTTCAAACCATCTGTAACTCCAGAGTAGAACTAAGATTAGATTAGAACTAAGATTAAATTAGAACTAAGGGCTCCAGTGTTCTCTTCTGTTCTCCAGGCACATTCATGGGACACAAACATACATGTGGACATAACACCCATATAGATGAAATAAAAATAAATAAAATAAGTAAATCTCAAAAGTGTTTTACCAAGCCTTCTAAATGTGTGTTTCATAACAATAAAAAAATGTGCTTAAGAGAGTGTACCCTCAGTCAGGAAGTTAAATCTCCTGGGCTCACTGGCAGCAGCTTCAGGGAATGGGGAAGAGAGGGTCAGGTAGGATCAGGCTATTTCTCAGTCGCATCTTCACCATTCTCTCCCTGGGTCAGAATGGAGGCAGGGCCGGGCTGGCAGCAGAAGACATATAATTCCCAGCTCCCTAGTTCTCTGAAGGATGTTTTGTGATTTCCGAATCTCATGGATATTCAAGGCAGGTGGTCTCTCTTGGCCACGTGGACCAAACCTCCAGAGAGACCCTCCGTGTCATCTAAACTAACCCTGTGACTGGGAAGAGCCCTTGGCCTGTTGCCTCCATTCCCTCCCTCCCTCTGACTTCCTGGCGGCCTGCCTTGCCACACTCTCTCTCTCTCCTGGGAGGACTGCTGACCCACAGGACTGAACCTGTCCTCTTGATCTGGAGTCACATGGTCCCAGCAGTCTCCCATGCGTTCCTGTTCACTATTAAAACTCAGAGTTTTGCTGATCTCAACACAGCAACATCTGCCTTTGCTGAGCAAGCACTTTCTCACCCATTTTTTTTTCCTCTTCGGTTTTTCTACTCTTTAGATTTTTTTTTTCAAGTCAAATACTAATCCATCGCTCTGTGTCCCAAACCACAGTCTCCAAGTGGTCGAGAAGCTCAAATCTCACTATGTAGTCAGCACTTTATACTTTCAGATTCAACCAACCACACAGTAAATGTAGCTTTGAAAAAGTACTACATCTGCAAGGAACACATACAGACGTTTTTCCTTGCAACTGTTACCTCAGCAATCGGTGTAACAGCCGTTTCCATGTTGGTATTGCTGTGGGTGCTGTAAAGTATCTGAAGGGTGTGCCTAGGTTCTGGTAAGCACTACTCCATTTTACTTAGAGCCTTCTACATCTACAGATTTGGGGCATTTCCACATTGATCCACCACCACTCCCAAATCCACCCCAGAGTCTTAACTGGAAAAACAGCTCGCTTTATATCCTTTTATGCCTATGTGTCCTTTACCTAAATTCTGTCCTTCCTCATCACCTGCTATTTTCCCTTTCTTACTCTCCCTTCTACATGTGCAAACGCCACTGTGAAGCTACACGCCTTCAGAGTAGCTGGTTCTCAACCTGTGGGTCTCGACCCCAGGGGGTTGAATGACCTTTTCACAGGGGTCACATAGCAGATATCCTGCATGTCAGATATGTCCATTACAATTCATAAAAGTAGCAAAATTACTCTTAGGAAGTAACAACAAGATAATTTTATGGTTGGGAGGTCACCACAATATAAAGAGCTATAATAAAGGGTCACAGCATTAGGAAGATTAAGAACCACTGGGCTAGAGGGGGATTATTGAAGTGGATAGACTTTGAGTCTAGCTAGTCTCAGTTTGTGATATGTCTTCATTGTAATAATATTTAGTCTTTTTTTTTAAAAAAAAACACATAAATCCCGATTAGCACAAAATTGTCCCAATTTTTGTGTGCACATATTCAGGTATATGTGTGTGTGCATGTGAGTCCATATCCGTGTGTTATGATCCAAAAAACCAAAACAACCCAAACAGTCATAAAAGTCTATCAAAGCAAGATTTTTTTTATTTGAATTAAGTAGCAAAAACTGACCAGTCAGGGACAACAGCGCAGACTCCGGAGCTGATTGCATCTTTGAACATTCATTTTGGTAAGCATTTATGCAAATGACAAAATGTTATTGTCCTCAGGCCACTATTGATTGATCAGGGCCAGGGAACAGACTCGGGAGTTGAACTGTGACCTCCAAAGAGAAATTGCACAGCATTTTTAAAGCATGGAACCCCAAAGCAAGGGGAAATGAGGCGGGCTGTAGTTTTGTCCAGTCATGTTTTGACACAAGGGGTTGAGCAAGGAAGCAAACGTGATGACCAGGTTTCAGGGTGCTCAACTCAGGTTTTGCAGTCAGGTTCACTTTTGGACTTCAGGCCCAGAATTCAGAACGATAAGGGAACAAAGGAGTGAGCAAGCTACTCGTAATCAGCTAAGTCACGGCAGGCAACACATTTACAACCCATGTGCCTTAGTTTAGACAATCAGCAACTTCCCTTTTCGCATTCTTTTTTTAAAAAATATTTTATTAATTTATTCATATTACATCTCAATTGTTATTCCATCCCTTGTATCCTCCCATTCCTCTCTCCCTCCCTCCCATTTTCCCCTTACTCCCCTCCCCTATGACTGTGACTGATGGGGACCTCCTCCCCCTGTATATGCTCATAGGGTATCAAGTCTCTTCTTGGTAGCCTGCTATCCTTCCTCTGAGTGCCACCAGTCCTCCCCTTCCAGGGGACATGGTCAAATATGGGGCACCAGAGTTCATGTGAAAGTCAGACCCCACTCTCCACTCAACTGTGAAGAATGTCCTGTCCGTTGGCTAGATCTGGGTAGGGGTTTGAAGTTTACTGCCCGTATTGTCCTTGGCTGGTGCCATAGTTTGAGCAGGACTCCTGGGCCCAGATTTGCCCATCATAATGTTCTTCTTGTAGGTTTCTAGGACCCTCTGGATCCTTCTATTTCCCCATTCTCCCATACTTCTCTCACCTAGAGTCCCCATAGGATGTCCTCCCCTCTGTCCCACTTTCCTGATAATTGAAGACTTTAATAGGACATGCCCCTTGGGCTAGTGTCCAGATATAAGTGAGTATATACCATTTGACTCTTTCTGCTTCTGTGTTAACTCACTCATTATGAACATTTCTAGTTCTATCCATTTGTCCACAAATTTCAGGAATTCCTTGTTTTTAATAGCTGAGTAGTGGCTAACAGACAGACATGCAGAAGCAGGATGAGAATTGGTTCTGGGCCTGGGAACATGGACTCAGTTTTGTCCCTGTCAGTAAGACAGAGGTTGGTCCTGAGATGGCTGAACTCAGACAACCGTCTCCTAACTTCTGCTCCTGAGCATGGAGGTCAGAGGAGCTGTCTTCAGTTGTTCTCCACTTCATTTCTCCCAGTGTGCTCCAGGAACTTGCCTGTTTTCACCTCCCCAGCACAGCAACTACATGCACAAGCCCTTGAACTAGCCATATGGTTCCTGGGAACTCAAACTCAATTCCTCATGCTTATATGCCAAGCACTTCAACACCTCCAGCTCCACAGCCTCAGAGGGTTTTTCCCCCTTTCTTTCTTTCTTTTTTTTTTCTTCCCCCAAGCAAAACCAAACCAAAATACTTTACTGCCATCTTCTGGAGGATTGCTTTAACTGTTACTATTACTATACATATCAAATCTATGATGCCCATGTTATAAAGCCGACCACCTTAGGTAGTTATGTCCCCTTCAGGCCACTCACAGGCTATCCAACCGTGCATAACAATCGCTGTGATAATCATCGTACTGTTTAGGGAGCTTGATCAGCTTGAATGGAACTATATTCAAACAGATGGTGGTTCTTCATCAGAAAGTGCTGTTTCTAATCATTAATTACAGCATAATTACTGTGACTTCTTTCCAAGTAAGCTCTGAATTCACTAAGAGAGGACATCACATATGTGTGGGTTTGGGATGCTCTGAGTGACAGGCGATTTATCAAGAGGTGATGGAGACTCTAAAGGTGAAATCTATCCAAAGGCTAGAAGCTAAGCCAACAAGCACACAGTTACATTCACAACCGGGGCGACTTTTGAGGGCTGTTTGTGCTAGAAATGAAAGGCAGGCTTAAAGACTTGTAAGCAAGCTTCCTACTGCTCAGCTGCCCACAGCTTCCTTTGACTTTCTTTCCTGGGGTTTCAGAGGTCCCCCTTTCAGAGGTGCTCCTTTCAGAGCTGTTAATCGGTAACAGTATGCTTGTAATGACAAAGATTTCTTTGCTTTTTCTCAGAGTTCTACATGCCCTCTCTCTCTCTCTCTCTCTCTCTCTCTCTCTCTCTCTCTCTCTCTCTCTCTCTCACACACACACACACACACACACACACACACACACACACGCACGCACGCACACACATCTACCTTGAGTTTGAAAATAATGGGCAATGATTCTTTATTATCAGCACACAAATTAATGGATTTCACCAGACATCTTTTTCATCGGTTTCATTTGTCCCCCTCCCCCACTGGCTTTCCGTGCCCGTTCCTTGTTCCAGCTGCTTCTTCCTCAAGTTAGGTCTCTTTTGCTTTTCTATTACATGTGCCCCCTTACCTTCTCCATAAAAAACAGAGAACAGCAAGATCCACACTTTTAATCCCAGCACTCAGGAGGCTGAAGCAGGAGGATGTCTGTGAGTTCAAGGACAATCTGGATTACATAGTGAATTCCAGGTCATAAAAAAACAAATCAAAACAAAACATAGAGTACAAAGAATTGTGAAGTAAATGAGTCACCTAAAAATACAAAATGTGGAGCTGGAGAGATAGCTCAGCGGTTAAGAGCACTGACTACTCTTCCAGAGGACCTGGGTTCAATTCCCAGCACCCTTGTGGCAGGTCACAACTGTCTATAACTCCTGTTCCAAGGGATCAGACACCCTCACACAGACATACATGCAGTCAAAACACCAGTGTACATAATGTAAAAATAAATTATAAAAAACGGGAGAGGCTGGAGAGGTGGCTCAGAGGTTAGGAGCACTGACTTCTGTTCCAGAGGTTCTGAGTTCAATTCCCAGCAATGACACAGCTCATCTATAATGAGATCTGGTGCCCTCTTCTGGCAGGCAGGCATATATGCAGGCAGAATATGTAATAAATAAATCTTTTTTTTTTTTTAAGACAAAGTGTATGTACAGCTATGATCTATATATGCCCTTTAGAATTAATGCATTGTAAAAAAAAAAAAAAAAACTTCCCAGTGCAACAGTGACATGAGGTGGGACTTCTAAGTGGTTACTGGGCCACAAGCAGAGCCTTGGGGACGGGAGAGATGCTAACACTTCAGGAGTGGGTTCCTGATAAGAGAATGAGTTCACCCCTCTTCCCACCACCTCCATTTGCCCTTCCACCTTTTACTGCGGAATGGCACAGCCAGAAGACCCTACTAGAGATAGCCTCCATCTTGAATTTCCCAATTTCGGGAATCATGAGCCAGGTAAACTTCTAATTTTTTTATACATTATACAGTACCGGGTAGTGTGCTGCAGTCAGCCAGCTGGGGTTCTTTTTTTTTTCTTTCTTTCTTTCTTTTTCTTCTTTTCCCAGCTGCGATTCTTTTGTTTTGTCCAGATCGTAATCGTGGGTCATAGAGAAGAAGCTCTCCCAGCGTTGGTGCTTGGGCAGCTTTTGTGGCCCTTGTTTCCAGCGCAGTGAGCAGAGGTGGCAGACCAGCAGCAGTAAGTAGCATTTTCGGCTGTATAGCTCTCCTGCAGATCTAGGGAGTGAGATTTCCCAGCCTTGACATGGCTAGTGGTACAGCACATGAGCCTTTGACCTTTAATGTACAGAGTCCCTGGGACAGCTTGCAATGAGCGAGCCTGGAATTTCTCTTCTCTAGGTTTTTACAGCCTTCCATACTTCCTTACCTCATTCTCCTTGCACTGGCCACTCTCTAGAACGTTCCAAGGCCTCTCGTTGCTATTGCTGCTGCCACAGCTTTTGCTGCTTTTCCTGTGGTGGCATTTTTGCTGTCTGTGCTGCACCTCCTACCTCTGTCACTGTCTTGATGAGGGGTGTGGGACACAACTCAGTGACTCTCAGCTAGCCCAGGCACTTTAGCCAAGCAACCTACTTAGGTAGCCAGCCAGGATGCTTGCCACAAACACAATAGAGCACTTACTAGCACACGTAATCCTGAGGGCAGCAAGGGGGAAAAAACAGTTTGTACAGGGTACCATAGGGTAATGGTAACAGTCTCACCATCCTTGGAGCACTGTCTAGCACAACTTTCTATGTGATAGAAGTGTTCTGTTTTGTCCTAACCAATCTAGCAGCCTGTAGCCCCATGTGGCTCTTAGCAACTGCATGATGCTAGCATGACAATTGACTAAACCTCTAAACTGTAAGCCAGGCACCATTAAATGCTTTCCTTTATAAGAGTTGCTGTGGTCATGGTGTCTTTTCACAGCAATAGAACACTGACTATGACAGATTGGAAGAGTTTATATAGCTTGCAGTTTGAGAAGCTACAGTCTATCAAGGAGGGGAAGTCAGGCATGCTGGCACACACCTGTAATCCCAGCACTCTAGGAGGCAGAGGCAGGCAGATCTCTGTGAGTTCGAGGCCAGCCTGGTCTACAAAGTGAGTCCAGGACAACCAGGGCTACACAGAGAAACCCTGTCTCGAAAAGCCAAACCAAACAAACAAACAAAGGAGGGGAAGGCACGGTGGGGCCTGTGGGCCTGGACTCATCACTTCACATCTTGGAGAAACAGGAAGCAAGACGGAGAACAGACAGAAGAGCTAATATTTGTTTATTGCTCTAATTGGCATTGGGACCTGGAAGAATGGAGCCAAAACATGAGGCTGACTAAAGTCACATGCAATAGTCAACATTATTCAGAGCATCAGAGAATTTGTACTCTGAGAGTTAAGAATCAGATGAGTAAAGTGTACAATCATGAGGACAAGCCATGCATTGCAGAAAAATGTGTTTTTTGGACTGGAGCGATGGCTCAGTGGTTAAGAGCACAGCCTGCTCTTCCAAAGGTCTCAAATTCAATCCCCAGGAACCACATAGTGGCTTACAACCATCTGTAAAGAGATCTGGTGCCCTTTTCTGATGTGAAGGCACATGCAGGCAGAATACTATATACATAATAAATAAGTAAATATTTTTTAAAAAGAGAAGAAATGCGGTTTTCATGGAGTCATATGACAATATGAGTCATATAACAATAGAGTCAATAACAAATAACAATAGCTAGTTTTAACAAATAAATCTGAAAGATATGTTAATCCCATTGGGTGAGAATAAGACCATTACCACAATTTTGGGCCAAATTTGAAGCAGGCTTGATTTTTATTGGGGTGCACCCAAGAGCTGGCCAACAACTGCCCCCTAAGTTGTGTTAAAGACAACAGACCTGACTCCATTTCTTGGGCCCCTTTTAAGGAGTCATTTGCAAAGCAGGTGTACAGAGGAGAAACAATGGGGCAATAAAGAAGTACAAAAAATAATATATTTCAAAAAAATGACAAATGGTTGCCTTTAGATTAGAGGGGGTGGGGGTTAGGGTGTTCTCAAAAACGAGTCAAGGTCATAGGTTGGGGCAGGTCAGGCTGAAGGAAACAGACTTAAAAACAGCAACACAGTTCTTACAGCAAGTGGAAACTTATTTTGAACAATACAGCTTAATGGCTCTTTCCTTCAAAATGGAGTCAGGCAGGTTCCTCAGTAAACTTACTCCTATCCACTGTCCCTGGGAGGGGCACAAAACACACTCATGTTCTTTGAAGAAACCAAGGTCACAAGACACTTGTTGTCTTCTTGGACTCTTCTCACAAACACTCGGAACTCTCCTCACACAGCTCCATTCTGAGATGTGTTCTAACGAATGATTAACGCGATTTCCTTTGAAGCATGTTCAGTTTAGTTTGAAGCAGCCACCAGTGCCTAGTGGCTCTGGGTTGGGCAGCACAGCTGGTGCAAGCTCTTCCGCCTCTCAGATGTACACATCTGTGGACTCCCCGTCCTCAGATGGAAGAGTTAGGTACAGGCTCTACCAGAAAGAGACAGAGAGAGATTGAGGGATCACAAAGGGACCCTGTGTAACTCGGGCCGACCTCAAATTTGGGACTTCTTAACACAGTTGTCGTGTTTGGTGGAGGGCTGGTCCTGGACCCAGAGAAGTAAGTGTGTTTAAGTCAGGGTCCTGGTTCTCACTTCAGCATTACCATTTCCGCACAGCAGGTCTTTGCCAAATCCTTTCCTGGTCTAGCATCACCTTTTCACCTTCGAAAGGCAGAGATGGCCTGACCTCCTGGCACCCTAACGGCTTTTGGGTCTTTGATCTCACTCGTCTTTTATTTACTCATCAGGAAAACCGTTTGACCCTGCGGCCTGGCCTCGCTGTTCACAAGGAGAAGAATTTCAACAAGCAAAGGGAATGTAGGTGAAGTTCAACACCGAGAGTCTTCTAAACGTATTTCTCACTGTAAGAACCAGTAGAATGTTCTAGGCTTACGGCACCACTCTGTGTTCAGCATAAAGAGAATTGCTGATTAAAACTCAGGGCAATGTTGTGGAAGTGGGGGAAAAGACATGAAAAAAAAAATGAGGGGATTGCTGATTAAAACTCAAAGCAATGTTGCGAACATGGGGAAAAAGGCATGAAAAAAATTATCAAATTGCTTTAATAGATGGAAAATGGCTAAAAGGGAGTCTGTGATGCCCTCTAATTGCTGCCCAGGAGACCCCTAGTGTGCTTGGAGCAAAGTGAGACCTGCTGAAGAGCCCACACTAGATCCCTTTCATGGGCTTTCCACACTGCTTCTTTGTTGTACCCAGGCTTCCATGAGGCCTGAAGCCAGTTTCTGAAAGGACGGTTTGTGTATCTTACATGCAAAGTAAATTTCCACCCCTTGAGTGTTCCCTTTTTCTACTTCAAATGTGCTTGCTTCTGAGAAGCCTTATTCCCCAGGGTAAACATGTCATTTCCCGCCCCGCCCCCCCATGCCTGCGTCACTAATGGAACTGATTTCATGATAATAAAATAGATTCAGCTTTCACCTTAGAGCTGGAATGTGGTTTGGAAAGAAACAAGCATGGCCTCTCCAACCCAAAGGAAACCTCCTCCTTTGTCTGACCTCCAAAATCATCAACAAAGGAGGACCCTAGACTCTCCAAAGGAATATTGTACAAGGATATTTGATGATAAGAAACAGCGAGACTGAGCTGGAGATAGAACTCAGTGGCTGAGTACTTGCCCAGTGTGCACTAAGTCCCGAGTTCCAGCTTCCATTTTGTTCCACAAACCAAACAAACATTTTCTTAAAAAAAAAAAAAAGCGGTGAAAAGCACACAAAAAGCTTTTATTATCCATAAAAGTTACATGCAAACTTCTAGTGTCAGTTTCTTTCTTTCTCAACTTCACAGTGATGAAACTGGAAGGCACCGATGTCTACAGCGCAACTAAATGGCGAAGGCAGAAGCTCTGTGACTGACCCAACAGTCGCCTGGCCTCTTCTGGCCTGCAGGTTGTGCATGCAGGCAGAGCACTGTATACAGAATGATAAATAAATCTGAAGAAGAAGAAGAAGAAGAAGAAGAAGAAGAAGAAGAAGAAGAAGAAGAAGAAGAAGAAGAAGAAGAAGAAGAAAGGTAGCCGCCCTGTGGGGCTGGGGAGATGGTTACAATCATTTAAAAAAGATTCAGTGCTGGGCAGTGGTGGCACACGCCTTTCTTTAATCCCAGTATTCAGGAGGAAGAGGCCGTGGATCTCTGTGAGGCCAGCCTGGTCTGCAGACAGAGTTCCTGGCCAACCAGGGCTACACAGAGAGAAACTCTGTCTCAAAAAACAAAAACAAACAAAAAGACTCAGTGCCTCTGTGTTTTTAATCTTTCTGTATTAACGTGCAGTAACTTAAAAAAAAGGTCCCTATGGTGTTCACTAATTAGCTTAACAACTACTTATTGACTATTTGCTCTCAGTGATGCACAGTAGCCAGATAGCGTAAGTAAACACAGGATTTATCCCACTTGCAAACTAACACTCGCCTACCACTGTTCTCTTCCGACTGCTGGAACAAAACATGTAGATCAGAGAAAAGGGGTTTAATCTTCAAAGCACACCAAGTAGCCTGAGCCTCATCAACCTGACAGTTCATCCCCTACACCCACTTCCAAGGGCCCTGTGGGCGGCTAAGGTGGATGCTTCACGTACAATGACTTTCTGACACAACTGAGCAATTCAAGGATAGGAACTTTCGGTCTTTTACAATGGACTTCAAGTCAACATGGTCAGCTTTTGTTCCGGAGGGAAGCACTCTGTTTTTAAGACAGGCTCTCGTGCCGCAGTGTTGTACTCTTGAGCGTCCAGTCTCCATCTCCCAAGTGATGGGATTACAGATGTGCGTCATCATACCTGGCATTACATTGCCTTTATTTAATTTTTCAGATTAAATTTATTTAGAGAGAACCCAGGTAGGTTCATCTGACAATTTGTGATGTGACGAATACAATTCTACGCAATGTTCCACAGAAAATTGCCTTCCAAGGTTGCCAAGCCGTGTGTGGTGGTGGCTTCGGGACACATTTCGTTCACCTCGCCCTTACGCTCTAGTCGCCCGCTCTCGGGATGGTTGCCTCGGGGTTCACGCGACCTTGGTTTCCTTCTTGTGATCACCCCTAGGGTGTGTAGCACCTCCGAGACCGCAGTAAGTATCGGGCCAGACCTGGGAATCATCCCGCGGACTCGCCGGCCTGCAGTTCCCAGCAGCCCTATACTTCCGGCCCCGAGCTTCCGGCCCCGCCTACGCGGCGCGAAGGCTTGTGGGAGTGGCTTCCTTGGATTCGCGCCTGGCAACGGCTGGGCGTCCACCTCTGGCCTGCAGAGGCTCAGGCGTCGCGTCTTCCCCAGGCCCACTCGTGGTCAGCCCGCTCCCCTCGGCGCGAGGTAGGAGATGGGTCCCGCTCCTCGCGGCCACCCTCCTTGCTGCCCAGCTGTCAGCCCTGTGCGTGAGCGGCGGCGGGGTCGCGTGGGCAAGCGGGCTGGCGGCGCCCAAGCCCGCTCCGGCGAATTCGCTTCCGCAGACAACACTTTCTTAGTGCTCCTTCTCAGGGGGTGGACATCCCCGCTCCACCTGGCGTGGCCACCCGGGCCAAAGTCACACGCTTGGCGATGCCACGGCACCAGTGAAACTTTTAGAGTTTCACAGTGGGTAACGGTTAACATTTGTAATACCACGGTACCAGTGAAACTTTTAGAATTTCACAGTGGGTAACAGTTAACATTTGTAATACTTGCGTCAGGCCAAGCTTTGGAGTGAAGGCAAAAATACAGAAAAGAATGCATAAAGCACAGGCTTACGAAGATAAAAACACCCGTTTTCCCTGGATGCCAAACTTCCTAGGTGCTCATTCACGCATATAAGATGGTATATTTGCATTGTAGCTAAGCCATTTCCCTATTTTGTCATCTTAGACTAATCGTTGCTAAATAATCGTTATGCCGAATTGTTCAGGGGAAAAGGAAAAAAGCCTGTGTACGTTCAGTCAAGACAGTTTCCCCCAAAATGTTTTCAATTTGCATTTGGTTGAATCTGAGTATGCACAGAAAAAGATATCTGGCTGACTTTTCTGTTTTCCCAAGATTACCACACCCCCCACCCCCCACCCCCGCCAGACAGGGTTTCTCTGTGTAGTCTTGGCTGTCCTGGACTCGCTTTATAGACCAGCTGGCCTCGAACTCACAGCGATCCACCTGCCTCTGCCTCCCGAGTGCTGGGATAAAAGGTGTGTGCCACCACCCCAGGCTTCCCAAGAATCTTAATAAGCCTAAAACTCCACTTTTCCTTTTTATCTTCAACTCTGGTTGTGAACTTTGGAGAAACTACCATAGACATTTTGAGTGTGAACTGTCTACTAGAAATGCTATGTTGTACTATGTTAGCTACTCATAGTTGTTAGTAAAGCATTTAATCTTTCCTAGCTTTGCTTTCTACATCTTTAACATTTGTCTATTGGTCTGTTCAGCTATATATAATGTCTCTCAGGTGTGTGTGTGTGTGTGCGCGCGCGCACACACACACACGTCTGGTTATAACCCAGAAGAAAGGTCTAGTTCTAAAAGCGGATTGTTTCAATACCTTATTAATAAGCAAAATTGACATTAGAAGGGTTTGTAAGCAGGAAGTTCTGCAACATGTTATTTGAAAGTGTAGTCCCTGGAACTTGTTTTTTTTTAAAAACAAAACAAAACAAAAAAAATTCTAGGGTTGGGAAGATGGCTCAGTCGGTAAGCTTGATGAAAAAGCATGAGGACCTGAGTTGATCTCCAGTACCCACTTAGAAACCTAGTGTGGTGGCTGTACATGTTTGTAATCTCAGCTTTGGAAAAGTGAAGGCAAGAGGATTTGTGCTCCTTACTGGTCAGCTAGCTTGGCCAAATCTGAGCTCCGGGTCCCAGGGAGAGATCTTGTCTTAAGAAACAAGGTAGGCAGTGCCCTAAGAGGATGACACCCAGGATGACCTCTGTCTCCACAGGCACACATTTACACCTCTATGTGCACACACATCCAGGAGCTCTCCACACAAAGAAATTCACACCCTGGCTGTCAGAATAACTTGTAGCTGTTATTGCAGTGCCTGGGAGGTAGAAGCATGAGTTCAAGGCCAGCCTTGTCTACATGATGAGTTCAAAGCCAGCCTAGGCCACATAAGACCCTGTTTCAGAAATAAAACAACCCCGCCCTCCAAAAAAAAAAAAAAAAATCCCAATAAATTTACTTTCTGAGGGATCAAAGGATCTGCTTCACTTAAGATTTTCAGAATTTTCTGGGGAGCAGCAGTCTGAAATGAACAGACCTTTAAGCTTTTGGTGCATGTTTGAGTTTGAGAGCTACTGGTTTAGCACAGTATTTCCCTCTTCTCTATAGGGGATATAATCAAAGACCCATGTAGAAGTTTAAAGCCTCATATCATACTTTTTTTTCCATATACATACATACCTGTGCTAAATTATAAATTAGGCACACAAATTATAGAGATTAACAGCAAAACAAAATTATACTATACTGTGTTAAAAGTAATATAAATGTTTCTATAAATATTTTTGTCATCCTGTGTTCACTCTTCTTTAATAAAGTGACTTGATACTTAAAGGGAATACTTTATGGCTTCTCTTTGAGATGCTTGAATTGCCAATGTCTCTGTTCTTGTCCAGTGATGAGCAAAACTACACCGACTATGATACGAGAGCCTGGTAACTGAGATAGCTGCTGTGTGGCTAATGGGCAGGTAGCCTCTACAGTGTATACACACTGGAGAAGGGAATGGTTAACATCCCAAGGGCATTGATTAGGATGGTGTAAGGTTTGAGCACCCTGATCAGAAGCTGGGACAGAGTTCCTGTATGACCCAGCAGTTCCATACCTAGGTTTATACCCTGTAGAACTGAGCAGTGGCTCAGCAGCTATAAGCCCCTGCTGCTTTCCCAGAGGACCTGAGTTCAGTTTCCAGTCACCCATGTTGGCCAGCTCCCAGCACAGACACATAAATTTTAAAAAGAGAATGTTCATGTAAAAACTTGTGTGTAAACATTCCTAAGAGCCCAAAAGTAGTGCCAACCCAGTAGTCATTAACTAAAGAATAGAGAAGCCAACTGTTGTAAATGTATTACTCAGCCATGAAAAGGAATGCAGTATAAATGAAACTGCGCCATAAATCCCGAAACTATGCTGAATGAAAGAATCTAGACATAAGTGCTAAATGCTGTATGGTTTTATCCACATAAAATGTTGGCTAATGTATAGAGGCAGGAGGATGCTTAGTGGCTTTCAGAGGCTAGGGGAAAGGAGGAATAGGGAGTAATTGCTAAAGAGCCTCATGTTTTGTTTCTGTAAGATGAAGAAAATGTTCTGAAATTAGCAGTAATGGTTGTACACCTTTTGAATATACTGAAACACAATGGCTGATAGACTTTGTTGAGACCTAAGCTGGCTGCTAAGTTGCTGTGTAGCTGAAGCTGACCTTGAACTTGTGAGGCTTTTGCGTCTACATAGGGTGGTATCATCCACACCCTGAATGGTATTTGGAAAGGAGGGTCTTGATCTTTTAAGACTGGTTCTCAACCTATGGATTTTGACCCCCTTGGGATCGAATGGCCTTTTCATAGGGGTCATCCAAGACCATAAGAAATATTACAATTCATAACTAGCAAAATTATCGTTATGAAGTAGCAATGAGAATAATTTCATGGTTGGGGTCACCACAGCATGAGGACCGGTATTAAAGGGTTGCAGCATTAGGAAGGTTGAGAACCACTGGTTTTGTTTGTTTTTGTTTTGAGGTTTTGGTTTTCTGTTTTGTTTATTTGGTTGGTTTTTCAAGACAGAGTTTTTCTGTGTAGCGTTGGCTGTCCTGGACTTCCTTTGTAGACCAAGCTGGCCTCAAATTCACAAAGATCGCTTGCCTCTGCCTCCTGAGTGCTGAGATTAAAGACATGTGACACCACATCCAGCTCTGAGAACCACTGTTTAGGAGAACTGAAGTAAACAGTGAACATGGTTCACTATAATACTGACTCAGAAAATGCTACACAACTATGCAAACTCAGAAGTTCAAATCTCAGTTTCTATTGGGTGTTTACCCCAAGCTCTTGGGAGGCGGAACCAGGAAGATCTTGGCAAGCTGGAGGCCAGCCTGGTGTATATACTTAGTCCCAGGCCAGCCAGGGTTACATAGTGAGATCTTGTCTCAAAAGAGAACAAAACAAACAAATTGAAAACAATCCCCCAAATCACACAAACAATAAAAAACAGTTGTGAAACTGACCAGGTCATCAAAGGCAGGCATTTAAAAAAAAAAAAAAAAAGCCACCATGTATTTGAAAGATGTCAGTTTAAAGAAACAGTTTGCATTGCTTAGGATATGGTGGAGCTGGTCGGTGTGCCTTGTCCAAACAGTGGGCTTGACACCAGATTGGTAGCCTAAAAAGAGTGCTGAATTTTTACTTTGCATGTTAAAGCATGCAGAACAATTCTGAACCAAAGGTTTTGTGTTGTTTGATTGTGTATACGTGATGAGGGTGAGGAGTGAGCACACCCATGGAGGTCAGAGGGCAACTCTGTAAAGACTGTTCTTCCATTCACCTTGACACAGGCTCTGGGGATGAAACTCAAGTCACCAGGCTTGTGTGCCAAGCACTTCTCTCTCTCTCTCTCTCTCTCTCTCTCTCTCTCTCTCTCTCTCTCTCTGTCTCTCTCTCCCCCTCTCTCTCTCTCTGTCTCTCTCTGTCTCTCTCTCTGTCTCTGTCTCTCTCTCTCTCTCTCTCTCTCTCTTTTTTACTGCATCCTGAACTGAGGTATAAGTACAGATTTCCTGGCTATTGAGCAGGTGAACAAAGCCCCCAGGGTGCACTGGACTTTTAGAGTTTGTGCTGAGCTCCCTGCACTAGCAGAGGAGACTGCACAGGAGGTTGGTCCTAGGAGAAACCAGTGAAGGAAAACCTACAGGAGAGATGTGCAGAAAGTGAAAGCAAATACAATTTAAAATCCCCAAAGCATGACTTTAGGATTCAAAAGGTTGTGAGACACCACATAAACTTGATATTATGCCAAACAGTAAGAGTAAGTGGAAGTTTCTTTGCAATTTACTGGCACATCTAAGATACAAGTTAGATATTGCAGCTGAGTGCTGTGTTTTGACTAATTCCCTTCCCTACTACCACTTCTAGTTTTCCTTAAACACGACTTGATTTCATTAACATTTTAGGGACCTTTCCCAGATGTGCACATAGTTAGTACATTTAGCACGTCTCCTACAAGTACACTTTGTATTGACATGTTTTTCTCTCTATTCGCATCTTTCTCAGCACTTATTATGGAGACTTCCAACTGTGCAGCAAAGCTTAGAGACTTTGTTTTGACAGTGACTCTATTTCTCCCTGGTGCCTCCCATCATTTTCTACACTTCCTCACTATATACCCACTTAGCTGTCCCTCTCAGTGCATCTTCTTTTTGTGCTTTGCAAAGTAAATCACAGACATAAACTTTCCCCTAAATACACTGCATATGTCTTATATTTCCACATTTGTTAAGATTAATTTTGTTTAAATTTAATTTTGATATAGTTACAAAAAAGAGCAGAACTAAGTACATAGTTGCTAGGTTTTCTAGGCAGAGGCCCTACCATGGTGTTACGCCCCCAGCCCCTTTGCTGGGCTCTCACCTTGTATGCCAGTGTAACCCAAATCCTTGTGACTATAGAGAACATTTATCATCATCCCATAAAATTCTCTCATGCCCATTTTCTTTTTTAAAAAAGATTTAATTATTTATTATGTATACAGTATTCTGCCTACGTGCATGCCTGCACACCAGAAGAGGACATTAGATCTCATTATAGATGGTTGTGAGCCATCATGTGGTTGCTGGGACTTGAACTCAGGACCTTTGGAAGAGCAGCCAGTGCTCTTCACCTCTGAGCCATCTCTCCAGCCCAATGCCCATTTTCATTCACTTACTACTACCCAGCCCCAAGAAGCAGCCATGTCTGACTGTTTTCTACTACAGAGTGGTTTTGCCTCTTCTGGAATGTCACAGAAGTCAAGCGATGCCCTGTGTGTTCTTTTCTGGAAGGCTTCCTTCCACACGGTACCTATGCCATATTCCCTGTTGTCGTGCATTGTCTAGTTGGGCCTAGCACTCCACTGCACAATAGGCCACGTTTTGTTCATCCATTCCGCCACAGGGCACCTGGGCTGACCATTTGGGGCTGTTAGGAATAACACTGCTATAAAACATTCTTACATTAATATTTTGGTGCACATATGTTTTCATTTCTGTCACAAAAATACTCTAGAGTAGAGTTTCTAGGTCATAAAAGGTTAATAGTATGAAGCAGCAGACCTTTCCCCAAAGTTGTAACATTTTATGCCCTCACTAATGATGTACACACAGCTACAGGTCTTCCGGTTGCCCTCCATTCTTGCTGACCTTGTGTGTTGTTGGCCTTTATAATTGGTGCTGGGCTGGGGTATAATGGGGTTTGCCTTACATTCTAATTGATTGTTGCTTTTTTTTTTCCCCCTGAACTTAACCTCTGTGAAAATCAGGGTAATCACCTGTAGCCTTCTCGTTGCCTGTAACTTACACAGAAGGTGTGGAGCAAATATGAAATGAGGGTAGTAGATATGTATTTTGACAGTTTGGAGAATTTGAAAAAAAGGATAAAAATGAATTTGATTGACTTTGTTTGAGCTAAGAATTATTTCTCAGGACTGGGTGTTACTTGTAGCATGCTTAGCATGCACAAGGCTCTGGATTCAACTCCTAGCATCAGAAAACGAATTCTTATCCCAGGAACACTTTTATTAACAGGTACAAATGATGGAAAATGTGCACCTGGCACCAGAAACGGATGAGGACGATCTTTACTCTGGTTTTAATGACTACAATCCAGCCTATGATACAGAGGTAAAAAACATTTGTTTACATTGGTCTTTTGTTAACCAATTCAGCTGATTCATGAGGACTTTGGGTTTAAGTTATTTTTTGTTTGTTTTTATGTATTTCAGACTAAGTAAAGTATTAAGAACTAGAAAAGTGCTTGTTGAAGAGCCCCCATAATCCTACTAATGGCAGTGGCTGAGCAGAAGGAAGCCCATGAGATAGCGTATGTGACTGGGCTAGGATAGCTGTGCACTTGCACTCTTCAGCACTAGCTGTAGGCAGAAGTAAAGCTTACATAACCTGGAGAGACCTAAGATCAGTTTGGATTTCTTTATTTAAAAATTTTTTAAAATATTTAAAATTTTTGTTTTATGGTATGAGTGTTTTGCCTGCATGTATTTATTATTTATGAGCACCACGTCCATGCCTGGTGCCTGCAAAGGTCAGAAGAGGGCATCAGATCCCTGGGACTGGAGCTACTGACAGTTGTGAGCTGTGGTGCTAAGAACCAAAGCCAGGTCCTCTTCAAGAGCAGCAAGTTCTCTTAATCACTAGCCGTCTCCAGCCTCAGTCTGCGTTTGCTTTTCCAGTCTGTGCTGTCTCTTCTTATTTGGTACATGTTGACGTACAAGATCTGGCCATGGGCCCTGAGGCTCATATTCTGGAAATGGAGCTCAGTTGATGGAGTGTTGTCCTGGCATGCAGCCCCAAGGCTCTGGGTTCGGTCTCTAGCACTGTCTTCAAGAACCTTAGAGTAGAGACCATCTTTGTAGTGCTCTAATTTTTAACTGCCATGTAGTTATTTTTCTCATGTTATGCATACATTTTATAGAGAGATGAAGAAATAGGAGTGAGTATAGAGGAGAAATTACAGTCAAGAAGTCTCAGAAATATCCACTTGTGAAACAGATAAGGTAGTGTACACCTGTGACCTTTGCACTTTGGAGGCTGAGGCAGGAAGATCATGATTTGGAGGCCAACCTGGTCTACATATTAAAACTCTGTATCAAAAACCCTGTCCCCCAACACAAAAGATGTAATTACTGTTAACATTTTGTCCTGTTTCCTTTATTTCTGCGTATCTATACGTCTTTCATCATATTTGGGATAGGCAATTTTTTTTGCCTTTTTTCCACTTAACATCATGTTATGATGCTCCGTATGTAAGTAAATAGGTTCTTATGGCTGCATAACACTGAAAATTCTCAGTTGATTAGACTTTTAGTCTTTCAAGACAGGGTTTCTCTGTGTAGCCCTGGCTGTTCTGGAATTTACTCTGTATACCAAGCTGGCCTCAAACTCAGAGATCCGCCTGCCTCTGCCTCCCTCTGTGCTGGGATCAAAGGTGTGCGCCACCACCCCTGGATAGACATATAGACATAATCTCTATCATAGGTTTCTCCCTTCAAGTTTTCTGCTATTGTAAATAACTTTACAATAAAAAATATTCATGAATAATTTCTTTATTTTGACTAAAATTCTTTATGATAGATTACAGAGTGGAATTATTGAATCATAGAAGTATCAGTTTTAAAGAATCAGAACCTGTTTGCCCTTTCAAGTTGTCATGGTATACCTTCAGGACTCAGTTTCAAACAAGAATATAAGACTCCTAAACTAACTACACAGCAAATGACAGTTGGCCTATGCATGGATTTCTTCCATACTGACCAAAGCTGTGAAAGGAGTATTTCAGTATATAACTGACTCATTTGAAATTTGCTTAAGATGTTCATATGCAAGTTAGTAATTAACGCACAAAGAGAAAGGTAAGAGTGTTATTTGTTGTCTGTATTTGGAGCATTGATTGGCTTTGGTGGTGGTGGGGGGAGCATTTGAGACAGGGTTTCACTTGTAATCCTGGCTGTCCTGGACTCACTTTGTAGACCATGCTGGCTTCGAACTCACAGAGATCTGCCTATGATAGGCTATTTTTAAAAAAATTTGCAGTTAGTTAGTTTTCTTGGTTAACCAATTTTTACTAATAGGTCAGAGATCTCAAGAGGCATCTTTTTGTTAAAAGGTCCACCAGAGTAGACTTATCAGTTATGCTGGTCCTTGTCTTTGACTTTATTTTTCATGTAAAAGCCCTCAGTTTTTATGGCTAAGAGTTGTATATACATTTAATTTTTTATATTTGATATGAAGTTAGAATTTTTTATTTGATAAAATCATGTTTTAAAGTTTTTTGTACTAGCAGCCTGGTTATGTAGATATTAGTTTTGATTATCCATAACTTTTTAAAATTAATTGGTAGTGACTATTTTATATACATTGGCTATATATACTTTTCTTAGTGTTTCATAACAAAATACCTCAGCCCACAGGTATGAGGCTGAGCTTCCAGGAGTAGACAGCTGTGTCTTATCTGTATCACATTTAGTTGCCATTCCTTAGAGAAATGTTACTTGGCCATATTACCATTTGTATGGCAAGGCATCATGATGCCGAAGTGTCTACAAGAGACACAGATCACATGGTGAGACAGACAGCCGTAGTGGAGGGGGGGGAGTCATTCTTACTCTTAGAATGTCTGTTCTCTCAGGAACAGCATTGTTACGACTAAGCACTGCAACTCAATAACCTCACTATGTGGCCCCACCTCTTAAAGAAGCACATTGTCTACACCACCACACTGAGGACTGAGCCTCTGTCCTTAAACCTCTGGGAAGGAAGCCACATCCAAACCATGGCAGCAAGGGTGCTTTTCAGGAAGCAGACTGAATTGAATCAAAGGCAAATATGAGGGTTGTGTTCCGTGCATCTGAAGTTAGTATAGAAGCAGGAAGTGAGAGCCACTTAGAAGATGGGCAGTTGGTAAGACAGGATGCTAGGTAACTCAGGAACACACATATCCTGCCTTGACTATAGTCCTTTCCTCAGACTTCCTTGGGGGAAATTAAGGAAAGATCAGGAATCAGAAACGTTTATTTCAGTGGAGATGTTGGTTCCCATCTGCAAGGCAGATTTCTGTTTTTCACTTGGACCAACAGAAAAGGAGCAGAGAAAATATTTGCCTTCTTGCCTGTGGAGAGTATGGCCCTTTCTATCTGGCAGCCTCCTTAGATAGAGACGGTAGTGTGATCATGGAATACTAGAGGAAGGGAGGGGAAAGGAGAGGGCAAGGGAAGAGAGAGCAGAGGGAGGGCAGGAGGGGAGGAAAAGGGGAAAGGGAAGAGAGAAAAGGAAAGGTTTGAATCTCACTCCCAGCTACTAGGGAGAAAGGAGGAAATGTCATGTCCTCCAATGTTTAACATTTAGCCAGGTAATGACACCATCCTCTTTTAGGGGTTTTAATTATTTGAAATGACGTTAAATGATGATAAATGTATATACAGTTCTTAGTCATTAGATTGAATAGCCTCTTGAGATGACCCATGAAAGCCTGGAGGAAAGCCTGGCTGTCTCCCTGGCCAAAGGTACACAGTAGCATAATTAATTATCCTTCTACTTTGGAAGATCTTTTTTGGAAAAAAAAAAAAAAAAGGTTTCTCAAGATTCCAGAGGAGCCAGGCATGGTGGCACATGCTTTTGATCCCAGCACTTGGGAGGCAGAGGCAAGCAGATCAGATCTCTGTGAATTTGAGGCCAGCCTGTTCTACAAAAGCAAGTCCAGGATAGCCAGGGCTACACACAGAAACCCTGTCTCGAAAAACAAAAACAAAACAAACAAACAAAAAGATCCCAGAGGAGTCGCTATTTGGGGGTTAGGAGTGTAGAGTTTGAAGGCAGGAGTCTCTTTTTAGGGTAGGATGAATTATAGAGGGTCTTGACTATGAACCAGAAGAGTTTATGTTTTGTCATACTTATTTTGAATGTTAAATTTGCCTTTTTACTTTAGGAATTGGAGAATGACACAGGTTTTCAGCAAGCAGTGAGAACCAGTCATGGCAGAAGACCCCCAGTAAGCAAATTAAAAATAAAGTTGTAGAAACCATGTCACAGAATTCACCAGTATTAGCCCAGTAATGCTAAGTACATTTTTGTTGTTGTGAAACAGAACTTCAAAATAGTCTCCTCCTGCAGATTTAAAACTCCCATCCATTAAACAACTTCCCAGCTTTTCCTTCCCTGACATCCAGCAGCTACCACTCAGACCTCTGTTTTTCTGACTTTGACTGCTGAGCACGCTCACAGAGGGATCACGCAGTGTTTGCCCATTGGGCGCTGGCACATTTCACTTAGTGAATGGCCTTGAGGTTCAGCATTGTATTCTTTGGGTTGTCTTCTTTCAGATCCATGATTTGCAAAGACTTCCCTCCACTTCTTTGGGCTACTGTCATGTTGCCTGTACTCTCCAATACTCAGGGGTGTTTGGCTCAATGCAGCCCTATTTGTTTGTCTTGTTACTTATGTGTCATGTCCTGGAAATCAATGTGAAGACAAAGGCTGTGAGCTTTTCTTCTGTTATTTTCTCCCAGGAGATTTGTAGTTTTGGTCTTTAATGTACTTTGAATTAATTTTATGTGTGTGTGTGTGTGAGATAAAGTATCAACTTCTTCCTTTTAAATATTGAAAAGGCTGATCTTTCCTTCTTGAATGGTCTGTTTTAGTTTATGAATGCTCACATAAAGTAATTTTACTAGTTCCTAATAATAGCAGAATTTTGCATTGTTTTCAGAACTGCAACTGCCACCTATTCCTTTTTTGTTTGTTCGTTCATTTTTGGTTTTGTTTTTGGCTCAGGGTCTCACCATATGGGCTAGAGTAGCTTTGAGCCTGTTCCTGTGTCAGCCAGGATCACAGATGTGCAGCACCACATTGGCTCAGTCCTTTCTCATTGTTCCCAGTTTTCTGCTAAAACTGCTGGTCTTCTGTTTGGCCCACTAATGTACTAAGCATGACCATGCTCGGCTGGTATTTCTGCTGTATGTGCGCCTTTTGGATAGCTTTCCGTTTGTTTGCCTTTCTGTCTACCTTCTGACCTTGGTGAATAGCCTCTTGAGATGACCCATGAAAGCCTGGAGGAAAGCCTGGCTGTCTCCCTGGCAGACCCTCTCCTCCAGCACTTACTACCTCAGTTTGAATGTAAGAGCTTTGCTCAGCTTCTCAGCCATTCCTGTGAAAAGGAAAGAAGCCTTGAGGGTGAAGAACTGCCCTAGTTCAGGCTCCTGTTCTTCCTATCTTAAGATTCTATCTCTTACATTGGTAGTTCTCTGCTGCATTCAAACAGATTTTTACACTCTACGTGTGTGCTGTCTGAGCATGCATAGGCATAGTGTGCATAGGGTGGTTGGTTGAAGTCTTTCTCTTCTTACACTTTTCCATGGTTCAGGGATTGAACTCAGGCTCTTGGTTTGCCTGATGAGTGCTTTTGCACACTGAGCCATCTATCTCACTAGCCCAAACTTGTTTTTTAACAAACACTTTTTTCTTTTAAACAAACACTTTTGTCTCAGCCTTTTTAGTTGTTCTCAGGAGGGAAGGCACTGTAAAACAGTAGCCCAGTATAGCAAGAGGTAGAATTCCTTATTGAGTGATACTCAGTTATGCTCAACAACTAAAATGTTGAGGATTCACCCACGTGGTCCCTTTTGATTCTAGCTCCAACTGTATGACGTGTTATTTGTAACCTTTGTATGCAGTATCCTTTTTACTTAAAAGTTGAAGAAATTTGTTCTCAAAGATATTAAATATGGTTGAGGGAGAATAGGAATTCAAATTGTACAGACTCCAAAAGCCCAGGTCTGTTGGGGGCTTTGGCTGGTGGTATGCAATGTGCACTGAATGGGTGATGGATGCAAGCATGAAAATTAAGCTTACTTATTGGGTCCTCATGTCATTTCAATGTCCCATTCCTTTACAATGAATTTCAAATTGGCAAAGTGCTGCTCCTTCTCAGCACTTTTAATACCTGAACTCCTTTGTTTTAAAGCAATCATTCTAAGTATAATTTCTTCCTTTCTTCTTTCTTTCTTTTGATCATAATTACATTTCTCTCTTCTCTTCCCTCCAGACCTTCCCATGTGCCCCTTTCCCCTCTCCTTCAAATTCATGGGCTCTTTTATTCATCAATTGTTATTGCATGCATATATGTATATACCTAAATATAGCCTGTTCAGTCTGTATAATGCTATTTGCATATATGGCCATTTGGCATTGGACAACCATTGGCGTGCTCTTCCCTGGGGAGGACCACCACATATGACATACATTAGTGATGAGTCTCTCTGCATTTTCGAGTATGTTGCCTCATCTAAGTACTAACGATGCTCATTTTCCTCCCCAAGGTAACTGCTAAAGTACCAAGCACAGCGGTCAGCAGGCCCATAGCTACAGGATATGGGGTAGGTTCTTTTAGGCTGAAAATACTAAGATGCTTCTTAAATGTATGTAAGTTCATATGAGGCAGTTCTAAATAGTCTGAGTTTTGTCAATTCGTAACCCAATGGTATAGCTATATATATTAAAAGGTCTCGTTTGAGTAATAGCTTTGGATATGTTAGTGAGTTTGATTTATGGACAACTATATTTTATTACCCTTTCTATTTGTAGATCTTTTGTTTGCAGATTGATTTGTGTTTCCTACTCAATATAGCTAACTCTGTGACATTCCCTTCATGAGCTCCACATGAAGTTAGGTGTTATACAAGCATAGTAGTGTTTATAATAACTTAACCCATCAATAGATGAAAAAATGAAATTTAAGAAAATGTTTCAGGGATATATATCTGGGTTTTATCTTATTGACCCTTTGGGGAAAATAGTCTCTATAGACTCCCTTAAAGTAATCCTTTTAATCTTATTTAATGTACCTAAATATGTTTTAGGTACAAGAGATCACATCCAAGCTGGGCGTGGTGGTGCACGCCTTTAATCCCAGCACTCGGGAGGCAGAGGCAGGCAGATCACTGTGAGTTTGAGGCCAGCCTGGTCTACAAAGTGAGTCCAGGACAGCCAAGGCTACACAGAGAGACCCTATCTAGAAAAACCAAAAAAAAGAGAGAGAGAGAGAGAGAGAGAGAGAGAGATCACTTCCAAAGATCTAGGACTGTGTGATCTGGCTGGAATACAAATATGCCTTTAATCCAGGAGACAGAAGCAATAAAATAAGAATGAAGTGGTAGAAAAATGAAAGTAACTTTTTTTAATCTTTATGATTATGTACTCTAAGGTCAGCCAAATGGCTTCCCAGCCCAGAGGCCCAGAGCACTTGCCTTCACAGCACTCTTCTGCATGAGTGAGGAGGGCAGCTTCCTGCAGGAGCCTGAGCGTGTATTTGCATTTTGTCTTGCTTCATAGTAAGAGAAGGGGAAGGGACAGAAATTTCCAGTTTTGCAGATCAAATGGTCTTTGTCACAACTATCCATGTAATGGTGTGTGATACAAGAGCAGCCACAGACTGGGCAGTGCTGGTACAGCCTTTAATCCCAGCACTTAGGAGGCAGAGGCAGGCAGATCTCTGTGAGTTCGAGGCCAACCTGGTCTACAAAGTGAGTCCAGGACAGCCAGGGCTACACAGAGAAACCCTATCTCGAAAAACAAACCAAACCAAAACCTAACCAAAGAAAAGCAGCCATAGGCAGTGTATAAATGGGTGAGGCTTTGTTGTAGTCCAATAAAACTTTATTTACAAAGCAGGTGGGTGGGTGTTTAAGCTACTCCTGTTTAAGAGTTTTGTAAATTGATCCCACACTATTAGGTGACAATAGTGGTTATTGCCTAATTTTGGTTTTGAGCTCCACAATCAAAATGGAAAATTTTTGATTGTGCTTATGGGTAGATATAGTGTAGAAAAAAATAAGAGAAATGCCTACAATTTGATTTGTAAAGTTACAAGCAGCTGTTTTAGGAATCTGTTTAACTTGCTTTTCTTCTTTTTAGTCCAAGACATCCCTGACGTCATCAATGGGAAGACCAATGACAGGGACTATTCAGGTATGCTTGTATGGTTTCTTTTATGCCTTTCTTGTGGCTTCACATTTATTACTAAAGGTTTTTCCTCTACTTGTATCTTAACAAGTCTAACAAAGACGTTACTTATATAGTAATACATTTATGTAGTGGGTTAAGGTTTGGGTTGTTGTGAATCTTCAGAAGTATGCTTTCTTTGGATTTGTGTGCTCCAGTCTCAAATGAGATCCTGTTGAAACTGAGGAGAGTGATGCTTTGCTCTTCTGGAGTAGTTAGAACTCATTCTCCAGTGCTATCATTTACAGACATTTCTATGGATTGTCTTACGGCAGAAACACAGGAGGGGGCTGACAAATAAGCTAATCAGTTTTTGTTTGTTTTTGTTTTTGTTTTTCCAAACCAAGAGAAGAACAGTTAGAGGGGAAAGAGAGAGAGAGACAGCTTAGAGGAATGTTAATTCAGAACATGGCTGTTCTGACAAGAGATCACATCCAAGCTGGGCGTGGTGGTGCACGCCTTTAATCCCAGCACTCCGGAGGCAGAGGCAGGCGGATCACTGTGAGTTCGAGGCCAGCCTGGTCTACAAAGTGAGTCTAGGACAACCAAGGCTACACAGAGAGACCCTATCTAGAAAAACCAAAAAAAAAAAAAAAAAAGAGAGAGAGAGAGATCACTTCCAAAGATCTAGGACTGTGTGATCTGGCTGGAATACAAATATGCCTTTAATCCAGGAGACAGAAGCAAACAGATCTAAGTTGAAGGCCAGCCTGGTATAGAGCAAGTTTCAGGTAAAGAAAAGCCTAGGTCCAGGCATGGTGGCACATGCCTTTAATCCCAAACAGTGAAGGTGAAGTTAGCTTGTAGAAGGAAGCACCTATATTTGAGAGTGATGTCTAATTGAATGTCAGGAAAAGAAAGTGACAGTCAGAGAAGATTTGACATAATAGGGTATGCCCAACTCTCACGAGAAGAAAGAGGAAAGGGAAGCTACTTAAGAGGCAGATTTACAGAGAGAGGAGGCAGTGTTTACCAGGACAGTATAAAGAGATGAGTTGCAGAGAGAGAACTCAGGTGAAGACAGAACGAGCCATAAAATGAGCAGAAGCCGGAAGATTAGAGCAGATTGCTGAGTCAGTTTGAGGCCAAGCAGAGCAATTCCAGGCCTAGAGAGAAGCTAGATTAAAGAAGTCAGCTGGGAGAGGAGTTTGAGCCAGAACAGCTGAGTGGAACCAGCCAGCCCAGAGCTCAGAAAGAACGAGGAAGGGTGAGCTTATTGAGCAGTAAGTGTCAGAGGCTGAAAACATTCTAGGCCTAGGTTAGATTGTATGGAGACTAGAGGCTTCCAGGACCAGGCCTAGGTTAGCAGAAGGAGGCAGTAAGCCTCTCAGATAACAACTGAGCCAGGGGAATAAAAGTTCCTTTTACCAGACAGAGTTGCTGCATGAGGGTAAGGTAAGGCATGAGGAGATGGTTATTAAATCAGGGCAAAAATAGGATGTGTGTTATGTGCAGAGTTGTCAGTAGGTGTAGTTCTTATTCAAGGACACTTTTTAAATGATTCTTGTTCTTTGAAGGATGGAGTTGCTCGACCCATGACAGCAGTGAGAGCAGCTGGCTTTTCCAAGGCAGCTTTGCGAGGTTGGTTCACTCACTCCCATTCTTGTATGCACATATCATTTCGTTTTTAATAAAACCACACATGCCATTTTATCATAAGATGCACCATGATTTTAGGTACCATTAAGAAAGGAAAGGGGTCAGCTGGCTGTGGTGGTTCACACCTGTAACCCCAGCACCTGGGAGGGTAAGAAAGGTGTGCCATGTGTTCTCTAGCCTGCACTCCATATGGAGAGCCTCCTCAGGTAGATGGCTAAGAGGAAAGGGCTGGTGAAATTGTGCTGCAGCTCACTTGGGGTGGTAGTCACACCAGTGTGTAATTTGTCAAGATGTGTTGAACTGGGCACCTAAAATATGGTTTGCATAAGTTAGAACTTGATCTTAAAAATGAGAGGGGAAAATATTATTTGACTATGTAAATTAAAGAACTAAAAATGAAACCAACAAAAATTAATGTTTATTATACCAGTAAGAAAAAGTATAAAGCTAATCCAGGTTCTTCTTTACATGCTTGATAATTTAGAGTTCATAGCAGAAATACAGATCTGAAGGAAGAAAGTCAATACTGAGGGAGTAACTTTTTTGTGTTTGTTTGTTAATCTGTAAGTTTTATTTACAGCTTCATGTGTGTTAAAATATTAACAATTTCCACAAAATATTTATGTTAGTGTAGTGTTTCACCTATTGAACTTCTGTTATTTAATAAATAGGTATAGGTATAACTATCTTACCTATTGCACTTTGACCATGTAATAAACGGTAACTTAATGTGTACAAGCTTCTCTTCTACTTTGCTGGGTCCTAAATCTCTCAAATTGTGTCTCAGGCTCTGCATTTGACCCCCTCGGCCAGTCCAGGGGCCCAGCTCCTCCTTTGGAAGCCAAAAATGAAGACAGGTATGCAAGGCCTTGTGCTGCTGTGTTGTTGTTTGTGTGGCAGGACACTGATGAAACTTAATTCCTGATTCTTGGACTTAGTGAAGAAATAAAAATATAGGAATAGTCGTGTGAAGTTACAAAATTTCATTGGACTGTAATTGACTGAAGTTGTGGTCTAATTTTTTTTCTTTTTAAAAAGTATTTTATTAATTTATTCATATTACATCTCAATTGTTAGTTCATCCCTTGTATCCTCCCATTCCTCCCTCCCTCCCGCTTTCCTGCTACTCCCCTCCCCTATGACTGTGACTGAGGGGGACCTCTTCCCCCTGTATATGCTCATAGGGTATTTGTGGTCTAATTTTCTTTTTTCTTTTTCTTGTTTTTTGTTTTGTTTTGTTTTTGGTTTTGTTTTTTGTTGGGTTTTTTGTTTTTTTTTTTTTTTTTTGTGGTCTAATTTTCATGAGCAATGATTCTCTTGAAGGCCAAGCAGGATAATAAATGTTATGTTATTTTGAAAGGGTATTTTTTCAAAGAAAAGTTTAAGTGAACAATAGCAAGTTAGTTTGTCATTATTTTTAATCTGTTCTCTCATATATTACATCTCCTCCACAGCTCCCCTCCCTCCTCTCCTCCCAGGTGCCTCCTTACCTGTCCTCTCCCCCAATCTATTTCCCCTCTGTTTCCCTTCAGAAAAGAACAGGTCTCCCAGGCATATCAGCCAAACATGGCTTAACAAGTTACAGTAAGGGGCTGGAGAGATGGCTCAGAGGTTAAGAGCACTGGCTGCTCTTCCAGAGCTCCCGAGTTCAATCCTCAGCAACCACATGGTGGCTTACAACCATCTATAATGAGATCCAGTGCCCTCTTCTGGTAGACAGAACATTGTATACATAATAAGTAAATAAATCTATTTTTTAAAATAAGAAATATCTTTGTAAAAAAAAATTTTTTTTAAAGTTACAGTAAGACTAGTAACTTCCCCTCATATCAAGGTTGGATGAGGCAACACAGGAGGAGGAGGAAAAGGATTTCAGGAGCAGGCATGAGTCAGTGACGACCCCGGCTCCCACTGTTAGGAGCCCAGCAAGAACACGAAGCTCCACAACCATAACTTTATGTGGAGGGCCTCGGTCAGACTGTACACGCTCCCTGATTGTTGCTTCAGTCTCTGAGCCCTGCTTAGCCGATTCTGTGGGGTTCCTTGTGGTGTCCTTGAAGTTTGTCATAATTTATTGAGCAGTTTAATTTTACATATGTGTGTGGTGCTGAGGTCAGCCTAGGGTCTTGCACTTGCCATACATGTGCTTTATCACTGAGCTGCAGCCCCATCCTCAGCGATTCATTTCCTAGAAGATTAACTGTAAAGTTGTCTAGACAGAAACCTAAAAGCTCCAGGGTTCCCAGCTGTGCGCATTCACTGCTGCCTATGGCACATGTGGTGTCTAGAGAGCAGCTGGCAGTTACTGAGCTTCCATGTGCAGGCACGTGTTTAAGAGCTTCACACACGGAAGTGAAGCTATCACTATCACTGGGTGAAAGAAGCAATGGAAGCCCAGGGCCTTCACTTGCTGAAGCTGATAAAGGGCGGAGCTGAGATTCAAACTCAGGTTCCAGGGTGCATGTTATTAGTGTGTGTGTGTGTGTGTGTGTGTGTGTGTGTGTGTGTGTGTGTGTGTTTGAGACAGGATCTCACTATGTCCGGGAATGCTTTATGTATACCAGGCTGGGTCCTAAGTCAGAAGTCTGCCTTCCTCTGCCGACCAAGTTTTGGCGTGCAGGGCCAACAAACCAAGTTTCCTAAACTATCTCCTGTTTAGAAATTTTTTTTATAACGTTTTTATGTTCATAGGTAATTTTAAATCTCTTTTATGAGCTTTAGTGTTCCTAGTCATAGAGGAAGTTTTTATTTTTCATAGGATCTTAAAAAATAGCCACTTCTGGGGATGGAGAGATGGCTCAGAGGTTAAGAACACTGTTCTTCCAAAGGTCCTGAGTTCAATTCCCAGCAACCACATGGTGGTTCATAACCATCTATAATGTAATCTGGGCCCCTCTTCTGGTATGAATACTGTATAAATAATAAATAAATCTTTTAAAAAAAATAGCCACTTCTTTCTGGAGCAGTGATGCAGTTTCAAGGGTCCAGTGTGCCTGACTGGCCATCCTGCCTCCATTACTTACTAGCTTTGTGATCGTGGCAAAACTTTCTAATCTTATTTATTTTTTAGTAAACTATAATTATAATTCTCACATCAAGTGTTTTATTGAGAAGTTCAGTGTGTGATTGTTATACTTGGCACTAAATAAATGTTCATTTTATTTTAATGTTTATTAATTATAAATAATTCCCTAATGTAATTATTAAGTACAGTAGTATGGGGTTTTTTGGCAATTCTATGTATATCCTTGAAATCTACTTTTAAAGTTTAATAGCATTTAATTGGCAATGTTAAAAACAACTTGTGAGCCGGGCGGTGGTGGCGCATGCCTTTAATCCCAGCACTCAGGAGGCAGAGGCAGGTGGAACACTGTGAGTTTGAGGCCAGCCTGGTCTACAAAGTGAGTCCAGGATCGCCAAGGCTACACAGAGAAAACCTGCCTCAAACAAAACAAAACCAAAAAGTAACTTGTGGTACAGATTTTAGTGGTTGAATGATTTAAACATGCCCACTGTTTTTTCAACAGTCCAGAAGAAAAGATTAGACAGTTGGAGAAGAAAGTAAATGAGTTGGTGGAAGAAAGCTGTATTGCCAACAGCTGTGGAGACCTAACCCTGGTAAGCTGGGAAACTAGAAGAACTCCGATTATGACATATGTGTGTAAGGGTCCATATCTACTTTTAAAATGCACATTTTCTTTTTGTTATTGATTGGCTTGACTATTAGAAAACATAGATATTTACATTACCATTCGTAAGTAGAAAAATTACAATCATGAAGTAGCAACAAAAAATAATTGTATTGTTGGGGATCACCACAACATGAGGAACCCATTAAAGGGTCAAAGCATTAGGAAGGTTGAGGACTATTGCCTCAGCATCAGTCATTTAGCCAAAAGTGAGTCTAGATTCAAATTCTCTGCTTCATCCTTCCTGAGCCTTCTGTCTGTTTCCTTCTGCTGCGTGCGTCTGAGTCTGTGCCTGGATCTGAATTCATGTCTGTCCCTTTGTGTATGGCTGTGTGTCTGTCTGTCCTTAACAAAGGGCTTCACTCTGTATTTATTGAACAGCGCAAAAAGCATCACGTGGGGAAGGAACAAGATACTTTACAAAGATCTTGAACAGCGTTTTACAAGGGGTTAATCCACTGGCTTTAACTGGCCCAGACAATACATGGTACTACAAACATCACTGTTTATCAACTACTATCCATAAAAGGTTGTTTTCAACCTTTATGGTAGATTCTAGGAAGCTGCTTTCAACATCTGAGCTTGCTGCTTTCAGCAAATGATACACATGCATTGTCTGGGTGGGGCAAGACATGTATTAGTTTAAGTTGCAGAAGTGGGGAGTAATGGCACATGTCTTTAATCCCAGCACTTGGGCACGCAGAGGCAGGCAGATCTCTGTGAGTTTGAGGCCAGCCTGGTCTACCAAGTGAGTCCAGGACAGCCAAGGCTACACAGAGAAACCCTGTCTCCAAAAGCAAAGCAAAACAAACAAACAAAAAGGAGTTGCAAAGGGAAAATCTGAGGCAAGATTGTTACGTTGGTTCTCAGTCTCCCTAATGCTGCCACCCTTTAATACAGTGCCTCATAGTGACCCAAGCATAAAATTATTTTTGTTGCTCCCTCATCTCACTACTGTTATGAATCATAGAATCATAATGTAAATATCTGTGTTTTCTGAGACCCTGTAAAAGAGTCATTCAACCCCCAAAAGGGTCTGGACCCACTGCATCAGAACCACTGTTTCAAAGGCAGGTTCTTCAGCAAATAGTTTGAGTACACAGTAGGATATCAGCCTTAAGTCTTAAATGACTTCAAGGTCTATCATTAACTCTGGCTCTGAGGTCCAGCAAAAGGTCCAGTCTTTTAGGCTATAAGAATATTTTCAGGATGTTGCATTACCACATTTTAACATAAAAATTTCTCTCCCTCCCTTTCCTTCTTGGCCTTGTGGATGCTAGGTAAGCCCTCTACCTTGAAGCTGTATCTACAGTATTCTTAACTTTATTTTGAGACAGTCTTAGGTGCCTAGGTTGGCCTTGAGCTTGTAATCTTCCTGTCTCTGTCTCATACACTATTGTGCTACCAGGCCTGGCTTTTTGCTTGTTTGCTTGTTTGTTGTTGTTGCTGCTGCTGCTGCTGCTTCCTTCTTCTCCTCTTCCTCCTCCTCCTCTTCTTCCTCTTTCTTTTCCTTTACCTTTGTTTTTGTTTTTTGAGACAGGGTCTTTCTATATGACCCCCACTGTCCTCGACTCACTATGTAGACCAGGCTGACCTCAAACTCATGGATCTCTGCCTGCCTCTGCCTTCTGAGTGTTGGGATTAAAGGTCACAGCACCACACCTAGCTGCTAAATCTTTTATTTTAGTTTGGTTTGTTTCATTACTTTGGTTCTCAGACCATGAAAATACAACTTTCCATAACTTAAAAGATGAGTCCCTTATTATACTACTTTGTGGAAGTCAACAAAAGGTCTGTGGCATTGTGAGCATGCTAGAACCCAAGCTAAACATTTCTTGTAATATTAGACCATAGTTAGCTTGTTGAATTTTGAGCACCCCAAAGCCAAATGAAATCTATCCAAATCCTTACATTTTAAGATTGAGTAAAGTTCCCAAATACTCAGGAATTTGGAGGGAAAACGAGTTACATTGACATAGTTAAGTTCAAAAGGTGGCAGGAAGTATGTGGTACAGTGTTAACTTGCAGTAAATACACCCTTTCTCAGTAAAACCACATAAACAATTCTATGATGCAGAGTTCCAGTTTAAATAATATTCTGGGAATTTTGTATGAAGCTGCAGAGGGACACTCAGAGGAATGTGATGGGGAAGATGAATTCAATTATACATCATACAGATGCAGAAACACTGGTGAGTGCACAGACCTGTCTGACCAAGCATAAGTCTGATTTCAGGCCTTAGAGAAGGCAAAAGATGCAGGAAGAAAAGAGAGAGTCCTGGTGAGACAACGAGAACAAGTCACAACTCCAGAAAATATCAACTTGGATTTAACTTACTCCGTAAGTGTGGATGTGCCTGCCGTGCTGTATGCTTACCAGGATCTCTTCCTTCCAAGTCTCTCCATTCTTGTCTGTTTTGATTTTTGGTTCTTTCAAACCCAGGGTATTGTATATGCCAGTCAAGTGCTCTGTCACATAAATCCCTAGCCCTCTTGTAGCATTTAGGAAAAGATTTTTTTTCACCAAATCATAAAATTTATACAGACTTATGGGGTGCTCTCTTAGTTACTTTTCTATTGCTGTGACAAACCACCATGACCAAGGCAACTTATACAAGAAAGTGTTTAATTTGGGCTCACAGACCCAGAGGGTGAGTCCATGACCATGATGGAGGAGCATAGAGGGTGAGACCGTGACCATCATAGAGGAGCATACAGGGTGAGACTGTGACCATCATGGAGGAGCATAGAGGGTGAGACCGTGACCATCATGGAGGAGCATAGAGGGTGAGACTATGACCATCATGGAGGAGCATACAGGGTGAGACTGTGACCATCATGGAGGAGCATAGCAACAGGCATGGAGCTGGAGCAGTAGCTGAAGGTTTACATGTTGAGACAGCAACCACAGGAAAAGAGCCAGAAAGTAGACTGACCCTCCCCCCAGTGACACACTTCTTCCAACAAAGCCACACCTCCTAATCCTTCCTAGACAGCTCCACCAATTGGAGACCATGCATTCACATATATAAGGGCCATTCTTGTGTGAACCACCACAGGTACCATGTGATATTTGACAAATGTATGCATCATCTAATGCTTACATTAGATTAAATATATCTATCTCCTTAAACATTGATCATTTATTTATTGTAAAGCCATTCAAATTCCTTTCTTATAGCTCTTAAAAATACATAGTATAGCCAGGCACAGTGGCACACACCTGTAATCCCAGCACTCAGGGAGGCAGAAGCCGGCAGATCTCTATGAGTTCAAGGCCAGTCTGGTCTACAAAACAACTTGAGAACAGCCAAGGCTACACAGAGAAACCTTGTCATGATAAACCAAAACCAAAGCAAACCCACAGTATATTATCATTATTTCTGGTTCTCTCTTTTTGTTTTTGTTTTTGTTTTTCAAGACAGGGTTTCTCTGTGTAGCCTTGGCTATCCTGGACTTACTTTGTAGACCTGGCCGGTCTCTAACTCACAGCAATCCATCTGCCTCTGCCTCCCGAGTGCTGGGATTAAAGGTGTGTGCCACCACACCCGGCTATTTCTGGTTCTCTTAATGCAAAATAACACACTAAAACTTTGTTTTGTTGAAATATGTTCTTACTGCATAACCCTGGCTAACCTTGAATTTATAACCCTTCTACCTTAGCCTCCTACATGTAGAGATTATAGGGATGTGTCATCATGCTCAGCTACATTATAACTTCTTCCTCGAACTGAAATTTGGTACCCACTGGCCAGCCCTTCCTTTCCTTTGCTTCCCTGGTCTGTTTGGTTTTGTTTTTTAAATTTGATTATTTATTTTGTATTCAGGATTAGGCTAATAATATATTTAGTTTGTGAGACAATCTTGTCTTTGCTTAATTGGTTGTTTGGTTAATTGTTTTTATTTCTGTGACAGGAATTGAACCTAGGGCTTCATGCATGCCATGTAAACACATTGTCATGAGCTGCATTCCCAGCCCTCAATTGTCTTAGTAAATATTGCAAGCTCATGTTCTTATGCCTCTATTCTTAATGTTTATGCTACACCCAGGGCTATCTTAATGAGATGCTAATATAGATTTTTGAGTCAATGAATATATGAAGATAGTGGGGAAAAAAACAATACTTTTAATTTCTACAAAATGTGCTTAACACTGAAAAGATTCTTCCTTGATATTTATATTGCTGTTTAAAAGATTATATTTTCAGTGGACTGAGTCTTATATGCTAAATAAATGAAAAAAGAAGCACCTAAAATGTTAAAAAAGAATACAAGATATAGGTGCATGCCTTTAATCTGAGCACTCAGGAGGCCGAAGCAAGTGAATGAATCTCTGTAAGCTGGAGGCCAGCCTAGTCTACATAGTGAGTTCCAGGCCAGCCTGGGCTACATAGTGAGACCCTGTCTCAGAAAAAGATCTTGTTATAAAATTTTTCTCTGATTCACTTTAGGGTTTAGGCTGTTTCTACACGATACTTCATTTCTATTATAAGGAGAAGTAAGCCAGCCTTTTCTTGATTAGCTCATTTTCTACCAGTAGCACTAGCAATGCACATTTATTCTTTGTGGGTCTTCCCAAGATTACTGAATGGCAAATACTACCCAAATTAAAATAAAAATACTTAGAAAATTAAGTGGAGTTTAGAGGACAGCCCTCCATCATCTGTGTTCTACTTACTTGTAATGCAAAGTAACTTTACATGATTGGTTGGGTATCTTGAGACAGCAGCTTTGTTCAAGTAGGGTCTGGGTTTTTTTGGATTTCTTTGTTTTGGTTTTGGTTTTTTTATACAAGGTTTCTCTGTATAGCCCTGGCTTTCTGGAACTCCCTCTGTAAACCAGGCTGCCCTCAATCTCACAGAGATCCTGCCTCTGCCTCCTGAATGCTAGGATCACCACCACCCAGCAAATGCTATAACCTCCAGAATGGCTGTAAGTTAATGGGGCCTAGAATGGTAATTATTTGGCTTTTTATAATGTTTCTTTCCTAGGTTCTTTTCAACTTGGCCAGTCAGTATTCAGCTAATGAAATGTATGCAGAAGCACTAAACACATATCAAGTTATAGTGAAAAATAAGATGTTTAGCAATGCAGGTAGGTGTATATAATACAGGTATGTAGTTCTTTTGTAGTGCTAATTACATTTCCTTACTTTAAGGACTTTTTATAATAAAATGATCTATTATTTAAGTAAATTTATATTTATGATGTGGTGTTCTGCTTAAAGATACTGTGTGAAAATCCATACAAATACAGGAATAAATGCAGTTGACATGAAATAAACTGCCTAATGCTAAACAAAAAATATATTCCAAGCCTTTAATCTCAGCACTTGAGGCAGAGGCAGGTGGATCTCTTGAGTTCAAGACCACCTGTTCTACATAGGGAGATCCAAGCAAGCTAGGGCATGTAGTGAGACCCTGTCTCAGAAAAAGAAAAAAAAATATTCCATCATCATAGGAAGAAGGAGGCATGACAACCATATGGAACATTCCTATGTGACTGTGTTCTTAAGAGACAAGTGTATATTTATACTGTGTAATTTTTGTTGTAATATTAAGGTTTATTAGAATATTGTTTCCTTTAATAACATTAAAATTATATAGCATTATTGAGTAACTTACAAATGTCTCATATCCCTTTTTAAGTGTGTATAGTGTGTGTGTGTGTGTGTGTGTGTGTGTGTGTGTAAATACAAATGCATGGGTGTTATGCTGTACTTGTGGAGCCAAAGGACAGCTCCTAGGAGTCTGTTCTTTGCTTCCTCTATACATCCCAAGATGGACTCAGCCCCTCAGGCGTGCACAGCAAGTGCTCTTGCCACTGAACTGCCTCTCCTGTCTCAAGTTGTTCTTAGCACAATGCACTTGAGTTTGCAATATAAACAGTTGCGTAGCCATATTTTCAAGAACTCTATCCATCTTAAGTTCCATTTCTCCATAGATAGGTGCACGAACATATGGCAAAGGTGTGCTATTTGGATGTTAGAATTTTATATATTAAGCTTCATAAGTGGCCAGTGAGATAGTTCAGTGGGCAGACTCTGCTTATGCATGTGGCTGATGACCTGAGTTAGTCCCCAGATCCTAGAAAGTAGCACAAGAGAACAAACTTTGACGAATTTTCCTCTGACCTCCATGTGTGTGCCATGGCCTGCATACCTGCACACATGTGTGTGCCATGGCCCGCATACCTGTACACATGTGTGTGCCATGGCTTGCATACCTGCACACATATAAACACAATACAATTTAAAACATTTAAAGCTTACTAACTTGAAAAAAGCTTAGAGAATCTAAACTAGGATTATCTGTAATATCTTAGGAAAAGTACAAACATGAGAATGTTTTATACTCGTTTTTTTTAATTAGGAAGACTAAAAATGAATATGGGAAATATTTATTTAAAGCAGAGGAATTATTCCAAAGCCATCAAGTTCTATCGAATGGCCTTAGATCAGATCCCGAGTGTCCATAAAGAAATGAGGTAAGTGTGAAACCTGGTGACTAAATTTTAAGTATCTCTCCAGAGACAAAATGGCTTGTGGTTTGCTGCCATTGGGCTAACCATGTGGAAGTGTTTGTAGACAAAAGGTATTAGAGTCATGTTTCTGATGTGGTATTTTGTTCTGTTTATTTGTGACTATTTGCACACATCTACGCAATGGCAAATTCAAATGTTAAAGGAATAGTATATGATCAAGTAGATTAAGTAAAATAAAACTAAGCTAACCATGCAGGCTGGTAGTAACATCAAACAGCCTAACGCTGAAAAAGCCATGACAGCAGTGTTGACAGTAGAACAGACTATAGTGCAAGCTAGAAACTGAGACCCTCTGGCATACCCTAAAAGACCACTGTGGAATATAAAAGGTGGAGAAGTTGGGATATTTTCTACTCCTCCTATATTCAAGAACAGAAACTGTATTTATTGGTTTCATGTTCCCTAAGCATAGGAGACATTTTATCTGAGTCCCTTATTTGTAGATGCTACTTTTCATCAGGTGTCACCTAACTTGCAGCATACTCTAGAAGTACCCTTAACCCAGGGAAGACCAAGAATTTGAGGATTTCAGGGAAATGTCATTTAGGGCCATACATTATGAGGCAATGGGTACTAGAGTAGTTTAGCCAAGACAGTAACTACTGAGGCCTACTCAAGAGTCTTTTAAGGAAGAGTACTTGAGTGACCCTGATCCAGTCAGCTAGGTAAGAATAAGCAGCGGGATTGTGTTCAGATGTACTGGGAATGAGGCGAGATCACATCCACTAGAATGGCCCAGAAGGACAGGTTTTGATGAAGATGCTGAGAAATTAGAAATTCCATGCACTGCATGTATGAAATGGTACAGTTACCAAAAGGTAAACACTTACCATATGGCCAACAGTTCTATTCCTAGGTATATACCTAGAAGAAATGAAAATATAAATTATTTCAAAGGTTTGTATGGGAATGTTCATGGTAGCATTAATTATAGAATCAAAAAGTGGAAGTAACTCAAATTTCCACCAAATAGGCAGTAAATAAAATATGGTAAGGCCAGGTGTGGTGGCATACATCTCTAATTCCAGTACTGTGGAAACAGAGGTGGGCACATCTCTATGAGCTCAAGGCCAGCCTGGTCTACATAGAGAGTTCCAAGTCAACAAGCTAGCCAGGGCTACATAGTTGCAACCCTGACTCTAAATAAATAAATACTATAGCATACTATTTAGTGATTTTTTAAAGGAGTGAATCACTGACACTACAGTATAAGCGTCTTCAGGACTGTGTCAGGGAATCAAGCCCGACAAGTCATATGATTCTATTCACAGGCAATAGCCAGAAAAGGTAGAGACACAGAGTAGTGGCCGCCTACGCTTGCTGTGAGGATGGGGAGCAGCTATACATAGGCCTAGGCTTTCTCTTAAGGGTAATAGAAGTAACTTAAATACATGGTTATTGTCCCACTAGTGTAAATATGGCAATGATCATTAAATTTTGTGATCTGTCTGTTATACTATTAAAAAGCTTGTATAAATTAAAAAGTAAAATGAGAAAGAAAAAACAAAGTACAACAACTTTATAGGAATTCAGGCTTTTGGGCTAATCTTTGTTTCTCTTTGTTTAGGATTAAAATAATGCAAAATATTGGAATTACTTTTATAAAAACTGGTCAATATTCAGATGCCATTAATTCATTCGAGCACATCATGAGTATGGCCCCGAATCTGAAGGCAGGCTTCAACCTAATTCTCAGTTGTTTTGCCACTGGAGATCGAGAAAAAATGAAGAAGGCTTTCCAAAAGTTAATTGCTGTTCCATTAGAAATTGATGAAGATGATAAATATATCTCCCCAAATGTGAGTATGAAAATGAGAGTTGCATAGCATCTCCTGCTTCTCTGTCTCTGTTTCTGTAAAAGAGCTAATTCGAGTTTCTTCATGAGTTTCTCAAGAGGCAATTGATACATTTCATTTGCTATTTAAATTGAGTTGAGAATGGGACTCTAGAAATGGGGCTAGGGATATGGTTAAAACAGGCTGCACAATTTTAGTCAAAACCTTTTTTTTTTTAAAGGGCCAGTTAAAAAAATAAGATTTGACTATACCTTGACCATGTGACCATAGAGTGTGTTTTTTGTTGCTGTTGCTTGGTTTGGTTGTTTTGATTGGTTGGTTTTCTGGTTAGTTTTTGTCAGCCTGAAGCAGCTAGAGCCACCTGGGAAGAGGGAGCCTTGGCTGGCCTGTAGGTGGATCTGTGGGGCATCTTGTTCATCACGGTGGGCAGTGACATCCCTCTGCAGGTGGGCCTGGGCTGTCTAAGTAGCTGAGCAAGCCATGAAGAGCAAGCCAGAAAGAGCCCTCTTCACGTCTGCTTCTGTTCCTTTGTGTCAGGCTTCTGCCTGAGGGCCTTCCCTGGTGTCCATTGATGTGAGCTAAATAAAACTACCCACACCACAAGTTGTTTCTGTCAGTATTTTATCAGAGCAGTAAGACACAGACCAGAACAGCAGTGCTGAGGGAGAAGGATGCTCTCCCACTGAGCTATACCCCTGCACATACACCCAGGGACCTCAAGGGCTTTGCTGTCTTTGTTTTGTTTGACATAGGCTTTCATTAGCCCAGGCTGGCCTCAAACTTGTTATATAGCTAAGGGTGATTTTGAATTTCTGACACTACCTTCACCTCCTGAATGGTTTGATTACAAGCATGGCCTCTATGCCCAGTCTTACACAGTCTTGGGTGTTGAACTGAGGCCTTCCTGGATCACAGCCAGTATTCTACCAGCTGCATCCACTACACCCTCAGCCTCTGAAAAGTCTTATTTCTAAAGACCTGAGGGAATGTCATATAATGTTAAGTGAAGAGGTTCAGGTTCATATTTTACACATGAGAAACTGGGAGAAAAATATACCAAAACAGAAACAGTAGTTTCTGGCAGTTGGATGTTGCTTCTTCCTCTTCCACCTCTTCATTTTTCCTAATACTTAGAAAACATTTCTCATGTTTTTATGCATAAATTGTTAGTATTCGGCTGGGCATAGTGGCTTACACCTTTAATCCCAGCACTCGGGAGGCAGAGGCAGGCAGATTCCTGTGAGTTTGAGGCCAGCCTGGTCTACAAAGTGAGTCCAGGACAGCCAAGGCTACACAGAGAGACCCTGTCCCAAAAAACAAAACAAAACAAGAAGTGAATATTCTCTTACATTAACTCAAACCATATGAAATTGCCTATATTTATTTATATGTCAAAATGTGGTATGTTTTTCAGCTTAATAGAGTTGAACTTTATTGGGGTTTTTTTTTTAAGGATCTCTTAAATTTGGATGGCCTGGAACCCATCATGTAGCCCAGGCTGGCCTCAAAACTCTCAATCCTCCTGTCTCAAGCTCTCCAAAGCTGGGATTGTTGGCATGGCTCACCACGCCCAACAGTAGATTCTCATAGACACACACTTTCTCTCTGTTTGTATATGTGTGTATATGGCACATGACATGAAGGCCAGAGGGTAATATTGGTTGTCTTCTCCAGTAAAACTCCACCTGTTTTTTAAGACAGAGTCTCAAAACCTGGAAGTTACTGATACAGCTAAGCTGGCTAGTCAGCAAGCCCCAGGGACCGCTCCTGGCTCCACTTATCCAACACTGATTTTTACATGTGTGCTGGGAATCTGACTCAGGCCCTCAAACTTGCACAAAAAATACTTTATTAAACTGAGTATTCTCTCTGTGTCTCTCTCTGTCTCTGTCTCTGTCTCCCCCCCAATAGATCTTTCTTGATAGAATATGCACATTATTGTTCCTAGTAAAGAGAGTATAGGTTATGAAGCCTGATGCCTGACCTTCTTCTACTCAGAACTTAAAGCTCAGTTCCTTTATATATAAAAGGGGACAATTAAAATACTATGCTTTACAGGATTGTGAGGGTTAAATGACCAATATATGTAAAATGTTGAAAGTATACCTGGAACACAGTGCTGGATAGATATGGATTATTCTGCATTATTTTCATTCTGAGAAAAAAGGTGTGTGTTGTTTAAAAACCATCAGTGCATCGCAGGGCGGTGGTGGCACACACCTTTAATCCCAGCACTCGGGAGGCAGAGGCAGGTGGATCCCTGTGAGTTCGAGGCCAGCCTGGTCTACAAAGTGAGTCCAGGACAGCCAAAGCTACACAGAGAAGCCCTGTCTCAAAAAAACAAAAAACAAACAAACAAACAAAATCAGTGCTTTGTTTAGCTGGTGCTGGCAATTAAACGCACGCCTTCCATGCTGTTTGGTGCTGAGTCACTGGGCTGTGCCATCCCCAGCCTTGTCCGTATTCTCAACAGGTAGTTTTACAGATTACACTAAACATTAGATAACCATGAACATACTCGGATTTGATTATACCCAGAATCATAGTGTTTGTGTGTTTGGTTCTATTCTTTCTGGCCTGACCCTTTTATCTGCTGTTCAGAGTACATATTAGCTCCATGGAAAATGTGATAGGCAATTATCAAAATGACAAAAAGCTCTGCTCTATGAAAGAAAAACAAATAGATTAACTTAAGAACCATTTTATACATCCAGTGTTGGATTTTAATTAGAAATCTTAAGTTTATTTATCTATTTATTTTTGGTTTTTTGAAACAGGGTTTCTCTGTATAGCCTTGCCTGTCCTGGACTCACTTTGTAGACCAAGCTTGCCTCGAACTCACAGATATCTGCCTGCCTCTACCTCCCTGAATGCTGGCATTACAGGAATACGCCACCATGTCTGGCTAGTTTTTAGTTTTTATTTCTGACTTCTTTTTCAATTTTTTTCTAGGATGATCCCCATACTAACTTATTGATTGAAGCTATAAAAAATGACCATCTTAGGCAAATGGAACGTGAAAGGTAACATTTGGCTACTAACTAATGTGGCTTAAGTTTTACAAAATGACTGCTTTCTCATTAATTCTTCCAAAACTTGCGGGTAGCCAGGAGTGATGGCACGCCTGTAATCCCAGCACTCAGGAGATAGAGGCAAACAGATCTCTGAGTTCAAGGCCAGCCTGGTTTACAAAGCAAGTTCTGGGACAGCCAGAGCTATACAGAGAAACCCTTGAAAAAAACAAATAAAAACTGAAACAAAACAAAGCGTGTCAGTTGCATCTGTTTCCTGAGCTGAGCTGCAGGCCCTCATTCCTCTACTTTATGGGCTCTCTTTTCCCCTTTAATCCTGGCCCTCCTGCTGACCCATGTATTCTTATTAAATCGCATATTTAACAGTAGGAGGGTTGGGCTCCTGACCCACCACTGTGTGTCTCTGGCCTTTTCTTTTCTTTTCTTTTTCCTTTTTATTTTGGGGTGGATCTCCTAAATTGTCTGACTCAGTAACCCAGGCTAGCTTTGAATTTATCTTCTTGCTTCAAACTGGGATTATAGACCTGCTTTACCAGGCCTGCTTTTATTTAGCCATTCTTAACTATTTCTCTGTAATTCTCTTTCTCTTTGTGTTTGGTACTATATTGCAATTTAGTTACCTTTATTTTTTTTAATTATATTAATTCATTTTTGTCTTGCCTGCCTATTGAATATCAAGTCTGAGGGAAAATATGTATTTGTTTTATTATTTCCTTCCTCTAATATGGACCACTGTTATTTTCTCATTTTTATTTTTAATTTTTATGTGTGTACATAATGAATTTTGATTATATTAACCCCTTTATTTTCTTCTCAAAAGTCCTTCTCCTACTGTCATGTCATGTGGTCTGTGCGTGTGTGTGTGTGTGTGTGTGTGTGTGTCTGTGTGTGTGTCTGTGTGCTGTTTCTAGTTTTAACACCAAATATGAGACTTTTTCATACCAAGACTATCCAACTCTCTGTACATCAAGTAGATATCCCCCAATTCACTTTCGATACCACTTAAGCAGACCCCACAGGTTAAGGGCTCAGTCCCACAAGCCTCTGCATCCCTTAATACAGTCAACAGCAATAAGCAAGGCCTTCTGCTCTGACCGACTTTCTATAAGGTAGGTTTTTACCAACCCTCTGTAATTTGCTAGAAGAGCACAGACATGAGGAAATACTTTATTTGCATGTGCCAGTTTGCTGTAAAGGATACAACTGAACAACGAGCAAATGGCAAGGTTCACAGCATGACGTTTGCTGGGAGACATGTATAGGTTCTGTGTCCTCTCCAGCTGTGCCACCTTCTTACCACCTGTGTGGTAACCAGCCTTCCCTAAGCAAAGTTCTATGGTATAGACATGACTGATTATGTCACTGGCCATTGGTGATGGCTCTCTGCCTTCAGCTCCTTTCCTCTCTTTCTGGAAATTGGAATGTTAATGTTTAGTTAATGTTCTATTCTATGTAGACACACCTTGGCTATGGCAGCTCTTATGAAGGGAAGTATTTCATTAGGGCTGGCTTTCAGTTTCAGAGATTTAGTCCATTATCACCATGTGGGGGAGCATGGCAGGAGGCATGGCATGCATGGTGCTGGGTAAGTAGTTGAGGGCTAAATCCTGGTCTGCAGGCAGCGAGAGAAGCCTGTGCATGGCATGGACTTTTTGAAACTTCAAAGCCCAATGTAGTGGCACATTTCCTCCAACAAGGCCGCATCTTCTAATTCTTTTAATCTTTTTAAAGGGTTCCACTCCCTGGTGACTAAGCATCCAAATGTATATCCTTCTGAGGACTATTCTTATTCAAACCATGACAGGATGTAAGACGGGGAATTCTAGACATTTGATCACATATGTTTATCTATCAACCCAGCTCTATTTTTACCCACTTTGAGACAGGTCTCATGTAATCTATGTTGTTTTCAAACTTGTTCTGTATGGCCTTGAACTCTGGTCTTCCTAACCCCACCTTCTAAGTGATCATGTTGTACCTTGAACCTTTTTAGGGAACATGAGACCAGGAAAAAAAAAAAGCATACTCTTAGCATGGAGAAAATTCCAACAGTTTTGGAGGTTCTTTGCCACCTCTTTCCCTCTGTTTCTTTTTCTTTCTTATTTTAAGGGTTTAATGCCTCCTGCCTAGCACTATGACTGTAGGCACACACTACACACCATTATTCTAAGGCCTTTCCTCACATACCTGGCTCCATCAAGTGTGACTGAAAGGTTTGAGTTATTGAACATGTGATATGTGATATGTATGCTACATTTTCTTTCTTCATTTCCATCTTTTTTTTTTTTTTTTTTTTTTTGAGGCAGGGGTGTGTGTGTGTGTGTGTGTAGCCTTAGCTGTCCTGGACTCGCTTTGTAGACCAGGCTGGCCTCGAACTCACAGGAATCTGCCTGTCTCTGCCTCCCTGAGTGCTGGGCTCCCTGAGAGCCTAATTGGCTCTCTTTCTTTCTTTTTTCTTTTCTTTCTCTCTCTCTTTTCTTTTTTCTTTCTTCCTTCTTTTCTCTGTCTGTCTGTCTATTCATTTGTTCACTGGCATATTTACTTACTTCCTTTGGGGAGGGGCAGGTATTTGAGACAGTTTTTCTCTGTGTAGTACCCAACTATTCTGGAATTTGCTCTGTCTTTCTCTGCCTCCCAAGGTACTAGGATTAAAGGTGTACACTACCCAGCTTCCTTTATTTCTTAAACCCCTGGAAGGTTTTGTGTTTGTATGTTTGTTTGTTTTTAATTTCTTGTTCTGTTACATTACTGTACATTGACCTCACCAAGATGGAAGCCACAATAAGGATGGCAGCCGTCTTGGCTGGTGTCCTCAACAAGATGGAAGCAGCCATGTGACATACTTTTCAGGATCTTTTTTGTTCTTTTCCCTAGCCTCTAGAGGACCAGAATTTAAACCCAATCTGCATGTGCAAATTGTGAAGATTACTGATCTAGATAGTACTTTCTACATAAAAAGAAAAACAACATTCCTAATTTTTTTAAAATTGTGGTAAAATAGATACAATGTAAAATAAACCATCTTGAAATTTATTAACTTTCTTACCATGTAGCCCAGGCTAGCCTGGAGTTTGTGGTCTTCCTGCCTTTGGAGGTTCAGATGTGAGTCACTGTGCCTGAAACCTAAACATTTACTTTTTTTTCATTCTTTTTTCTTTTTTAAACAGGGACTCTATGTAGCCCTGGCTGTCCTGGAACTTGCCTGCCTCTGCCTCTGAGGATGGGATTAAAGGTGTGTGCTACCACACTTGTCTCATTTAATCATTTTTCGACTATACAGGTCAGTAGTATTAAGTACTTTTACTTAGTACTTAATACTTAATCTCCATCACTCATTTTCTAAACCTAAAACTCAGCACCCATCGTATTCATTAAGCAGTAACTCCTACTTTGCACTCAAACTGTACTTTCTGGAAACCACCATTCTACATACTTTTTGTAAGATTTATTTTTATTTTATGTGGATTGGTGTTTACCTGCATGCATATGTGTATATCACATGCATGCCCACTGCCAATGGAAGTCAGAAAAGAGCATCAGATCACCTGGAGATAGAGTTATGAGCCACCATGCGGGTGCTGGGAATTGAACCCAAGTTCTCTGGAAGAGAACTAGTGATCTTTAACCACTGAGCCACCTCTCTAGCCCCTAGAGTGTGTCTGTAAATCCAGGAAGATAGGCTAAGATAAGTACCATCTTTCACTGTGAATTGACAGATCCACTTTGGAATACAACTTGGCATTTTCCAGTGATGGTGACAACGTGCATTTTGTAATACACAGGTACGTTGCATATACACATATCCATACATACTTTCAAAAGTGACATGCAACTGGACATGGAGACCTAGTCTATGTGTTTAATACCATCATTTAGGAAGTAAAGGCAGGTGAATCTCTGAGTTTGAGATCAACCTGGCCTACATGGTGAGTTCCAGACCAGCCAAGACTATATAGTAAAACCTTGTCTCAAAAACAAAGGTAATATGTTATGACCCTGTTTTAATAATACAATGTTAGCTAAGTGGTGGTGGCGAATACCTTTGATCCCAGCACTCAGAGCTCAGTCAGCACCCAGGTCCCAGCACTCAGGAGACAAAAGCAGGCACCCTGTGAATTTGAGGCCAGCCTGGTCTACGGAGCAAGTTCTAGGACAGCCAAGGCTACATATAGAAACCCTGACTTGAAAAACAAAACAGAACAGACCAACAACAACAAAAATAATGCAGTTTCTTTTTGTGAGTTGTGTGCATGTGTGTTTTATGTGTATGCATATGGATGTATGTGCATGTGCATATGTGTGCTGGGTGTGCAAGTGTAGAGGCCAGAAGTTAGTGTTGCATGTCCTTTCCACCTTTTGCTGACTGAATCTGGAGCTCAGCCAGGGGCTGGGGTGACTGCTCAGTGAACCCCCAGGATCCTCATCTCTCAGCATCACAGTGCTGGAATGACGGGCACACTCCACCTGGCTTTTCACATGGGTGCTAGGGAACCCAACTCAGGCCCTTGTGCTTGCTAAGCAAACACTAACCCGCTGAGCCGTCTGCCCAGTCCCATACAGCATTTCTTTAATGGCTATCTATACTTTTCCTTACTTTTATGTCTGTAGGTAGGCTATATAAATATAGCTACAGAGCCTTGTCTGTGTTTCATTATTTATTTACCTTGTCAGGAAGCATCAAGCAGGAGAAGAAAGGCACACAGGTAACCCAGAAGGCACTCGAATTGCTAGTCATGTTTGCTAGTTGTTTTTAGTCTTATTTACAAACATGTCTCTCTGTATGTGGAAGTGGCAGTGGTCAGATTGACCCAGGCTTAGTTAGTCATGCAGGACAAGAGCTCTAGTGCTGAGCTGCATCTCTTGCCCTTGTTTGGAGGGACAGGGCTTTCCTGAGTTATCCAGAGTGGCCAGTGACTGGCTGACCTCAAACTCATGGTCCTCCTGTCTCTACTTCCATTGTGCTCAGATTATATACACTACCACTCTTAGCCTTTTTGTTGTTGTTTTTGTTTTGTTTTAGTTTTTGTTTGAGGGCACCTTTTGCCTGTTTGTTTTTGTTTTTTGAGACAGGGTCTCTGAGTATAGTCCAGGCTGTCCTGGAGCTTGCTATTTAGAACAGGCTGGCCTTGACTCCGAGATCCACCTGTGCGAGGAGGCATACCCTGCTCACACCTAGCCTTTATGAACACATTTCCTACATGGCTGTCTATCCTCTAGTAAGCTTCTATGATGTGTTAGTTTTACTAGATAATCTTTATACTTCCATTTTTGAGAATTAAGTATAAATTACTGTTATGTCACATTTAAATATAACTTTTTGTTTGTGTAATATAGGAAAGCCATGGCAGAAAAATACATCATGACAGCTGCAAAACTCATTGCTCCTGTGATCGAAGCATCTTTTGCTGTGGGTTATAACTGGTAAGGGTGAAATTCAATAAAACTGTGGATATGGTGTTTTTGCATATTATATTGGCATTAGCAAACTGAGACATGATAGTTGGCATCAACCTATACTTTCCATGCTGATTATCTTATATGTTAAGGTTAATATTGGTGACTGTGAAATATTCATAAGGTGTTTGATTGCTCATGTGGTTAAGGCCAGTGTGTTGACCATGCTGAGACTCTTTTGTTGTAGAAATTGCAATCAGGGGTTTATTCTCCATTTTCTTTTTTCTGCCTTAATTTTGGCATTAGTGTTAAATTTCCTATCCTGAGTAATAGCTGTAAAGAGGCCATTGTCCCTGTATATAATTTGTTTCTCAGAAAGAACACTTCAGAATTGTAAATCCTAGACCATTTGTTACATGAGCAGGAGGTAAAAGTTTCCTGTCCCCACACCCAGCATGGGCTTTTTCTGGCAGTATCTTGTGTAGGGATCATTTAGTTCCTGCATGGAATCTTCTTTTCATTTGCTTGTTTTTGTTTAAATATCTTTGAGGAATTCTAAAAATTAATTCTTATATTGAATACAGATCTGACCTTTACAGAATTCTTATTTTGAATTTCTAAACAAGTATAACATCTTACCAGCATCTCTAAAACCTGAAGTACAAACTGGGTGGGTGTTGGTGGCACATGCTATAATCCCAGCACTTGGGAAGCAAAGGTAGGTAGGTGGGTCTCTGTAAGTTCAAAGCCAGCCTGGTCTACAAAGCAAATCCAGGATAGCAAGGGCTACATAGAGAAACCCTGTCTTGAAAAGCCAAAAAAAGAAGAAGAAAGAAAGAAAGAAAGAAAGAAAGAAAGAAAGAAAGAGTCTTTCAGGTTGTGGTTAGTGCTCAGAATCAGCTCACCTGGACCTTACTGTCTTGTTTAGTTTGTGCTGGAGGCTTCAGTTTGGCCATGACATTTTGTTTTGTTCTGTTTTCCAGTTGCCTTCTTACCTTTCTTTCTGTTTGTCCTCCTTTCCTTTCTTCCTTCCTTCCTTCCTGTCATTCATTCTTCCTTCCTTGTTCAGACAAGTCTCTTGAACTCACAGCAATCCTCCTCCCTCGTCAGGGATTACAGACGTGAGCCTGCCTGACTCTGACCTTGCATCCTTTGTTCCTACTGAGCATTCAGATTTTCCTCACCCTCTCACTGAATTGCTCTTTGCTTCTGTTTCTGTAAGTTGCTTCCATCCTGTGACTTAGGGCCAAACGTCATCTTGGGGTCGGCTTTAAATTCTTTGCCAGTCTAAACCCTTTTGTTTAAAAATCTCAACATCTATTTGTTTCAGTCTCCCTGATGGTCCACCGCTCCTTCCCCCCTTTCTTTCTTACTGTTTGAGACAAGGTTCTCAGGGTGTTAGCCTCTGAGCTCCTTTTCCCTCAGTTTCCTGCGTAGTGGACTATAGGCAGGCACTGGTGTGTCCAGCGTTGTTAGTGGAGCAGGGGGTGAGGTGTAAGGCTGCAGGCTAGGCCTCTGTCCTGAGCTGTGGCCCCACCCGCCATGCTAACTAGGGTTGCTGCAGGCTAGGCCTCTGTCCTGAGCTGTGGCCCCACGCCCCGTGCTAACTAGGGTTGCTGCAGGCTAGAACCTGTTGCTGCTCTTGTCCATTATTTACAGGTGACCTGTATTTTTTTCTAAAGGTTTTAATAAATTTTCCCCCAGCTTTCTTTCTCAGAAATTCTATGACCATGTGTTTAAATTTGTCTTTTTTTTTTTCTTTCTTTCTTTCTTTTTTGTCTTTGTCTCAAGGATTCCATAGACCCCTGAATAGCCTTGTTTCTGTTCAACTTGGGGAAGCATAATGTATAAACTCTCTGATAATTTGCTCCATTTACATCTGCATATTAATTTCCATCAGACTTTAGACTTCCATGTCACCTTTCTTCTCTGATTTGGTATTTTTTATCTAGTGTTTCTTTGATTTCTGAGACTTCCTTGAATTTCTCACACAAACTTTATTTTTTTGTGCTTTTATTTTTTCAAGAGCACCATTTTCCTCCGGCTGTTTCTTTTGGGACTATGAAGATTATTGTAGTAGTGTCTTAGCATTCCCACTGCTAGTTTACAAGTGACATACCGAGGAGTCACCAAACTCACAACCAATAGGGCTGAACTTTTCCTCTAAATAAGAGTTTCAAATTCTAGTTTTAAACTGCTTTTGTTATGTTCGACTTAGGCCACGCCAGCTAGGCAGTTCTACACCTCCTTCATGTGTTTAGACAAGGTTTTGTGTACCTCAGGCTGCCTTTGAATCCCCTAAGGAGCTGGAAATGACCTGGGAGAATCTTCCTTCCTCCGTCTCCTCAGTTTTGGGATCACAGATGTGCACCACTAAGCCAGCCAGCTAGCTTGCCTGCCCTTCCCGCTTTCTTTTGAGACAGGTTCTCGTTCTGTACCTACATCAGTCAGGGTTCTCTAAAGGAATAGAAGTGATAGAACGGAAAAAGAATATAGAGAACTGAAGAGATGACTCAGCAGCTAAGAGCACTGGCTGCTCTTCCAGAGGTTCAGAGGTCAATTCTCACCAACCACAGTGTGACTCACAATCATCTATAACTGCTGTCTATAGATGTAGTCACATAGGGTCCTATTCCCTCTTCTGGTGTGCAGTCATACATGCAGACAAAACACCCATATACAAAACTACATATATAACTAAATCTTTAAGCTATGTATGAGGGATTTTAAAAAATATATTTTATTAATTTATTCATATTACATCTCAATTGTTAGCCCATCCCTTGTATCCTCCCATTCCTCCCTCCCTCCCATTTTCCCCCTACTCCCCTCCCCTATGACTGTGACTGAGGGGAACCTCCTCCCCCTGTATATGCTCATAGGGCATCAAGTCTCTTCTTGGTAGCCTGCTATCCTTCCTCTGAGTGCCACCAGGCCTCCCCATCCAGGGGACGTGATCAAATATGGGGCACCAGAGTTCATGTGAAAGTCAGACCCCACTTTCCACTCAACGGTGGAGAATGTCCTGTCCCTTGGCTAGATCTGGGTAGGGGTTCGAAGTTTACTGCCCGTATTGTCCTTGGCTGGTGCCATAGTTTGAGCAGTGTATGTGGGATTTAATAGAGGAATGTAATGCTGGATGACCACAGCAGCCTGGTGTCCTTGGGCACTGCATTGCTGTCCAAGCTGGAGAGTGAATTTGGGCCATGGAGTGTATCAGGAGTCTCAGTCCCTGAGCACCTAGGCCCAGAAGGTGAGTGAGATGTGTAAATCCTAAGAGAGTTAAAGGAAGAATTTGGGTGAAGTTTTCTCCTAGTTTGGGAAGAAGATGGTTTCCACAGGAAAACTCAAGGAGGATTCTACTGCTGTATCTCAGGACAAAGTGACCAGATTTGAACATATGCGTCGAAACCCATTTCCTAACCTCTATTCCTGCCTACGAGAGGACGTTTGACCATGTTTGCATCCTAAAAGTGGCTAGAGGAAGAAAAGGTTTCTACTTGACACGTAAGAGTTGGGATTCCAACAACATTATTTAGTCACTTAATATAATAAAGAAATGCAACAAGAGGCAGAGGGCAGGTGGGACTTAGCACAGGGCCGAGCAGTGGGTGAGAGGGAAGTCAGACAGGACTCCTAGGAGCCTGTATTCCACATGACAGTCAGTGTTGCACTTTCCACCTTTTGCTCTTTTCTTGCACTGTACCAGCTGCCAATGATTAAGCCACAGTCTTTTCAAGACATGACAGCTGTTCAGTGTTGGGAGCACTTTTAAGACTTGAAATTAAATAAAACATTTAAATTAAGCTATTTGATAGCTGTTCTGTTTATATCATTTTAAACTGACATTTTATAAAACAGATGCCAGTGAAGTCTTCTGTTTAATTTAGCTTCTTGGGGAGTTCTGTGTTTGTATGCTTAAAATTATTCAGTGAAAAGGAAGCAGTTTTGAGGTTTAAAGACTACTTCCTGTTCATTTAAACCAATTTTTTCAAGCTCATTTTCACTTAAAAGGTTTTAAGTTGTAGCTATGGGGTTGTTTTTTAAGTGGTAACTACTTTTCCTGTGAAACATATCAGCCCATTGAAGTCTGGACTATGCGGTCCAAGGAGGGGGCAATCCTTGCAAGCTCTCCTGCTGCCAGAGAAACGCTTCCTATGAAGTACGGAGGGAAATTTGGTTCAATTTGACCTAGTCAGGCTCAAACTTTGGGAGTCTGATGCTAGGCAGTTTATTGCAAGCTTTAACCACCTTTGCAGGCTTCTCTGAACACTGTAGAGTAGATTTCTAGCTTTAATCCATGATATAAAGTCTGTATCGTAGAGAATAATACTGCCTGTGTTCTTTTGTCCATGACTTTGTGTTTGTAGATGCTATCCCTGTTCTTGTGGTTTGTTCAGTTCATTGTTTCTGATATTGTTGCGTTACTGTATATCTGTTTTCGTGTTAATGGGCATGTGGTAGTTTTCAGTTGGGATTTGACACTGTTATCAGCATGGCTGTATGATTGTGGGTTTGACCCTTGTTTCTTTGTGGCATAGTTTTGAGGGTATGTGTACATTCAACTTCCAGCAGATGCTACCAAGTCCTGGCTCTTCTTCCTCAGCAGTATATAGAAAGTCTTAGCATATTTTGTAGTTGTTCGTCTTAACCAAAGAGCCTGTAGCATTTGTGGTATTTGATTTATACCTCACTGGTACCTGATTAGTGTTGTATGTTAATTTGTCATGCAGTTATTTTTTGTGTGTTAAGTCATTCAAGACTCTTGCCCTTGTTTCTGTTCATTTGGTTAGTAGGTCCTCTTGAGGATACTTTTGTGTATCTCAATGTCGTGAAAATATTTTCCTGTTTTCTTGGAGCATTTCTGGCTTTGAGTTTGTTTGCTTGTTTGTTTTTAAGATACTATGGGGTCCTGGCTGTCCTAGAGTTCACTGTGTAGACTGTTAAATGGTACGGGTCACAGTCCAGAGTGAGAGTCTGTATTAAGCTGTGGGTCTCAGTGCTGGAAGTCAGGTGGGGACCTTGGTGGCACATGCCTTTACCTGAAGAACTGTCTCACCAGCCCTGTCTTAAAACTTGTGCCTTATGGTTTCTTCTACGAGTTACATAGTTTAGTTCTTACAGTTAGGTCTTTGATCAGTTTTTAGTTAACTTTTGTAATTGAATTAAGTTAAGGTGCAACCTCATATATTTGCATGTATCGAGCCAGTGTTCTTAGCACTATTTGTTGAGAAACTGCTTTCTCCATTGAGTGTTTTGGCACCCTTACCATTTGTGTGTGTGTATATGCATCCCAAACAACCTGACCCCAGTGTGAGAGACCTGCCTCCAAGAGAGATCAGCAGCACATCTGTGAAGACTGCACAGAGTGCCATTGACTTACTGACAGAAGCATGGTCTGAGGTGGGTGCAAAACCCTATGGTTTGACTAAGGAAATTGGAGTTTATAAAATAATCAAGACAAAAGTAACCTCCTTGAAGCTGGAGCACAACTGGCTTCAGTCAAGTAGTTAGTAGAGAGCCAGCCCGTGCCCAGTGCCAGGGCCTGCCTTTAAAGCCCCACACACCTCTCTAATGGTGCTGTCTGCGCAGGCTGGAGCCCACCTGGGACAAACAAGGATGCTCACTTAGGACTGTAATACAAACTGGTACATTGACCAGTAAAACATCTCAGTAAAACTGCTTTAGAAAACTGCGACTGTGGATCTCTGTGGGTTCGAGGCCAGCCTGGTCTACAAAGCGAGTCCAGGACAGCCAGGGCTACACAGAGAAACCCTGTCTTGAAAAACCAAAACAGAAAAAAAGAAAGAAAGAAAAGAAAACCATGACTGCATTCCCTCTAACCTCTTATATTTTGTATTATTTTGTTAGGTGTCTTGATTCTAGGGGAAACATTTTTTTTTCAAGACAGAGTTTCTTTGTGTAACAGCCCTGGCTCTCCTGGAACTCACAGAGATCTGCCTGCCTTTGCCTCCTGAGTACTTGAATTAAAGACATGTGCCATTTGCCTAGCTTGAAAATTTTTAATCCAATAAGAAATTATTATAAATTGTTTTCTAGTAGGAGTTTTCTAAATGAAATTAATCAATCTTCTTTATCATTTGTGGTTTTAATGGCATGCTTAGAAAGCCAGCAGCCCAACAAAAACAAATACTTGTTTATTGAGACCAGTGATAGGTCAAAAAATATTTTAAGTTTTTTTTACTCAAGAAGTTTACAGTTGAACTAAGTTGATAAATGATTAAACTAATGATAACAAAGCAATCTAAGTGATTATTAACTTGACATAAAATAACACTTTATAGGGTACTATGGCCTCACATAGTAGGAATACCTGTTTTATAAACTGGGGCCATGGACATCTTCTTGTATTGATATCTGGCTTGAGAACTGAAGAATTAGTAAAGATAAAAGTAGGGGAAGGAGAATAAATATTTTATGCAGAAAGAAGAGTATACTCAACGTTCCAGATCTCTGAGGCCTGTCACACATACAAACGTGCACATGAGCATGCACATACAAACACACACACACACATCAAATTATATATATATATATATATATATATATATATATATATATATATATATATATATATATATATATATATATATATACATATATATATATATATATATTATGCAATTTTACCCAAATATATATCAAATATATATACACTTTAAGGTGGAAGACCCCAGATTCCCCCTTAGACCTACTAAGGACCTTTGCTAAGGACCCTTCCAGATCTCACCCAAGATATATTATCTTTATTTATTGTTTGTGTCTATGTGTCACAGCATGAGTAGAAAAGTCTTAGCTTTGTGGAGTCTGTTCTCCTTTTCTTCCTTTAGGTTGAGTGTGGAGATTGAACTCAAGTTGGCAGGCTTGCGCGGCAAGTGTTTTAACCACTGAGCAGTCTCCTTGAACCATCATCACATTCTTTATCTATGTCTTTACTAATGTTCTTTGTGATAAACTGGTACAATTCTGTGTGCCGTGATAGCAAGAAATAGGACCCAAGGAGCTTGTGAGAGCCTCTTCTCCTCGGCGGCATCCGTGCGCAGCATGCACCTGGACCCACGCTCACCACAGGGATCCAGAGTGTAGGGCAGCCCTGTCTTCATTAAGTCAGGGACAGAACCCTCTGTCCACCTGTGTGGGTTCAGGACTCGTCATTCTGTCTGCCTAGCTTCTGATTGTTCTGAAGCAGCCTCATATCCCACACCTGGAATTAAAACAAAAACATATTTCCAACATAACTGGGTCACTTTTTAAATTTACTTATTTTTATTTTATGTATATTAGTGGTTTGGCTGCATGTATATCTGTGTCAGATCCCCTGGAACATGAGTTATAGACAGTTGTGAGCTGCCATGCGGGTACTGGGAATTGAGCCTGGGTCCCCTGGAAGAGCATCCAGTGCTCTTAACTGCTGAGCCATCTCTCCAGCCAATAACTGGAGTTTTAAAGAAACCAAAATTCTCACCTGCAAACCTGGATTTAGCTCTCAACTACTTACCCGGCACCATGCATTGCCGTGCCTCCTGCCATGCTCCCCCACATGGTGATAACCATAAGCCAGCCCCAGTTAAATGCTTTCTCTCATAAGAGTTGCCATGGTCACGGTGGAGAATGATAGAGGATGGCAGCTGACATTGACCTCTGGTCTCCATATGTGCACATATATACACTGTACACCCAATGAAAGGATACATACATTGTAAACACACACACATCACATGAAGAGAGAAAGAATGGGGAGTCAACAACATAAATAACTGAAATGAAACCAAGTGATCCATTTTGTCTCACGTTTCTTACAGGTGTGTGGAAGTAGTGAAAGCCTCTCAGTATGTGGAGCTGGCCAATGATCTGGAGATTAACAAAGCAATTACATACTTGAGGCAAAAGGACTTTAACCAAGTAAGTGCAGTGCTGTTTCACATGTTAGCTGGTCCAAGCAATGAATACAGGGAAACCGCTTTCTAGACTGTCATTGAAGTGCTCTACCCCACCTGTAAACTCGGACAAGTTTTGACATGTTGGTTCTGTTTCTTAAAATGTAAATACTTTGCATATATAGCATATAGTTAAATTACCAGACCTTATGCTGGTCCAGGCATTGAAATTTCCAGACTGCTGTGCAAAGTGCCAACGCCTGTAGAAGCCAGTGTGTGCAGGGAGCCCAAATAGTGTTTTTTAATACTTTTATTTTATTACACATGTATAAGACAAACTACATACAGCAGGGAGAACTATGTGACAATCATGAGAATAATGAGTTCTATACATGTTACATTCATAGTGACTTGGCCATCTGCATTTGTCCAGTTTGAAGTAAGTGTCTTTCCTGTCTTGTTGGGTCTAAATTTCTGAATGAAATTCAATATCTATCCTATCTCAACTCTAATAGCTTAACTTCTTTATCTTGACCTAAAATGATCTTATCCCCTAACCAACTAAGCTGGTTGTAAAACTATACTACCTTGTCTTCAGTGCCCCTCAGAGACTTGAGAAGGAATAAAACTTAAATTCCTGAGTGAACCAGCAGTGCGGGTTAGCAGCTTCCAAAATGTACAAATTGACTTAAGACAGTCTACTGCCTGACCAGTCACCCAATACACTCGCCCAAGTAAAGCAGAGCTGAGACAAAAGCAGAGAATTGCAGAGTTTTAAGAAAATGACTGGAGGTGACCCACGCCTGTAATCCCAGCACTCGGGAGGCAGGGGTACCCTGTCTTGGGGGTGAGGGGAAGAGAGAGAGAGAGAGAGAGAGAGAGAGAGAGAGAGAGAGAGAGAGAGAGAGAGAGAGAGGGGAGAGAGAGAGAATACCAAAATAGAACAAGCAAAGTACACTTGGTTCGCTAGTTTATAAGACTGATGGTCAGTGTCAGATGTGCCTGAAATCCAAAACTTCATTCAACTCAGACAGCAAGGGCCAGAGAAAACCACAGCAGAGTGAAGGACCTTCCTCCCTCCAGTCTGGAAGACAACAGAAAGGAGTAATTGTTCTCCAGGGACCGGGGAGAACACCAGAATAAGAACAGAGTGGAGTAACCTTGTGTTCATGTAGTAGTGAAAGGACTAATATTACTGTAGTGCCATGGAGTGGGTAGCTGCACGAATTAATCACCATATTTAAGTGTATGTCTTTAATATTTACAAAACATCAAAAACGTTCAGAAAATCCTTATATCTGTTCTGTCATTTTATCATCACACCATTAGCCATTTAAAAAGACAGCACTGTCCTCTGAGAAGAGAAAAGATAGGGAGGTGAGAGGGAGGAACTGGGAGGAGGGAGGAAGGGGAAGCTATAATTGAGATGTAAAGCAAATAAATAACTTAATTTTAAAAAACACCACTCTCAGGGCCTAGAGAGAGATTAAAAGCATGTGTTTCTTTTGAGTATGGTTTCCAGCCCCCTCCTCTGGTGGCTCACATGCCTTTAATCCTAGCACTGGGGAGCTGGAGGCAGGAGGATCAGAAGGGCAAGGTCTCCTCAGCTATTGGTCAACCTGAGCGCCATGAGACCCTGTATCAAACAAACAACAAACAAACAGCCACTGTGAGTTGTTGCAGTAGAGTCGTGTGATGTGAGACAGATTGGTCTCTGTTATCTTGCCGAAGTGATCTTGGGACCTGAAAAATAATTTATGAATATGAAGTATATTGTTGAAGATGACATAGTGAGGAAATTTTATTTATCTGTTTTCTCTTGGCATTTTATTTTATTTTATTCTGTCTTTAGAGAAGGTTAATAGTACATTGACATGGTTCATGTTTTATAACTGTCCATTCAAAAGTAAGCACTCTCGGTGCTGGAGGGGCAGCTCATCAGTTCAGAGACTGGCTGCTCTTCCAAAGGATCTGGGTTTGGGTCCCAGGACCCACATGGCGGCTTAGAACCATCTGTAACTTCAATTCCATGGGATCTGATGCCCTCTTCTGGCCTTCATGGGCACCAGACACATAAGTGGTGCATAGACATACATGTAGGCAAAACACTAATACATGTAAAATAATAAAATAAAACTTTAAAAAATAAACACTCTTAACTTTTTCAGTTAAAATTAACCTAGATCTTGTTATCTCCTGCTTACTTTGTTCCTCTTATTCAGAATATCTTTTTTCCTGTTTTTTGTTGTTGTTTGTGTTGTTTGGGTGTATGTGTGGTAGTTTTGTTTTGTTTTGTTTTTGTTTGTTTGGTTTTTTTGCTACAGAGTTTTGCTCTGAAGCCTAAGCTGGCCTCTAGCTCACCATTATCCTCCTTCAGCTTGAAAAGACAGGACATGATGTTTGGATGGTTCTTCTCTAGTGTTAGACTAGCCTAGAAGTGTCTAACAGTTTTTTAAGGTCATCAAAACCCTTTATAAGAATTTAGTTGGTTTGTTTATTTTGTGATGCTAGGCATCAAACCAAGACCATCACACATTCTAGATAGGCACTGTGCCTCTAATTGACACCTCTAGCCTTGGAATCCAGTATTTTAAAAAATCCTTATTCTAACAAACCTGCATCAGCATGCACCGCATGGCACATTCTTCTGTTAGTTCATTAGAATCAAGCACCGTGTGGCACATTCTTCTGGTGAGTTGCAGTAGCTGTAGCTGATGGCAATACTAAAGTGAGGCAGGAATTTTACTGAGACACAAGTGCTTGCCATAAATAGGAGATACCAAGATGTCAAGAATAAATGTATTTTTTAAAAAGGAAGAAAATAACACCCACTATCCCCTTGTACCTTTTCCTTCCCATATCAAAGTCATTTCTAGGTTGGATCTCCATGTACTGTTCATGTAAGGTGTCCAACTGTTCTGCGTGCCATTTGAATAGCATTGTATCCAACCTGGTAGGTGGCTAAACATGTGTTTTCCTTTCTCAGGACTTGAAGATGGAGTTATATTTATCTACTTTAGATAATATTTTGATAGCATTCCCAGAATTGTTTTCTATTATTGATTTTGAAAACTGTTCAGCCATTCATTTCCCTTCTCTGAGCACCTAGGATACATTTATAAAAGCCTGTATCTCTGTACTCATCTCTATCTCGTGTTCTCTCTAAAGGACATTTTTCTTAAAATATATTCATCCTTTTGCTGTGCTTTATTCAGAATGTTTTGTGGGCTCTTGCTCCTCAAGTTCTGGTTACCTCAATAGCTCTCCAGTGCTATTCCAAGTTGTTTATAGTGTTTTATATAAATTTTCTGGTTGTTCTCTATTGGAAATTGATTATAGATTGGTGTGTAATAGCTGCAACCAGAAGGCCCAGAATATTCTGTCAGGCCGGGCAGTGGTGGCGTATGCCTTTAATCCCAGCACTCGGGAGGCATAGGCTGTTGGATCACTGTGAGTTCGAGGCCAGCCTGGTCTACAAAGCAAGTCCAGGACTGTCAAGGCTACACAGAGGAACCCAGTCTCGAAAAACCAAAAGAAAAAAAAAAAAAAGACTTAAAAAGAAAAAAAAATATTCTGTCAGGAGGAAATTGGACCATGTTGAGTAAAAGTTCGAGGCCCTCATTTCAGCTGTTCTGCTTCTCTGACTCACAAAGCTCAGTGTCCACAGCTGGGCTTTCCCCAGCCATCAGCCCTTTCTTCAACTTTGTCTAATCTTCTGTTAAATCCATCTGTGTGCTCTCAAATTCAGTTCTAATTTCTTGTTATAGAACATCTGTCTTCCTGTTTGATAAATTCTTACCTTGCATGAAATTCTCATCTTGCCTACACTGTCTTGAACTCATGGCTGCTCCCCCTGTACTCGCTGTGTTCCACTCCACACAGACCCCTCTGGCTAGTGCTATATGACTGTGGTGATGACTTCAGGCACTCTGTTTCTAGGCTGTAGACACACTGAAGATGTTTGAAAAGAAGGATAGTAGAGTGAAAAGCGCAGCTGCAACCAACCTCTCCTTCCTGTATTATCTGGTAGGTTTTGCTTATTTACTAAGAGTTGTCTATGTGATATTTTTACATTTCTAAATTTCTGCCTAATGAAAGGCCTCCAACAAAGCCTGGAGCAAAGTGTAAATGGGATGAAGTACACTGAGGACCTGTCTAGGACAAGTGCTGCCAGGGGCTGAGTTTGTGACATGAGTGAAAAGACTGTGTCTAAAGAAGTGAGGGAGAAAAGCTGGTAGTGAGGGAAACACCATGGAATTATGGACTGGCAGCTGCAAGCTGAACTAGAGACATTTCAGCCCATTGTGCTAGCGATGAAGAAGGTGGTACCCCAGGTTGAATGACTTAGAATTGCACAGTACCATCTATGGCAAGCACTGATGGAGTGCCTACTAGGTGCCAATCACTGGGATGCCTGGAAGGAGGTGGGCGCCACGTATGCCAGTTGCCTTCCAACTACAAACTTGATTTGCCCTTTACTCAGCCTCAGATAGCAGCTCCTTCCCACCTCTGCAGGCTCCACTGAGTTCCGCACCTCCGCAGTCCTCAGCAACAGCCCTCACGGCTCTTTTCACTTCTGTTTGGTGTCCAGAAGACAATGTTTTAGTTTTTTCACAGCTGCATTCCACTTCTTGGTACCAATTTTCATATAAGTTGTAGTTCATATAAGTCCACACAGACTTACACATAGATGTGCACAGCAGCATTATTCATAACAACCAAAAGGAATGAAAGCACCTGAAGTATGTATCAGCAACAAAGGGGTAAACCAAATGTGGTATTCTATACATTGGAGTTTAGTCCTCCATTAAAAGCAACAGACTATTAATACAGGGCACAGGGACCTTACAAACACATCAAGAACCAGACACAAAGACCCCATTTAAGATGCAGTGCCCAGGCTAGGAAAGGAGGTAGAAAGAATATAGGTCTCCAGAGCTGGGAGGAGACAAAGTAGAGCACGGCTGCTAATGGACACTGGGTTTCTGTTGAGGGGAGGAAAAGTATCCTGGAGGGAGGCAACAGTGACAACTCCAACTCTGCCAAGTGTTTGACCCCGACTTAGGCATTTTAAAGGGAAGTCTCATTTCACTGAGCTGACTTGACACAGATGACCATGCCACAGTGAAATAAAGGGGCCGGGGGCATCATGGGAATGAAGGCAATGTCCTGCTCAAGCTTTGGCTGAGAGAGGAAGAGGCAGTACCCGGGCATAGGTGCAGATGCCTAGTGGGTGACACAGCCAGGTGCAGAGCAGGGACAGCTGAGGCCCTCCAGCTATTTCAGGGCTTCAGGTGGGAAGGCAGTGCGCAGCAAATGAGGACACGGGGTTTGGGCGTTGAAGATGGAACCACCTACGTATAAATACTGTTGTTATCAAACCCTGAGACTAGGAAAGCCAGCCATAAGAAACTTGCCTGTTTGAACTTGACAACTGCAAACAGCCTGTCAAAACCCAGATACTTAAAATATTTGTTTCCATTCATCATTTATAATCTCAGAAAGTCTGTTTATCATTCAGTAATCTCAGAACATTCTGAGGAGACTTGAGAAAATTTAGTCTCTATCTTTTATGCTTCATTTAGGAGAATGAATTTGCCCAAGCCAGCAGCTATGCAGATTTAGCTGTGAACTCGGATAGATATAACCCATCTGCTCTTACCAATAAAGGGAATACAGTGTTTGCGAATGGTGATTATGAGAAGGCAGCTGAGTTCTATAAAGAGGCCTTAAGAAATGATTCTTCTTGTACTGAAGCCCTTTATAACATTGGTAAGTTCTACAAGCCAAACCGCACTAAGGAATTGTCGACTCTCTAAGTGGAGTTAATGATTCAAACAAAAACCATGCTATGTAAAACTTGGGTCAGTGTTAGGGTGCCCTCCAAAAAGACTTCTGATCTCTATATCTACCACAGATAGGAGACTATGTCCCCAAGTTTCTGATGATATAAGATGATGTTTTTCAACTTCTTCCAAATAGGTACAAAAAACCCACCCATCTTCCTTTTTAATTAAGAAAAATGTCAAATATACAAAAAGCACTTGGAGAGGGTGTTTAATGGCAAAGTTTGACACATTTTAACATTTTGCCAAATGTGCTTCAGAATTGTTAATATTTTTTATTTTTATTTTATGTGTATGGATGTTTTTGCCTCCATGCCTTTCTGTGTAGCACGTGTGTTTGGAACACACAGAGGCACAACTCCCTGGAGCTGGAGTTACAGATAGTTATGAGCTGCCACATGGGTGCTGGAAACTAACCCTGGATCCTCTGTGAGAGCAGTCAGTGCTCTTAGCCACTAAGCCACCTCTCCAGCATCTCAGGTTTTTATTTGTATTACTTGTACTTGTACATTATAAGGCATGGAAGCAGCTAGGCGCAGTGTCACACGCCTGTAATCCCAGAACTGTGAGGGCAGAGGCAGGTGGATCTCTGTGAATTCGAGCCAGCCTGGTCTACAAAGTGACACCAGGACAGCCAAGGGTACACAGAGAGACCCTGTCTCAAAAAAAAAAACAAAAAGCAAAACCAACAACAAAGACACAAAAGTTCATCCCCACCTCATCACCTTCCTGTCCTTCAGAGACCGCCTAATATGGGTACTGTTATTTCCAAAGTATAGCAAACAAATGCATACCTGCAATACTGGGCTAGTTTCTTTGGTTGGTTGGGTTTTTTTGAGGGGGGTCTTTCTGTGTAGCCTTGGCTGTCCCAGACTCAGTCTGTAGACCAGGCTGGCCTTGAATTCACGGTGATCTGCCTGCCTCTGCCTCCCAAGTGCTGGGATTTAAGGCTTTCAACACCATTCCCAGGCTCTGGACTAGTTTCTTTAGTTACTGATGTTTCTTTTAAATATGCTTCTCTCTGCATGTGTTATTATTTGATAATGAATTTTGTTTGTATTTTTAGTTTGGGGTGGTTTTCATGTCTTTTTCTTTTATTTTCTTTTTCTTTCTTTTTTTTCTTTTTTCTTTTTCTTTCTTTCTTTTTTTTTTTTTTTTTTTTTTTTTTTTTTTTGTTGTTGTTGTTATCTTTCCTTGGATGTCTGATGCTCTTATAAACTATTTCCTGGTGTTTAACAATTTTCAGATTAAAAACTGAGTGGGGGATAGGCAGGGGAGATGGTTGTTGCCACACAAGCAAGAGGACCTGAGTTCTGATCCCCAGCACTCACCTAAAAAGCCAGGCGATGTAGCACATGCCTGTGGTCCATTGCTTGGTAAGCAAAGAAAGGCAGCTAACTGGAGCTAGCTGGCAAATTAGTTTAGATGGAGGATAAGCTCCAGGTTCAGTAAGAGGCCCTGCCTCAGAAGATAGGGTGGAGAGTACTTAAGGAAGACACTCAGCATGGATCTCTGGCCTCAATATGTCTGCGTACACGTGTGCATGCACACATACATGTACGTGACACAGAAAGAGGAAACAATGAGTAGAATCTGTTCACTAGTGAGAGTGATGGGCAGTGCTTTACGTAAGCAAACAATCTGGATGGGTCTGTTCAGTCAAAGGTTGGCCTGTTACTCAATTACCTGCCTGATAAAAGGAGCACGACCCAGGTTTGGAACCAGGGGAGAAGAGGCTAGTTGAGGCACACCACTGAGAAGAGCATGAAGAAATGCAGGGTGTGACACTTGAGGTCTGGAGAAGGTTTTACTGGCAGAGGAAGGAGAAAAGGCCATAGGCCTTCCTAGAGGAGCCTAATTACCTACTTAGATGCTGAGTTTTAAAAAACTTTATAAATTTTAGATATTTTTAGAATCTTACAGCTTTATTTTTCTGGTGTGACTTAAAAGTAAATTTTGAATATTTAGAATGTTTTACTAGCAAGTATTAAGCATATATAATAATAGGCATTATCATGACATTTGCATGAACATAATGTATTCCTATCCTACTTACCTCCTCTGTCTCATTCCCCTCTCCTACATTCCACTCCTGCTGATCCCTTTCCTTTTCTTAATTAGCCCCACTTCTCCTACGTCTTTTGAATTCTTTTTGTAATGAAGTAAAGACCTACATTTGTCCTCATCGTGCACAACCCAGCAGTCCTACCACAGTCCATCACACTATCCCTTCATCTCCACTGACTTAAGATGTCTAAGCTGGATCCATATCTGAAGTACTAAGTCCACTCTGTGAGTCTATTGGTTGGCTCCTGTCTGCTTAGTGTTGTGCTCCCTACCCTGCCAAACACACCTCAAAAACCACAGTCGCTGTCTGTAGTATGTCTGTCTGCTTGGAGAAACCTCATCCCCTATTGTTTTTGTTTTTAACATTTATTTACTATGTATACAGGGCTCTGCCTGCATGTGTGCCTGCCTACCAGAAGAGGGCACCAGATCTCATTGTAGCCGGTTGTTCACTGCCACGTGGTTGCTGGGAATTGAACTCAGGACTTCTGAAAGAACAGCCAGTGCTCTTAACCTCTGAGCCATCTCTCCAGCTCCCCATTTGTTTGTTTGTTTGTTTGTTTGTTTGTTTGTTTTTGTAATGCCTCAGTTCACTTTCATTCTCTCTTCTGGGTAAATATTTGCATATAGTTAAATATCTGTCCTGTGCTTTGAGTACAGTTTTGCTGATGATACTGCTGCTCTCTTCTTCTCAAGGCCTCACCTATAAGAAGCTAAACCGCCTGGATGAAGCCTTGGACTCCTTCCTGAAACTGCATGCAATCCTTCGCAACAGCGCTCAAGTTCTTTGCCAGATAGCAAATGTGTATCTTACTTGAAAATTTGAGAGCATTATTAATTCCCTCAACTGGAAATTGAATATAGATTATTAAATAATATTAGCCATGGAGATAATTGCTAAGGATAATATAACAGGTTAAACTGCTGAAAGTAGTTCAGTTGGTAAAAGATCATTTGACTCCTAAGAAGAATTAAAGATTCAACCTATTAGTTGTTAATTTTTATTTTAAAAAATTGAAGGAATCGAAGACAACATTTTGAGTACACATAAGTTCTGATTGAAAGTTAATTAAATGCTTTAGCATTGTGTTAATTCTGATTCATGTAGCGTATTGAAGACTCGTGGTAATTAGTACTGTTGCGTTAGGAGTATAGAGATAGTGTGTATAGCTCTCTGAAAACGGTCACCCTCACAATTCTTCTGTGCTGCGTGGCCGTGTTCATCAGCACTCATGCTGTGTGCGCCGTGTGTGCAAGGTCAGAGCCTGTGTTTGGACTCCGTATGTGCACTACTGTAAAGTACTGCTGGCCTGTCACCCTCTGTCCCACGTGCTCTCTTTGGTTTTTCCCACTCAACAGTTAGAAAAACAGACATGTGCTAATGTTCTTAATGCCTCGCACTGCATTGGAAATGCACTTTGATGTCTCTCATTGTGATAAACTTTGACCATGCTATGGGAAGAAGTAATTAACATTTAGGTAGGTTTTTCGTATTTTCATGCAATTACCCTGATAGGCTTCATGTAAATGTTAGAGAAGTATTATCCACTCTACTTTGGATTAAATGTACTTTAATTTTTTATAAATTTTTAGAGCAGATAGTATTGCAGTTATTCTGTTTATTTTCTGTGTTTATTATGTGCTTCAAGCAGTGACTATGGAGTGCAGGGCCCTGCACTTGCTGGGTGAATGCTGCCCATTGAGCTGTACCCAGGAAGTGCAGTGCTGGCCACTTTTCCTGAAACTAAACATCATGACTCTGGTAGTGCCTAGTTAGTGATTGGCAGTGGTTAGTTGATACATTTGAGACTTTTTGAATAAACCTCCTTATTTTTTATCCTGTGGTATCACATTTGATTTGTCATGTTAAACAAGAGAGCAAGCTGAGTGTGGTAGCAAGTACCTACAATCCTAGCTACTTGGAGGCTGAGGCCAGAGGCTATGGAGAGCAAGGCCTGCTCAGCAATAGTTTGACTAGACCTCATCTCCAAAACAACACCACACCCTGAAACAAACCAAACTGAAAACCACAGGAGGCTTCTTGCTGACAGAACTTTGAATAGCAATCTGTTCATTTCATTGAACATCAATATAAGTAATCGCCAATAAATGTTGATTCAAAGTACTTGCGCATATGCAGGGGACTTCCTGGCTACTAAAGGAAGTTACTGAAAGCAAATGCCCTGTCTTAGGCTTATCCTATACTTAGGGGAAACACATAAGAAAAATGTAGGAAGACAAACCTGTGTGCTGAGGAACGTGAGAGAGCTGGAGTCATTGAACAAACATGGAGGCATTTCTAGACAGTGCTCTGAAGAATTCTGCTAGACATTTGGCCCTGACTCCATCTTCAGCTCTGCAAAAACATTATAATAAATACATAAGCAATAATTGTGCTGCTCTTTGCTCTAAAACTTCTGTGAAAAAAGTTAAGCCTACCTCTAGTACTTAAAACTATTAATGTTCCTGAATATATTTACATGAAACTAAAGAGAGCCAAAGGGGAGCATAGAGAGGGGACAAAGGTGTTTCTGAGTAGAACAGCTCTATTTCCTGCCTCCTGGAGAGATCTAGAATTAGCAGTGCAGACAGCATGTTCCCGAGGCCCAGAAGCATTTTCATTGTGATATTTCCAATTTTACTTATTGGTGACTAAATCTTAACTGACATTGTCTAAGATACGAGTTAATGGAAAATCCCAATCAAGCTATTAAATGGCTGTGGCAGTTGATCAGCGTTGTTCCAACTGATTCCCAAGCTCTGTCTAAACTGGGAGAGTTATACGACAGCGAGGGAGACAAGTCCCAAGCATTCCAGTATTACTATGAGGTAGGTGTGTCCTCTCACTTCTAGGTTCTGACATCTTATGCGTTTTAAAGGGAATGGGCCATAAAATTTTAGAAAGACTTATTAGTTTAAAACTAATCATGATCTAGGTAAAATAAAACATTCCTTTTTTTTTTTTTTTTTTTTTTTTTTTTTCATTTTTTGAGACAAGGTTTTTCTGTGTAGCCTTGGCTGTCCTAGACTTGCTTTGTAGACCAGGCTGGCCTCGAACTCATGCCGAACCACCTGCCTCTGCCTCCTGAGTGCTGGGACTAAAGATATGTACCGCCATGCCCGGCTTAATAAAACATTCTTGAACTATAATTTTGATTCTATTTTGGGGGCCGGAGGGGGGATTCAAGACAGGGTCTCTCTATGTAAAAACCCTGGCTGTCCTGGCCTCGCTTTGTAGACCAGGCTGACCTTGCACTCACAGAGATCGGCCGGAGTGCTGGGATTAAAGGTGTGCACCACCATGCCCAACTGCTTTGATTTATTTTAGTTAAAATGAAAGCCATATATAATTGAAGACTGTCAAGTATGCCTAAGTTTTTCAAGTCTTGTGTAGTTTTAAAACTTGTAAAATTCTGTTGATAACTCATACTTTTTATAAATGAATCCGTTTATCAGATAACGTCATCAGGAGTATACTCTGTATTGCTATTGAAGTTACATTATCACCTTCTGTGTTTTCTCTAGTCATACAGGTATTTCCCTTCTAACATTGAGGTCATTGAGTGGCTTGGAGCTTATTACATTGATACCCAGTTCTGTGAAAAAGCCATTCAGTACTTTGAAAGAGCTTCCCTTATACAGTAAGTAACTGGATTTTATAGTTAATGTCTTGCATTGAGACTATTTTTACCCCTAAAAAATTAGTATTTGATAGACCTAATAAATTCATGTAAATACCTTTTTTTTCCCTTTGAGGCAGGGTTTCTCTGTGTAGCCGTGGCTGTCCTGGACTCACTTTGTAGACCAGGCTGGCCTCAAACTCTTAAGAGATCTGCCTGCCTCTGCCTCCCTAAGTGCTGGGATTGCAGGCGCATGCATCACAACAGCTGGCTCAAGAAAATACCTTAATGAATTGCTTTTATTTTCTTGTATTTTGTTCATCTTATTTTGTCTCTATTGTAGCAAATTTATGTTCTGTTACATAGGAATTTTAAATACCTTTTATAATACACTTTATCTGTTTTCCTTATCTGCACATCAGTGAGCAAGTAGAATTTATTTACAGATCAGAAAGTGACTTTCTCAGTCTTAGGACCACTTTACTGCTAGAAAAGTCTTAATAAAAGGAAGTTGTGTTGGTTTCAATTTACAGTTGCTGTACATTGTGGGTGCTGGGATTAAAGGTATGCGCCACCACTCCCTGCTGCTTAAATATATTTTTAAGTTCACATCAGAATGTTTTTCACATGTCTGATTCAAACATAACTGGAATGTATTATACCCTGCTTGGTCTTTGGCCAGATTAAATTATGAGATGAGGTGTAATTTGGAATCAGTAGAAGGATAGCGGAAGGCCCAGAGACGTAAGTAATGTCTGTGTAGATTCAGTGGCTCAGAGCTTGGGTTGTGACTCAGTGGTGCTGTACAAATGATTGTGCACTTCACAGTCAAACTCTCCATTGACAGTTTGTAATAAAAAGTAATTGCCTAATATAACTGTTAGGAGCTGGTGTACAACAGTAGACTCTGCAGATTGTGGGCGGTGTCAGAGGTTGGGATGGCTTTTGACAAAGGGAGTGTGTGTGACCTGGGGTCTAGCACAAGGAGCCGTGCTACTGCCTGGATTTGCTGAAGGTAAAAGTTTGGCAAGGCAAGAGAACTGGGAAGGCAGAAAGGAACTGCAAGGGGTATAAACTGGGTTAGAACCCTGGACATAGCATGTGGGTGGAGAAGTAACAGGCTTCAAGGATAAATGTAATACAGTTAACTACGTATTTTATGTAGATTGCACTGGGTAGGCTTAAAATTAATAACTTGTCACATAGAGTGTTGAGATTGAAGCCCAGCTCTGTCCAACCCCAAAGCTGGTAGGCTTGCTATCAAACTAGGGTGGAATTGGTAGGCTGTCTGGAAGCCACTAGGTAAGCAGAAAGGAGAATTGAAGAGTAGGGGAGTATTAAGCAGTTCCCTAGGCTGTTTCTCATTCAGATCTTAGGGTGAAGGGTTGTTTTTCAGAGATAGGATCTCCCGCTGTAGCCCAGGCTAGCTTAGAACTCATTGCATAGGCAAGGATGGCTCCAAAGCCACAGCACTCCTCCTGCCTCCGCCTCTCATGAGCACTGGGAATCCAAGCATGTCCCACCATGCCTGGTTTGGGCGTTTGTAATGTTAGTCTCCAGAGATCCTGGTTATGCTTATTCACTTTAGAAAAGAATGTGGTTCTTGTATAAGGTTTTTTTTTTTTTTTCATAAATAGAATAGAATAAATAGAATTCTCTTTCACGCTCCTTTTTTTTTTTTTTTTTTTTTTTTTTTTCTTTTTTTTTTACTAAAGCCTGGTTGTTCTAACATAAGCTCAAATAATTTTTAGGCTCTAAACTTGTGAGCCTGTGTATTATTAATAAGTATTAAATAAACAAAAGGTCAGAAGTATTAAAAGGAATTATAGGTAGAAAGCTTAATGAGTCTGCTTCACTGTCTCATTATTTTTGTTTCGTTTCTAATTTCCACTAATTTCTTTCTTTTATAGACCCACACAAGTGAAATGGCAGCTGATGGTAGCTAGCTGTTTTAGAAGAAGTGGTAAATATTTTGACTTTATTCATTCCTTATTTAGTTTGTGTCTTTTCTTTTAGGTAATTTCACATATAAATGTGTTCCAGTTGAATGTTTATTAAACACTAACTTTCTGAATAACTACATATAATTGAACCGTATCATATAAAAATAATTACTAAATGTAGAAAAAGTTTTGCTTACAAAGTAGGGGTGTTTTGTTTTTGTTTGGGGCAAGGGCGGAGACCGGCACTGGGTTTGATTTTAAGAGCAAGTCTTCTACCACTGAGTACACCCAGCCTGCAACGTGAGGTTAATCATGTGTTCCATAATTCCCCTAAAAATGGGTTGTTTCTCAGGGTTAGCCACAGCATATTCTTTTTATATTAGTTTCTATTTCCATTTTCTGCCTGAGTGGTTCTTAATTCAGAACTGGGACAGCAGGAACTGTGTATAATTTACAATAAAGTTCACTAGGTTCAGAGGTTTGTGTTTCTGTCCTAATGGAGATGCCTATAGCTTAGAATGCCAGATTCAACTAGAAGGTCAGTGTGACATTTATAAACACTCCCATAGACCAGAAAAATGCCCAAGAAGAGTCCCTGGCCCCACAGGAAGCATAGCTGAGGTTGTTGGTGCTCACTGGCGAGTATGAGATTTCCTGATACCTGTCAGTGTCTTCAGAGTGGCCCAGGCATACATCACAAAGTTAGTGCCGCCCTCAAGCACTAGAGGGCTCACTCTAACACTGCCATGGCTCCTGTCAGATAGACAGTTTGACTGTGAGGTGCACGTTCATTTGTGCAGGACCACTGAGTCACAGCCCAAGCTCTGCATTGATCTTAAAGCTAGGTACTTAATTATTTCTGTTGAGAAGTAAAAACTAATTTCAACCATTCCCTTCTACTCTAAACTTTTTTAGATTTTGTTTATTTGTTTACTTTTTTTGTTTTTCTGAGAGCCAGTGTTCCTGTGTAGCCGCGGCTGGCCTGAATCTCACTGTGCAGTCAGGCTGACCTACACTCAACAGCCATGCTCCTTCATCTGCTTCCTGAGCGCTGTTATAGCCACACAATACGTGGATTTTTCTTCTAGAATTATTCAAGAATGATAAATATTTGCTTGTGGCAAACAGGAGCATCTTCTACTACACTGTTAAAGTATGCCAATGCTTTAGATTAGAATCAAAATGTTTCTTAAATTTAATAAGATTTGTATATCCCTATACAGCTAGCTACTGTTACATTTTCCTCTTTCTTTCTTTACAGGTAACTACCAAAAGGCTCTAGATACTTACAAAGAGATCCACAGGAAGTTCCCAGAGAATGTTGAATGTAAGTGGCCTTATAGTTTATCACTTGAAGGCAAGGAAGGGAGCTGCACTGTGTGCTTTAGTAGATGGTCACACTGCTGTAGAAGCAGTATGCGTAAACAGACCCACAGTTGTGGTGCATATGCAGTCAGAAAATTTGACTCCGTAAATGTGCACTTTTATAGAATTTAGTTGTTGATAGGTTTTAGTATAATAACACATTCTGTTTATTATTAAAAACTCTGATCTCAAGCTTTTATAAAAAGATATACAAATAAATTGTGGAGAAAGCAGCTGTGCGCTGTTGGCAGAATGCTTGCTCCATATGAACAAAGTCCTGTTTTGATCCCCATACCAACTAAAACAAGATGTGGTGACTCATGCTTGTAGTCTTAATGCTGAGGAGGTGATGGCCAGAGGGTTAGAAGTTCAGAGTTCAAGGTCAGCCTTAGTTATGTAAGTTCATATAAAGTGATATTCTATAGAGAAGGCATTTGTAGGATTTTTATTGGAGTGTGTGTATATATATAATATGTGGGTAGGTACACGGGTGCCACAGCATGCATGCACAGACCATTGCACTATGGATTTTAAGTCTTTCACGGTGAAAACAAAAAATATTACAGCAGGAACTATAAGATCTGGTCTAAGAAAAACAGAAAATAGTTACCTTTTTTCACGGCATATTGCCAGTAAACTGTCTGTTTTGTCCTGACTTGCCTTGTAGTCAAAGAAAGCAAAAAGCAATTCTTTGAGAAGAAATCTTTTCATTCATGGTGAGGACAGTCATTGAGAGGTGTGGGAGGTGTTGAGAACAGCGCTGCAGCGAAGAGAACATCTTTCAAAAATCTTTTTCATTTTGTCCTCAAGAACAGTAAACACATGCAACAACACATTACAATAAGAACTCGTCTCTCCTGAGCCCAGTGTTCTGATGGTACAGCTTGATCTGAGAAGCAGGCAGTCTCAGCTTGGCTCTTGTAAGCGTGCCACTGCAGAGGACTGAGGTGTCCCATGCTGATCAGAAGTAGGTTGAGTACTCACAGCCACAGCACACAGACACCAGTGAGGGATTGGCCCACAGGACAGGCACTTGTAGAACTTGTAAAGAGTGCAGACTTCTAGCTCTTTCTTCAGAGGCTGTTTAGGTTTGCAGTGGACCCAGGCACCCATTTTCCCCGTTTCCTTTTGAAAACCTTTCTGTGTGGTCCTAGTCAGTAGAGATCACTCGGGCGCTGGTGTGTATGAAAGTGGGACCTACCGGCCTGGCACCTGAAGTTGGTTGACTGAGGGGTCTCTGCAGGTCAGACAGGGAAGTCTGATGCTAGGCAGTTCAGTTCCTTGTCAGCATATTTAAAACACAGTGAAATTTGGGAAAAGGTTTCTAGGCAACAATCAGTCCACTCAGTTGAGGTCCAGCCACACAGTAAATCTTAGGGAGGGAAGAGAGTGCGGAATTTGGTGAGGTCTGCCTCTATGGCAAAAGGTGGATGAGTCGGCCACACCTACTTTCTTTGTCCACAGATAACAAAGAGGTCACCAGGTCCTTAACAAAATCCCACTCTCAGCATTCTTGGCAAGAAAACAGGTATTTTATTTCCTCCACTGAGGAGAGGCCACTGTGTGCTTAACATTCCTGGTTTACCTAATGATCTGTGGGCACAGGGACCTTTGTGGCCCCTGCAGTTGATCCTGGAGTGTGCAGGCCATCTAGCAGGTTCCACAAGCAGCACCCTCACCTCCACCTGCAGGATCTGACTGGTGCTCCCGCCCCAGCTGTGAAGCCTGCAGGCTCCAGGCTGCAGGATCTGACTGGTACTACACAGGGCCGGCACCCATGTGAAAAGCCTGCCATGGTGGCACATGCCTGGAACCCTAGTGCTGCTGCAACACATGTAGGAGGAGTCTGGGGCTTCCTGGCGAGCCAGTCCGATCAAACCAACAAGCTCCAGGTCCAATGAGAGGCCCTGTCTCAAAAAATAAGATGGAGAGCAATTGAGGAAGACATCAGCACCCACATAAGTGCATGTACACCCATACACACATGCATACATATACACATGTATACATCTCGTGCATGTACTCAAGCACAGAAGATATTTAACAGTCAAAATGAATAACTTTGAAGTAGGCGAAAGAGAAGCATAAGTTAAGGGTTTATGTAGAGGAAACGTAGAAGGAAGAGAGTTGGGGGTGGTGATGTCAGTCAGCGAGGGGCAGGTGTTCTCTGGTGTTGTGACGTGAGTTGAGCTATCTGGACTCTCTTAACAAAGTCACCGTAGTATATAGAGGAGATTGTGCATCTGGAGTGAAATTACTAAGAGATAGACTGGCTGAGGTGGATGAATGGGTGAGCCGTCCCAGGACAGATCATAAGTCAATAGGACCAAAAGTGGACCTAGCTTAACACTAACATTCAAGTGCAGTCGAAGAAACTGATTGGATAGGAAAGGAAATCAGGAGAGCAGAGAGGTCAGGAAAACAAGAGTAATGCCCCCATGCCAAGGAAGATGGACTTGAAGAAGACATGATGGCTTGTGAAGCTTTGAGTTGGGTCTGTCACTCAGTGGCAGTGCTTGCATGATACAAAGATGCTCTGGATTTCATATCCAGCACTGAGGGAAAAAAAAACTGTAGAAGGTCCCAGTCAGAAGCCACTGATTTGGGGAAGTCACTGGGGAAGTAGAGGTAGAAACAGAAGAGCAGCAGGTGTGAAATGAGGAGTGGCCCACTTTGGACAGTGCAGTCCAGGGAAGCTTTCCTCAAGGATGGACGAGGTGACCATCTGTTGGCTGCAGGGAATGGTGTCATATAAAAGGAGAAGCCATAGATGTGCCAGAGAGCAGAGCAGTGGGAAACAATGTCTGCAGGAGTGCAGTGAACCATAAACAGTGGACAGGTGAATTCTGAAAAGATCCGCACACCTACACAAGAGAGGGCCTGAGAGTTGGCCAACTGAAACAGGAGGACATTGGACCAGCATGCTTGTAGGCAGGAACAGAAACAAGGGAAGGGCACTCTTCTCTGTTGGTAAATATAGAGTCTGGATGGCAGTTGTGGTAAGGGGAGAAATATGCTGTATACCTCCTTACTCCAAGGTTGTCAAAAAGTATGTTGTAACCTGGCAGGATAGTAGGTGCCTACAGCCCAGCCGCAGGAAGCTAGACAAACAGCCTGGGCAGCATGGTGAGAGCAGGAGAGAGAATGTGGTGCCAGCACACCCACTGTGTGAGCAGCACCCTGCTCCTGTGGAGAGGGGCACAGTGACGCCCCTGGGAGCTGGAATGAGTTACCCATCGGGAGCCTGAGTGGTTGGAAGTTTGGATTCATGGAGTCTTCTGCTTTGTAACTCATCCCAAGGAAATAGGCACATTTGAAACTACTTTTTTCAATTAAATAAATACAATTTCAGCATATTATAGGTATCTTTCAGGTATTAGAAACTATTTTTAGGAGCTAGACATATAACTTAGTTCATAGAGTACTTGTCCAGAAACCAAGAAGCACTAAGTTTGATCTCCAGCATTGCTGAGGCTGGGCATGGCGTTGCTTGCCTTGGAGACGGAGAAAAAGGGTTAGAAGTTGTAGGCTAGCCCAGGTACACAGTGAGTCCACATGAGTCCCTGTCTCAAAACCAAAACTAGCTTTCGCTTATTCTCTCTCTCTCTCTCTCTCTCTCTCTCTCTCTCGGTTTATTTGTTTGTTTGTTTTTCAAGACAGGGTTTCTCTGTGTAGCCTTGGCTGATCTGGACTCGCTTTGTAAACCAGGCTGGCCTCAAACTCACAGTGATCCACCTGCCTGTGCCTCCCGAGTGCTGGGATTACAGACATGCGCCACCACGCCCTGGCTTTGCTTATTCTCTTGATAACTAACAAGAGAACAAAGACATAAAATGCTTAGTGTTGTCTGGGGGTAGAGAAGACATGATCAACTTTTATTTTTCTTCGTACTTTTACATATTTTATAAATACTCTACTATAATCTGCTTTGCTTTTGTATTGATAGAAACAAATTATTTTGTTTTGGTTTTTCTGAGACAGAGTTTCTCTATATGTTGCCCTGGCTGTTGTGGACTCACTTTGTAGATCAGGTTGGCCTCCCAAGTGCTGAGATTACAGCCATGTGCCGCCACACCCAGCAAAACAATTTATTTTGAAATTACACAAAAAAACTCAAAGTAGTGAGACAACAGACAGTAGAAGTCTTACTAATTAATTTCATTCTCATTAGTTAAAAAGAAAATCACTTTGCTTGTGTGTTTGCTTGTTTTATTTTTAACTTACTCTTTGTGTCCTAAAGCTTTGTTCTTTTGAGACAGGATCTCACTCTTATCCAGGCTGGAACTATGGCAATCCCCCTGTCTCAGCCTCCCAATTCTGTCTGGGATTACAGATGTAAGCCTCCATACCTTATTTAATTTTGCTAATTTTATGAATACAATCTTAAATCCAAAAGTAAGCTCTAATATACATAATATTATATACAGCAGCAACAGCAGCAGTAAAGCAGGCTTAGTGGCTTGTGCCTATAATCTCAGCTCTGTGGACGTAAAGCTACAAGGTCAGGGGCTCAGGTCATTGTCAGCTACCTAGCAAGTTTGAGGCCAGCCTGGGACACATGAGACCTGTCTCTAAATAAATAAATCATTTGTGTAAGCACAGCTAAACATGTTGAGTGAAAGTTTGTAAGTGGAAAAAAAAAAAAGAAAGTATGTAAATGATGAAAAGATTTTATTACTGTTTTATGCAGTGAAGTGATGAACACACAGAAGTTCCTGGTGTGGAAGTGTGGGATAGATGGGAAGAGCACATAGGCAGAGGCAACGTACAGGAATATTCTAGTTCCTCCCCATGGTATCAGCCCAGAGGCGTACACATCCACTCTCTCTTGTAATTATCTTATACATATTTAATGTTGGCTTCAAGCCTGACTATAAAGTACATGCTTCTTTAATGTGAATAATATTGATTAGAAGAATGAATTTACCAACAGTAAAAAGAATATTTATTGGTGTGTCATCATCCTCATCCTTATCTGTGTGGTCTACATTTTGTATCTAAGTCTCCCTTATGAATCTTTATGTTGCAGCTGAGTTCCTATCCAGTGAATGTGTTTAGGGTCGGGTAAGAAGTTTAAAAACAAAAACAAAAAAATCTTGCTACATAGCCCTGGCTGTTCCAGAACTTACTCTGTAGAACAGGTGACTTCAAACTTACAGAGATCCACCTGCCTCCACCTCCCAAGTGCTGGGAATAAAGGCATGCACCACCACACCTGTCGATAATTTTGTTTTAAGAGAAAATGAAATATTGTCAGCATCCAGCCTCTGCCAAAAGGCCAGGCTTACTGATTTGTGGGGTTGAAACTGCTCTGTGCATCTTTCTTATTTATTTATTTATTTATTTATTTATTTATTTATTTTTAGGTTTGCGTTTCTTAGTTCGTCTCTGCACAGATATTGGATTAAAAGAAGTTCAAGAATATGCCACAAAACTCAAGAGGTTGGAAAAAATGAAAGAAATGAGGGAACAGGTATCTCATATGGGCCGAAAACTACTGTCTGTTAATTTTCAAAATGTCAGCCTGCTGTAACTGAAATGGACAGCACTAGGAGCTTGCATCAAAAAGCAGAGCTGGAATTTTACTCAACTGTAACAAAATAATGAAATTTGCTGGAAAATGAATGGAATGTATTATATTAAGTGAGGCAACTCAAACTGAGAAGGACAAAAACCGTATGTTCTCTTTCATGTGTACATCCGTGTGTGTGTGTGTGTGTGTGTGTGTGTGTGTGTGTGTGTGTGTGTGTGTGTCTAAATCCTAAAACTAGAAAGGAGACCAAGAGAGGGTAGAAATGGGGGATGAGGGAAGGGTGAGGATTGGCATAAGGACACGTGAAACACGAAAGAGGAAAGAGATGGGTTGAGGGCACAAGGGAGGATCGAGGGTAGCGGGGTAGAGAGCTGAGAGGAGGGAGAGTCTCCTAAAGCACATTCTGTTCAAAGTACTGCAATGATATCTGTACTGTGTATGCCAATTTTCAAAACGAGAAAATATCTCAGAAGCCAATATAGAACTAACTTCACTTGGAAAACTAAAATCTGAGAATGGCATGCGTACATTTGCAGTCACTTGAGCGGATATTTCCATTTCAACCATTGCTTTTTTTAATTATTGAAATTATAGTTGTTTCCCCCAGCAAATAAAGTAATGATAAAATGCAAAACAACATTTAAAGCAGAGTTGAAGAGCTGGGGCTGTATCTCAAGATAGAGCGCTTTCTTAACACACAGGCCCTGGGTCAGTGCCTAGCATGGTGAGGAAGGGAGAGGCAGCGTAGTTTCCCTTCTGCTCTGTGACAGGCTCAGAATTCCAGGCTCGGGGGCCAGAGGCTAAGGGAGAGTCCTTAGTGCAGAGCCGCTAGCAGATAAAGAGTTGTCATTTTCCAGAAGATGGAGTAACTTAGAGGTTAGTTTGGAAACTTGATTTTTATTAGTGAGAACTGTCTCCCCTGAAAGCCTGTCACTTGCTGTGGCATCAGCATTTCATTCCTTGGGTGTCTTTGGGTGGCAGAGTATAGTGCAGAGACTATAAACAGGCATGGCAGACACTGTAGTGCGTTTCTGCAGCAGATGGACTGGCAGTGTGTCCACTTTCCCCAAAGAATTGTCTCTCATATATGAGCCTAGAACATGTAGGTTGTACATGAGTTTTGAATATTTGCCTTTCATCATGTTCTAAAAGCTAATATTAACATATTAGAAATGGAACTCACTCTGTAGACCAGGCTGGCCTTGAACTCACAGAGAACCTGCCACTGCCTTCCTAGTGCTGGGGTTAAAGACATATCCTCAGCTAGAAATAAATTTCTAAGTGAGGAATAGTGTAGTAGCAAATGACTTTTTTCCAAAAATGTGATTATCCTGGCTTTAGAAAAGATCTGATTCCACGTGAGCGTGCAGAAAGTGGCTGGTTGTCTTTGCTTCTAAGGTGTGACTGATCTCTTGTAAAAATATTATAAGCAAACTAGTTTTACTTTCAAAGTCTTTAAAACATCAAGTTGATATTTATGTACTAAGCTAGGCTACACTGTTAAAATCTTCTGTAGTGGCCAGTCCTTTAACTGTACCAAATGCTCAGGAAATTAGACACATAGACTGCTGTAAGTAAAAGTGCAAATGATTATGATTGTAATTATGTATTTAATAAGAATCAGAAAGTATGCCTTTGGACAAAGCATATTTCAGAGTTGAGGTCACTGTTCAAGGCTCCTCGTAGAGAACCCTGGGTGCATGTGTGCAGAGCTGGAATCTCCACATGGAACAAGCAGAGCCTGGGTACCGGGTCCTTACAGTCTGCAGTGAGCCCAGGCTTCCCCAGGTGCAGCTGCTTATGCAGCCTCAGGCCCTGGAGCCTGGTTCCCTACATTCCTAACAAGAGTTCCTTCTCAGCCCTCAGAAATAGCCTCTTCGCTTCATGGCGCTTCCTTGTGGCCAGTTCATAAGCAGCTTCTGTTTTGCTTTTGAGACAGAGTCTCACTTTGTAACCCATACCTATGGGTTACCTGGAACTTTCTCTGCAACTCCAGTTAGACTCAAACTGATGGCAATTCTTTTTCCTCGGCCTGCTGGGATTACATTATGGTCTTGGTGTGGTGGCACACACATGTAATCCCAGCAGGCCGAGGAAAAAGAGAATAAACATCACAGGAACAAGCCATTTGCCAGGGACCCTAAAGGAATAGAGAACTCTTTTTAACAAATAAATGACTTGTTTTATCTGTAGGGTTTGTTTGTTTTTGAAATGGGGTCTCTCTGTGTAGCGTTGGCTGTTTTGGAACTCACTCTGTAGACCAGACTGGCCTTGAACTCACAGAGATCCACCTGCCTCTGTCTCCTGAGTGCTGGGAATAAAAGTGTGAGCTGCAACACCTGGCTTGCAGTTGATTCTTATTCCTGGATGGCTCACTCAAACTCTCCCATGTTTGCTCACCTATCACCCACATCAGCAGTTCTGTGCCTATTGAGCGCCTCCTTAAATGCTTCCTCAGTGGCCTCACTGTAACCTTGAAGCCTACTGTCACCTAGACATCGTCTGTCATTACAGCTTTCCCTTAGTATTTCATACTCCACCATTGACATACGTCAGTCTCTTCATATATAAAGTCTTCGTCCACATCCATGAAGTGCCAAAAGAGCACTAATACTCCCCAGTGTCTTTGAGACCTCTTTGTCTTCCACAGACTGCTCCCTGGCTCCTTTTCTTCTCTCCCCTTTCCATCTGTGACTCTATTTGCCTAAGAACTTTGTTTTCTTTGTTCTTTAGTAATTCTCCTTGCATCATACATTGAGGAAACATTTTCTGGATGTTCTCTCACTTAAGTTTGGTTTGTCAATATGGAATGGAGGGAGCAATACAAGAGAAAGATCATAGGAATAAGAAGCGTTAAAAGAGGAAGAATTAACACTAACGCGTGTGAACGCAGAGTCTCAGATAATTGGTATGGGTCCCATTTCAGTTTGTTGTTCTCAGATTGTGAGCCTATGGGGCAGGTCTCTGTTTCCTGGCTTGTTTAAGGAAAAAAAGCATTATTGGTTGTGGAAGAAAATATAATAAATTTCTAAATTAAGAATGTTCTCTTCTAGTGTTGAACTTGAAGCTTTGTTATCTGTACATTTCTTGTTTGGAATCAATCCTTAGGGTTTTCCCCCTAAATAATAAAAATTTCTTCAGAGAAGAGACATCATTGTTGATATATAGGTATAGATATATTTTATCTAAACATTTCCACATTGCTGGGTACACAATTCTCTTTTTAATATTGATAATTTTTTATGGCCCGTCAACTTTTAGGGTTTCCGTTGGTTAGCTTTGTTTTTTGCTCTAGTTCTTGTCCCCTATAATTTTATTTGAGTTCTTCCTGCAAGAGAAGTTGGCCAGAGACGTTCTTGGCAATTGCCATGTGATTGAAACCAAGACTATTTTACGCATACCCAGCACACCTGGAACTGCTGGAGATGCAGAACTGACCCTGTCCTCAGAAAGAAAAGGAGGAAAGCAGGACCATCCATCTTCCTTCTGCTAACACAGTGGGTTGGCATCAAGAAGGAGAGCCAAAACACAGAGCTTAGGTGACCTGTTTGTGAGTGTCCCAGCATCCTTCTCCATGTTTCCAGCAGCAGCGTTCCCTTTAGTTAACTTCAGTACATCAGCTTAGCTAGACGTTACAACCATGGGGCTGGGAGTGTAGCTCACTCAGAGCATGTGAGACACACTGAGCTCCATCCTTAGCCGTGCAGAGGAAAACAGCAGCTTGTGTTCATGGAATGCCTTTTAGAGGCAGGCTCTGGCTAAGCATTCAAGATATGTCAAGTAATTCAACCATCTCAGTGATCTTGTGGTGCTGAAAACAATCATTATTGGCACTTTTTATGGATGAGAAACAGATCCACAGTGGCTACAGAACTTGATCCTTGTCATGTGTGTTAGCTCTAGCTTGCTCTCTCCCTCCCTTCCTCCCTCCCTCTTTCCTCTTCCTCTACCATCTTTTTTCAAAATAAGAGAACTGTGTCGTTTTCTTATTATTCAAACAATAAATATTCTTTAAAAACTTTCGAGCTGGACCTGGAAGCTAATCCTAACTGCTCAGGAGGCTGAGGCAGGAGAATGGCAAATTTTGGCCAACCTGAGCAAATCAACAAGACTGTCTTTTTTGGGTTTTTTTCTCTGTGTAGCCTTGGCTGTCTTGCACTAGCTTGGTAGACCAGGCTGGCCTCAAACTCAGAGATCCACCTGCCTCTGCCACCCAAGTGCTAGGATTACAGGTATTTGCCACTGTGCCTGGCCAAGACTATGTCTTAAATAATTAAGAGGAGTAGAGCTACAACTCGGTGTCTAAGCACTTCCCTGGTATGTGCTCAGTTCCAGTGCCATGGGAAGGGAATTCAGGCAGATTACTTTGTAAATAATTTTGGTTTACTGAGACAGGATCTCACGAAGTTCTCCTAGTTCATCTCAAGTACATGATCCTGCCTCTGCTTCCCCAGGGCTGACACTGCAGTCATGGGCCACTGTAACCCACTCTAAACAACTTTTTATTCAAATAAAATGTATAAAGAAGAAGGTGAAAGTTATTCATAACACTTGTGGAGATGACTTAATATATTATGCTTCTAAGCCTTTTCACAAATGCAACATGCAACATGCAAAATACATATATTTTTCTTTTTTTCCCCCCAAGACAGGGTTTCTCTGTGTACTCACTTTGTAGACCAGGTTGGCCTCTAAATTACAGTGATTCTCCTGCCTCTGCCTCCCAAGAGAGCTGGGACTAAAGGCATGCACCACCACACCAGGTTCCTGTTTGACTTTCATAGTTTAATGCTCTTTTTCCAGAAGGTTCCTTCAATCTCTCTACCCACTTGACCTTTATTTTCTCATCTCAGAGGTGCCGGGGCCCCTCCCATTCACCCTGCTGGCTGCTGCTTTTGTGTTCTACCCTGTGATGGGGACTCTTCCTCTGCCCAGCCTAGCAGGAGCTGTTAGCCCTGCCTGAGTTCCTTCTATTTGATCTCGGCTTTGCCTACCTGCTTTACTTCTCACTTCTCACTGACAGTACATGACAAAAACTTCCGGCCAGCTCTGGAATCCCTGAGGGCATGCAAGAGTCCTACCCATGGCCTGGTGGGATTGCTGTTGGCATAGCGGTGTCCCTAGAGGCTTTCCTCTGCATCTGCTGAGAAACAGTGTTGTCACCTGAGGTACTGTCTCTACCTGGTATACAGTATCAGAAGTGAACAGCTGACTAAGGCTTCAAGGTTCCTTCTCTTTGAAATGCAGTGTCATCCTGGTGATTTGTATACAGAATCCTTGCCATACCTGTTAACAGTGGCTGGCCCCTAAGATTCCTTCTGGTGGGATTTGTTGATTTATTTTTTATTGGTTTAATGTGTGTATGAGAGGAGAGAGGAAGAAAGAGTGAGAGCTACAAGGAGATACAGAGAGGGGGGATGTGAGCTAGCATGTGTCAGAGTGTGTATGTGAAGGTCAGAGAAGAACTTTCAGGAGTTGGTTCTTTGCTTCCACTGTGGGTTTAGGGGTAGAATTGCTTTTACCCACTGAGCCATCTGGCCATAGTTTGCCGGTTTTGAGTGCCCATGGATGTTGAGCTGGAAGTAAGGATAAACATAGGCTGATGGGAAAACCTTGAGCCAGCAGAGATAAGGGGGAGCCACCAGGGACACATATAGCATCTCTGAATGGAAGAGCTGGAGTCTGGTAGGTGAGGAGGGAAGCCACATGCCTAACAGGATGATCCCACCTCTAGTTCATGCAGCAATCAGGACCTTACTTGCCACGGGAGAATGGAAGAGAAAACAGAGTTTTATGGGCTTAGGCCAAGATGCCAAATATATCATTGGTGTCCTGCAGTGTCCATCTGTGTGCTTGGCCATTTCCCAGTACCCTGGGAAGAAGGTAAGTCACAGAAGCAACAGAGGCTTTGGTTTCTCTTGGTGAGTGAGCCAGAAAAATGAGTCCGACAAGGGATGACCAAGACAGGCCAGGAGTCTAGATGGACAGAAAGAAGAGACTTAGTGGTTGTTAGGAAAATAGGGATCACACAGGGGAGTGGAAGGTTGTGGCTGAGGACAGGGACAGCGTGGTGGATAGAATCATTTGGTGGTCACGGAAGCTCACACCTGCTCCAGCCTAGGACCACCTGAGCAGGATGTAAGGTCCATCTCACATTTGATAGGGTAGCTCTGGAATTGGATACTGTGATGCTTACAGCATGGCTCTTTCTGTATAGGATTGCTTTGGCTACTTGGGGTCTTTAGTTTTTAGTTTTTGTTTTCAAGACAAGATTTCTCTGTGTAGCCTTAGCTGTCCTGAGCTTGCTTTGTAGACCAGGCTGGCCCTGCACTCACAGTGTTCTGTCCTGCCTCTGCCTCCCTGAATCCTGGGATTAAAGGGGTGAGCCACTATGCTCAGCTATGGGGTCTTTAGTTCTATTCCTAGTTTCTCCAAGTCTTTTATCATGAAGAGATGTTGAATATGTCAAAGGCTTTTTGTACATCTATTGAGGTAATCATGTGGATTTCTGTACTTATATCTGCTCATGTGCTGTATTGCATCTGTTGAACTATTCTACATCCTTGCAATGAAGCCATCTTAGCTAAGATGTATCATCTTTTTAATATGTTCTTGAATTCAGTTTTCAAGCATTTCATTGAAAAATTTTTAAAAGACTTATCTATTTATTATTATTAATATAGTGCTCTGCCTGCATGCATGTATAACTGCAGGTCAGAAGAGGGCATGAGGTCACATTATAGATGGTTGTGAGCCACCATGCGGGAATTGAGCTCAAGACCCCTGGAACAGCAGACAGTGCTCTTAACTGCTGAGCCATCTCTTCAGCCCCATATTCTCAATTTTTTTTTCTCTGACCTTACCCAGTTTTGGTATTAAAGTACTGCTATACCAAACTCATTTGTAGAATGAGTAGAATTTGTAGAATGAGTTTGGAATAGTGTTCTTTCTCCTTCTGTTTTATGGAACAATGGTGTTAGCTCTTCTTTGACTACATAGTAGAAATTGGCAGTAAATCCACCTGCATTGTTTTCAGACTCTTTATTATATCTTCAGTGTCATTGCTAGTTATAAATATGTTTTAAGTTATTCAGGCTGGAGAGATAGCTCAGAGGTTAAGAGCACTGTCTGTTCTTCCAAAGGTCCTGAGTTCAATTCCCAGCAACCACATAGCAGCTTACAACCATCTGCAATGAGATCTGGTGCCCTCTTCTGGCAGGCATACATGCGAGCAGAATATGTATAAATAATAAATAAATAAATAAATATTTTTTAAAAGTTATTTCTTTTTCTTTCTTCCTGGTTTAATTTTGAAAAGTTGTATGTGTCTAGGAATTTATCTAGAAAATTCTTCTGGATTTTCCAGTCCTTTAGAATGTAAGTTTTCAGTGTATTATGTAATAATCCTCTGGATTTCACTGGAATCTGTAGTAACCCCACTCTTTTCATCTTTAATGTTATTAATGTGAGTCTTTACTTCTCTTTATTTTAGTTAATTTGTCTAGGTGTTTTTAATCTCTTTGTGTTTTGGTTTTTTCAAAGAACTTACTCTTTGTTTGGTTTAATTCTATATATTGTTCTCTTAGTCTCCATTTCACTCATTTCTGCTCTGATCATATTATTTGATGCCATCTGTTGTTTTGGAATTCAACTTAGTTTTGTTTTTCTAGGACCTTGAGATATGGTGTTAGTTTATTTATTTTAGCTCTTCTTAATTTAAAAAAAAACTATTATTGTGAGAGTGTGTGTGATTGGGGTGGCATGTGTGCAACAGTGCACATGTGGAAGTCAGGGGGCAACCTTGTAGAATTGGTTCTCTTCTCCCACCTTTAAAGTGGGATCTGGGGATCGAGTTCAGGTCACAAGACTTGCAGGGCTAGTGTGTTTACCCACTGAGCTATCCCCTGGTCCTCAGATGGTTTGTGTGTACACTCATAGCCATAGCCCTTCCTCCTAGAACTGTCTTAGCTGTATTCCATGGGTTCTGGTGAGCAGTGATTTCATTTGATTCTAAGATTTTGTTTTGTTTTGTTTTTGTTTTTGAGACAGGGTTTCTCTGTGTGGCCTTGACTATCCTAGACTCATTTTGTAGACCAGGCTGGCCTGGAACTCACAGAGATCTGCCTGCCTCTGCCCCTCGAGTACTGGGATTAAAGGCGCATGCCACCATGCCCATCTCGATTCTAAGAATTTTTAAATTTCTCCTGATTGCTTCAACAACCCACTGATCATCACTCGGAGTGTTATCTTTCAGCCTTCCCTCTGTGTGCTCTCTGTTTCCTCCTGCTATTGACTTCTAGTTTACTTGACTGTTAACTGAAAGGGTATACGGTATTATTAGTATTTGTTTGCTACTGTTAAGGCTTGCTTTGTAGCCTACAGTGTAACCTGTTTTAGAGCATATCCCATGAGCTGCTGAGACGACTATATACCCCATATCCATCAGATAAAATATTCTGTAGACATGTTAAGTCTGTTTAATCTATAGTGTAGTTTAACTATGCAGCTTATTGGGTTTTAGCTTGGATGATCTATGTAAGAGAAGAAAATGTTGAAATCATTTATTACTATTTCAGGATCTATCTGATTGTTTATTTTTATGAAATTGGGAGCTAGAACATTCAGTGCTTATATATTTTACAATTATCACATTTTCTTGATCAATTATTGGGTTGGATACAAATACATTATATGCATGTATGAATATTAAATAAAATATTTAATTTAAAAAATTTAAATAAAAAGTTTGACATTTAGGCAAAACAAAAAAGAACCATATTTTATGGAAAAAATTTAAAGAATGTCACAGCTTTTCATGCCATCCTGAGGATCCAGCACCCATGTAAATAGCTGAGCATGATACATATCTGTAATCCCAATCTGTGGATTTTTGGGAGGTGGGGGATGTTTCAAAACTGGGCTTCTCTGTGTAGCCCTGGCTGTCCTGGACTCGCTTTGTAGACCAGACTGCCTCTGCCTCCCTAGTGCTGGGATTAAAGGCATGCACCACTGCACCTGGCCCAATCTTTAATTTTTTTTAATAATGCTTTTATTTTAGAAGTTTAATCTCAAAAGCTGGGATGGCTTTTTTTGAACTCTCAAATGGACCAGGTCAAACTGTTACAGATTAGGGATAGGATAGTAAATAATGGTCTTTGGTACATACATGTTTTTCTCCTCTTCTACTTTTTTTCCCACTCAAACTATTACTATGTTTGGGTCCTGAACCTTCTCATCAAGAAAATGCTACCTGACTTCTTAATTGCTTGGCTATGCACAGGTGGTGGTTGTTGAGTGAAAATGCCATTTGTGTACGAGGTCACACTTTTCCTTCTCCTGTTGAGCCGGCTCTTGGGTGATAATGAGGTAACCCTGAGGGACATGTGATAATGCAAGTTTTAAATGTGCTCTTTCATTGTGTGTGGTTCTGAAGGAATGTCACTCATTCTCTGCTTGTCTTCTTACTGCTTTAGCGCATAAAGTCGGGCAGAGACAGCAGCGGGGGCTCTCGCGGCAAACGAGAGGGCAGTGCTGGCAGTGGTGAGTGTCTTCTGTGCTCCGGAACACTGGATCTGACAGGTTTCTAGAAACACTGGCATCATCCAGAAGTGTCCTTTGTGTGTTTTGTGTTCTCTGTCTGTTCACTTATATACACAGTAAAACCTCACCTATTCTAACTTGGTGTATGAATTTGTACATGCTGTCATATTTTAGGCCTGCTTCCGCTCCTTGATTAAGCAAGTGCAGGTCGGGAATGGCATAGATAGCCATAGGAATGAGGTTTTACTATGATATAATTTCAAAATTCCCATGCAAAGAACTTAGCATGAGGAGCAGTGTGGTCTCAGGGATGTTGGCAGCTCAGCTCGGTCCTGCGAGTCTAAGGAGAAGTGGGTCCTGTCTTGACCCTGACAGCGTGTTTCTGTTTGTGAGCCAGTCATAAATACTTTACATGGCTTTCAAGTTCTTGACATTTTACATTTTTCTTGATTTTTGTCTCCCTGTGGTATCATTTCTTGATGAAGCATTGTAGTAAGTTTTCTATTCATTTGTCTCAGGTAGTAGTAGTTGACAGTAGAGATGTGATGGTTTTAAAGAAACTAACTGAAAAAAAACCAACATAAATGCTAAATTAAGATATTTGACTTTCCCTACATTCTGTCATCCCCACACTCAGCACAGTCCTGCACATGACCCTGCTCTGGCTAATTAGCCAGCAGTGTTGCCTTGTAGTTGTTCTAACCCAGGAGTAGGACAGTGACACGTGGAGATGAATAGGGCGTGGTCCCTGCAGGCAAGTTGACATCCAGTTAGAAAGATACAGGCTTCATGATGTCACTGCCAGGGTTGCTTGGGTAGGGAGTGCACATAGGTTTCCTGCTTGTCCTGTGGATAGAAACTGCAGTTGAGACAGAGAGTCTATCATGAATTCAGAGCTCCACTTTGCCAAATAAGTTTAGGCAGTTGCAGTTGTCAGTGGCATATAGTTCTAGGCAGACAACTTAGTTCTTTGAAAGCCAAGCCACCTACTTTCTCCAGATAAACTTCTACCTCCTGGCCTGTCTGTCCTCAGGCCACAGGAGCCATGACACACAGTTTGAGAAGTGAGGAGGAGCATAAAGGACAGTTTCCCATTTCTAGAGCAGCAGTCCTCCCTGGCAGCATCCTAGAGCCTTGATGGCACTATTGTCTTCTTACCATCCCTAGCTCCCAGATACCTCCACAACTTCTGCCTTGTAGAATTCACTCAGCCTTCAGCTAGGCTGAGCTGCGTCTTACATCTGAAAGATCTAGGCCACCCTCCTTCACTAGCTGGAGGCAGCTATAAAGCCCACAGGTCCCTGTCCAGAGGTTCTGAGCTGAGTAGATCGTGAAGCCAGAAGTTACTGTGGAGCGTTAGCCATGGTCCTAAATAGCCACAGGTGTTCTTAATCTAGTATCACATATGCAGAGCCCCACTGAGGAGATAAAGGCTGACATAGCTTTTCATCGTAGTTCACATATGGCCACCTGAAAAGCTGGCCTTCACAGCTTACAGACTTTTGAACTATAGGTGTATTAGTAGGTGGTATTAGTCAAGTATTATGCAGCAAGCATTGTACACACATTAAAAGAAACTTCTGAGCCAGGCCAGGCGGCATCCACCTATGATCTCAGCCCTGGGCGGCCAAGGCAGGAGGATCTGGAATTCTAGGACAATATGGGCTACACACCATTATCCCTCTCTCCCCCGAAAGAAGGAAACTCTAGAAGGTTCCCCAGACCAAACTAATAGTGTGTGGTCATAGAATTAGGAAGATATATATCCTGGCCCTTTTAAAATGAGGATCCTTTTCAGAGCTAATCTTTAGGAAAGTAGTCATTGTGGATTAAAATTCTAGGACCAAAGTGGGTGAGGTGGCTCCTACCCTGTAAGCCTAGCACATGGGAGGCTGAGACAGGAAGATCACCACCACAAGTTTGGAGCCAGCCTAAGCTAAATAGTGAGTTCCAGACCTGCCTGGGCTGCAGAGAGCCTGCCTCAAAAAACTAAACAAAACTAAAAAGAAAAGAAAATTCTAGCAGCAGCCTCACCATACTCTGAGGACAACACTTCTCTGGAGAGCTTGAGTTTTCAGAATAAAGACGAGCCTGTTCCAGTTGCTAACACCCACTCAGTTTCCAGGCTACTCGTTCATTTGCAAACCTGTGAAGCTCCTCTGGAGCCTCCTGGGTCGCCATCTGAAAGCCTGCCTTGGAGACCAGGTCTGTGAAGGATGAACGGCAGGAGGTGGTCTGCAAAGTCTGCCCAGGAGTCTCAGAACCGCCCCTGGTTGCCCTTTTATACCATGCCTTAACCCCTCCACAGTCTGGGTTGAGTGTGAGAAGAGATGCCTGTGTGTCAGAGGAAACTGTCCCACCCCCACCCACCCTGCCTCCCCTCTGCTCCACTGCCAGTTTCAATCAATTTTTCTTTCTTCCATCCAGTCCATTTCAAGCCAAAACAAATACTAACACACAAGTGAGCTTTATGCTCACAAAAACCTGTTTCAAGGAGAAACTCAGCCCTGGTGGCACTTTCCAAGCAGGGCCTCATGTTGCTTAGTATGCTTGGCACCCGTTTAAAAGGCTAGCCAGGACCTTCCCCGTGTGCTGTGGCTTCTCCTAGCATTGGTTCCCTGTTTTCTAACACCTCAAGCATGTCAGTCCTGACGTCCTCACTTCATCCTGCTGTCGGGTGTGAACACCCCTGTCAGCACCCACCCTGAAATCAAAATAAACCGGCTATGGCCACCTTCTTGTTTTGCTTGGGAGTGCCTCGCCACCCCCCCCAGGACCCCCTCAAGCCCACTGCAGCAGCACCCTATCCTCAGGTGCTCTACCTTCCCTTCCCCACACCCCCATGGCTGGCAGTCTTCCCAGCATGGCGTACCACGTTCACAGATCAGATGGCAAGGAAACGCTTCAACAGGGATTCACATGAAGCCTGCCTTAAGCAAGTACAACACGTTAAAAACAAACCCGGGAGCCAGGTGTGGTGGCACTCAGACGGCAGAGACAGTTGGATCTCTGTGAGTTCTGGGATTGTCAGGGCTATGTAGGGAGACCCTGTCTCAAAACAAACAAATAAAAAAGGCAGGGTGCCAGGCAGCTTTTGAAAGATGTGACTGGATGACTGGGTTGTGTAGCAGTCTCTGCAGGGTGTACCTCTGGGTTTACTGTAGGGGGGAGGGGGCGGTGTGTTTGTGAATCAGAAAAGACTCACCTCTTCCCTGCAGTACTCTAGACTCAGAGTCGTGGAGAAGGCTTGTTAGACTGCCAACGCCAGGGTTTCCTACCCAGCCTGGGGCGCTCCAGCCCTGCTGTTCCCGCTGTGGCAGCCCAGCCCACGCTGGGAGAACCATGGCTCCACATCTAGATGACACCAAATGGAGTGTGATGTGAGTACAAGAAAGGGCATTCCTGCTGTCACCATAGCCTGTTCCCAGGGTATGCCAGTACAGTCATTCAACCTTAGGTCTCGTCCTGTCACTGTCACTACAAGGGTGTCACCTTGAGATGCCTCTGTCCTTGGTATAGGAATTCTCCTCACATTTATCCTCAAATACATGGCACCTCTTGTAGGTGTTTTGAGATGCACTTGCTACTGTGGCCCAGGTTTACCTTGAAACTTGTAGCTGTACTGCTCCAGATGCCCATGTTCTGAGGCCACAGGCATGCCCAGGGGTTTCCCAACTTTATTTCTACAGAAAGTGATCTTAAATATTTTAAAGTACTTGAAATAAAAATGCATTGCTCTTTCACAAGCAGAGTTTGGGGGGGGGGGTCAAGGTTTAGCAACGTACCGATAGACATTCAGAGAGAAAGAAAGTCAAGCCACAATGAATGTCAGCATCCAAAATCAAAATCACATATTCTATGATTTCAAAGTCTTGGTAGGCTCAATATTTCTGTTCTCGGTGGATAAACTGAGTAAGAAGACACCCTGTTCTCACCTAGTATGCTGGCTCCACTTAAGAGGCCAGGAGACCACCTGCTCGTGTCTGCTTCTCATATGTACCTGTCCTCATTCCCAAGATGCCTCCTGGCACAGCAATCCATGTCTGCCATGGTTTTGTGGGTTAATTTGAGCACTGTGTTACTAAGGCTGTGTTTTAAATTGCTCTTTCTGTTTGCACTGTGTAACTTCAGTGGCTTGCTGTAGGTTTTCATGTGAGTTTGACAACGTCCTGGATGTGAACTCTACAGTGAAAATGTGTCTTTTATGCTCCAAGTGACTTTATAATAAAAAGAAAGCACTATGGCTCAGTGAACAGAAATTCACTTTTCAGTCAACTTTCTGAGGGACATTTTAGTTTTATAAAGGTCCAAATTTGATTTGGACATTATAGTCCCAAAAGCAGGCAGTTTGGTTGTTGTTGTTTTTGGTTTTTGAACTAGAACTGCTTTCAATATTTGCCCTGGGTTTTCCTGGTATTGCAAGCAGAGAGTGAAGAGGCCACACTCCTGTCCCCCAGCATTGGCAATACCCGAGACTGTCCTGGAGTGGTCACTACAGTCATGCCAAGGAGGTACTACACCTGAGTAACCTGGAGGGAGGAAATAGGCCCTTCTAGTGGAGAGGCCAGCCCGGGAACTGTCCTGTCTTGAGTATCATTCCTGCCAACTCCACCTTGAGCAGCTCTTCACTCAGGAGATGAAGTTGCTGGTTTTACTGGACACCCTAGTGTCCATCCACTTTGTAGCCTGTGGCCACCTTAATGATAAGCAGTAGAGGATAAAGGGACACAGCATACCAAGTCCCTCAGTGTTAGAATCCAGATGGACTTTACACATGTTAGTACCCACTGGTAAGCTGATCTGAAGGGCATACCATTTGGGTTAGAAATTCTATAACCCAAGCCAGACCATGAATAATCTAGTCTTAATGCATCAGTACACACCAGGCATAGTGGCACACACCTTTAATCCGAGTATTCAGGGAGGCAGAGGAAAGTGGATCTCTGTGAGTTCGAGGCCAATGTGGTCTACAGAATGATTCCAGGACTGCCAAGATTACACAGAGAAACCCTGTGTAAAACAAAAAGGCATCTATACACATAATACAAGTGAATGGGCATCAGACTAAATTACTAGACGTAGGATTTAAAAGCCATGATATTCAAATGTTCCAAAATATTCTGCCTTGCCTCTCTCCAACCACCGAGAGCTGTGTAACCCTTTCTTAGCTTGTTGTATGTACAGAAAGATTCAGGCCCAGAGTACATCAGACTAAGCTTTCTGTACAGTAGTGGAAATTTTCCTTGTTATCAAATTGTTGGTTTATAGTAGTCTTAGCAAGTACACTGCTTAAGCTGTGAGATTCTGTGTCCATGACCATCTCCAGCCTTACACCTCAGCTGCCTCTAGAAGCATCTCCCTAAATGGCTTTGTGGTGCACCTCTGTGTCTTCAGGAGAACATATGCCTTTCCTGGGGCCCTTAGCTTGTCCTGAGTTTAAGGTTACTATGGTTAGTTCCTAGTCTCTAACTCATGTGTCTATGAACTCCTTTGTCAAACTATATTGTAAGTTCATCCGAACAAGTCACTAAGCTCTTTGTCATAGTTCCCTGTCAGCAAAATGAGAGTGAAAATAGGACCCACTTTCATGGAGTTGCCAAGAAGAAGAAGTGAGTTTAGACAGACCAGGCTGGCCTTGATCACAAGCACTAGGAGCAACACTAAAAAAAAAATTATTTTATCAGTTATTACCTTGTTTTTCCTTCATATCTTCCTATCTCTGATTTTCTTTGTTTTGAAATAGGTCTTGCTGTGCCAGGTGTGGTGGCACATGCCTTTAGTCCCAGCACTTGGGAGACAGAGGTAGGCAGATCTGAGTTCAAGGCCACCCTGGTCTACAGAGTTCCAAGACAGCCAGGACTACATAGAGAAACCTTGTCTCAGAAAAAAGAAAGAGAGAAAGAAAGAAAGAGGTCTTGTAATCCAAACTAGCCTTGCGCTCTCAATGCTGCCTCCAAAGTGCTGGGGTTTTAGGTGTGTGCCACCATGCTCCAGTGTACCTCTCTACCAACAAGTAAGTATATATCAAGTTCCTAAGCACAGTGGGTTCTCAGTAAATGTCACTGTCCTACATTTCCCATCCAGAGCCACATTACATGTCAGATATTTAAGCAAATATCTTAAGTCAAAATATGATCTAAAAATATACTAAATCAGCGTTTCTTTTGCTTTTCTCTTTATTAAGGCCCTGAATAGGCCCCCTCTCATTTCGTGAATGGTGCACATGGCTGTAGCTACCAGGGTCAGCTTTCCCACAGTCTCCCTGGGCAGCTGAGTGTGCACTGTCTTTAGATCAACAGGGAAGGAATGAGGGTAGACTCAGGCCTGTGTGTGTAAGTGTCCATTTGCTTTAGTATTTCTAGGTACAGACAATTCCTAACACTTCAAGATTGTATCTTCTCAGTTACTTTTATGCCCCGGCCCGCGGGGTTCAACTAAAACTCGGGAGAAGTTCACCTGTTGAAAATGCAAGACACAAAGAAGGAGAGCAAGTCTGATTGATCAAGCTCTCAAACTTTATTAGTCAGGCAGCAGCTTTTATAAGTCAGAAGGCAGGGAAGCATGTTGCTATAGGAACCCAGCTGCAGGCTTTTCTCAAAACACAGGGAATTCCAGGCAGGGTCATAATGTCCTGCCACACAGGGTATCTGGCTCCATCTTTGTCTAGTCTAACTGCTAAACCGTAACAGGGTCGCTCCATCTCTATCTGTCTTCAGTCTAACTGCCGACCCACAACAGGGTCAGCTAGTTTCTGGTGAAAGGCAAGCTCTGGGAAAGACAGAGACTTAAAGGTGCAGACTTGGACAAGATGGCTGAACATTGGCCATATGGCCTGTTGTCCCCAACACTTTTATATCAGTATCATCTTGGCAATGTAAGAAAAACCAAAAACACCCTTTTAAATGTCTAACAAATTAGGAAATCAGAGTTCTAGATTACAAAGGGGAATCTTTGAAGAACAGATTGGAAAGGATTACAGCCACTATATTCCTGACATACTCTTAGGAATAGGCAGAGTTTTATTTTGTTTTTAAGAAAAGCTTTGTTGTTTCTGTGACCTATTCCTTGAATCCCAGCACTCTGGAGGCAGAGGCAGGCAGATAATCTGTGAGTTTGAGGCCAGCCTGGTCTACAAAGTGAGTCCAGGACAGCCAGGGCTACACAGAGAAACCCTGTCTCAAAAAAACAAAAAAATAAAAGCTTAGTTTTAGGAAATACTTTCTCTCAAAAATAAGAAGCTGATAGGTGATATTTGAAGGGCTTCTTGGCTTTAGAGAAAGTCAAGGTTGAAGAAGAGTTATTATTGGGTAGGTATTGATTACTTGGTCCTTGATAACTTAGATGGGCTCAGAGGCAGTAATCACACCCAGTAACTTAAGGAGTGAGTGGGTTGAGGGAGAAGATAACAGGGTGCTCATGTACAAGGAAGTAAAATATGCAGCCTCACTGGACACAAAAGACAGTTAGCTAACTCACAAAATTAGCATTGTCTTAAAAACAAAAAACCGAAAGCCCAAGGGTGGCAAGCTGCAGTAAAGTGAACAAGGCTTTTGTTTTATTTCGTTTTTATTTTTTGAATTTGAATGGCTTTGTTTTTGTTTGTTTTCTTGAGACAGTGTCTCTGTCTATACCGTGCCTTGCCTATCCTGGAGTGCAGTATAAACTAGGTCCCAAAGTCCTGCAATCTCCAGCCTCCGGCTCACCAATGCTGAGATTATAGGTGCACACCACTGTGCCCATCAAGATGGGAAGTCTGTATAAACCAAATGCCCCTGCTGGGGTCTAAAATACTCCACCCTGCTGGTAATGTCGGATAATGTTCACAAGACCTTTAAAATGTCTGTGCCCGGGGCTGGAGAGAGGCTCAGCAGTTAAGAGCACTGGCTGCTCTTGCAGAGGGCCTGGGTTCAATTCCTAGCACTTATGGAGAAGCTCACAACCCAGCACCCTCTTCTGGTGATAGACACCAGCCACGCAGGTGTTGCACAAGTATACATGCAGGCAAAACACCTGTACAAGTAAAATAATAAAATCAAATGTTCGTGTCCTTAATAGAACTTATTTTTAAAAGATAATCAGGGCTGGAGAGATAATAGCTCGATCCATAAAGTACCTACCGTGCAAGCACAAGAGGACCCAGATTTGATTCCCAGGCCCACATAAAGGGCTGTGTGCAGTGGCACCTGCTTGTGGTCCTAGTGCTGGGGTGCAGACAAGAGGATCCCTGCAGCTTTGCCAGTGAGCCAGCGGCTACCAGGCCAATAAGAGACTTTGTTTCTAAAAGGTTCATCCTCTGGCCTCCATACATGTGCACATGTCCCATGCATACGTACACACACACACACACACACACACACACACACACGAGAGAGAGAGAGAGAGAGAGAGAGAGAGAGAGAGAGAGAGAGAGAGAGAGAGAGAGAGAGAGAGAGAGAGAGAGAGAGAGAATAAATGAGGTGTTAAGCAGGCATAGCCTCAGATGTAGTTGTCCTGTTGAGTCCGCTATGGCAGTCACTGCAGGCCCCTGCCCCTGCCCTGAGCAGGATCAGCTATCAGGCTTCCAGGATGTCATTTTAGGGAGGATTTTTGTCTTCAGCACCATAAAATTTGGATGCCCTAACATAAAAAGTTCTAGAGGTGTGGCCAGAGTGCAGTCATAATGTAAACTAGAAAGTGTCCAGAGATCCATAAAATGAGAAAAATGCAAGGAATGTTATTGGTTGTTTAAAATGTTTTATGAGTATGACCTAATAGAAATATTTAAGATAAATGCCACCCGCGGGCTATCAGGTGCCCTTTCCTCTTGTACTGAGTACCTCAGGACCTAACCCTCACGGTGACCCAAACCATAGTGGTGCTGAAGGCGAGGAGCATGCATCGCTCTTATTTGTAAATGTAACAGTACTCAGTTTGGGCACATCATTGATTTGGGTCTGACTTTAAAACCTCAACCGTATTCTACTCATCTAGAAAATTAACAAAAATGAATTACATTATTTCTATGTTCTCCTTACAGTTTCTTTTCCTGCCTTGAGTTTATCAACCACTGAAAATAATTTTCACACTTATGTTATCAGTGGCAGGGTCTAAGCCAGGTGTTTCCAGGTTTCTTGGCCCCTTAAGAATGAAATAAAAGTCCATGTAGATTTCAGAGTAGCAAGGAAACATTATCAAAGCAAAGAAATAGAGCAATTGAGATAAGCGCCATCAAGACTAACAACAGGCCAGCCAACGGCCGGTGCTCAGGGCTCCAGTCATTGCACGGGGCTTCCCTTCCTGGAGTTCAACTGACGGGGTAGCTTGCCTAGTATGGGCATAATTTAGGTGGTTCTCTCTTTTGACTGGCAGGCTTGGATTACATAAACCCTTGTCCACTGTGCATGTCCCTTCCCATAATGCATCTGATTTTAATCTTACATATACGCCAATTATGCATAAGATGGTAAGTAGAGGAATTTCTTAAAAATTTCACTTTGAGGATGTAGTGTACCTAATCACACATGTACTCCTCCACACCAGCCTAGGGTGGATTGTTGATAGTTCCCAGCTGGTACTCTAGGACATGTTAAGTAGAAGCCCAGGGGAGTCACTCACGCTTGTGTAAAGCATGCATAGACACAGCTCTGTGCAGGTCGGATCCTAGCTTGCTAGCAGGCTGCTAGGCACATTTTTCAGAGAAGGGTATGAGCATATTCTCTATGCTTACCTACCTCATTAGGAAGCATAGTCTTTCTAAATAGCAAAGATTGCCTCTCTTGGGGATTGAATTCTTTTTTTTTTTTTTAAGAAAACATATGGTAGAATTGGATATAGTTAGGCCTTAACCTTACTTAGTTTAGTGAATAGACCTTATATTGAACAGATCACTTTGTCATGGGGACTGGAGAGATAGATGGTTTAGGAGTTAAAAGCATGTGTTGCTCTTGCAGAAGACCCAGGTTCAATTCCCAGCACCCACATGGTGGCTCAAACCATCTGTAACTCCAGTTCCAGGGATCAGATGCCTTCTACTGACCTTCGCAGGCATCAGGCATTCACATAGTGCACATACACACACGTAAAACACTCACATGTAACAGTCAAGAAAATCTAAAAAAGTGTTTTTAAAGATCACTTTTTTGGGCTGAAGAGATGGCTCAGTGGTTAAGAGCGCTGCCTGCTCTTCCAAATTCGTGAGTTCAATTCCCAGCAACCACATGGTGGCTCATAACCATCTGTAATGTGATATGGTGCCCTCTTCTGGCTTGCAGGAGTACATGCAAGCAGAGCACTGTATACCTAATAATAATAAATAAATAAATCTTTAAAAAAAAAAAAATCACTTTTTCACACAGGAGGAAAAGAGTGCATATGTAAAAAACTGTAACACTAAAATGTTACAGTTGGTCACCAAGACATGATGGAGTCAGTACCAAGCACTGCCATGAGACAGTACCAAGCAGTCCTGAGACAGTAGATTGCCTGAAAAGTCTGTAGCGGGGGGGGGAGGGGGGGGCAGGGGCGCAGATAAAGAATCCCCTGGAGAAGCTTCTAGAGACTACATCTGCAGAAACAAAATGCAAGTTAGGTCAGCTACAAAAGTGAGATGCTGGACCTTGGTGGCCATGGAGGTGGGCGCAGAAGTGATGGGTGAAGAAGCGGTCAGATGTCAGAGGGTCTCTGCTGTTGGTTCCATGCACACACCAGGTGGTCAGGTGACAGGCTGGTGGAGGGCGTGGTCTTGGTTTTTTATGGCAGTTCTGCCATGGCCATGTGCTCACATGGTGTACTTAGATAACTTAACAGAGTAGCACCTTTTTACCTTTAAGAGGAAGTTAATTATTCATCAGTCTGTGCCTTGTGGCCCAGGCTGCCCCTTCATCTGTACTTTGAACGGAGTCACCCAGGGCAAGGCCCAGTGGGAAAACCAGTGTCACAAACTAAGAAGCAACACAAGGCAAGGTACAGTGTTGCGGTTATTTTAGCAGAATATGTTGTGGTTATTTTAGCAGTAGAGCCTAATAATGTTTTTGTTTTGTTTGTTTTTGTTTTCGAGACAGGGTTTCGCTGTGTAGCTTTAGCTGTCCTGGACTCACTGTAGACCAGGCTGTCCTCGAACTCACAGCAATCCACCTGCCTCTGTCTCTGCCTCTGCCTCTGCCTCCCGAGTGCTGAGATGAAAGGCGTGCACCACCATGCCTGGCCTAATAATGGTTATTATCAGACCTATATTTATTAGTACAGTGGTATTTTCTAACCTGATAGCAATCAATAGCGACACAGACACCTATTTTATTTTAAAATAGCCTTAGTTAACCTGGGGCAGGGCAGATATTAATCTGCTCATAGTGGGACAGCTATCCCACACCCTGCCCCCATCCCATGCCATTTGCTTCTAATAATCTCTATCGAGCTACCTCCCATTCATAATCCCAAATACTTGCTAAATTATCATCATCTGGGCCAAACCTCCATCCAAGCCGGCATGTGCTTCTCCTTCACCTAACCCGTGGTGTAGCCTCCTCCTGCCTGCTCTTCTTCTCCTAACCCGTGGTGTAGCCTCCTCCTGCCTGCTCTTCTTCTCCTAACCCCTGGTGTAGCCTCCTCCTGCCTGCTCTTCTTCTCCAGTCTCTACTCTTACTCAAGATTCTCTGTCTCCCAAAGCCCAGGAACCTTATCCTACCTCATTTGTCCTGCCCAGGTGCGATGGCCTTTTATTGATCAAACAGGTTAGGCTCTAGGCAAGGTACAATTTGGAGCCCAGAGACAGCAAGCAGTAATTAGCATCAAAATATACCAGGCCAACCTCCCACAGTACAGACTCCTGCCTGTCCAGCCGTGGCCATGGTAAGGAAGAGCTGCTCCCCAGACTTTCATTTCCTGAACTCAATATATAGCTTCCCTCAGAAATACTAGTTACTGGCTTTTGATAGAGATAGGGTTTCTCTATGTAGCCCTGGCTATCCTGGAACTCACTTTGTAGACCAGACCAGGCTGGCCTCAAACTCAGAGATCTGACTGCCTCTGCCTCCCAAGTGCAGGGACAAAAGACACATACTACCACGCCTGGCGTCACTCCTAGCTCTTTAAGTGGAGGCGCTAGGGAATGGAGTCAGGTCTTCATGACTTCATGGCAAGCGCTTCACCAACCGAGCCGTCTCCCCCGCCTTCACTTTATTATTTAGGCACAAAATCCACCTATGCATAGCATGCCCTTCAGACTGTGTCATGAGCCACGCTGCGAGTCCCTGTCTCAAAACAACAAAACAGAACTGCCTACAGCAAGCTGCAAATGGTGGAGCATGCCTTTAGCCACAACACTCAAGAGGCAGAGGCAGGTGGATCCGAGTTTGAAGCCAGCCTGACCTATATAGTGAGTTCCAGGACAGCCAGAGCAATATAATAGAGAGACTTTGTCTCAAAAACAAAAGAAAAACTGCCTGAGCAACGGGAGCGTCAAGTGTCGTTGACCTTAGCTTGCTCTGGCAGTGTGAAAGAGAACCATATATACTTCTGTGTGGAGAATTGATTTCATTCTACCAGAAAGTTAAAGTACAAAATAATTAAAAATATATATAGACTCATTGAGCATATTAGGAAATTTTTTCAATGATTCTCGGTGGAAAGGGGAAATAAAATTTTTAAGATTTTCTAAATGTTTTTGTATGCGTATGTATGTGTGCCACCTGTGCTCCAGTGCCCATCAAGTCCAGATCCCTTGCACTGGTTATTGTAAGCCACTCCACAGAGGTGCTGAGGAGTGAACGTGGGTCCCATGGGAGAGCTCTTAACCACTGAGCCATCTCTCAGCTCTGGTTTGATTAAGCTTTGATTAAGAACTCAAGACTACCAGATGTGGTGGCAGACGCCTGTAATCCCAGCACTCAGGGAGGCAGATCACTGTGAGTTCAAGGCCAGCCTGGTCTACAAAGTGAATCCAGGACAGCCAAGACCATAGAAACCTTGTAAGCCTTGAGATGACGTGGCCTTGCCTATTCTGCCTCCAGTCCTCAGATGCTCTTTCTTCCAAGTTGTAATCTTCAGAGCAATTGCTCAGCTCCTTGTGACTTCTCTAAAATTGAAACCTAAGGCCCAAAATATGGCTCTGGGAGGGAAAGGCACATGTCACCAAGCTTGATGACCTAAGTTCAACCCCCAGGTGTCCACATGGTAGGCGAGAACTGTTCCCACAAGTTGTCCTCTGACTACCACATTCATGCCTGGCAAGTGCACACAGACACACGCACACACAAATACATGTAAAAAGTAAAGCTGAAACCTGTAGGTAAGCACACATTTGCAGATTACAGATGTCAAGTGGCATTTTATACATGTTACAATTCTCAACAAGAAGATTTCTTTCAAACATGAATTCCATTCCCCAGAAGTCAGCTTCTGATGAACAGCCTGCCTGTTTCTTGGCAAGCACATATGATTTGAGATGTGAAATATGGTGTCCTGATTCCTTGGTATATTCAACAAATGCATTTTTATTTTTGTTTTCAGACAGTGGCCAGAACAATAGTGCCAGTAGTAAAAGTGAACGACTGAGTGCCAAGCTCAGAGCTTTGCCTGGGACAGATGAACCTTATGAAAGTAGCAGTAACAAAGAAATAGGCAAGTGCCGGTCTCCCCGCCCAGCCCCTCCAGCACAGCTGGTCTAAAGAAGACCGGAGGCGGCAAGTGTGTCCCGGGGAGTTGCTGAGGATTGGACATGTGCAGACTGACGTCACAGACGTGGAAGAGCATTTCTGTTCACTCTGAGTCATTGGGTTTGGACTGAGTCTAGATTGCTTTCAGGGTTCTCGTTTTCTCTATTGCTCTAATGCTACGATCTCTTTTGCAACCTAGATGCCTCCTATGTGGATCCACTGGGCCCTCAAATAGAGAGACCAAAGACCGCAGCCAAAAAACGAATCGACGAGGATGATTTTGCTGATGAAGAGTTAGGAGATGACTTGCTTCCAGAATAATACAAACTCTAATATGGTGTGTGTGTGTGTGTGTGTGTGTGTGTGTGTGTGTGTGTGTGTGTGTGTGTGTGTGTGTGTGTCCCCGCCCATATGCGTGTGCGCGAGCATGCTTCTGTGTGTGGAAGCCAGAAGACAGCCTCAGGTGTTCCCCAGGCACCGTCCATTACCTTTTTTGATTTATGACAAGGTCCCTCTGGCCTGGAACTTGCTATGCAGGCAAGGCTGGCTGACCAGCAACCCCAGGGATCTGCCCGTCTCTGCCTGCCTCTGCTTCCCTGGTGCTGAGCTTTATAAGCACGTACCACCACACCCAGCTTTCTTTAAATGGCTCTGGGTCTTGAACTCAGGTCCTCCAGCCTGCAAGGCAAGCACTTTTCCAACTGCACTCTCCCTGGCCCAATAAGTCAGTTACTAAAGGAAAGAAATTGCCTTATAAAGTAATGCTCATGTTAAACCTGGGATCAAATGTCCAAACTTTAATTTTGTACACTGTTGACATTTTAAATAACTGTATTCTGTTTCTCTGACAATGGATTTGTGCTGTCATTTTATGGAATAAAAACCATGAAGCTAATACCTTAGGCTAATGACTTCCTTACTTTTCCTAGTAACGCTCATCCACAATAAAATATGTATATAGAGCAACAAAATTTACCTTTATTACTATATATAAAGTGGCAGTAGTGAGCTTATTATATTTCATGCCTTAGAAGTTATTAAGATAGAGCCAGTTATGGAGTCACATGCCTGTAATCCCAGCACTCAGGGAGGCAGAAGCAGGCAGATCTCTGTAAGTCCAGGACAACCAAGACTACATACAGAAACCCTGTTTTGAAAAACTAAAAGAAGCCAGGTGGTGGTGGTGCACACCTTTAATCCCAGCACTTGAGAGGCAGAGACAGGTGGATCTCTGTGAGTTCAAGGCCAGCATGGTCTACAGAGTAAGTTCCAGGACAGCTAAAGCTAGAGATGTTACACAGAGAAACGCTGTCTGGAAAAACAAAACAAAACAAAGAAGAAAAAGAAAAACCAAAAGAAGTCAGGCACATGTCTTTAATCCCAGCACTCGTGAGGCAGAGGTAGGCAGATCTCTGTGAGTTCGAGGCCAGCCTGGTCTACAAAGAAGAGTCCAAACCAACCAAGGCTACACAGAGAAACCCTGTCTCAAAAATCCAAAGAAGAACAAAAGAAAAAAATTAAGATATATGTGTGATCTTTATTTAAGCTATATTACTTGGAGTTTGGAAGGTTTTGTTTGGAGTCATTGCAATTTTGTCTCATTACTAAGACAGTTCTATTTTGAAGGCAGCAAAACAAAACACAATTAGAGAAAACACCAAACTGTAACCTTCTCTTTTTAATGGTTCCCACTGGTGTGTGCACAGTGTAGTGGTGTCTCAATAGTTCTTGGCCCACTCCTTGCATAGGGCATGAGACTGGGCGGCTTGTGTTTTCCTTTAGTCTGTGAGGGTCTAGACTGTGCAAAGAATTGGCTGTTCCATCTTATTTGTCTTGAGACAAACTCTTGTTGAGGATGGTTGGTCTTGAACTTGCAGGCTCAACTGATCCTCCTGCCTCAGCCTCTTGAGTACCTAAGACTGTAAGCCAATGCAACCTCACCCAGAACTATTTTTAAATAAAAGTATTGTGGGGTGCTCAACCCCAGCTAATGTATCACCAGTGCAACCCCTACAGACAATATCCAGGGAACATCACAGAAAAGGGGCAGAAAGACTGTAAGACCAGAAGACCAGGACATCTGCCGTGAGAGCGAGCCTTCTATATATGAAGAAGCTGCATGTGTGAGCTCTCAACAGCCTAATGACAGCACCAGTCGACATGCCAGGGTGAACAGGGACAGTTCCACAGGGTCCCACTTCTAGAAGCAGAGCTACAGGTGGTCAGTGCCTGCTGACAGGGGGAGACTCAGTCCCCTCCAGGGATGAACTTCTACATAGGCCGTCCAGTCCCAGCAGGCAGCCCTGGCTGGACATGTGCATACAAACTAAGCTAAATGGACTCAGTAGCTTTTCTATTCACTCTGAGTCATTGTGCATACATATAAAAAAGTATATACACATAATAATAAAGAGACCATGAATTTGAGGAAGACATGAGGGGAAAAGGGAGGGTGATATAGATGTATAAAGCTCTCAACTATATATGTATACATATGTATATATGTACACACACACAGGGGTATAGATATGTTGAAAGAGGGCCAGAAAAGCTCAATCCAATCAAAGGAAAAAAGGAACAGCCAACCTTTTACACAGAAAATCTCATAAAAAGATTTGACTTTGGCAATATTATATATTGTGTATTGTATCACTTTGTGATCTTGTCAAAGTCAGTAAGCTATTGGGGAAAGGTCCCCAGCTGGAGTATACTGAGAAACAGGAACCTGAGAACAAGAGGAGCCAGTGTTAATCCCTGGGCCCAAGAAGGCTCATAAGGTGCATTATGGAAGACTCAGGTGTGTGAGAGTGCAAGGGGGCCAGTGGTGGTGATTGCTCACATATGTGTCTATGTGGGAAAAAAATGAAAGATTTGATGAGAACATATATAAATTTGCAGTGTTGGAAAAGGGAATAAAGGCAGGAAATTTAATAGGATATTTGTATTGAATGATGTGTTAGTGTTATTGTCTGAATATGGCATGCTCCCCAGTGGCTCGTGGATTTGAATATCCGGTCCCCAGCTGTGATGGTGTTTGGGGAGACAGCAGCTCATGGGAGTTGCAGGCCAGTTCTATCTCCTGGCCCACTGAGCTGTGAGCAAGCAGCTGCCTGCTACAACTCCTGCTGTCACAGAACCTCCTGCCACCGCACCGTCACTGCAATGGGTTGTATTCTCTCACACTGAGCCAAAGTAAATGTCTGCCCTGAAACTGTTGGGTTTTTTTGTTTTGTTTTGTTTTTTGTTTTTGTTTGTTTTCCAGGTATTTGGCCAGTGATGAGAAAAATAACCAATACAAGCCGGAGCCATGGCACACGCCTGTAATCCCATCACCTGGGAGGCAGAGGCAGGTGGATCTCTATGAGTTTGAGGCCAGCCTGGTCTACAAAGTGAGTCCAGGGCAGCCAGGGCTACACAGAGAAACCCTGTTTGGGCAAACAAACAAAAAAGCAAAAACAATGGAAAACCCAAGTGCTAAAATCACCCATGAATAAAAGGAGGCTCTGGGAGAAAGGCAGCAGTGAGGAGAGCTATAGGAGGAGCTTCTGAGGAGAGAGAAGCGTTGGGTATGCACCTTACTCAGAAACCCCAGAGTAGTATGGAAGCAGCCAACCACACGCTGGCTTTGGAGGTTAGAGCGCCACATAATGACTTAGACTCCCTCCCTAGGCTGGAGAGGTGTCCAGCAGTTAACAGTGCCCATCATTCTTGGGAAAGATGAGGGTTCAGTCCTGAGCACTCATGTTAGGCCACTTACAACCCACCTGACCCCAGATCCAGACCACCTTATGCTCTCTTCTAGCCTCTATGGGCCCCTCAAAGGTTGGCCTTGCAGTTTTGCACAACTTGGGACGGCTGAAGGGAGCAAGGGTTGAAACGTCAAGCTAAATCCACACAGCTGCACTAGTGGAGACATGGTAACGGAAGCCAAACATGCACCATTCATTACCTGAGGAGCAGTGAGATCGACTGTGTGCCGCAACTCCTTCCCACCAGTATATATTGTTTAGACTAACTTTAAAAGTTTTATTTTATGCTTATGGATGTTTCGTCTGCATGTATGTTGGTGCATCATATACGTACCAGGTGTCCTCAGAGGACGGAAGAAGGCGTCAGTCCTCTGGAACTAGAGTTTCAGATAGTCGTGAGCCACCATTTGGGTGCTAGGAACCAAACATAGGTCCTCTGCAAGACAGAGAGTGCTCTTTTGCCGCCCTGTCAGGGAATCAAACTCTGGTCTCCCATGTGATAGGTGGGGATACTCCCCACTATACTAATGAGGAAGACACATGAGCCCATGCTCTTAACTAGATTTACCTTTAAAATATTTTTTAAAAGCCGGGCGTGGTGGCACGTAGCTTTAATACCAGCACTCAGGAGGCAGAGGCAGGCGGATCTCTTTGAGTTTGAGGCCAGCTGGGGATACAGAGTCCAGGACAGCCAGGGCTACACAGAGAAACCCTGTCTCAAAAAACAAAAACAACAACAACAAAAATATATATACACACACACACACATACATATATATTTAAATGAGTGTGTGAAATGGTGTGAATGTGGTGGCACATACGCCACAGTGCATATACAGGTCCAGATGTATGCACGTGCAGGTGAGAGGGCACCTCCGTGATGTAGGTTCTCTCTTCCACCATTGAGCTCCAGGGACAGAACTCAGCCCACCCACACTGATCAGCTTTACCCATGGAGCCATCTCCTCAGCCTCAAGTTTGGACTAATTATTAATATATCTGTATCTTCATAAAAGGCTGAGATCTGGGAAGAACTCTTTTATTTATTTATTTATTTATCTGCACCTGTTTGTAATCTTTGCTCCTGTTTAATCACAGTGAATCTTACGCTTTCGTCGGTGTACTTTTTCGATAATTGGGGCCTTCCACAAATTGAAGACTGTTGAGGGTAATGTAGGAGAGGTAAGAGGTTTGTCCGGTGATCAGATACTGGAATGTACATTGCTGACTGGCCTTGTGCCACCAAGGGTATGAGGGATGGGACACTGTGAGGAATCCCTTAAGGCCCTGGGAATGAGATGGGACACTGTGAGGAATCCCTTAAGGCCCTGGGAATGACAAGCACACCCTGAAAAACACCATGTTTCAGACAGACAACGAGCAGTATTTGAGGGCCAGTGTCTTTATTCCCTTTTTACTAGAAAGGAGACAATGTTAACAATGTACTTGCTATTTGAAAAGCTTTTCATAAACCCAAACGCCTGTTTACTAAGAACTGTAAACTGTTTAAGCTGTAAAGTCTGGAGGGACTTTTTAGCTGTAGAGCTGTTACAAAGTATTTCAGGTTGTTCTGTTTTTTGGAGACAGGGTTTCTCTGTGTAGCCATGGTGTCCTGGAACTTGTTCTGTAGACCAGACTGGCCTTTACATCTCACAGGGATCCGCCTGCCTCTGCCTCCCAAGTGCTGGGTTTAAAGGTGTGTGCCACCACCGCCTGGCTAGCATTTCAGTTTTAAAACATCGAAAGCGAGTATTTTTCTGCACAGGAGAACTGAAATGCTGTTTGGCCACTGGTTTAATGAGTATTTTTCTGCACAGGAGAACTGAAATGCTATTTGGCCACTGGTTTACAATTTGGTTAAAGGCCAAAGCTGCAAGCCATTTTAGGGAGTCAAAAAACATCTTGCACACTTTCAAAAAGCTTTCAATTAGTCTCAACCATTTGTTTTTATTTTCAAAGCGTAAATGCTCAAAAGTAATCATATTCATTAGCTGGATGCCTGACAAGCAAGACATATTTGTAGAATGAATAAGTAAGTGAGCAAGCTCTCTTGAGATACAATATAGTCCTTCATTTGAGCTGATGTCCTTAATTTATTCACAGAACTTTAGGCTCATTTTACATGTCTGCTCACACAACTAATTATCATGATTGAGTTCCTCAACACTGTAAAACTAGACCAAGAGATGCCCACTTACAGCCATGTGCCAGGTGGGGGAAGGTATTTATCACTGCCTTTAGCTGAGTAAGAGGCACGGAGACATTTTATGAGTATTTAGGGGAAAGCAGTCTCCTCTCGCCTCACAAAATATAACTTTTGTTTTTTTTAAATCTCAATCCCAGAAGAGGAAGTGGTCCCAAGGAGGAGCGTCCTTCCAGGTTTGAGTTCATTCATTTCCAAGTGGCCCGTCCAGCTCCTGGACCGCTTTAGTATCTAGAGAAATCCGTTTCCTCTGAGCCAAAGTCGGCCTCCCCACTGCATCCCGGCGGCCCCACTGGTCGGTGCCGAGACGACGAGACCAGTCACCACCTCCTCCTCCTCTTCCTCCAGCCAGGCGAACCGCGCCAGTCCACTTTCGTAGGGGCGACACCCAGTCCGCAGGCCACACGCCCCGCGTGTGCGGCGCCTTTATTTACTTCGCAGAAGAGCCACCATCCGCCCACCTCCTAAGAAGTCCGGAAAGCATTTCGGCGACGCGATGCTGGGGACACTCGTGAGTGCCCTCGGGGGTACCGACCAGGGCATGGCTGGGGCTGGAGGGACTCCGGGGGGGCTGGGGACGGCGGGGAAAAGCGCCCTCACAGGCACTCGCAGCCCGCCGCGCAGCAGCCCGGCAGGCACACGCACACGTGCACGCGCGCCCCGCACCCGCCTACCGCGCGGGCTCCGGCTCTGGGCGGCGGCGGCGGCGGGGGTCGGGGGCGTGCGGGGCGGCGGCGGGCCGGGCCCCGGGGACCGCGCGGGCGGCGGGCGGGCGGAGACGGCTCTCGGGGGCCCGCCCGCGCGGCGCCCATGCTCGGGGAGGGCCTCACGGTGTGCGGAGCGGCGGGCGGGTCCCGCGACGCTGAGCGCGGCCTGTCCCGCAGGTCTGGATGCTCGCCGTCGGCCTCCTGCTGGCACTGGCGCCGGGCCGCGCGGCGGGCGCGCTGAAGACCGGGAAGCGCCCGGCGCGGCCGCGGGACTGCGCGGACCGGCCGGAGGAGCTCCTCGAGCAGCTGTACGGGCGGCTGGCGGCCGGCGTGCTCAGCGCCTTCCACCACACGCTGCAGCTCGGGCCGCGCGAGCAGGCGCGCAATGCCAGCTGCCCGGTCGGGGGCAGGTCCGCCGACCGCCGCTTCCGGCCGCCCACCAACTTGCGCAGCGTGTCGCCCTGGGCGTACAGGTGAGCGGGCCTGAGGGGCGGGGCGGGGCCTGCAGGGCAGGTGGGTGGGGCAGGGTGGAGTCGGAGGGGCGGGGCCGGAGGGGCGGGGTGGAGCAAGTGGGATGGGGCGGGGGCGGGTGGAGCCTGGGCGGGGTGGGGGCCGCCGTAGGGGAGGAAGCTTGAAGGGCCGGGGTCCTGAGGAGGATCGAGGGGACTAGCGGGATGGGATGGGGCGGGTTGGAGCCGGAGGGGTGTGGCTGGAGGTCGAGTGGTGCTAGTGAGGAGGAGTGGCGCCTGATGGGCGGGGTCTAAGGAGCAGGTGGGCGGGACGGATCTGATGGGTGGGGCAGGGTGGACCTACTAGGGTGAGAGTCAGGCAAGGTAGGGCTGGTGTCCACTGGTCTGTGACCTCTGGGAGGAACCAGGAGAGGCAGATGGGGTATCGAGGTTGGGAAGGATGGTTTCTACAAAGGTCTGTCACGTTCTTTGAAGAAATGCTGTTTCCTCTTGCCAGCTCTTTCCGTGTTTGTTATGCAATAAATACCATTTGCTCACCTATTCGTTGCCAGATACACCATGAGGAACCAAGCCAAAAGATCCTTTATGAATTCTTAAGGGATTTTGCACAGGAGGCCTGTGGGAGTGTGATCTGGAGGTGCTGGCCACTGAGAGCTAGGAGGCACACACCCTCTGAGAGAATGTCTGGGGAAACTAATATGAGGATAGAACATAAGGTGACAAACAAGGCTCCCAGCGTGGTAGCTTGAAGTTGAGGGAGGGAGAGAACATCATTGTGAGGGTGAAAGTGATGTTCAAAATGCGTGGAGAATGGCGAGATTCTGAGGATAGTCTAATCCGGTGGGCGTGTCCAAAGAGGAGCGTGCCAAAAGGAAGTGTGGGGATGTGCAGCAGGAGTGTGGCCACAGTGTCCTGTGCAGATGCCGGTGTTGCTTGAGGTCACGGCAGAAGGCAAGAGCAGCACCGAGGACAGAGTTCTCATACTGCCCTGAAGATGAGAGATGCGCCTTCGATGAGAGCCTTTTGAGGATGGAGGTGGACTTTAGGGAAGGAAGTTGTGGCCAGGGGAGAGGAGAAGGTGGTTGCCTCCAGAGAGCGCCCAGCAGGGCTTCTGTCTGTCTGTCTGCCTGCCTGCCTGCCTGTCTGTCTGCCTGACTGTCTGCCTGTCTGTCTGTTTGTCATGCTGGAGATGGAACTCAAGGCCTGATACTTGCAAGGAAGTGTTCCACCACTGAGCTGCATCCCATCCCAGTAGCATGTTTTTGTTTTGAGACAGGGTGATTTTATGTAGCCGTGGCTCTCCCTGAATTCAATTCATTCCTCTTCTCTCTCTCTCTCTCTCTCTCTCTCTCTCTCTCTCTCTCTCTCTCTCTCTCTCTCTCTCTCTCTCTCTCGACCAGGATGGTCTCTAACTCACAGAGATCCTCCTGAGTGCTGGAATTACATGTTTCTTGATTATCAAAACCGTATGGCAACACACTCATGTATTCCAGTATTGTCATTACGGTAACAAATACCTGAGCAGACAAGTTGGCTCAGCAGATAAAGGTGCTTGCTGGTGAGCCTAAGGCCTTGAGTTTGATCCTTAGAGTCCACACAGTAGGAAGAGAGACTAGACCCCAGCAAGTGTCCTCTGACCTTCGTATACACAGAACGAGTAAGTAAATAGATAAATAAATAAATAAAAACAAATAACTGCCGGGAATGGGAGTGTCTTTAATCCCTGTCCTTGCGAGGCAGAGGCAGGTGGATATTTGTGATATTTAAGGCCAGCCTCGTCTACAGAGTGACAACAGGCATGCTACAATGCTTCCAGCAGACAGTGAGGGCCTCAGCGGAGGCAGTGTTAGAGGAAAAGAGACAGGGTCAGGAAAGGTGCCTGGGGGAGTGGCTGATTGAGTAGTAGGAGGGAGGGAGCAACAAAGGTGTGAACTATGTCACTATGTCCTGGGTAACTCCTGGGGCCAATTTTACCAGTTCCCTTGAGCTGCGCTCCCTCCCCCCAATTACCCAGCCCCTCAGGCTGCCCTAGGAAGCTGAGGTTTAGACACTCCCTTGACTTGGCTGCTCTTCAGGCCACGCCCACCTGTGGTCCAGCCCTACTCATGGCTCTATTCATGTGGAAGTGGGCCCATATGGGGGACCCTGTGTAAGAAGTCCTAGCTCTTCAAGGAAACAGTGCTGGAGTTGAAGCTGGCCTAAAGGCCCCTCCAGGCCAAAACACATACAGGTAACCCACTGCAAGCCTCAGGACCTCTGTAGGCGTGTCTCCTCTGGTTCTGGCTGTAGATCATAGTCTGTAATAAGTGTTTGAAGACGAAGCATGGCGTTAAGCCTTGTGCCTATTGGGTCCTGCTGCCTTTGAGATAGACAGGTGACGTAGACAAGAGAGGGGCGAGGGGGAGCAAAGCTGGAGGACAAGCTGGGAGCTCTCTCTGGCATCCTAGTGGGGAGTTAGGCTAAGCTGTTCCTCCTGCAGGCTGACACTGTCTTCCATAGCCACATCTGAAACCAGAGCCGGGGAGGAAAGGGGTTGGTGAGTCCCATGCTTGGGTGACTGGATCTGGTGGGGCTGCTCCCGTCTGCCACTAGCCAGATGAGATAGCTTCAGGCCCTTTGTTCTAATTCTCACCCACCTCTCATCTACCCCGTGAGCAAATGGGACCTGGGGAGCTTACAGTGGTTAGAAGGGAGCTAGGCTTCTGGGGATCTTGCTGGGCCATTGTCGCATCTGCAGATGCCTCCTGTTGAAGCTGGCTCTGTCCCCCTGCCTCTCTGGGCTCTCCCTCCACTGTCAGTCACTTCCTCAGTTATGTGCCATCCAGGAAGCACAGAGGCTCTTCTGTGAGAGGGCTGTGGAAGGAACTTCTGAGAGCCCAGGTAGGCCAGCAGAAGTGCTCCCCCACCCCCAAAATCCCACCAGCCCATGTACAGGAGTGACACCAGCAGCAGAGGTGGCACTCTCAACCTTCCTCAGATCTGCAGCTTCTGCATCCACAGAGCCAGCCCGAGTGCACATGAAGACTACCTGGGAAAGCGCACATCCGTACTGAAAATGCAGTCTTTTCATCATTACCCTCTAAGCAGCACCGTACAGCAGTGTACAGAGACCTGTGTTAGGTCGCATTACAGGGCACGAGAGATGGCTGAAATCTACTGGAAATTCTACACCACTGTACACATGGGACCCGGTCTCTGGGGAACTTGCTTTTCTCCTAGATTCCCAGAGCCAGTCCCTTTGGGGATGGAGGACTGAGATGTACATAGTCTCCTACAGGCAAAGCAGAATGCTAAGGAAGATGGTAGGAAAACAGATGTAGTCAGAATACCACAGCGCAGGAAAGATCACTGTAGGTGGAAGGCAGGTTTCTAAGCAGGCGCTGACCTATCAGCGGGATTCTGTGTGTGGGGAACGAACGGGGGACCATGATTTCAGTACAGCTGGGTCTCCAGCTGGAAGAAAACATGCTTGGATCTCACTCCTATGTGACAACAAATTCCAGATGATTCCAAGACTTAAGTGTAAAAAAATAAGGCCACAAAGAGGAAGAAAAACACCGAGCAATTTTATTTATAATCTTGGTGTGGAGGAGGCTTGTTTAGCAGCTCACAGCCCCAGACACCGTAAAAGATAAGACTCAGAAATGCAGTTATATAATTACATGCTGTGTCTTCTCAGCAAAATAGAATAGAGCGCAGGACAAGCCCGAGGGAGAAATATTTGCAAGCCATGTCGCGAAGGGCTCCTCTCCCAATGAGTTCCCACAAACCAATAAAGCCAGTGACATCATGGGAAGTTGGGTCAAGGTCAAGGCACGTGATCCGCTGTGCTCCAAGAGAAGAGCTGATTTCTGCAGTCAAGGGAGCAGAACACATTTGGAAACCATAGTGAGAAACTGGGGTTTTTTTTTTTTTCCAACCATCAACGGGCTGCTTTCACAAATGCGGAGGAAGAAGGAAGCCAACGTCTTGGTGCAGTGGAGGGCTGTGAATTGGGATGACTTGGAAAGGGGAAAATAGGATTTGTAGTTATCAAAAAAAATTGTTTATATATATATATATATATGTCTTGAGAGGGGTGTCTTGCTATAACCCATGATGGCTCCAAGCTCTGGATTCAAGAGATCTCCTGCCCCCACCTCCCGAGTAGTGGCTCAGCGCCTGGCTTAGTATCAAACATAGCACTTTGTCCCAATGACTGGACTTACCAGTATTTCTCCTGCAGTCCCACGTGTGTGCACGTTCCAAATGTCTGGTGAACAGGGATGTCAGTTGTTGGTTGCTGTGGCAGCAAGGGTGGAAGGCATCACAGTGTCCACCAATAGACAGAGGGTTGCCTAAAACAGAGCTATAAAGGGGGAGGTAGTTGTTAGATCACTTAAGCAGATCAGTCAGCATCCCCGAGGGAAAAGGTGTGACCAGCATGCAGGCACATTGTGTGGAAAGAGAAATTGGCAAAATGCATATATAATGATACTCTTTATTTCTCTGAGTCTCAGTATGTAGCCCCAGCTGACCTGGAACTCACCACTAGATCAGGCTGGCTCGGAACTGGCAGAGCTCTGGGACTAAAGGCTAAGGTAACCACGCCTACCTGCCTGTTTTAAAGAGATGGCCTCATTGGGTTGCTCAGGCTGGTCTCAAACTGCCAAGTTTAAGTGATCCTCCTGCCTCAGGGTTCTGAGTTTCTGGGACTACCTTGTTCAACAGAGAGAAGGGAAGTCTCCCAACCATGAGGAAAGGCAGAAACTGCATCTGAGACACACCCAGAGCCTTGGTGTGCCGGGCTGGGACTCACTCTGAAGGGCTGCTGTAAACACTGAGGTGGTTTTCAGAGGCCTGTGACTCAGTGACTGGGTAAAGCTCTGAGGACATCACAGCTTGGACGTTAGAAGATTGTCACCAGGTGATAGACCCAAAACAGTTGACTTAGGATGTTGGAAATCTCTGGCTTTATCCATCCATAACACCCAATGTGTTATTAGGGAAACAACGTTCATCTCCCAGAACATAAAAATATTTTCTCATTTATCTTGTGGCACAATATGTTTGTTTCTCCTTTGCTTAAGAAATAAAAATACCAAAATTAGAATCAGCTTGATTGCTCAGGAAGGGTTTTTTTTTTTTTTTAACAGCAGATTAATATATGCAGAAATATACTGCTGGGTCACAGGAGTTTATTAGAGTTTAGACACCCCAGCTTGTGTGATGACACCCCAGATAAACACCTGCCAGTACTCCAAGAAATTTCGGCTTGTTTATTCATTTAGTAGTAGGCTAAAAATGTATTTTTCCAGGATATGAATAATGTAAAATAGTTTATTTTTAGGCCTTAATTGTTACTTTTTAATATAACTTTTCCTCCAGAGACTCTAAGAGCCTACACCTAAATTTATTTCATAATAAACAAGATTTGTTTGCTCTTGGTGACAAACAGGAAGTAAATGCGCCACAGGCCTGTGGGTGGATGCTGAGATGACCCTTTAGTCCCTTGCTAAGGTTCTTTGGTCTATGTGCATTTCTGGAAGCCCCTGGGGTGAGCCCATGTGCCCCCCAATTTTTCCTCTTCCTAAGATAACTTCCTTCCAGAGTTCGCTAGGGGAAGAAACATCATTTACTTCAGCCAGCACCTGTGCTGCAATGACTCTGTATAGCCCACCCTGTCCTGTGCTACCTGTGCCAGCCTGCTGGGGGTGGCCTTGACACCTTTTCAAACATCCTGATGGAACAGTACTGAGACCAGAGGTTGGGGAGGACAAGTCACTTAAAAAGAGACACTCAGACCACCAGGATGTTTGAAGATACAACTTTAACAAGGGATTAGGGGTCACCTCAGCATCTGCCCTTGGGCGTGTGGCATAGTCTCAGTGTGTGGAGACTCTGCTCTCTCAACATACCTGTGCAGTTACTGTACTAGTGTGCAGACAAGGCTACCCTTGCCCACTGATGTGGGGGGGGGGGCTCAGGGTGCTCTTGGGCTCTGACAGACTGTGGTCTGCTCTTTGTGGCTGCTGATTTATAAAGGTTTAGAAGGAAAAGACAGACTAACAGAAAGGATGGCTCATCTAAGCAACCCTTTGCCCTGTGAAATGTTCATTAATTATTCCATCTTCCCCAAACCCGAGGTCACATTTACCCATCAAATGTCAACACAGGCTTTACAGGGCCCACACTTGAACAAGGGAAGCACTGCTGTGATCACGGGTAACATTCAAATCAATTTCTGCCCAGCAAATCTTCAGAAAATAGATAATAGATATATAGACAGACAGATAGATGGATAGATAGATAGATAGATGATAGGAAAAAACTAGAGGCAGCACACACCTACCATTCCAGCTTTCAGGCAGTTGAGACAGGAGGATGATGTTTTTGAGGCTCTTGGACTACGTAGCTGTAATGGAAATTTTGGGTTCTTTGTAAACTCAGTTATGTTATGTAAATGTTTTTTGTTTTAATCTCTAATGTGGGGTTTTAGTTTGGGCTTTAGTTTGTCCACAGCTGATAATTGTCTCTTGTGGGGTGTGGTCTTCGCCAGCTGGTAATGGTGTGTCATGTGCAGCAAGGAGAGGGGCGTGGTCTAGGACTCTGAGGAAGGTAAATAGAAGAGCCCGGAGAGAGAAAGGGTGACGTGTGGTGGTGATGCGAGGCGTGTAGCAGTTTGGAGAGACTAGAGACCAGGGTGGCAGCTGGAGAGAAATGTTTCAATGCAGCAGCTCAGAGGAGACCATTTGATGCATTTGATGCTGACAGAGAGTGGTATTGCCCCCAGAAGAACCCAGAGAGAAGTAAAGGGGTCTGTGTCCCTTCTCCCCACTAACCTCCTTTCTCTCTTACCCAGGGTTAAGGGGTTGGTAGAAGGGAGGTAGAGGCTTTAGTACCCCGAAGAAAATGGAGTTTAAAAACAAGTGTCAACACATAGCATTCATTACTCTGTCTCAAACATCAAATAAACATAACATTAGAGAAAGGTAACGAGGTCAAGAGCATCTCTGCCTTCCCCTCCCTTACATGTGACTCCTTTTCAGTGACTTGAATGACCCATTGTCAGCTGTGATCTGAGAATACTGAATGGAGAATTCCAGGAACCTGTACATTTTAAAATACAGACAATCTCAGTAGTGTCATGAAACCTTGTCCTTCCTGGGACATGAGCTACCCCTTTGCTCGGTGTATCCACACCGCACGCCATCCTCTCAGCAGCCACTCCCTAGCCATCTTAATTATCATAGGGACATCCCTGTGCTGCCTTGCTGTATGCAAGTGACCCTTGCATGTCACCTAGTGATGTGTCATGACACCTGCCTTGCTCACTTCATCTCCTGAGAAGAGTGAGTAGTGTACACTGAGGCTGAGATTCACATAACTTTTATTATAGTACCGACTATTTTATTTTAGTTAACCTAGAGTACCTAATTTATAAATTAAACTTTAATTTATAAGCAGTAAACCATCTGAAGTTTTAGGCATGGGAAGGCACATTTCTAGGAAGGTACCTACTGGATAACGGTTACAGGGCGGCTGCAGTTTAATGTTAGAGGAAGCTATCCCCGCAGCAGTTACCCTTTTAAGAATTCCTATTTTCCTTTATTAACACACTCTCCCACCTTTATGCATTTTCAAATTTGTGCCAAGGCTCCATACAGAATTTTGCAAACTGACCAGAGTCCCAGGCCCAGGGATCCATCTCTCCTTGCAGAAGTGACTCTGACCAACAGGGGGCAGCATAGTGCAAGCATCCTGCGCAATAATGACCCAGAGACTCTCCCTCATCTCTTTGGAATTTGGGGTGGAGGGCCTTTTCGTAAGTAAGTTTCTCCTCTTTCCTGTGTCTCTGTTTCATACCTATGGCTTGCTCCAGATGACCTTGAGACAACGTCACAAGCCTTTCTGTTCTATCTTCCAGGAATATCTGGATTCTGCTTTTTATGAGCCTCGGCCGTGTAGGCACTATGTCCATCCTACGCCAGCTTATCAGGATAATGTTCTGTTAGGGAAAGTTGGGTGGCTTAGGAAACGGACAGACACCTGAGCAGAGAGAATGCTTTCGGTCTGGCTGGGAGTCCTCATAGTGTTGTTCATTCCTATTGGTCACCACAGAAAAGGAGGCATACTTTTATTTTTCCCCAAGCAGCTTAACTGAGAGAGGTTGGTGTTTTCGCGTGCGCGCGCGCGCGCACACACACACACACACACACACACACACACACACGTGTATGAATATATATGTGTATATGTTTTTTAAATGGACAAATGACCTTGACTTTGCTCAACTACAGAGCTGCGGTCCCCCAGTGGGCTTCTCAGAGTACAGCCAGCTCTGCTGCACCTATCACCTGTCAAGGAATAAAAATAAAAGCATTGTCATGGAGTGTTGTTCCGGGATTACCAACAGCTTTGATGGTTGGTTGTTCCCAGGGCCGGGGCTTTACTTAGCATGCGGAGCGCTGCCAGGGAGGATGACAATATTTCACTCTCTGGATACCTCTTTCAACGCTCTTCACCTGAATCAAATGTGTGTGCCTGTGCCAGGAGAAGGATTTGGGCAAATAAGGACAGTCGCACACAGGCCGTGGAGTGACATCCCATCTGTTATCTGTCCTCCGCAGATGGCACATTCAAAAGGTGAAGGAGAGAGGACACATCTCCCCCAAACCACTAAGTTGTCAAGGAGAAAAACACCAGGAACTCTGAGAGTTCAAGGAAGAGGCCAGGCCAGCAGTGTATGTGAACTGCTGCCCCTCCAGGGTGACAGCTGGCTCCCTGAACCAGGTGGGCTCCTCCCTCGCACAATTGTTCCAAGGTCGGGAACATCAAAGATGGCTCTGGACCCACATTCTGCAGCTTCCCCTGGAGAGCTGAGCCCGTCCCGTGGGCATGAGTGAGTTTTTCCTTTGAAGAGATGCTCCCCAGCTGCTCCGAGTGTCATATTTGCCATGACAAAAGAATGAAAGCCTTCGAGAAATCTGGGCTGTCGTGCCCACTCCATTCTTTCCTTGTGCAAGACCCCGCTGCCGCCACCACCATGAACTTCCACATTCTTTCCTAATGCTCTGGCCTCCTGCTCAGCCACTTGTGTCTTACACAGAATAGGTGGAGTCCCAGGTTGGACCGTCACTATGTCCCAGGTGTGGGACTGGATGCTAGCATCCACAGGCCACACTGCACTTTCTACCTTGAAGACATCTCAGCTGAGCCAGGTGGCCAGGTGCCATAATTTCAGTACCTCTATTTCCCCACATAAGTGAGAGCGGCAAGGCGGCAGGTGAGCCTTCCTGCTGCTAGGGACCCTGAGCTTCCTTATTGGCAGAGGAGCCGCATGTGCCCTGCAGCTGCCTCAGGCTCAGCTTCAGCCCTGGCAGGTTCAGACAGGAGCAGCTAGAACAGAGCTGACCTCTACCTCTCCCTGGCCCGGTGAAGCCCACAGGGGTCTGTGTCCTGGTCAGGACTGTGCAATCCCTGACGGACTGTCGTCCTCGTGAGAAATGCACGATGTTTTCTTCTAGGGGCCAGAGAAGTGTTTTTCAGTGCTTACTGGCAGTAGATACTGCAACACTGCTGCTCTTTGGCTCCCTGGGGCCTTAGCAAATGGAAGGAGGGTGGAGCTGATGGGCCTGCTGGCTACAGCTTCCCCCTAGAGGGAAGCTGTTTGTAGCCTCCAGTGTCCCCAGTTACCCCCTGCTTATCCCACAGAGCCCACTGCCCCAGGCCTTGGAGCCCAGGACAGTAGTTTATATACAGGGAGATTTTTCCTATAAAGTGGTAACTACTGCCAGCCCCGACTGCAAGGCTAGCTCCAAAGAAGCCCCAGCGGAAGATTAGATGGCTACAAATCCCTTGTTTTCCTCCCAATGGACCCCAAAGCTTCTCTCTTGTGAGGCCAGCACTCACTATACCGCAGAGAGGCACCCAACAACTCAAACCTTTCTTAATTTCTTACTTCTTTTTGTTTTGAGACAGAGTCTTGTTACATAGCCCAGGATGGCCTCAGATTCGTGGCTGTCCTCCTGCCTCGGCCTCCCAAATGCTGGGATTGCAAGTGTGCATCATCGGGTCTGACTTCATTTTTCTTAAATGTGGAGACCAAACAGCCTGACGAGGGCTGTCTGTGAGAACGATCTGGGGCACTTAAAAAAAAAACAACATCTTGGCTCCATTCCAGAGCAATTAATTCAGAATCTCTAGGGGTGAGGGAAGAGCATTACTATTTTTAAAATCCTTACTTATGTGCCTCCAGTGAGGCACTACTAAATCCCACAGCCCATTCCATGGCAGTGCCAACTCGGGTTATAATGACCTTTTGTGTGAACTGCGGTCAGCAGGCAGGGCAGTGTGAGGCTGGTTTGGTTTGGTCACATAGAAAAGGCACTGGAAAACGTGTCATCCATTGGTTGACCACCCGCTGCTATCACTCTGTCCCATAACAACGGCGAGCGATCCAGTGCAGATATGGTCAGACAGGGCTGCTCCGCACAGCCAGGTTTCTGTAGATTCAGCAAGATGCCCAGGTGAAGAGAGCAGAAGAGATGAGAGGACAGAGTGAGCACAGAGCCGCATACTCAGAAGACAGAAAAGACTGGGAGTCATAACTGTTTCTGTTCTTCTAAGATGTGTATTAATTTTTATTAGCAAAATAATTGTGCATATTCATGAGGCACCCTGTAAGGTTTCAGTACATGAGTTCATTATGTAATGAACAAGTCAGGATGATTGGCGCACCTCTCAGGAAACAAGGTCCCAGTGGCCTTCAGTTTATAATCCTCCTGCCTCAGCTTTCTGAGTGCTACATGGACATGTGTGTGTCACACACACCACACTCCGCCAGAACCTGCATTTTAGACAAGAGCCATGCTTGGTTCCGAGGCAGGTCCCCTGTCAACCCCACTTTGGCAGTCTTGATTTCCCTCCCTGCCTTGCACCCAAAGGGAAGCTGCTTATCCCTTAGTGGTCCCTGGGGGATCGCCCACCTTCTTGGCCCTCCAATCGCCTTTTAATCACTTCCAGCCTGTTGGAGAGCCCACCCCCTCGTTCTCCCTGGAACGTGTCCTGAGAGTTTGGGGCGTTTTTCTCCCCTGTGAGTTTTAGAATCAGCTTGCCAAGTTCTAAGCTGGGCTTTGGTTAAACATTAGCCAAAGGAGTTTTCTAAGACCTTGGAGACTCAAGCCTGGGCCGAGGGCCTTCCAGAAGCCCGAGAGGTAGTCTTCCTGTCAGACCGTCCCCCCTCAACTGGCAGCAGCAATGACTCGTTCTGGGTCGCTGGTCAGTGACTAGACTGGACCAACATTTTCTTTGCAGGACAGTTCCCTGCCTTTTCTAGAAAGTCTGCTGGGCCGAACTTGCTTCACTGGCCCTCTGTGATGATGGACTCAGGCTGCCGAGGCCATTTTGTCCCCACTTACTCCTGGGTGCCCCCTGGATGTCTGGTCAGGACCCCCTAGCTTGACGCCTGGGCATGGAGATCTTTGGACTGCCTGGAAAGAATAAGTCATACTTGGGCTCTGCCTCTTCAAAATGGAAATCTGTTTGGAGAAGTGGGAGGCTGTGCCAATGGCTGCCCAGCTACACTCGGCCTCATATGCTCACATTAGGTGGCAGATTCCTCCTGGCAGCGTGGTCATTGTTCTCTGAGTTCCGCCACCGCCACCAGCGGCTTAGAATTGTTTCCTAGTGTGTCCAGGCCCTGGGGCAGTGCTCTTTTTCTGTCTCTGCTGTCACTAACATTCCTCCCAGAGCTCAGCTTCCATCACCTCTAATCAGCTCTGGAGGACTTGGCCTTTGTTCTTGGATTAAGCCCCGCCAGCTGTCACTCACTGGAGCCAAACATCACACAGGGCCAGGGCAGCTCCTCAGACTGCCGGTGGGGGAAAACATGATGTGTTTCAAGCAGATCCTGGGCCAACTTTGCACAGAGCAGCATTCAGCAAATGTGGAGACAGTGGGGGGTGGGGGGGTGGGAGTCAGGGGGTGGGGATCAGGGGGATAGGGGTGGGGGGGCGGGGGACATGACTGGCCTTGGAGGCCAGGCAGGGTTTCTGCTGGGCTACATTTCCATGTTTGGGAAGAGAGAGGGTCCTAATGGAGGCCTCGCTATTTCTTTCCCACGGAGGAGGTGGTTTCTCTTGATTCAGCAGGAAGCTGGGCATCCACAAGCTCAGGAGCTACTTGCTCTTCTGTGGTCCTGGTTCCCTCTGCGTGAGTGCCACTGCCATGGACGGCACATCTGGTCTCCATGTTGAGTGCCTTCCTGTGCGAGCAAATGATCTAGGCCTCAAAGACACGTTTTGAAAACACTCCATGTCCATTCTGTCTTTCTGCCCAGGTGGTGGGTGGGGATGGGTGTGTGTGTGTGTCTGTGTGTGTGTGGTCACTGGCCTTAATCCAAGGGGTTCAAGGTGAGGAGGGAAGGGGACCAACTGGAGTGCTGGGATGGATATGTTAGTTGGAGGAGCTTTTGCCTATCAGGCACCCAAGCAAGAATAGTTTCGCCTGCATAATTAAGCAGAGTGCCACCTGAGTGCCAGCTGTCCCCAAGGGACGCCCAGGATGCTGGTTGGCATTGAAAGGGGTTGGCGATGGTCTCAGGGCAAACAGATATTCCAAAGAGAAGAGCCTGGTCGCTGTAGGTCTTCGGAGTGTTCCCTGGGGTTCTCAGTGGATGCTGGTCGGCCTGTCTTCTTTCCCTATCCAGGGAGCTGTGTGATTAGATTCCTGTCCTCTGCTCTGAGCTGTTATATACCCTGCATCTTCCACCAAACCACTAGCCTGCCACCACATACATGAGCACACATGTTCTTGCTCATAGACTCAACACCATACATACATACATACATACATACATACATACATACATTCTCAGTATCACATGCTCACACATTCAAACATGCTCATGCCCATATAGACATCTGTGTACCATATGTGCTCACATAGCCTCACGTCTACACACCCAGGTCCTCTGGAGCATTCTCACATTCACACATGTGTTCTCATATCTCACACCCAACCTCTGTCTATGCTTCTGATCACACATACATGCTTATGCACAATCATTCTCTCCTATACGTGAGCATACACACACACATACCTACCCCCATGTGTTAACCCTCTTACATACCACTCCAACCATTGGGACACTTTGCAGCAGTCATCTCTTCTCTGGTCCAGGTGTGTGTTGCCACATTCTGTCTGCAGCTTCCTCTGCCTCTGCTTAGAGAAGCCCTGCACTTCATCTTCCAGGCCCTTGTGGCATTTTCCAAACCCTCCACTGGAGCTGACTATGATCTCAGTGCCTGGTGCCCATGGTCCCACCTGTCCACAGGCCTGTGTGCTCTTAGAAACAGGTCCCACAGCCTTACCCAGCTCCTTGGGATACCCAGGGTCATCACCAATATCCATTAGTATGCAGACAACCAGATGTCAAGGTAGAGGAATGTTAATTCAGAACATGGCTGCTCTGGCAAGAGATCACATCCAAAGATCTTCTAGGTCTGTGTGATCTGGCTGGCAAGAGATCACATCCAAAGATCTCTTGGTCTGTGTGATCCCGCTGGAATACAAACTTGCCTTTAATCCAGGAAACAGAAGCAAGCAGATCTGAGTTCAAGGCCAGCCTGGTATGGAGAAAGTATCAGGTAAAGAAAAGCTTAGGCCCAGGTGTGGTGGTGTATGCCTTTAATCCCAAACAAAGGTAAAGTTAGTTTGTAGAAGGAAGCACCCACGTTTGAAAGTGATGTCCAATTGAGTGGCAGAAAAAGTGATGACTCAGAGAAGATTTGACAGAGCAGGATACACCCAACTCTTATGAGAAGAGAGAGGAAAGGGAAACTACTTAAGAGGTAGTTTTGCAAGCCGGGGAGTGGTAGCACACACCTTTAATCCCAGCACTTGGGAGGCAGAGGCAGGTGGATCTCTGGTTTACAAAGTGAGTCCAGGACAGCCAAGGCTACACAGAGAAGCCCTGTCTTGAAAAACAAAAACAAACAAACAGAAAACAAAACAACAACAACAAAAATTCAAGCTTAAGTGTAGCAGCATCCAACTTTAACACTAGAGCTCAAGAGGTAGAGAGAGGCAGAGAGGCAGATCTCTTTGAGTTTGAGGCCAGTCTGATCTACATAGCAAGTTCCACTATGGCCTGGGCTACATAGTGAGACCTTGTCTCAAAAAGTAAAACAAGCCAAGCTGGGTGGTGGTGGTACATGCCTATAATCCCAGGACTGGGGAGGCATAGAAGGTGGATTGCTCTGAGTTCGAGGCCAGCCTGGTCTACACAGCAAGTCCAAGATAACCAGGAATAAAACAGAGAAACTCTTTCTTGAAAGCAAACAAACAGGCTGGGTGATGGTGGCGCACACCTTTAATCCCAGCACTCCAGAGGCAGAGGCAGGAGGATCCCTGTGAGTTCAAGGCCAGCCTGGTCTACAAAGTGAGTCCAGGACAGCCAAGGATACACAAAGAAAACCTGTCTGGAAAAACAAACAAACAAACAAACAAAAAACAAAAATAACAACAACAAAAAAGCAAACAAACTAAATAATTAAATAAAAACAAAACAAGCTGGGTGGTTGTGGTGGCAGCACAGCCCTTTAATCACAACACTCAGTACACAGAGGCTCCCTGAGTTCAAGGCTAGCCTGGCCTACAAAGTGAGTTCCAGGACAACCAATGCTACCCAGAGAAACCCTGTCTCAGACAACAACAACAACCCCCCCCCCCCAAATTACTCTTCAAAGTCATGTGTTGACGGTGTTGAGAGCTCAGCTCTTGGGAAGTAATTAGGTCATGGTGCCCCTATGTTGCAATTAATGGCTTTATAATAGAGATTTGAGCTGGAGTGAGTGACCTGTCCTGCCATTTGGTGTGCTCCACCCTGTGAGATGCTTCAGGAAGGCCATGTTCTTGAGCTTCCAAGACTCTAGAATCAACTGAAGTAAGTGCTAAATAAATCTCTCTTTTGGAGAGTGGTTGAAACCGGGTCATACTGTGTAGTCCACTCTGCCCTTGAACTCGTGATCTCCCAATGATGGGCTATAACCACCATAGCCAAGTAAACATCTGGTCTTTATAAATTACCCAGTCTCTTATAGCTATAACAAATAGACTGCAACATCTTCTGTATTTATTTGTGTGTCAGGTGAACTGTCTCTGTCCCCACTGAGATTTTTGAGCAGCCACATTTCTAGACTCTGCCTTTCTCGGCCTGGGAATACAGTCTCTACTCTCAGACTTATGTTTCCTGCTGTGACTACTCCCCTTCCACGGGCTCCCATGAACTATCAGTTAACTACAAACCTTGTCCCCAAAGTCAAACCCCATCCGTCACCAGGATCTCCCTCTTTGCCCCAGACATGCTTCTACCACGAAGTTTGGGGGTGGGAGTGGGGTGGACATTTCTTAAGTGTTACTGGGTCACACTGAAACCTGCCATGGTTGATCCAAGTTCTTAACTGTGGGTCCCTGGCATGGGCATCACTCTCCATCCTGTGGCCTCTCACTCTCCTACTGTGACTGCTTCCCAAACTCTGACTTTGACCGCTACTCCAAATGTCCTTCCACCCTCTGGATCTGGGTCAGTCCGTCCAGCTGTTTATTTGAGCTCATCGCCACTGCCATCTTTGGACGGGAGGTGAGTGTTCTGCCTGAATTCCAGCGGCCTGAAATAGAACGCAGATAGGAGTCGGGTAAACATTGGAAATGACTGGAAACATCATGCATCCGAGCTGTGTAGGCTCCCCTTTCCCCTCACGTGTTCGTGACAGGCTATGTCAGGAGCCGGATGGAACCCGGCAAGGACCCGCCTGGTTCATTCTGCCCACAATCTCCTGACGGAGGGACTGAGCAGGCAGCAGCAGGGAACCTTAGAAGTGAATTTTCACGAAAACGTTGTGCTGGAGGGAAGCACAAAATGTGTGTGTTTGCTTAGCTAGGTCTGCGCACTCGGGCCGTTTCTCTGGTCCCTAGAACAGTGTGAGAAGGGAGCTGAAAGGTTCCGTGCCCAGGAGGCCTTCCTGGCACCCACAGCGACCCCCCCCCCTTCTCCCGAGACAGCATCATCATTTCCAGTACATTCTTTCTGCAGCCCAGTTCCCCTCCGTGGCATGTGTGCTCTGAATGCACTTTCAAAGGGAGCTCTTTCTGTTTGCGAGTGCCCTCAGTAGTATTAAGGACCAGGGAGACCGCGTGTCCTTGGGTGCGCACCATATCCCGCAGGGCATGGTGTGGCCAGTGCCCCTCCCCCTCAGGGTCTAGACCAGAAAGAGCCCCAAGCCCATCCCCCTCTCCATCTCACCTTCGCTTTCTTCACTAGATTCAGAGGCTGCCGTTTCGCTGGCACACAGTGGGTCATCAGCTGTGTCCGCTGCTGGGCATGTTAGCGGGGTCAAGGCTGTGATGATGGAATTGAGGGCCGCTAGAACTCGGCCCAGAGGACAGAGCAGACCCATAAGGGACTGCCTGTGTTCGAGATGCGCAGACCAGTGGTCGTAGAGTTAAGCACACAGAAGTCTAGTGAGCAACGGAGGTAATGCCTCCGACTGCCAGCGCACATTCAAGAAGGGTCCGCGGTTCCTGCCGATGACCCCCTGGGTTTCTGCAGGTGTGTAGGTGGCTGTGGTGGCTTTTGTCTGACCTGTGGCCTCCCAGGGATTTACCCTGGCTACATTTGCCATCTGAACTGAAACTTGGAAGGCATGGGGGGAAAAAAATCAAAGCGATGGAATTTAAATCACTATTTTCACTTTTCAAATATCCTGGGCCGGCCACGCCTTCTGTCCCCTGCTGCTGCTTTAGCTCCCTTAGAGAACACGCATCCCGACAAGGGCAGCGAATGTTCTTTTGCCCAGGTGTGGCTGTCTGCAGGAACTAGTACCTGCCTACCTCCCAGAAGGCACTGCGTCCGGAGCTGCAGAGCTGGGCAGGCTTGGGAATTGGCAACACAGTGATGGTTCCTCCGGGCTGACACAGCAGTCTCGGAGGACAGGGTGTCCTGTCCTGATATAGTGGTCACGTGGGTGTGATGCCAGTGACCTTGACAGTGGGTACTTTTATAGGCACTCGAGGATAGTGGCCCATGCTGCCTTCAGCGTCTGAAATATAACATTGGTCAAGTGCCGTGACAGCGCCATCTTTCCCAGGTGGGGGCTCATAGCCCTGTGGTGTAGCTGGTCCAGCTAGGCCCCACCAGGATGCCTTGCTCAGAGACCTTCCTCATTTGGTCAGGCTTGCTATGTTACTCAAGATGGCCTTGAACTCGTGGTGACGCTCCTGCTGTGGCCCTCACTCTCTCGCTCTGTCTGCAGGATTTCCTACGACCCAGCTCGGTTTCCAAGGTACCTGCCTGAGGCCTATTGCCTATGCCGTGGCTGCCTGACGGGGCTCTTTGGTGAGGAGGACTTCCGCTTTCGCAGTGCACCCGTCTACTCCCCCGCCGTGGTGCTGCGCCGCACGGCCGCCTGCGCGGGTGGCCGCTCAGTGTATGCTGAACACTACGTCACCATCCCAGTGGGCTGCACCTGCGTGCCTGAGCCAGACAAGGCCACGGACAGCGACAACTCCAGCATGGACAAGCCAGGGGCCAAACTACTCCTGGGGCCCGCTGACAGAGCAGCGGGGCGCTGATGTCGGGGACTGCCTGCCAAGGCCCAGCTTCCTGCGTGCATCTAGTCCCCTCCACCCCTGAACCTCCCCGCTGTTGCTCACTTTTCCCCAAAGGGATAGCTACATAAGCTTTAAATATATTTTTATTTTTCAAAGTAGACACTACATACCCATGCCTGTTTTGGATAGTGACAGAAACTATTTTCATATTTAGAGCAAGCATGTTATTTTTTTAAACATTTTTGATATACAAGCAAATTGTAAACATTCTGTTTTTCTCTAATACGATTCTTGAGCATATAACTGTGGTGTTCAGATGAATTTCTTTTTAGCTGCACTGTGCCTCTCTGAGTTCAGCCTGTTGTGAAGGCTCTGGATCTTGGCACAGGAGGCCTCCCAGGGTTATGGAGAGGGACAGATGTGAGGGGCCTCTGGGTTCCAGAAACCAAACTCGCTTTTCTTCTTTAGCATATGGATGGTCTCAACTTTATGACAACTAAAACTGTTGGTGTTATCCTTTCACTTCTGAAAGCTACTGGTCTCAATTTGTGGCAGGAGGTGTGACATCTTAGCCAGTTCTCAGGGAGCTCCAAGCACACATGGGCTTAGTTTTATGAGCTTTTGGATCAGGCCAACCCTGAGGAGGAGGAAGAGGAAGGCCCCAGTCTCCAGAGTTCGGAGGCCTTTCTCCAGGTGTTAAACTGTGAGCTACCGTATTTTTCGGGCCATAAGATGCACCTGACCATAAGTCATACCCAGTTTTTAGAGCAGTAAAACAAGAAAAACATTCAGAACCAAATTAGTACTAGTATAATAAAATATTTATTAAAATATAACAAAATACGGTAATACTAAACAGTGTTAACAGGAAGAAAGACTTAAGAGACTCAAGTACTTTTCTAGTTTTCTGGAAACCCCAAAAACTCATCACTAGTGTCAGGACTTAGGAAGCTCAGTTGCTGACAGTCATTGGTGTCACTTTCTTCGCTATCTTCTTATATGATGTTATCTTCAATTCCATCTAAGGCATTGCTAATGCCACATTTTTTTGAATGACCGTACAACGATTTCCTCCTTCCCTGACTGCCATGATGTTTTAACCCAGTCACACACTTGAGGGATAACGGGCCTCTTCATTCATCCTGTTGGAGTCAGATCATGATTCCCAGCAGCCATCCATCTGTTCCACTCTTCTCTCATAAATGGTTTGATTGAGACATCGAGAGGTTGCACTGGCTGGTAAGACCCCCAGGAATTACAGCCAAATGAGTCTTCACCTTTTTAAATCTGTTTTTTGTTATTTTGCTAATATGTGCTCTGAGCTGGCCAAGCACTAATAAAGCCGATTTTTTCCCCCCAGAAGCCCTCCAGGACATTTGGACCACACTTTTTCAATCCATCTATCTTCTCACATATGTAGAATGAACAATTCTGTCTTTTCCATATGCCCAGTAACGACTTCTGCATAGCAATGTGGCCCCACTGGAGACAAGGAGGGACAAACGGTAGCTAGAGTTTCCTTATTGCTACACATTTTACTGCGCTCCGCGTCCCTGCTCCCTGCAGCAAGCTAACGAGCACCTGCTTACCCAGCAGGCTAAGATCAGCATTCAGCTCAGGTCAGCCCAATGGGTGTGGGTGGGGAAGGCAGAGACCAAATTGTGTGAGAAGGGATTTGGGGATGCGATATCGCCCACGCCTCTTCCTGTTCCGGCAGACACTCTGAACCCTCTGCGCCTTCCTCTGCTGGCACACTGAAGACATCTGTAAATGACCTCTTTGTTGATGCCTGACAGACAGCAATCAGACCATAAGGGGGCGCCCTAATCCCCCTCCCCTTTTTGGGGCAAAAAGTTCATCTTATGGTCCGAAAAATACAGTAAACACTTCCTCTCATCGAGGTGGGAAATCTGCCCCGAGAGAATTCGTAAAAGTTCTTTTTAAATCACTAAAACAATGGTAGCTGCAGGCACACTGGCTGTGTGCATTTCATTTCTTTCCAGATTTTGCTTAGGTGAAATTGTTTGGAGTAGTTTATTTTAGGCATATCTAAGTACAGCACAATTCGGTGGAAGCTTTGATGGTGATAATTGACTTAGTCCCGTGTGCACAAGAAAGTACAAAGTAAGCTACATAAAGATCAGCTGTGACTACATGGACGCTCTTTCCGAGTACAGGTGGCATAAAGATAGCTTGTATAGACTGAGAAAAACAGGCTCACAATAAGGATGGAGGATCCGGTCTCAGCCACATAGCTAATGCAGAGGTCACCAGATTAGTAACCGCTACTGCGCCAGCCTCCAGAAGATACACAGCAATCAAGGGACAACTGCCTGGTACAAGGTGACACCTGTCTGTAATCCCAGCCCTGGGGAGGTTGAGGCAGGAGGATTGTAAGCTTGAGCCAGCCTGGGTCACACAGCAAGATGCTGTCTCCAAACAAAACCATGGGCATGTAGAGCTGGGAGCGTTCTTAAGAGACATGCTGAATGGGAAAGCCCACGTTCCGTGTGTTCCCTGTCACGGCATCTGAGAATAAAGCACAGCATAGCAGTGACAGGGATCAGGCTGGGGCGTGGCAGAAGGCTGAGTGTGGCCACAAGGGGGTGTTCTCTGGGGCACTGGGATGCTCTGCCCTTTTCTGTGGTGGCAGTCTCACAGTTCTGCTTGTGGTCACATCACATGGTGTCCATGAATCAGGCTGACTCCAAATGACATCTGGGACACAGTGCCATTTTCCAGGCTGTTGCACTGCACTACAGTTACCCAACATGCTACTTTCAGGGTGCTAGGTCTCAGGCCCTCCATATGTCTAGAAATGAGGTCTACAAAGCAAGTCCAGAGAAATCCTGTCTTGAAACACACACACACACACACACACACACACATCAAAAACAAGAACACCAAACACACACACACACACAAAACTCTTTCCCTAATGGAGCGGCCATGTTGGCAGTTTCTGTTCTGCACCCCTTCATGGCAAACAAGTCAAAGGTATACAAGATGGTTTGGTAATTTTTGTGACTGACAATCCTGTCAAAATTGGGGGAAAAATAACCCCTCTCTCTGGAAAAGAATGTCTTGCTTTGTCCAAAAGAATGTCAGTTGGCCAATACAAGTCATATGTCCCCTACGCCCACACTGACCACTAATTCTCCAGGAGGAAGCTGCTGTAGCCACTCGTCCTTGGGCAGTTCCACAACTGACCTGTAGGGGAAGAGAAATTATCTCTGTTGTTAGACACCTGTGCAGGGTAGTTTTGTCCGTGAGGTTTCAGGAATCAATCATTCCGACAGTTTTTCATAAAAGAATAACATGAGCACTGAAGTGAACTGAAAAAGGGGGTCACTGATAAGGGGGCACAGCCACAATTCAGTTCAGCTGTGTGCTGGCTAGTTTGTGTCAATTTACGTAAGCTATAGTCATCAGAGGAGGGGGCGTCAATAGAGAAGATGCCTCTATAAGATCAGGCTGGCGGGGCTGGAGAGAGAAGGGCCAGTGTTAAGAGCACTGACAGCTCTTCAAGAGGACCGAAGATCAATTCCCAGCACCCACATGGCAACTCAGAATTGTCTAACTCCCAAGATCTGATACCCTCACACAGACACGCATGCAGGCAAAACACTAAAGCACATAAAATTTAAAAAACTAATAAATAAATAATAAATAAATAAATCAGGGGCTGAGCAGTTGTCCCTTGATTGCTGTGCATCTTCTGGAGTGTGGATGGAGGTAGATAGCTTTAACAGCAAGAATCTAGCACACTCCAGCTTGTTGCTTGGTTATGAAGTCTGGTTTGGCACTCGTCCCTTTCGGTCTGGAGTGAGGTGCTGAGCTGACCCACAAGCTGGGGTATCAGTGCTACATTCATCTGAGCTCTCAGAGCTGACAGGAGGTGGATACCTGGTTGCTTGGACCAACCTGCTTCACAGTAGCTGCCAGGACACTCCCAGCCCACAGTGCGGGAAAAGCTGCCCGTTCTGTTTTCACAGGCATTGAACAATTAGACAGCTTCTAACATTTCTTAAGTCCACGGCCAGGGTTGGTACAAGAACCCCAACCTCCTAAGAGAAATTAAATCAGGAGATTCCCAGTCCAGGGAAGAGGGAAGGGAGGTTTTTCAACAGGAAGAGAATCAAGTGGGAAAGGGACATGTCACTTGGAGTCCTTTATTGTAGTATGTGAATTTAGGTTTCACAGTCCAGCCCAGAATCATAGTTCGTATAGCAGCGGAACTCATTGGCCAAGTTTCGGGAGTGTTCTGGAATAAACTTGCACATCTTCACACCTAGGAGCTGAGCTGCCTGCTCTTCCATGATGGCTCCTGTGAAGAAGAAACCAAGAGAGCTAAGAGTCAAATCCAACCCTAAGCACGGCTGCTCGGAGCTACGAGGGGCTCTAGAGTAAGACAGAGAAATGGGGCACAACCCTACTGCACATGCAGGTAGGGGACAATCCCAGTGCACACAGGTGGGGACAATCCCATAGGACACACAGGTGGGGACAATCCCATAGGACACACAGGTGGGGACAATCCCATAGGACACACAGGTGGGAACAGTCCCACTGCACACACAGTTGAGACAATTCCACTGGACACACAGGTGGGGACAGTCCCACTGGACACAAGTGGGGACTATCCTAATGGACACACAGGTGAGACAATCATTCTGGACACACAGGTGAGGATAATCTCAGTGGTCACACAAGTAGGGGACTATCCTACTGCACTCACAGGTGAGGACAGTCCCACTGCACTCACAGGTGGGGACAGTCCCACTGCACACAGGATACAGTCTTTTATTCCTTTAGTTCCTCTAATATGTTTATAAAGTGCCTACGTCTTCCAGTTCTGTCTATTGTGTGTCTGTGTGTGTTGTGTGGTGCACAGATGTGCTATGTGTGAGTGCACCTATGTGCCCATAATGGTGGTGGCTATGCAGAAGGAATAGCTAGCATGTATCCATGTGCATAGGTCAGACCACGGTAAACACGTCATGTGTGCCACATCACTCAATTCACAATGGCCCTCTGGGCACAGAGAGGTCACATGACGTGGTTAGGGTCCTGCAGTAAGTGGCAGATTCAGGATCCAGTTCCAAGATCTCTGCAAATCTTAAACCCGACACACGACAGAGGCTCTTAAAGGGTGTACAGGTGCACCCACCTGTGCATAGCAGAATCTTGCCCTGGGTCAGGAACCGGATTGTTTCAGATGTCTTCCTGAGACACTCTTCAGACAGATAAGGAGGATCTGCAACCACAATGTCAAAACTGTGCGAGGTGACTCTTCCAGGCAGGTCCAGTGGGTTATTGTAATCATAGAAGATGAATTCCTCCCCATATATGGCGAATCTTTTGTCGTATTCAAAGATGCATGCAGAGACGTGCTCGCGGCGCAGCTCCTGCAGCTTCTGGTACACGCTGGGCGCGCTCACACACGCTATTCTGGAAGCAAGAGCAGAACTTGAGATCACAAATGAGGCAAGTTACAACTTTTTAAAAGGCTCTGTGCTCAGATTTTGTTTTCTTTCTGATTCTAGGAAAAAGGTATTTTAATTTAGCTCCACTTAGGACTTAAAAGAAGATTCCTTCCCCCCTTACTGAGCATGCTATCCATATTTCCACATACAGGAAACGTACACGCACCCAGTGGTCTCCACGCTATCCACCATCCATGTGAAGCCTATAACTTACCTGACTATGCATCTGCGGCTTTGGCATCTGGTCCCTTTCCAAAACAACTAACATGTATGTAACATGCTCGTCCCTAGAAGGCAGATCGCACGATGGCTTAAGGTTCATTGCCTTTGAAGACATCACACATAAGGCCCCAGTCCATCTCCTCAAGTCTCACCACCTTAAGCCACGGTGTGAGGTTTTGTGACGCTGCCCTATTGAGTCTGCAGGCTGTGTCTGTCAGTTCACACAGTCAGTAGGGCATCACGCACAGTGGCTATATTTCATATCAGACGAAATTACACCAAATCTCAGTATTTGTAAACAGCATTTACTACAGGTGCTTAAGCTTCGAGCTTTCTTGGTGAGATCAGCAAACATACTGTGCACAAGAGTGTTAGCACTAGAAGCCTGTGCTGTGTAGGAGCCACTAATAACAGAGTGCAGTTTAACACTGACAGCTCCCACTTTTGACCTGAGTTCCTTAGGTCCAAAGAAAAACTCTGAAAATTAAGCACAGGATTATAAACTTGCCAGCTCTGCATGAAGAGAGAATTCAAAGATGCCTTTCTGGCTAATACAGAAACCAACGTTTTCCTAAACAAAGGAAGCTCATCTCTCTTTTTCTTAAAAAATATATGTATGTATTTATTTATTTATATGAGTGCTCTGTCTGCATGTACACCTGATGGTTAGTAAAGAGCATCAGACCCCATTACAGATGGTTGTGAGGCACCACGGGGTTGCTGGGAATTGAACCCAGGACCTCTGGAAGAGCAGTCAGTGCTCTTAAGTTAACCAGAAGTATCTCTTCAACCTTTCTTGTTGTTTTATTTTATTTTTTATGTATGTGTGTGTATGGGTGTATACATGGCCTCCATGCATGCATACACAGTCTTCAGAGGCCATAAGAGGGTGTAGATCCTTTGGAACGTGAGTTACAGGTAGCTGTGAGCTGCCATGTGAGTGCCAAGAGCCTCGTGCAGGGCCTCTGCAAGAGCTGCAAACACCTGAACTTCTACCCATCATCTCTCCAGTCGGACTCAATTCTCACAGAGGCTGTGAGGGCTCTACAGGCCAAATACTCACACAGCAGACAGGAAGTCCCCCTATGGTTATGTACTTTGTCCTGGGCAGGACGGGAGCCCCATTGTACATGCCTTAGCACTGGGCCAAAAGGCAGAAGGGGCCTTGAGGCAGGAGAGAATGCTACTGCTCAGTGAAAGTGAGCAGCAGCTGAGGCCGAATGCCCACAACAGCGCTTAAGGAAGAAGGGAAAACAAAGCTATTCTCTGAAGGCTCGCCTCCCAGCAGGTCACACCTGGGCAGTTCTGAAGTGAATGCTTCAGGCAGGGCAGTGGCAGCACTGCAAGGAGGAAGGGCTGGCTGTGGTGGTGTACTCTGTAATCCCAGCACTCAGGAGGCTGAGGCAGGAGGGCTGCTGGGAGTTCTAGGCCGGTCTTGGCTACACAGCAGTTCCACAGCAACCAGGGCTACAGTGTGGGCTTCATCTCAACCAACAACAATAACAACAAATAACGAGAGAAGAGCTCAAAGGAGAGGAGGCTAATAGTAGAGGTTTGCAGGCGGTGGACTCAGAAGGACCGCATGCAGACACCTGCAGGCGACCTCACGCAGGTGACTCCTCTCTGCCTCGGCAGCCACTTTACTAAGTAGGGGATAAGCTCTTAATAGCAGCTCTCCATCATGCTCCCCTCCAAGGCTCAGGGAATCACTGGGGAGGGGGAAGAAGAGTGTGAAAGAATGGAAGAGCCATAGGTGGTGGACGAGCAAGAAAGCGGTGTTCTCTGAACAAAGAAGGCAGCTAAACACACAGAGTCACAGCATTTGAGACAGCATGCTCAAGACTTGTGCAGAGAACTGGGTGTGTGTGAGCTCAAAACTAGCTTGGTCTACAGAACACAATTCAGGACAGCCAGAGCTCCATAGTAGGATGCTATCTCAAAACAAAAACAAAACAATAACACAAAACAAAACAAAAACCTGTGTAGGCTCAGGCTAGACAAAAATCCCAGCGGGAAAGCCAGTTTTCTTTAAGGCTACAGGCCCTGCTGGTTGGCCACACGCCAGTGAAGGCCATAGTCCATACAAACTCTACCTGAGGGGTTAAAAAAGAAAAGAAGATATAGAGGTGGGGGGGGGGGTACACCTGGGAGGAGTAGGGCAATGAATATAATAAAAATGCATTGTACAAAATTCTCAAAGAACTAATAAAAATGAACTCAAACAACCCTCCCTTCAAAAAACCAAAATTTAAAAAAAATGTAGAAGATAAAAGTAACTGCTCCCCAGAGATGTGAGCACAACAGTGATGCTGGCGAGGCACAGTGGGGACGGCACACAGCACTCACTGCGTGCTGCTCCTCCAAACACTGAACTCACAATGTCAGGCTTGGTGGTACACACCTAAATTCCAAGTGCTTGGGGTGGGGGGATAAGAAGATGAGACCCACTTAAAAATAAAGTTGCTTCTGAGCTGGAGAAATGGCTCAGAGGTTAAGAGCACTGTCTGCTCGTCCAGAGGTTGAGTTCAATTCCCAGCAACCACATGATGCCTCATAACCACCTATAATGAGATCTAGTGCCCTCTTCTGACAGGTAGGCACACATGCAGGCAGAATACTGTACACATAATAAATAAATCATTAAAAAGAAAGGTGCTTCCAACTAATATTTAATGATAAAACTAGTGGGGAAATCCAAATTAGCTAAGAATATATCATCATCATGTGTAATAGCGTCAACCTTCAAGGTCTGTAGAAATCTGTATTCGGAGCCTTGGTCTCTGGCCTTAGAAGGAGGCTGAGAGGAAGCTGGGTCATTGGGAACGGTACTTCCTGGCTTTGCTTCCTGGCTACCTCTGCCATATGTGCTGCTTGCCACAGGCCAACTCACTATGACCGAAACCTCCTGAACGAGCCATTATCTCAAGTGTTTATCATCAGTGGTCGAAACTCAACGAGCTAAGAAAAACCAAATGAGCAGCAGCGTAGAATCAAAAGACTTCCAGCTGCAGAAGACGTATGGAGCACACTCAGTCAGATGCACTCCCTCATCAGGTCTCGTAAGCAACAAGCAAAATCTCACAGTGTTTTTGTTGTTTGGGCATAAATTTCTGAGAGCAAAGGGAACAGGACAGGAGAGTAAAGTGGCTACACTTAGGAAGCTGAAGAGCAGACAGGTGGACGGTGGTTGGCTCTGTTGGCCTGGCGTTAGCAGCTAGGGGAGCTGAGCAGTCCCCGACTTACGTTGCAGCATCCCCAGGGGCTCAGGGTAATGCAGACCCAGGAAACTCAAGACCTGGGAGTGAAGGTGGGGCTAAAAACAGAAGTTGTCGAAAGATCTATTTCAGAAGCAGCTCACTCCCAGGATTCTCTTTCATATCCCCATGCCCTGAAGTAACTGGAGAAACCTGGAGGAATGTTCTGTAGCTTGGGGGATGCTTGGGAGGGAAATGCCTGACACAAGACAACAGAGCGGTACCCTGTGGGAATTAGCAGAAGAGCATGCATCTAAGAGAGGCTCTGGCCCTCAACCCCAGCACCATGGGTGGCAGGTAGAAGAAGAGAAGTTAGAAGGGGCACAGTAAGCCACCTGGATGCTGAGCATCCTCCGGGAGATGGGTGCTATGTAACCTCCAGCAGGAATTAGGAGACTCTTGCCTGGACCTCCAACCTCCACACTAAGACCTAGGAGCTTAGTGGGAAAGAGCTCATCCTGCTCCCTTCACTACAGAGACCACAGCAGAAGGACAAGGCTGGGAGTGCAGCTCACTGGCAGATCCTGAAATTACTCCCCCGCACAAGCCGAACAAAATGAATAAATGAGGTCTACCCTTAGGTCAACTCTCTTAGCTTTTAGTGTCCCACCTACTCTTGGGTATGGAAGTAGAGGCAGGGCTTAGCAAAAAGACAAGGAGAGCAGCTACAGCCCAGCAGAAATCACTTCAGCAGCAGCCAAGGGTGTGCAGGAAGGTGTAGTGGATGTACTCATGTTTTTGTTTTGATCCCAAGTGTGGGATGGGGAACAGACGAGTGAGACATCAGGTGATGTTTATCCACTAGAAGACGAACCACCTCATGTAGGCGGGTTGGTTTTTGCCAGCTGAAACACATCTTAGTACAGACTCTGAAAGATTATATATATGAGCACAAGATAGGAAGCGGGCCTTTTTGGGTCTTGGTATTGTTTGGCTGTTCATAGCTCCACTCCCAGACGCTCCTAGAGAGAACCGTGTCAGACAACGCTTCAGGGCTCCGGGTTCCTGCTGCTGTTCCAGGTTCCAGAAGCAACTTTGGTGGAATTGCTGGTTTACTGAAATGCTGTCGACTATGCCAGAAACTGAGTCCCAAAAGGTCTACTTCTGTTCCCATTAACCTCTTTTCTCTCTTATCTAGGGTAGGTGGGTTGAAAGGAAGGTATCAGCATTAAATAACCTCAAATGAGGGCTGGAGAGATGGCTCAGTGGTTAAGAGCACTGCCTGCTCTTCCAAAGGACCAGGGTTCAATTCCCAGCACCCACATGGCAGCTCACAACTGTCTGTAATGCCAAGATCTGACACCCTCACACCAATGCACATAAGTTAAAATTAAATATTTTAAAAAAATAACCTCAAATGAAGTAGGTTTGGAAAATGTTGAAGCCTACAGGTGGTGCCCAGTGTGCTTTAACTTCTAATGTTGTGGAGGAAGACGCAGGTTTTGAAGATATGCAGAAGCTGTTTCAGGGTGTCAGCAAAATCACAGCTGCTGTTGCAAAGTTCTTTCCTGCTTTACACCCAGAGGGAATTTTTGTTTTGTTTTTTTCTTTTGTCTTTTTACTGTATTACATTTTTTAAAAAGATTGAAAGACCGGTAAGATATGACAACCAGAAGGGTCAGTAAATCCTATCATTCTGGAAAGGATTGCAGAGTTGGCTGTACAACTAGAGAAATTGTGGGTAAAGGCTGAGGTATTTGGAAAGCAAAGAGCACCATTGGTAAAGGGAAAACACCTAATAGCTGAGAGCCAGTGTTTCCCGCAATTGCTGCTCCGCCCTGTTCCACGCACCAGGTGTCCAGAGCACCAGTGTGCCGCAGGGGGCAGATAAAAACAGGAAGCCAGAGAGGCTGTAAGGGTTGTAGAGGATCAGGGAAGCAGGCAGGCCAAGAGGGCTTTGGAGACAAGTGCTCCAATAGAGGAATTCTCTAGGGCTACACAGACGCCATCAGCTTTTCCAGTCTTTGTGCAACATCTCCCTGCTAACGATGGTGGTGAGGCTCACGATGAGAGGGCATGGCATCCAGGAGATAAGCTAGATTTAAAGCATTTTAAAGAGGCTATTGTATGGTATGAAATGCATTCATGTTTTTTTTGTTTGTTTCTGGTTTTGGGGTGGTTTTGTTTTGTTTTTGTTTGTTTGTTTTTTGAGACAGAGTTTCTCTGTGTGGCCTTGGCTGTCCTGGACTCACTTTGTAGACCAGGTTGGCCTCAAACTCACAGTGATCCACCTGCCTCCTGAGTGCTGGGATTAAAGGCATGTGCCACCACGCCCCGGCTGCCTTCATCTTTTGTTAAACAAATGTTAAATAACTGGACTACACAGCATAGGATTGGAAGGGGTTGGTGTCAGCTGTGTTACAAGCTGCTCAGCAGTTACAGGGGTTATCATGGTGGAGAGATGAAGCCATGAGAATAGAACAACAAATATAACAAGGGGGATAAATGCTGTTACATATCAATTGCTTGGTGAAGGGTGTTATGCTGACTTAAGAGAACAAACCCGATCTGAAGATGTAGTAATTGAACAATGTCATGTTGCAGCCTTAAGAACTTGGGACATGGTTGAGGAGCCTGGTAAAACAACCACTTCATTTACTAAGGGACTGCAAGGCCCTGGAGAAGACTTCACAGAATCTTTACAGAGATCGGGTTCCGCTCTAGATAGAGCCATCCCAGATCCTGAGACCAGACAGGCATTGACACTGATCATGGCGTGTGAGAATGCAAATAGTGAATATAAGAGAGCAATTAGTCCATTAAAGGCATGAGGGGCCCCATTAGATGAATGGGTGAGAGAGACAGGTAATATTAGCTCTCAGGAGCATCAGAACAATATCATAGGACAAGCTATAGCTAGGGGTCTCAGATATCAAAACACCAGGTGCTTTAACTGTGATATTGGGCCATTTACAAAGATACTGTAAGGTATCAAAATAACAGGTGCCCTCACTTTGGAGTAAATGGTACTTGCAGAAGAGCACAAGGAGCTTCTGGCCATGATAGTAATGATATGCCAAGACTTCCAGGGTATTGTAGCCACAGTGGGAAGGGAAAACATTTGATCTCATTTGATCTAGGGATTGTCGATCCAAGAGAGACACATGAGGAGGGGCCTGTTATCTCGAGCCCCTGTAGCAAACAATACAAGCTGTCTTTTTTGGGGGGGGGGGTGGTCAGCCAGGAGGTAACAAACTTGCAGGAAAATGAAGACTAGGTATTGATGATTTAATGCTACTAAAGGCAGCACAACTTTGGATCTGGCCTCAGATAAACTTCTTACACTATCCCCACAGGTTGAATGTTACAAAATAACCACTGTTATTTACAGTCCTTAACCTTCAGGGACAGTAGTAATAATCTTGGGAGGAAGTGGATTAACTTCCCAAGGCTTTATTGTGCATCCCAGTATTATAGATGGGGACTGTAAGGAAGAAATTAAAATCATGGCATATGTAAAGAAGGAGATGCAAATTAATGCAGGGGATAGAATTGCTCAGCTGTTACTGTCTCCTTACATCAAGGGCAAAGGCACTCCAATAGAAAGAACAGATGCAGTTGGCAGTACTGGAGACGTGTGTTCTGGCAAACAATGGTTAATGATCAGAGACCTAAATTAATGGAACAAATGCATGGTATTGAAATAGAAGGTTTGGTGGATACAGGTATCACGATCCTTTCTCAAAAGTATTGGAAGCCAAACTGGCCACTTCAGAAGGTTTATACATAATTTATAGGAATTGGTAAACTATCTCAAATAGGACAAAGCGTATGGTGGATTAAGTGTGTGGGACCAGAGGGGCAAACAGGGGAGCTGAGGCCCTATGTGGCTGACATACCCATAAATTTATGGGGAAGGGATCTTTTACAACAATGGGGTACTCAAATTAATATTCCTGTAATCACAGAGACAGACAATGATGAAATTAGGGGTGAAATGGTCAGTGCTTCTGGGGAAGGTATTGATATGTGTAATCATAAGCTGTGCCCATTGCCCAAACACAGAACTTCATGGGTATTGAGTTTCCAAATTTATAAAAAGGGCGACTGCTGATATACCAACAGCCTTGCCCCTAACGGGATATCAATCAGACCTGTGTGGCGAGAGCAGTGGCCCATAGCAAAAGAAAAACCGCAGGCACTTCAACACCTGGTCCAAGAGCAGCTGGAGGCTCGCCGTATAGAAAAGTCAATCAGCCCGTGGAGTCCCCTGTGTTTGTTGTAAAAAAGAAATCAGGAAAGTGGAGGATGGTAATGGATTTAAGAGCAGTGGATAGAGTAATTCAACCAATGGGTCCTTTACAGCCTGGAATTCCTTTACCTTCTTTGTTACCTAGGTCGTGGCCTATAATAGTAATTGACTTAAAAGACTGTTTTTTTCAAAATAGCCTTCCATAAGCAGGATAGGGAAATGTTTGCTTCCTAGTACCTACTCTGAACAGTAGTAGTCCATAAAGAGCTACCATTGGAAGGCACTTCCACAGGGAATGTTGAATAGCCCAACTTTATGTCAATACTTTGTGTGACAACCGTTAGAAATAATTCATAGACAATTTCCTCACTCTATCATTTTGTTGCTTGATTCTGATGCAGATACTTTAGAGAAAATGTTTAAGGAAACACAAAGAATTCTGCCATGCTGGGGTTACAGATTGTTCCAGAAAAGAAACAAATAGGAGATCCAATTATCTATTTGGGCTATAAAATAATTCAACAAAAAAATTTGTCCACAAAAGGTACAAATCAATAGAGACCAGTTGCAAATTCTTAATGATTTTCAAAAATTGATAGGTGCTATTAACTGGCTGGGGCCTACAATTGGATTAGCTACTTGTGAGTTAAAGAACTTGTTTCAAACATTACAAGAGGATTCAGAGTTAAACAGTCCAGGGTGTCTAACAGCTGACGCAGACAAAGAGTTAACTCTGGTCGAACAAAGACCACAAGATGCATGTGTGGATAGAATTGATCCTAAGCTTGGTTGTATTTTGGTTGTTTTGCCTCCAACTCATTCTACTGAGCTCACTATGTAAAGGGAAGATAAAATCATAGGAAGGATTTTCTTAGCACATAAACAAAGTAAAAAATTGAAGACATACATAGAAAATTTTCTGAATTAATTATAAAAGGTAGAATAAGACTGCGTCAACTATCAGGAACAGATCCGGCAGAAGTTGTAGTGCCTCTTACTAATGATTATGTCATTTGGGTAATCAGTGAAGACTGGCAAGGAGCTTGTAGTAACTACTTGGGAGAAATTAATAACAAATACCTGAAAAGCAAACGTATTCAGTTTATAACAAGAACTAATTGGATCCGTTCTGGTATTGTAAAGAGAATACCAGCTCCGGAGGCACTGACCTTCTATACTTGACGCAGACAGGATGGGAATGACAGGTTATAAGTCAGACAAATAACTAATGTAATCAAAAGCCCATCCACCTCAGTACAAAAATCAGAATTGTGTGCAATCCTTATGGTGCTGTTAGATTTTCTGACACTCTTAAAATCAATACTGACTCCCAGTAAGCAGAAAGAGTTGTTTTGCAATATAGAAACTGCTGAATTTACTCCTGATAACTCAGAATCGCAACATGCCATCAGAAGTAGAAACTATCTTTGTATATTAGTGATATTCAGTCTCATACGGGATTACCAGGTCCATTGGCACAAGGAAATGAGGAAATTGACCCATTACTAATAGGAAATGTGTTAGAAGCATTAAAATTTCATGAAAAGCATCATGTTAACAGTAAGGGTTTAGTGCCAGGCATGGTGGCGCACGCCTTTAATCCCAGCATTTGAGAGGCAGAGGCAGGAGGATCCCTGTGAGTTCAAGGCCAGCCTGGTCTACAAAGGGAGTACAGGACAGCCAAGGCTAACACGGAGAGAGCCTGTCTCGAAAAACCAAAAAACAAACAAACAAAACAAAACCAGTAAGGGTTTAAAGAAAAAATTCACTATTACTAGGCAACAAGCCAAAGGCATAATTAAAAGTGTCCTACATGTTCTTTGTATAATCAAGCTCCATTGCCTGTCAGAAGTAACCCGAGGGGACCAAAAGGAATGAAATCTGGCAGATGGCTGTGTTTCATTTTGCAGAATTTGGAAAACAAAGGTACACACATCACATCGTTGATACACACTCAGGGCACCTGCTTTAAGTTCTGAAAAAGCTGATTGTGTAATTACACATTTATTGGAAATAATGGTAATTATGGGATTACTGGCACAAATTAAGACTCACATTGCTCCTGCATATGTATCCAATAAGATGAAATTTTTTTCGTATTATAATATAAAGCACATTACTGTATACCTCACAATCCTACAGGACAAGTAGTTGAGAAAGCTAATCGTACCCTAAGGAGAGATGCTTATTAAACAAAAAGAAAGTGTAAAGAGCCCCCCCCCCCCAGAGACAGATTAAATAATGCTTTGTTTAAATTCAAAAAGGGAACAGCAGCAGCTGAGAGACATTGGGTTATAGAAAAAAAACAAACAAACAAACAAACAAAACTGAGGAACTAGGACCAACCAATATAAGGATCTGTTGACAATGGATTGGAAACCTGCAAAAGTTTTGAGATGGGGGCATGGCTATGCCTGTGTATCTACAGGGAGTGAAAAAATATGGTCACTGACAAAACTCATAAAGATTAGATCTGACCAGGGTGTGGTGAATATAAACATGTTTTTGTTTTGATCCCAAGTGTGGGATGGGAAACAGACTCATGAGAGATCAGGTGACGTTTATCCACTAGAAGACAAACACTCCAGAAAACGCATCAGGGCTCCAGGTTCTAGTTGCTGCTCTGGGTTCCAGCAGCAACTTTGGTGGAATTGCTGGTCTGCCGAAATCCCACAGACTATGCCAGGGGAATGGCTCCCAGGATCTGAGTCCCAAAAGGTCTACTTCTCCTGTTCCCACCAACCTCTTTTCTCTCTCCCATCTAGGGTAGGTGGGTTGGAAGGGAGGTGTAAGAATTTAAGAACCCCAAATAAAGCAGGTTTGGAAAAGGTTGAAGCCTACAGGAAGGGGCCATTACACATGTGTTGAAAGCTCAGTATCAGCTGGGGTGTCACTTTGAGGGGGGGAGTGGATACTTGGTAGGGCAGTACAGCTGGAGGGCTCAGGTCACTGAGGATAGGCCTTAGGATGAGAGAATCGTATCCCACCCTCAGGTAACGAAAGTTTCAGGAAGAATAAAAAACGATGCCACGCACATTCAGCAGCAGTGATGGGGGGAAACATAACTTAAAATAACCTCCAAACCAAACATGGGCTACAAGAAAGAAAGGGCTACCTTTGGGGCTCCCCGGGGTCCAGTTCAATAGAGGAAAGTTGCACATCAAGACACTGAACACCAGCCAGGTGGTGGCAGCACACCCCTGTTATTCCAGCACTCAGGAGACAGAGGCAGGCGGGTCTCTGTGAGTTCGAGGCCAGGACAGCCAAGGCTACACAGAGAAACCCTGTCTCAAAAAGTCAAAGACTCCGAAAGAGACGATCTTAAGCATGCGTGGGAAGGGAAGGACAAAACAGGTTTTCTACCAACACTCAAAATTATGTCAGATTTCCTTTCTTTTTGAATGTTGGGTTTCTTAACAGTGACAAGCTGGAATTAGACACTCAGCAAAACTACTGTAGTTCAGAGAAAGAGGCACCTGTAATCTCAGCACTTCAGAGATGAAGGCAGAAGGATCAGGAGTTCAAGACCAGCCTCAACTCCATAAAGAGTTTGAGGCTAGCCTGGGCTAGATCAATCTCTGTCTCAGAGAGAAGGGTGGGGGGAGTGGGAGAGAGGCTACAATGAAAAGATTCCCCAGTGTTCCCTGGACTTTCCATGGAAGCAGTCCTATTTTTTTGTTGTTTTGAAACAAGGTTTCTCTGTGTAGCCTCTGGCTGTCCTGGAACTCACAGAGATTTGCCTGCCTCTGCCTCCCAAGGGTGAGGATTAAAGGTGTGCGTGTGTCATCACCAGCTATGGAGTATTTCTTAGTAAGCCATGAGCTTCAAACCATGCGACAATATTTACATATTATAATTCAAACTTTTAAGAAACCACCTTAAGACTTGATACCCTATGAGAATATACAGGGGGAGGTAATCCCCCTCAGGAACAGTCATAGGGGAGGGGAATAATGGGAAAATGGGGGGGGGGGGGAGGAATGGGAGGATACAAGGGATGGGATAAACATTGAGATGTAACAAGAATAAATTAATAAAAATAAAAATAAAAAATAAATAAATAAAAATTTAAAAAAAGAAACCACCTTATTTAGGAAAAACATTCAAATATTCATTCATACATTTGCCTGTGCCTAAGTGACATGATTGTGTTTCCATGCATTCCTCAAACTTCAACTAGAAGAGAAAAAGAAACAAATTTGAATCTCACCTGCCACCTTCTCCAGCAGCAGCGATGGCCTCCTGTGCAAGCCGCAGAGCAGTGTCCTCACTATACCAGAACTGGCTCAGCTGCTAAAACAGGGACAGGTGACACCATCTTAGGACTCACATAAATGCCTCTCAGCTTGTACCTCCTAAACCAGTGTGCATTTCTAACTTGTCATCAATTCCCTTTTCTTCTAAGTTATTTAAAACAGGTATGGTCCCCACTGTGTCAACAGGACATACACACCAAGTACCAGTGGCTGCTAATGTCAGAGCTAACACTAATGACCAGCCAACACGCTCTCGATGGCAGAACATGCTGAGGATGCCTGTGGTTGGCCAGCGGTTTCCACAGCTTCCCCTGGCTTCACCTCCCCCGTGGTTCCTATGTCTCTTGTTTGTTCGTTACAGCTGTGATTTGCTTTTAGTTTTGATGTCTTGTTTCCTCCTGATGGGTGACTGTTAGGGCCAGGGTCAGGTCTGGTTGTCCGTGTTACATAGGAAGGATGTTGTTCATGTGGAAAAACAGTTTGGTTTCCCTCTGTGGTCAGCCCATTTCTCTCATGATATGTACTTTACTAGCTAGTCATTTCCTTAACACTCCTCCTGGGTTTTCTTTACTACCCACATCCAGGGTTCTTGTGTGTGTGTGTGTGTGTGTATGCATGCACATGTGCATGTGTGTGCGCATGGATGTGTGTGCATGCATGTATGCACGTACATGTGTATATTGCATGTGTGTGTGCATGTATGTGTATGTGTGTGCATGTGCACATTCATGCCTCAGTATTAAACACAGGAATACATGTATGTGCTAGGCAGTGGTCTATCAGTGAGCTATATTCCTAGTCCTTGGTTATTTTTTGTTAGTTTGTTTTTGAGATGGGTGTCTCACAGTATAATCCAGGCCAACTTTGATCTACTGATCCTCTTGCCTCCTGAGTGCTCGGATGGAAAAAATTCACTCCCCCTTAGGATGTTTCCTCAATTTTATCAACAAACTAAATGAAAGTCCCCAAATTAGATAAGTAAGTAATGGGACTGAACTAGCTTTTGTTCATGCGTTTATATAGTTTATGCAACAGTCATATACTACTTTTAGAGTCAGCAAAGGACTATGTAGTATTCTAAAGATTAAGCAGAGGAATAGCCCACCTAAGGGATAATACTTCAAATTCATGCTCTGTATCCAGAGAAGAGCACGTTCAAAGGAGAGAATTCATAGAGAAGTCAGGTGTGGCGTGCACACCTGTAATCCCAGCACTTGCAGGTAGAGGCAGAAGATCAGAAGTTCAAGGGCAGCCTTGAACAAAACAACAAATAGAAATGTACACAGAAAGAAAGTTGCGAGAAAGAGGCGTTTGATTAGGGGGAACATGCAGAGTCATGGAAAAGAAACATTTTCATACTGTGGGTTTAGTGGGGTTAGGGTGGTCAGAAACCTTAAAGATCTGAAGTGGCACAAAATGCAAAAATTGGAAGAAAAATCAAACAAGATATAAGACCTTTCTCCATTTCCCAAATGACAGGAAAAGATGGGCCTGTCTGTCACAGTCAACACAGACAAATGTAAGACCTTTTCACTCAACAGATACTTCAAAGTCCTTATGTGGGGGTTTTACTCAACGGCTTTGTTTTTTATTTTTTTAATTTTTTAAAGATTTATTTACTTATTTTTATACAGTGCTCTGCCTGCATGTACACCTGCAGGCCAGAAGAGGGCATCAGATCATGTTATAGATGGCTGTGAGCCACTATGTGGTTTCTGGGAATTGAACTCAGGACCTTTGGAAGAGCAGTCAGTGCTCTTAACCTCTGAGCCATCTCTCCAGCCCCCCAGTTTTATTTTTTAATTTCTACTTTTTTATATGGCTAAAAAAAACCATACAAAATATATAAAACTAGAAATTAACCTATTCTTGTTTTTTTTTTGTTGTTTTGTTTTTTTGTTTTTCGAGACAGGGTTTCTCTATGTAGCCTTGGCTGTCCTGGACTCGCTTTGTAGACCAGGCTGGCCTCGAACTCACAGAGATCCACCTGCCTCTGCCTCCCGAGAGCTGGGATTAAAGGCATGCGCCACCACGCCCAGCTCAATTAACTTATTCTTAAAAATTCTCTCAGAACTGAGCGTGGTGGCACATACCTTTAGTCCCAGCATTTGGGAGGCAGAGGAATGTGGATCTTTTTGAGTTTGAGACCAGCCTGGTCTACGAAGCCAGTTCCAGGACAGCAAGGGCTGTGGTTAACATAGAGAAACCCTATCTCGAAATATCAAAAACAGAAACAAAAACCTCTCATCAATTTTTCATTGTATGTTTGGGTTCAGCAACCCCTTTTACTGGAAGGATGCTTTTTTTTTTTTTTTTTTTTTCTCCACCAGGCCTGCTGGGCTCTAGCCTACCCAAGAGCAAAGCATTAGTTACTTATGGACAGGACGCTATTGTGCCACTACCTGCAAGACCCCTCCTCTGGTCACCAGCCAACCTGCTAGGCAGGCCAGGAGAATCTGCACACGCTATGCTAGGCCGTCCGCTGTCTGCTGTCTGCCTTTGCTCCGTGTAGAGTTCTCAGTTCCCGAGTGCCAGGTGAAGGAGGAGACAATGTGACAATGACTCGGCAGTGGTAGGCGGCAGTGGTAGGCACTCCGCACAGGGCCGCACTCACTCACCCAGTTCTCCCCTATTGCCCCGACGCTGTACTTATCATCCCCTCCCAGGTTGGTGGATTGCTTCTGCTCAGCATAGAACTCCTGGAGAGCGGCTAAGGCGTGGGAAGAGAGCTGGGGGATGTCGTCATCTTCTGAATCACTCATTTCACAAGCTGTGTGCCACCTGCGGAGCAAGAATGTGTGTCGTATGGGCTTGTTCCCTCTGCCCAGCAAAGACAGGGTCTCTCGGTGTAGACCAGGCTGGCCTCAAACTCAAGGAGATCCGCCTGCCTCTGCCTCTCGAGTGCTGGGGTTAAAGGCGTGGGCCACCACTGCCGAATGAGAAGTGAATTTTATAAAGAAAACATACATATTTAAAACCTCCTGGGCCGGCGCGATGGCCTAGCAGGTGAGATCACTGGCTGTGTAACCCTGGTAACCTGGTAATCTTTGGGATCCCTGTAAATGGGGCTGGAGAAATCAAGAACTTCAGCTGCTCTTCCAGAGGATCTGGTTTTATCCTTGTCACCCACGCAGCAGCTCACAACCTTCTAGAACTCCAGTCCCAGGGAATTTGATGCCCACTTCTGGCCTTTGCTGGCACCAGGCATGCGTGCAGTGCACAGTCATACATTAAGGCAAATGCTCATACATACCAAATGCAAATAAATAAAATCTGTAAAAACACAAAGAGGTGAGGTGGCACGCATATACTATCCCAGCCCCCGCACTACTAAGAGACAGAGGTACAGATAGGAAGTAAATGCAGCAAAAATAAGAGAAACCCTGAAAGACGGTAGGATAGCCAGGCAGGGGGCGCACGCCTTTAATCCCACTTAGGGGCCCACTTAGGGGCAGAGGCAGGTGGATCTGAGTTTGGCCTGGTCTAGGCAGGTCCATGACAGGCAGGGTTACATGGAGACACTGTCTCAAACAACAAAGTAGGACTAGGAAGGAACCCTTTCCTGCAGAGTGGTCCTCTGACTTCTACCCAAGTGCAGAGCCACACACACACGCACACGCACACACATGGGCCTGCACACACACAGGGAGCGCTAATAAAAGCATCCACTCATACCCCTTTGAGTCTTTCTTTCCCAGTGGTCTTTAAGATTTTTCTATTTATTTCTGCCTTGGTGCACTTTCTACATGTCTCTAGCACTTAGGGTTTTCTGAGGTTCTTGGATCTGCATAGTTTATAGTTTTGCATCAAATTTGGCAACAAAAAAACCCTTTGGCCATGTGGGTCTGGGTATGAAACTCAGGCCAGCAGGCTTGTCCACAAGAAACTTCACACAGGGAACCCTCTCCCCAGTTCCCCTAATTTTCACATTTGGCATTGCAGTTTTCATCTCTACAAACAGGACACCTTGTTCACATCTACACTTAAGATGTTCTAGTATATGTTTATTTTTTCAAGGCAAGGTCTCTCTGTGTCACAGCCCTAGCTGTTCTGGAACTTTCTTTGTAGACCAAGCTGGCCTCAAACTCAAAGGTACATACTTGCCTCTGCCTCTTGAGTGCTAGGATCATAGGTGTGTGCCAGTATGCTTGGCTTTTTGTTATTTTTTACTTAATTTTCAATATTTTCCTTACCTTTTTTTCCTTTTTAACGTGTATGGGTGCTTTGCCTTCACATATGTCTGTGCACCTCATGAATGCCTAGTGCCAAGGAGGGGTCACAGTACTTAATTACCTAGGGCCCAAACCCTCGAAAAACCTTATGTACATAGCCTAGACGCTCTGTAGCTTCTCACACTGAGGGTTATGACCTCATACGTGAGGTGTCATAGCTAAACGTGTATGGAGGTGAGGGTTAGCATCAGTAATAGGTGATTGAACATGCAACAACCACGTCAACTGAAAACCCAGCACATAATGAGCCGGAGGTGGTTTCATGCAGTGCCGTGTGGCATTTCACTACAGCCTTGGTTCTACACACACATGAGGCATGTGAGAGCACTTCAAACACCTCAGCTCAGACACAAGACCGGAACACACGACTGTGCTGTCTGCACCATGATGTTCCTGCTTACAGAACATACTGAATCACAACAAACAGACTTGATAGTTTCCTACTGGCATTCCTCAATACTTAAGAATCAATTAGGCCGGTCGCGGTGGCACATGTCTGTAAGCCCAGCACTCGGTCGGGAGGCAGAGGAAGGCGGATCTCTGAGTTCGAGGACAGCCTGGTCTACAAAGTGAGTCCAGGATAGCCAAGGCTACACGGAGAAACCCTGTCTTGAAAAATAAAAACAACAAAATAGAATCAAATCCATATTTCTGGATTGTACTGCATTAGGATATTTAACTTTAAAAACTGTTGTTTGTGAGGCTGGAGAAATGGCTCAGCAGTTAAGAGCACATGTTCTTACAGAGGCCCTAAGCTTAGAACCCAGCACGTACATTATGAGGCTGTGTGTAACTCCAGCTCCAGGGCTCCAGGGCCTCCTCAAGCCTCCTCAGGGACTTGCACACACCCACAAAAGGACACAGAATTTTTAAAATTGAAAAAAAAAAAAAATGCTGTCGTACCTAGTCGCTTGAGTTTCATAGTCATTTAATGAATTTTGCCTTAGAATTAAAATCCCTGAAATGACACTAATGAGACACCTACCATTCACAGTACATCCTTATTTGAAGTGTTCTTATTAACGACAATCATATCAACAGCTGACCACCTCTGGGAACTGTTGGAAACACTCTACATTCTGCAGTATTAAATATTCAGCAATGACTTAATTCACTATGTAAAAAGAATAAATAGAGTATGTCTATTAGTTGCAAATCTGTCTTTATGTTTAATAGTAAAGCTATATATACAGCAAAAAATTGCTTTAAAATAAATTTATGAGGGCCGGAGAAACGGTTTAGTAGTTAAGCGCACAGGCTGTTCTTGTAGAGAGAGGGCCTGGGCTCGGTTCCCAGCCCCCACGTGTTAGCTCATCTGTAACTCTAGCTCCAGGGCATCCAATGAGTTCATTTGGCTTTAGCAGGCACTTGGCGCGCACACACACACACACACACACACACACACACACAGAGTGCCCAATCATATACAATACAAAATGAAATGTATGGCTTCACACCATTGCCTTCTAACGTTTGTGCCAGAACTGAAAAGGAGCCTGCAATTAGCTGCACAGGAAGAGTCCTGCCAAGGTGTGTACTGGTGTGCCAATTAAAGTCTTGCACGAGGCTGAGGGCCACGTAGCAAGCAGCATTTGAGACCAATGCTGGTGAGGTGTCCCGAGGGAAGCTCATGGAAGCAGGGGACAACATGAACTGCCAGAGTCCAACATCACAGTCACGTACACAGATGGCCAAGTGGCACAGCTGGAACAGGTGTACAGATGTGGCACAGCTGGAACAGGTGTACAGATGTGGCACAGCTGGAACAGGTGTACAGATGTGGCACCAAGGGAACGTTGTCCTTTTTTCTCTTAGGTTTTGGGAGGGTCCCCCCCACCCCCCGCCGGGGAGGGGGGCGGTTACGTGTGCGTATGTTCTAGGTTTTCTTTTGCTATTTCTCTTTGTAGCAGAGAAACTGTTAAGCTAAATAAAATGAGCTTGTTTTGTGGTTAAAAAAAAATTAAAACTTATGCTTACTATCAGTAAGTATTTGACTTGATTATTTTGTATGCTAAGTATGAGGGATGACAAAAAATTTCTAAGGTGAGAAAGGATCATGGCATAAAAGATTTTTATATATTGTGGTATTTCTTTTAATCCCATTCATTTCCAGGAAAAGGCTAAATTATTAATTTTCATTTTGCATACATAACACTCTTACCTATCATAGTTCTTTCTAAAAAATCTATTTGTCCTATATATTCAAATATATGTGAATATACATATATAAAACTTAGTGATAGCCCGTAATAACATTTAAAATATTAAGGGCTTAAGGTATAGCTTAGTGGCAGAGTGTTTGCACAGCGTGTGCAAAACTACACACAGAAAATACGAATAACTTCATTTAAATAAAGTCCAGAAATATGCAGATAAGAACAAGTACATAACAGCTGTGAGATTACGTAGTGGTTACCTCTGTGTGCGAGGACTTGGTGAAGTTGTATGTCCTAAGGTGGTGGTGGAAGACACTTTGGTCATTTCTAACTTTTTTTTGTGGGGGAAGGCTAGGCCTAAACTCATGACATGGAGTTTGTGTCCTCAGGCTCCTGAGATCACAGGTATGTGCCACCCTACCCCACGTGGCTGTTTGTATTGTTTTAAAATATCAGCGTGGGCTTGTGAGCTGTCAAGCAGGTCCGTAAAGGGCTGTGTTGTACATCAAACCAGCCTGGAACATTTCCTGGCTCATGTTCTAGGTTAGCGGTTCTCAAGGACAACCAGGAGTCACTCTTCTGCTAGGAGAAACATTTGCAGACATCTAAGAACACTTGTGCTTGTCGTAACCAAGGGCCCTGCCGGCAAGCGGTGGACACAGGCCAGCCGTCCACTGCAGGCCTTTCTATAGCTCACAGGCTAGCCTTCCACTTCAAATACCTATCCAGCCCGAAATGCCCTTAGTGCTGAGGTTGAGAAACTCCAGAGACAAAGAAATGGCGGCAACGTGGGGGATAGCTCTATTACAGGAGTCTGGCTCCGCATCCTGGGGCCACAGGGAAGAACCTGTGAGGCGAGAAGCAGCAGCTAGCAGTCTGCATAACAGGAAAGGATGGAAACGGGGTTCCAGGAAGAGGAGGTGCCGAGAGCAAAGGTTTGCAGTGCTCAGCAGCACCCGGGATTTGTCTCAGGCAGGCGTGGTGGCGCACGCCTTTAATCCCGGCACTCGGGCAGGCAGAGGCAGGTGATCACTATGAGTTCAAGACCAGCCTAGACTACAAAGAGAGTTCCAAGACAGCAAAGGCTATTACGCAGAGAAACCCTGTCTCAAAAAACAAAAAACCCTTCTATCTCTATGCGTCAAATATACCAAAACAACACGAAGCTAAGTATCCTATAGGTCTCCAGGCTACTATAGCGCTTTCTGAAAGATATTTAGGTCAGGACAGTGTAACCAGCAGAAAGATAATTAATCAAAGACTCATCCCAGGATGCAGGGGGAAGGAAGGGTACCTGTGAACAACCGGCCTGTCAGGCATGCTCAACCTGCGGCTCACGGACACATGCACCCAAGATAAACATGAGATTTTTTTTTTTTTTTCCGTAGTCCGTGTTCTTTTCTGAGCATGAACTCTGTAGATGACAGTCATTTTACAATGTCAAAAGTTTAAATGCGCTTGGTAGATATTCTCTAAATAATCGTTTGTCGATTGCGTAGCCCTGGCTGTCCTGGAATTCGCTCTGTACACCAGGCTGGCCTCGAACTCGCAGAGACACTGGGATTTAAGGAGTAAGCTACCGTCACCCTCCCCTCACAACCCGGCTATGAAAATCTTGTGCTTTCATTTTCATACAAGGCTCTCTGAGTCAAGCCCTACTTTCTAAATGCTACTTATCCTATTAAAGACATATTTAAGAAAGATTTTTGGGTGTGATACTAGCATTAGGGAAGCAAGAGCATCAAAGAGTTCCAGGACATCCGGGCTACATAGTGGGACGATCTCAAAACAACCCCAACACAAGCAGAGATGGAACTTCCACCGAGAAAGCGGGCCATAACACACACGGTAAGTTGGGGTGTGCAGCCCAGGCAGCTGAGCCCTCGCCAAGGCCCGTGTCCCGCACGTGGCTCCCCGCTCCCGTGCCCACACTCCCACTGGGAAAGCCTCAAAGCGTCGGCGTGGACGACAAGCCCCGCCCCGTGGGCTCGGCTCGGCCGGCCGCAGTGTCCGCACCCCGCTACGGAACCCACCCGAAACTGCCCTTAGTCCCGACTCCGCACCCGCCACTCACCACGGACACATGCGCAGTTCCGCACGGTGCGCAAAAGCCGTGCGTGGGGCGGGGCACTGCCGCGTTTGCGCAGGCGCAGGCCGGCGGAGGCGGCCATGAAAAGCTAGTCCCGCCCAGTCAGCTTCAGGTTTCCAGGTGGCCTCCACAGTTAAGGTTTTAATTAGGTTGGGGTAGTCGGTTTGTACTAGGCGTGTTTGTCCAGTTGAAAAAAAAAAACTAAACTAAAACACTAAAGGATTCGTAATAAGCCGGGCGTAGTGGCTCACGCCTTTAATCCCAGCACTTGGGAGGCTGAGGCAGGCGGATCACCGTGAGTTCGAGGCCAACCTGGTCTACAAAGTGAGTCCAGGACAGCCAGGGCTACACAGAGAAAGTCTGTCTCGAAAAAAATCCAAAAATCCAAAAAAAAAAAAAAAAAAAAAAAAAAAAAGAAAGAAAGAAAGAAAGAAAAAGAAAGAAAAAAAAAACAAAAAAAAAAGAAAAAAGTATTTGTAATATTAGTGGGGTTCAGAAAAATCTTCCAAAACCAGTAGTCTTTCAGAACTTTCAGTGTTGACTCACAGGCAGTATATAAACACATTTTGCCAACTACACTACTATCTATCATAGCAGCTGGCACACAATAGTCCTTAATTAATTAAAGCTAAAGCTCCCTTTCATTCCGCAATTATAAGGATCACGTGCCGTTTTCTTTTCTTTCCTAGGGGCAGACAAGCTACGTCCCGCGGTTCTCGGTCCCCTGTGGACTGATTTCATGACCTGGCTGAGCAGCGTTAAGTCATTTGTGGCAGAAACGAGTCGCTCAGTTGCGGATCCCGTTCAATAAGCAGCTTGATGACGGGCTGTGTCACAAACTCTATACGGTAGTGTGTCGTCTGTAGAAACTCATATACTTCAATTTTTATTTCGATTGCTCTGAACGGAAGACTACACTATTAAAATAGTTCAAATCAAGTGCAACTTATCAAAATAGCAAGGAAGAAAAAAAAACTATTAAATGAAAATAAACCAAGAAACTACTCACATTAGTGACTTAATATACAATCTTGTGTTAAAGCAAAATAGACGTTTTTCAAGACAGGGGTTCTCTGTGTAGCCTTGGCTGTCCTGGACTGGCTTTTGTAGAAAAAAGGCTGGCCTCGAATTCAGGGATTCTTCTTGCCTTGCCTCCCTGAGTGCTGGGATTACAGGCGTGCACTATGGCGTCCTAAACCCTTTTTATCTCCAATAGTTGCTGACCACTCACGTAACAAGTAAAGGTTAATATCGTCCCTGTGAAACCTATGCATTGCAATTTCAGTGTTTTGCACAAATGATAAAGGCAAACTAATCCTAGTGAAGGTAAAACTATTCAGTCAAATTGGACCTAAAAGATGCTTTTAAATCAATTTCAATTCAGGAATTATTCCTTTTATATTTAACAATGGTACAAAGCATGCCTTGGAAGATGTCTTAAGATAGAAATAGCAGTTGGGTGGTGGCGCACGCCTTTAATCTCAGCACCCAGGGAGGCAGAGACAGGCGGATATCTGTGAGGTCTACAAAGGGAGATTTTCTTTTTCTTTTCTTTTTTAAAAATATTTTTTATTTAATTTTAATTTATGTGTGTTGGTGTGAGAATGTCAGATCTTGGAGTTACAGACAGGGGTGAGCTGCCATATGGTTGCTGGGAATTGAACCCGGGTCCTTTGGAAGAGCAGGCAGTGCTCTTAACCACTGAGCCATCTCTCCAGCCCGATTTTCTTTTTCTTATTTATTTTTTTGTGGTATGGTCAAATGATCCTCCAGTATCAGCCTTTGAAGTAGAAAGAACTGGCAATCCCACAATGCTTGGTCCTTTTAAAAATGTACTGTATTACCCATATTATAGAAACCGAGGCCCAGGTTTCACCACAAAATTCTTCAAATGACCCTAAGCATGAAGCAAAGGGTACTCCCTAGACTTCCAGCCCCACAAGATACTTACGACTGTATGGAGGAAAACCCAATTAAGATCGTTTAAGCTGAGCCGGGCGTGGTGGCGCACGCCTTTAATCCCAGCACTCGGGAGGCAGAGGCAGGCGGATCGCTGTGAGTTCGAGGCCAGCCTGGTCTACAAAGTGAGTCCAGGATGGCCAAGGCTACACAGAGAAACCCTCTCTCAAAAAACAAAAAAAAGAAAGAAAAAAAGATCCTCTAAGCTTCACAGCTTATGTTCATGTAATTAGGATTTTAAAAAAAGATTTATTTATTATGTATACAATATACATCAGATCACATAGATGGCTGTGAGCCACCATGTGGTTTCTGGGAATTGAACTCAGGACCTCTGGAAGAGCAGACAGTGCTCTTAACCGCTGACCCATCTCTCCAGCCCCTTAATTAGGATTTTTAACTTCACACAAATTAAAAATAATTAAAATTATTAATCAAGTCAAAATAAGATTTGATAACAGACTACATCGTAAGTTAGTGTTAGCAGGAAACTCAAGTTTGGGAGTCATTCAGACTTTTTCTTTTCAGAAATAGTAGCAGCAGGTGCGTCAGAAACGCCTTGGTGGAAAACCCAGATGTAGCAATGTGATATCATCTGGGGGTACCCATTTAGGAAGTGATGGAACCCCTTCTAAAGGGACTAGACAGGGGCAGGTGTTCTCTTGCTTTTCAACTCCAGTGTGAAACAACAAGCAAGCCCTCACCAGACATCCATGCCTTCACCTTGAACTTTCTGGCCACCAGAACCATGAGAAACAATGTTTTTGTTGTTGGTTGGTTGGTTTTGGTTTTTTGAGATAGGGTTTCTCTGTGTAGCTCTGGCTGTCCTGGACTATATTTGTATAACAGGCTGGTCTCGAACTCACAGAGATCTGCCTGCCTCTGCCCCCCAGCATGCTGGGATTACAGGTGTGAGCCACCTCACCTGGACAATCCTGTTTTTTTAAACCAATCCTTTTGATTAGCACAAGTGGACTAAGACAGCTGACTGAAAACAAGGTCATTTTGAAACCAAAAAAGATGAGAGCAGTATGGCAAATATTTGGGTTTCAGGACTGTCTATGGAGCTCAGTGAGAAAAAGTGCTGACCTTTACAATTAGACTGAATCCATTTGCAGTCTTGTGTGCACACACAGCATTTAGCGACCTTGAGATGTTAAGCTTTTGTTAGAATACATTTACCAAGTAAAGTGAATGTAGCCTTGGCAGTAATAACATGGAACGTGCTGAGTATCTAGTACTCTTTCATCTGTCAATGTTGTAGAGTTTCATTTTAGATTTCAGGAGGCTAGAGAAATGGCACAATGGGATTTGTTCTTCTAGAGGACAAAATCCCAACACCCACACCTGGTGACTCAAAGTGCTAGTAATTCTGGCTCCAGGGATCTCATGTCTTTTTCTGTCTGCCAGACACTAGGCATGCACACAGTGCACATACATACATCCATGTAAGCATTCACATACACATGGGGGGGGGAGTATCTTTACGAAAACCACCACTGGGGGGCTGGAGAGATGGTTCAGCGACTAAGAGCACTGCCTGCTCTTCCAGAGGTCCTGAGTTCAATTCCCAGCAACCACATGGTGGCTCACAACCATCTATAATGAGATCTGGTGCCCCTTTCTGGTGTGCAGGTGTACATGCAGGATACTGTATACATAATAAATAAATCATCTTTTAAAAATCCACTCTTTAAAAAGAAAACCACCATTATAGTAATAAAATATCCCATCCCTACAAAGTTCCACTGGCAGCTGTTTTTCTTTCATTTCTTTGGGTGGCACACACCTTTAATCCCAGCAGAGGCAGGCAGATCTCTGTGAGTCCCAGGCCAGCCTGCTCTACAAATTAAGTCCAAGACAGCTAACACTAGACAGGGAAACCCTGTCTCGAAAGAAAAACAAAATTATCTTGTGTGCATGTATGCTACACACTACATGCATTCAGAGCCCAGGAGGCCAAAAGATGTTGGGTCCTCTGGAATGGAATTCTGGACGGTTGTGAGCCACCATATGGGTGCTGAGAATCAAACCTGGGTCTTCTGCACGAACCAGTGCTCTTAACCATCTCTCCAGCCCTGGTAGCAGTTTTACTCCTGATCATTTCTGAAAGCACCAGTGACTTTTTACTCCATTGGTCCTTCTGCTGTTAAAATCCACTCTACAGAGCTCTGTAGGATGCTGGCGTATATGCTCAGATACATGGCAAATGCACCATATGGAATTTCACCCACAAGACTTCCCTCTTGGATTTCACAAACTATGTCCTTTGTTTCCACTTAGCTTTAAAATAAAGTTTAATGGAAATGTCATTTTAGATAATACAGAAGGCACAAGATCCCATCAAGAAACTTTCATTTAATAAATAAATATATATATATATATATATATAAAAGTTCCATAATGAAGTCAACACATCAAATGTATAAGTCAAGCCCAAACCATTCAATATAAGTCAATTGCATTTATGTAGAGTACCATTATTTTAAATATACCTTTTAAAAACCATAATTTTATATTTTGGACCTTTCTAGCTGATCCTCAGATGGTTTGTGCCAATGTCTATGGTTCTACGTTTAATATGGAGAGGGGAAGCAAAACTCCAAACACAAGAAACATTATTATTCAAAACAAAATCAGGTTAAATACATATTTAAAAATACATTTTTCTTCCTTTAAAAAATTACCTTCTGGGGCTGGAGAGATGGTTCAGCATATACTAGGAGGACCTGAGCTCAAATCCCAGCACCCACATATATAGCATAGAGTGGCTGTGTGCGTCTGTAACCCTGGCACTATTTGGAGTAGAGAAGATAAGAGAATCACCTAGCACGCTGGCTGCCAGCCCAGACCCAAGGTCACGGAGACCTGGTCTCAAGGGAGTAAGATAGAGTCAAAGGGCAGAGAACCTGACTTTCTCCTCTTGACTCTGCCCAGGTGTGCTCACATGCTAAGGAATGTACACACACACACACACACACACACACACACACACACACACACACACACAGGTGGGGGTGGGGAGGAAATTTGCTCCCTACTGCATGTAAATACAGAATAGCAGAGAATGACGGTATGCAGAAAAACCCTGGCAATTCCCACAGCCCTGAAAGGCCAAAGAGGACTTTAACTCCTATGTTCTTTACTATAATCCCCCCTCACCCCCGTGGTTTAACCAATCATACTGAAATTATTTCACAAGCCATGGGCTGGGAGGATACTAGAGATTATTAGTAAAATTTTGATTTCTCTCTAAGTCAAATATCCCAGGATTCTGGGATATTCCCACAAGGTAATGCAAATCTTGATTTCAGCTGTGTCTGTTGCCGTTGAAATTACTTGGACTGAAGCCAGGGCTGGAGAGAGTTCAGGTGTTAAGAACACACACTGCTCCCACATCATCAGCTCACAAATGTCTGTAACCTGAGCTCTAGGGTGCTGAACTTCCTCTTCTGGTCCCTGTATTCACCCATACGAACTCTACACAGAGACCTATTCACTTAAAAACAAGCACATTAGGAATAGTCTCTCTAAGCACTTCCATAGGCTCATAGGTTTGAGTGCGTGTACACCAGGGAATGGCACTATTTGAAAGGATTAGGAGGTGTGTTACTGAGGGTGGGTTTTGAAGTTTCAAAAGTCCAAGCCAGGCTCAGTGTCTTTCTTCCAGCAGCCTCTAGATCTGATATAGAACTCTCAGCTCCTTCTCCAGCACCATGTCTGCCAGTATGCTGCCATGCTTCTGAAACTGTAAGCCAGCACCAATGAAATGCTTTCCTTTATAAGAGCTGTTGTGGCCATGGTGTGTCTTCACAGCAATAGAACACTAAGACACAAGTTAGTACCAGAAGTGGGGTAATGTAATGAGAGGCCCAGCACTGCTTCTTGGTAGACTTTGGATTATGAAAGCAGTTGAATGCTCTGAGTGGGCTTAATGGGTCATGCCAGGAGCATGGAAGAGTTATGCTGAGAGTGATCATTTATGATGGCCTGGCTCAAGGTTTCTGGGAAGAATATTATTAAGTGGCCCAGAGACTGTTCTTGTGATATCTTGGCGAATGTGCCTGCCCCTGTCCAAAAATCTCCTGAGACTAAATTGAAGTTTTAGATTATTGGCATTGGCAGAAAAGATTTCAACAGAGCCTAGTATTGACTCTGTCATGTGGTTGTTAGTGGTCTAATGCAGACCTATGATGAAAAAGAGCATGCAAGAAAAAATGCAAATATCAACATAAAAGATAAAAAGTAATTTGAGGAAAAAAAGGAGCATCAGGAAGTGTGATGCAGCTAAGTCCAGTGCTCAAGGAGATAAACAACTTAAAGCCTGATGCCAGATGGAATAAAGGGAGTGCAAGACCACACCCAGATAAGATTACAATTTTTAAAAAGGAATAAAGAAAAGCTTAGGTAGGGAAGGAAACCATCAGCGAAAGAAAACTGGTGTTAAGTGTAAGGGAACTAGGGAGCAAGTTTCAGTTCCAGTAAGCAGCAGTACCTGGCAGCTTTGGTCCCATGGTTCTGGCTTTAGGGTAAAAAACTACAAGAAAGGGATTTTGGAATATCCTTCCATGGCTAAGGAAAGTTGCTGAGGCTGAGTGTGTCAGGGGTGTCCCTGAATGGACGTCCAGGGAGGCCACTGTGTGAAGCTGTGAAGGTGAGGATGTTGGTATCAGAGCTGTGGGATACTTGCTGCAGGTGGGGGAGGGGGCAAGGGAGGGACGGGAAGAGGGGGATTGCAATCAAAGAAGCTAAAAGAAGTTGGAGATCTGAAGAACGCTTTGACATCAGACAAGGAGATACAGAATTGAGTTTGCCCTAGTGGTTTCTATTCCTGTTTTGGTTCAGTTATTTCCTCGTTATGTTTTCGTTTGGAACTGTAATGTATACCCTGTGCTACTGTATGTTGGAAGCATATGAGTTGCTTTTTGATTTTACATGGGATTACATTTAAGGGAGCTCCATCAGTCTCAGAAGAGACTTGAGACCTTTAAACACCGTTGAGACTGTTACAAGCCTGCAGGGACCAGGGAATTGAGTAAGAATGGCCACCCCATGGGCCCATAGGTTTGAATGTTTGTTTGTACAGCAGGGAGTGGCACTATTTAAAAGGATTAGGAGGTGTGGCTTTGTCAGAGGAAGTTTCACTGGGGTGGTCTCTGAGGTTTTAAAAGTCCAAGACAGGCCCAGTGGTGCTCTTTTTGTGGTCTGCAGATGTGGAGGTAGAACTCTTAGTTCCTTCTCCAGCTGCCCGTGTGCTGCCATGCTTCTCGCCATGATGATAAAGGGCTCTTAGCTCTGAACTGTAGTTAAAACTGCTTTCTTTTACAAGAGTCGCCATGGTCACTGTGTTACTTCACAGCGATACAACAGTGATGAAGACAGCACCCATGAATAAATCACACATGGTCAAACCAGAAGTGTAATAAAAATATTTAGTGAAAACACATATTATCTTAATGCCCACTGATGGATTAAAAAATACAAATTAAGTTTTATCAATTTGATACTCAGGTTATAGTCACTTCAACACATAGCCTTGGTTTGTTTCCTAAAATCATATTGCAGTATTTTTTGAGCAATTAAATGCCTTCATTAGTTATATTAATAGAGGTAAATATTTAAACAGTATACTCATCCCTGGGTCACTTTAAGAAAAACTAAAAAGTCTTAGTGGAAGTTTAAAATTTTAATATTTATAAATGTAAAAATGTTACAGGTGCTGAATGATAGCAGTGCTGACATTCTGTGACCACCAAACCACAGCTCGTCGCAGAGCTTCTTTGTACAGAGAGTAAGATCACAACACCAGGATTTGCAATTTGTCATAATTTCGTGGTAAAAGTCAACACACCAGGAAGCCTGGGCTCAGAGCACACTTGAGGTCCGATTCCCCACCCCCACCCCCAGTAGGTACATAGTGCAGACATGGTAAATTACTTCAGGCTAGGGAAGTTTGCCGTCAGAACATACCTGACAGCTCCTAAGAGCTAAGAGGCCTAAAAATGCAGACAGGACAAAAAATCCAAACCATCCCACACCTGGGAAGTTTGGGGACCAGATGAGGAGTAGGCCACAGGGGGTTCAAGGAGCTGCCTAGTGCCAGTCACACATCTCCCACTCTAGAGGAGGGCATCACCCTCACAGCTGACTGTCCCGTCTCTACAGAGACTCCCACATGCACATCTACAGGACAGAACCATCTCTCCATCCATCTTCAAAATGAACAAAGTCAATGTCCAGTATTATAATCTTCTATTTTTACCTGAACCAAATATAATCTTTGGCTACATATGTCATGGTTTCCCATTATAATAAACCAGAAACAAGTCACAATTCTTATGCCTAAGGGAAAATGAAGTTCAACTCGAGCCATGGCCCTTTAAATAAACTTGAATGAATTTGGACACTTCTCTAATTCTAGAAGCCAAGTTTTAAAGAAATGCAGTGTTTCAGAAAAAGTCAGAGAACATATACTTATGGTTTCAAATAATTTAAGATATTATTATATCCTCAAATCACCTATGTTATTCTGTGGGAAATTTTATAGAAAATTATAATAGTAAAAACATCAAATCTAAATGAGTTCATTACTCTTTCTAGAATAAAACAAGAGACACCTTTGCACAACACTGCATTTCCTTCAGCCTTGAAATGCTAAATGTTTTAGTCAGAGACCAATACTGATAATTACTTGCAAGACACAGCTAACTTAGGAAGGCCAATGACAATCATCTCTAATAACAGAGATGGCTGACAGATGTTAAAACGTAACAAAGGACAATATTTTCAAGGTTCAATCAATACTACCTACCCCTACCTCTGGCCTGAAATACTCAAAACTGACAGCTAGCTTCCCCTTCAGTACTTGAGGGGTTTATACAAATATTAACAGAAACAAGAGATAGCCGACTCTACAGATTTGACTTCAAAAAGTGTTGAAAACTATAGATCTGTTTGGTTTTTAAGTGAAACTGTGACACAGTAGTTATCAACTCATTTGAATAGAGTAAGGTGATTATCTGATATTTTTCCATACAATAAATTTGAAGTTTTTAAGTTAAGTTTGGGGTAAAACTTACAAAGTATACACAAAATGTCATTTGTATCCAACAAAAACAATGCAGTCATGTTGACATACACAGTATTCCACCATCTTGGAAAGGGCACTGTCAAATGCTGACAGGTAGTTAGGCCATCCAGAGAGCCACCAATCCAACACAAAGACATCAATCGAACTACCCTTTCCAGAGACTTACCAGAGTACAGTAGCAGGAGGTGCGACATTAGCACCAGTGTGAGCACACAACCCCCCTAAGGACTGTGTGTTTACTTAGTGATTGTGCCCCGGGGAACCAAATGGTTAAGAAGCATAAAATAAGACAGGGTGAAAAGAATAGAAAAACAAAGGCTAAAAGATACTCTATCAACAAGTGAAATTTAACAAAAACATTGAAAAAACAAATACTTGACAGTGTCCCTTTAATTTGTATTTTTAAAAGGGTACATATAATTTTTTGTTTAAAAAATATTTCTCAACAACTCAACAGTCAGTTTGAATTGGAAAAACTGGTTTTGGAGGATGAAGTCAGTGGCCTCCCCGCCCGCTGGACCAAGAGCAGCAAGAAGGAACTGCTACAGTAACAAAGCTGACAAGTTCATGAAGCCCAGGAAACACAGCTAAAAACACAACTGGGCAAAATAAAGCAAACAAAGTACACAAACACCCTGAAATGTCTAGGTGGAACAATTAAGTGGCATTCCCATTATCTAAACTATGGTGGTACCTCAGTTTGCCACTGATCAATATTCTGGTGATCTTTTGAGCATTATTTGGTCCAATCTAAAATTCTTCCTTCAATTAAAAGTGGTTTAACAGAATTGAAACATCATACTAGGATCTGGGAATATTTAATAAATATTGTTCTGTCTGAATAGAAGTTACCATACACAGATAGATGCTTGTTATTTATCAAAGCATCCTTTCCTACACATGTCTATTTGAACTTGGTAACTGCTCTGTCCTGGTAGTGACCTATCTACTTAGTTGTATCTCAGGGCCTCCTGGCAAAGGCCCACACCCTCCACACACCCAGGCACGCACACCATACCTGCTGAGGAGACACACCTTCCACACACCCAGGCATGCACACTATACAGGAGACACACCCTACACACACACACACACACACCTGCTGAGGAGACAGACATCAAGAACAACACACCACAGAGTGACTGCTACTGATCACTTCAAGTAAAGAGAAAAAAATCTAAAAAACAACAACAACAAAATCCTTTCCAGGTTCTTAAAATACAAAGCGTGTAGTTAAAGGATGATATTGTTTTTCTTCTTTGCAGTATTTAGAGATTGGTTTTTCTCTCTCTGTACTTACTGTTACTAAGTGGTGATCAATTTAGAAGATCAAAAAAGTTATGGCCCCCAGCTTTGCATCCGTACACACCTACTTTAGATGCTCTGGTTATAGAGTTACAGAAAATCCCCAGAGCATCAGCTGTTAAAATACACACAGTGTGCAGTTCAGGTAGAAGGGTAGTGCCTGCTGGGTGGTGTGGCAGAGGCGTAAAGATCAGCAGGAGTCTCAGATGCACCTGGGTCAGAGGCCTCTTGTTGCCATTGCACTGTGTGCCTGGTCCTGCAGTGGGAGTACCAGAGGCCTGCTGTGTATAAATGAGCTTTCCATTTCATAATTAAAGCAGGCATAAAAACTAAGAGGAACACGGTAGCAGTATAAAAATACTGATTAGAAAAGCCAGAGGATCTAAAGTTAACTTTTGTTTTTTTAAAAAGACGGATCATACTTTGTCCCCAGACTCGCCTGGCCATCACACTAGGCTTACTCAATGGTAGGAATATAGGTATGCACCACCATTCTAGCTAAGGTGACATTTGTATCTTTAAAACTGAGTTAGTGTAGCTCCTGTGACATGAGGATAACACCCACTTTAGCATAATTATTGCCCCTAGCGCCCCAGTGTGCAATAGTCTATGTGAATTAGCAACTCACATCCATTAGAAAGTTATTGCTTAAGCAAGCCATTCAGAGTAGGTATGGGCTGTGTGGTTGGACAGAGACACACTGAGAAAGGGACCCACACAGGGGTGCTCCTTTCACTTCACTGATAGACTCACATAAATACATAATCAAAGGGGCAAGAGGTTCATAGCAGCTCATACCCTAAGCCAACTCTTAAGTGTCAAGACGTAATTTCTCTCTAAAACAAATCTGGTTTGTCTTTTCCTCTTAAAATTAAGGCAATGAAATGGCTACAGTTCCTAAGGTTATTTTTATGGAACAAAAACATACACATATTTTCCTCAAGTTCAGGCATCACAGTCTGATTAGAAACCTGCACTAATTACACAGAACCTGCAACACTGAGGATGGAAGTGGGGGGGGCAGTGAGGAAGCAGGGGAGGGATGGGCAATGAAACTAACAAACACCTGGCGAGGATCTCCTTCCTGCACAGCCACTGAGGGGAGGGAACACTGGAGAGCACAGAGTCTCCTACGGCATCTCTTGCACTGATTCAGAACTCTTAGGGTAACTAAGGGAGGAGCTTACTAAAATGGAGACTCTGGAGTCCAACAAACAAACGTTCTGATGACACACAGTAGGGCCCAAGAATCCACTCCTACAACCAGCTCCTCAAATGATGAGGGGGACATTTTGAAAAATAATGCTGAGAACATATCAACTTTGGCTAGCCACCTATGATTTGATAAAAGGGGGAAAGGCACTGAATATGAATTTCATGGTGCCCATATGTGTTTGCACATATATGGAATTGCATCTTGAAAATTTATTTAAATCACCATTCAGAATCTAGAAGACAAGTGTATGGCAGATCATGGCCAACACCTAATGACAGAAGCTGATTTCAAGTTGACCTCTCCTGTTTTACTGAACTCCACATCAAAGTCCCAGGCTCTCCAAAATCCAAAATGGTCAAATGAACTGAGGAACCGGACAAGACTCAAGTCAACTTTCAGCAATTCAGTGCACTTTGCAGAAAGGATCTAAGTTAAGCATATAGCTCTGTTGTTTATTTTACACAAAGGAGACCACCAACATTTGCCATAAATTCTTCTAAACTCTTTAGGAAGGCCATCTTCTGCTTCCGGTCCAGGGTAGGAGGAGTGCTGCTTGCAGTGAGCTTGTTGAAGGCATCTGCTAATCTCTGGTAAATGAGTGGGTCTTGTTGACTTGATAGTAATGTCTCAACCAGTTCAGAATATTCAGCCTGCAGAAGAAACAAGATAGCCATAAGAGTGGTTCCCTTGGGGACCCTACCAGGGACTGTAGGCTTGGTTCTGAGCCAGGGCAGACAACTCTTCCCAACAGTTCAGTATACTGTTCTTGCCTTACTTATGGGCTAGTTCATTTAATATGTTTGCTGCTATGAGAGTGACACTACTAATATGCCTACTTACAGATGAAGTAACACACTCACAACCACACTGCTATGAAGCGAGAGCACAAGCAACCTGGCCCTAGACCCATGTGGTCCAGCTCTGTGGCCCTGCCTCTTCTGGTTACTCTGAATTCTGTATATAACGCCTACACTTGTAAAGTTCTTAGGAGAGAAGAGGCACAGCAGCTGGAGCACGGAGAAAGGTTGAAAGCTCTTTCAAAGTGGAGGCATAACATTTTGAAAGTCAAGCTAGCACTGTAGGCAGTGGCTTTGGATAAACGGCAGAGACAACGTAGTGGTGGCATCTTCTATTTTTAATATCCTCTCTCCCGACATTACTAGACAGGTGAGTGGGCAGGGGATTAACGAAAGTCACTTAGGCCAGAGAAGCACTGTGGGGAAAGCAGGCCTGCCATTAATTTCACGAGCTTCTTGGGATATTACAACAGCCAATGAGAAAAGCAGACACCATATAGAGCACAGGGAAGTAAGGGGCAGCTTCCCAAACCCCCAACCTATTATCTATAACATAGAGCTAGGGGGGCTGTCTGAAGTGCCCTCTGCAATAGATAGGCCAGTTCAGAAGGCCAGTATAATCTCAAATAATCTCCAGACTGCCAAGAAACAGCAGTGCTTCTGCGGCAAGGCAGCAGGAATCACACTAGCTGTTCCAAAGTGTCTGTTCTCTTCTTACTGTCTTCCAAAAACAAGAAACAAACAAAGCAGAAACATCTGTTACCCTCATTTACGTGTATGTGTTATGAGTTAGTCCTCTCTTTTCATCATGCTCATATTCCTAATAAACATCTGGTTTTGTTTTGTTTTTGCGAGACAGGGTTTCTCTGTGTAGCCTTGGCTGTCCTGGACTTGCTCTGTAGACCAGGCTGGCCTCGAACTCACAGAGATCCATCCATCTGTCTCTGCCTCCTGAGTGATGGGATTACAAGTGTGCACCACCACACCCGCCCAGCTAATAAATGTTTTACATTTGTGTGTGTGTGTGTAGAAACAACTTGCAGAGTTGGTTCCCTCCTTCCACCATATATATAGGACACAAGAATTAAACTCTGACTGTCAGGCTTGGTGCAAGCACTGAAAGCCTCTGAGCCACTCTCCTAGCCCCCTTTGAGTTTCTCTAAAATGGAACATCTAAAGGCAGTTGGCAAGGTGATTCAGAACGTACTTCTACGGAATGGCTTACACACGTGGGACTAGAAGGCCAACTTGTTTCAGTAATCAGTGTGAAAGAAAAGGAGCACACACCGGAAAGCATTTATTGGCAGGAAGTTGCACTGGCGCACAGCACAAGAAAGGAAGGCCTAGGGCACTTGCAGCCTGGGGTACACATACCACACACAAGAGGTGGGGCTTTACGTGTTACGATCTGAAGACCCTACTGGCTTTAGGAAGGTAATGTTTCTCCAACCAATCACTTGGCCATACTAAGAGGTATGAGGGGAATGGAAAATTAGGCCATACACACTCCCAACTTGTTCTTTTATATACTTGATAGGATTTTTCCAGAATTAGAGGGCAGGTAAACTTCTGTTACATGAATTCCATAGCGAGTTTTAGGCTCTTAAAAGTTTTAGGCTCAACAAAATAGATAACACACTGTTTTAAAACACTAAACAAAACAATACTCTGCTTTTTACACTCTCTGAAAGCAAACTCCCTCTCCCAGTCGGATTCACTTTGCCGCTTTTCATAACAGTGAGGGAGTCTGAGTTCCTCAAAGACAGCACTCACTCACTGGCGTAAGTGCGCCTGCCTCCTCCTAGTACAGCTGATTAAGGCCAAGCGTTTGGGTGGGAAGTGCATCAAAGAATGGTTTATAACAGAGACAGAAGAATAAATGCTTTTGATCATCTATAAATACAAAACACAATCCTAGAGCTCAGGAACACCTCCTCAGGGACATGGACTGATGATGAGCTGGTGTGCAAGGGCCATCATCTCCTCACACAGGAGAGGGGGTCCAATACCTGGTGCAAACACACCAATGTGTAGAACGCTTCGCCCGCTGCAGTAGTCATCTCCGTATTGTGCTTTTGTAAGACCAGCATATCAAAAACCAGCTGAAAGTACATAATAAAATATATCCATAAAACATAGTATTTAAACCTCCTGTCCCTTTCTGTCCTGAAAAGGGGATGGCAGTTATAGCCTGTGTCTTACATAAACCAATTAATTACTAAATCATTTTTCTGAATCCAAGGAAAACACATAGCTGTTATTTTCTGTGGAATCTAAATTAAAAGTATCAAATTCCCATGATATTTACAGCATAGTTCAAGGACACAAATAGGCTGGGCGGTGATGAAGCTCATCCTTACTAGCACCAGGGAAGCAGAGGCAGGTGAATCTTTATGAGTTCAGGGACACACTAGTTTACAGAGTAAGTCTAGGAGAGCCAAGGCTACACAGAGAAACCCTATCTCGAAAAACAAAGAGTACAAAACAAAACAAAAACCCAAAATAGAAGTGGAAGAGAACATGTTCCTGAAGAACTAGTCTCTGCACACCTTTAATCCCAGCATGTGAGAGGCAGAGGCAGGCCAATCTCTGAGTTCGAGGCCTACATAGCAAGTTCCATAACAGCCACAGCTACACAGAGAAACACCAAAGCCAAAATAAACCAACACATAGTAACAACAACAACAACAAAAAAAAACAGTCAATAAAACACTTCCTCCTCTCTAAAAGATGTAAATACACCTTTATTTGAATCAAGAGTTTCATGGGCCTGGCAAGATGGTTCAGTGGTTGAGAGAGTTGGCTACCTTTCCAGCACTCTCAATGCAGCTCACACTATTTATGTAATTCCAGTTCCAAGGGATCTGGTGCCCCTTTCTGGTTTTCATAGGCACCAAGCATTCATGTGATACAGATATCTACCCACCCAGACAAAACATCACATACATAAAAATTTAAAAGCTCCTCTTTTTACTTTGGGATGAAGTCTTGCTAAGTTGCTCAGGATCCCTTGAACTCAATCTGTACCTGAGGCAGTACTGTGCCTCAGCCTCCTCATTAGTTGACATGGCAGGCAAGTACCTTGGTGGCCTAAGTATCTCAGCCATGGCTAAGTAGATGATTCTCCAACTTACCCACCAAATATCTTACCTTAAGAAAATGCCGAGTTGCTAGAAAGAGTGGTGAATCTGTTTCTTGTGCTTTGGCACACTGCTCAGCTAACGGTGTCAAGGCCTCCAGGCAGAGCTGGCATACTTCTGAACTCATTCTGAACACATGGTCAAAGAGCAAACTATATCGGACATATCCAACTTTATAAACGATCAAAAAAAATGACAGCTACTTATACACATGACTGCTTGTAGGAATGAATACAAATGGTGGGGTAGACCACCTTGCAATGCCTTTACTAAGTTAGCAAGAAGTTCCATATTAGTCTCTGAGATTTTTGAGTCCAGGTTCAGTGATGTCTAGCTTGTTTCTGCAGATGATCATATAGGCATTATAATGTCAGCAAGATAAGACTAGAGAACCAAAGCCCAGTGCAGTGGCTACACCTCTGTGAGTTTGAGGCCAGCCTGGTCTACAAATCTAGTCCAAGGTTACACAGAGAAACCCTATCTCAAAACCCCCATCCCTCCAACCCACCCAAAGACTAGAGACCCAGTTGCTAGATGTATGAAAAGAAAGGATCATACAAATTCACAAAAGAAACAGCTGGGCATAGTGGTATGGACCTTTGATCCCAGTACTTGGGAGGCAGAGGCAGAGGCAGGTGGAGATCTAAGCTCAGGACCAGCCTGGTCTACAGAGTGACTTCCAGGATAACCAAGGCTACACAGAGAAAGCCTTTCTCAAGAAAAACAAACAAACAAACAAAGCAGCTACAGAGAGTATAGCTTTTTGAGGAAATAAAACTGAGCTATAAAAGAAAACAATCATTTAAAAAACTTTAAAGAGGAATCCCCTTCCCTGAGTAACAATATTCATTTAAAGGATACGATGTCATTCCTAGTTCTAGAGAATACATCAGACTCTTAAATAGATCTTCAGGAAGCTGGGGTATTTTTTCAGGAAAAATCTCACAAATGAAGGTGATCAATTTGTAATACTGATTACAAAGGGTTGGAAACTGAAAAATAAATATTAAATATTTTATGTTTAGTACTGATAAAGCAAAATAACAAACTCTTAAATAGTATGACAATTTATCTAAAATGTATAGAAAATATAGAAAGCATCAAGACCTGAAGAAGTGTAAAATAAGTTGTAGTAAAGGGAATCTTTCAGTAGCTGTTATTTAACAAATACACAGTAGAAAGAATTCTCTTCTGGGAGGCTAATGGGAAATACAGACAAGTCCTGATAGTCTATGTTGACCCTGAACAAATAAACAAAGCAGCCAAACAAACTGTTAGAAAACATGTTAAACTGTTAAAAGTGATGTGTACAGTAGCCATTCTACTTGAACAGCCCTGAAGAATCGAGGGAAAAGTAGACATTCTAGTCTAACAACAGAAAAAAAAAAATGTGTACAAAGTGTTTGTAGTAGCTGACTTAAGGGAACAGGCAAACACTAAAAGCAAAACAGTGTACAAAGCTGAATAAACTCTCACATCCTAAGAGTTGTTACAAAAACTGTAGGTTCATGGGTTGGTAGGAACTGCCTAATAGACTTTCCTCAGGAAGGAAAGTTTGTAGGGAGAAGCTGAAGACACCCCCAGTCTTCTGTCATCACACAGATGCTTGCCTCTGGTCTCCTGTCCCACACAGCTGAGGCACATGCACATGTGATGCATGAACACACACCCTGCCCTCCCTTCTCCTTCTGTGACAGTGTGCAACACATAAGCTCACCTGCCCTAGAGTGCTTCTGGAAGGAAGGGCAATCTCAATACCAAGTGGTGGGACCAAGGCACAACACAGTCAGAATGTGCAAAACTTTAAAAAAAAATTAACCTTGGTTTCTACTATCCCATTTCTACATAGAAGGGCTTTGAAAATATCCACCATGGCTATTTGACCAAGAATGAAGTTTAAAAACAAAACAAATTCTAAAAGAATTAAAACTGTTAGCAAAACTGTTTTCCTGTGGCAGTCCCTGATGAAATGAGTCAAAAATTATCTGTACACATAGGGCCTGGGTACTAAGTGGTAAGCAAAGAAAACTGTAGTAAAAACACAGAAAGGAAATGTTAATATGCTTACGTTCATATCATTTAAATTACCTTCAAAAGATCTTGTGACATTAAGGGCAGAATTAGGTTTACTCCATATAAAACGACATCAGCTGCTGACACAGATCTGCCTGCTGCTTGTCCTGGCTCATGTCCTCTAAACACTTCATCTATCAAAAGAAAAAGCATACTTGTACTGTCATCACTGAAACTCCCAAAGCTCATGTTCCTTTATGAAAACACAAATACAGTCAAGCTCAAAGACCCAAGAAATTCATTAATGAATTATAGAGAAATCTGATGTGCCCAGCCCATGCCATCCTTTTATATTTTGTAAGGGAATCTAAGTACCCACTACGGTTGTAGTGGACAAGTAAGGGCAGGAGACATTTTACAAATCAAAGCTAACACTAAGGCCCTGGCATCTTACTTCAGTACCCCAGCTAACTTGGGCCAGCCCACTGAACTGTGAAACCAACAACAGTGAACAAGGAAAATGAAGCAACAACGTCAACAGAGCAAGAGTAATGTCAAGAACTGGACACAATGATGAACGCGGCTGCCACAGCACCAGCTTAGAGATCCTCACCAAAAATAAAAAACATCTCCAACCACGAAAGCCTGCATGACACAAGGCAATGCTAGATATAATGTTTTCTCTTATAAAACAACCCTCACCTACCGGGTTTTAAGGTAAAGTTGGCAGTTGGTAAAGTTAACTACAAGGGAAGACTCTCAAAACACTATAGGGAACTTGCATTGAAGGCAAGGGTAAACACTTAAAGGCATTGAGCAAGAGCAGCCTCTCACCCTGGTGTGTACTTCTTCCTGCCTGTTATTCTGAGAACCAATGTATAGGGTGAACAGGAAAGTTCAGCAGTAGCATATGAAGGAAGCAGAGGCAAGCTGCACTAATGAGCTTTACTAACCGACCAAGTTCTTGTCTGTAAGAACAATTACTTTAAAAATTATTTTCATTTCTTTTGTGTTCATGTTTTGCCTGCATGTATGTCTGTGTGAAGGTGTCAGATCTCCTGAGACTGGAGTTATAGGCAATTATGAGCTGTCATGTGGGTACTGGGAATTAAACCCGGGGCCGCTAGAAGAGCAGCCAGTGCTCTTAACCACTGAGGCATCGCTTCAACCCAAGAACAGGTTTTTTTGTTTTGTTTTTTTAACCTACTGATTGCCGAGCAGAGTGCTAGGCAAGACACACCTGATTTGAGAGGCCTTTACGTCTTATCTTACCCACTGATATCAGAAAGACAGATCAGCTGACTATCCCCGTATCATACTATTGGAGAACAATGCTAGGTAGTCAAGTTTGGAATCCAGTGCTTCCCATGTCAATGGAATTTCCCATGCTCTATCCATAAAATGCTGGGTTTGATGGGCGATTATCTCAGAGGACACAGAAGAGCCAATGAAATATCCCTCTAAAGCAGTGATCCTCAACCTACCTATAGTTCTTCATGTTGACCCCCACACCATAAAATTATTTCATTACTACCTCATAACTGCAATTTTGCTACTGTTATGAATCGTAAGGTAACTATCCGACATGCAGAATAGCTGCTAAAGGGTCGCGACCCACACACTGAGAAGCATTGTTGTACAGAGTAGGATCTACAGATACATACAGGGATTTGAACGTGAATTCAAACTTACTAGCCACATGCATGTAGGTGAGTGACATAATGACCATGCTGTTCCCTCATGAGTAAAGTGAGACCAGCAATGGCACCTGCTGCATGGCATGGTGAGAAAAGCAGCAGTTGGCATTTATTAAGAACTGAATAGCTGGAGAGAAAAGGGAGGCAGATGCCATTTTTCTTTTAGATAAAAAAATCTGTGTGACAGTTGTACAAATAGATTTTTATATTAAAAAAGAGTGTCATTTCAACCAGAGTAATTTACTTGCACTTGTTTTATAAAACCTAACTTCCACATGGGGTTTTACTTCAAGAAAATAACAAAAACAGTAACAACAAAATGTAATCACCACTACAGAGACGTACCTGTGTCACTGAAGTCTATGAACTCCTTTGAGAGGAGGTTGGTGAGGAGCTCCATAATGAGAAGCAGGTCCTGGTACTGCTCCTCTTCCGCTGTGACATCTATCCTTTGCCGCCCCAAGTTATTCTTAGAATATACTTGCAACAAAGTAAGGCAGGCTTCATACAAATGCATAGCTTTGGACTGTAAGAAAATATGAGAAGTAATATTACTTGGTAGGTTCTAGTAGTAGATGTGCCAAAGTTTAAATCTACTCTTAATTACAATGGCAGCTCTACTATTAACAAGAACAAAGGGTGGAAAGCTAGTGAACGATTTGCCAAACAAACATGACCATCTGAGTACAGACCCCCAGTGGTGGAGCATGCTTATGCTCCTGGTACCAGGGACAGGAGACAAGAGAGCCTTGCTGGTCTGCTTGGCTTGGGGAGCTGTAAGGTTGGGGAGAAAGTAAGGTGTAGAGAAATACAGGAAGAGCTTGACCTCTGGCAAACACAGTCATAGACAGACAGACAAACAGACAGACAGACACACACACACACACACACACACACACACACACACACACACACACACACCATTAATAATGATAAAATGAGCTGGACCTGGTGGCACACACCTTTAATCTCAGCACTGGGAGGCAGAGACACATGGAGCTCAATGAGTTCGAGGCCAGCCTGGCCTACAAAGGGAGTCCAGGACAGTAAAGGCTACACAGAGAAATCCTGTCTCGAAAAACAAAACAAAACAAAACAAAACCCCCCCAAAACTAGAAAGTGCTCACCTCTCCAAGATAGCATATCTGTTTATGTGCAACTTCAACAAAAACTTCTATAATGAGATTGACAGTTTCTGGAGTATTCTTGTAAACTTCCATTAACCCAATGCAATTGTTAAGGAAGTCCATTAAAAAATTAAAAAGAATGGCTACATTGTCGATCTGAGTGGCCTCAGCAATGCCACACAGGGCCTCCAGGGTGGCAGTGATCTCCTGCTTGACTTCCTCCTGCTGACACATCTGCTGGAAGTTCTCCTGGTTTATGACTCTCAGGAACCGCTGCTGAAGAGGCTGAAGAACCTGTGGACCACAGCACACCATCAATTTCCTAACGTGCAGCGTGCGCCCTCAACTCGGATGAATATTTGTTTCCCAAAATGTTTCTATTGAAACAGAATGAGCACACTAACAGGGGACTCTATGAACCACTGAGTTCCCCAGCCCTTCAGTCTATGAACCACTGAGTTCCCCAGCCCTTCAGTCTATGAACCACTGAGTTCCGCAGCCCTTCAGTCTTTGAAACAGGTTCTTCCTGTTATGTGGACCAGGCTTCGGTTTCTCAGGAATCGTACCTCTGACTCCTAGGTGCTGGGATTACAGGTTTGAGGTATGATATCCATTTTGAGGATCATCATACTTTGTGCCACATACAAAGAAATGACACCCAAGTTACTATCACTGGATGTGGTTCTTTTTATCCCATTCTTTGACAGTTTTGTTGAAAATATTTTATTTATTCTCTTACACTTCTCTTTAGTTTCACTGCATGTGTGTGTTGGCATCGGGCATCCACTGGACATCATAGACTGAGCTCACTAACTTGCCCTAGGAATACTGTCTGCTCTACAAGTGAACCTTCATGCAGGCTCAGGTATCTATGTGGTGATGGACATCTGAATCTGGCCCTCACACAAGTGCTTTATCCCCTTAGCCACCTCTGCATCCAGCAGACCCTGTCTGTTTTTTACTAGTTCCACTGTGCATCCCTGGCTGGGCTCAACCTGGTGTCAATCTTCTTGCCTCTGCTTCAGAAGGGAAAAGAGTACAGAAACGGTGTGTATGTGTGTGTGTGGTGTGTGTGCGTGTAAAAAAATTAGAACTCCTCAGCAGGTAATCCACAAACTTTCTCCATCAAAGGCCCAAGAGTAAGTGCTTTATACTCTGCACCTCAGTAGAACCATATGAACACTGAGGACTAACTCTGTGAAGCCTTATCTACAGACACAGCAACCATGTTTGGTTTATGGACCAGTTTGCCAGTTTCAACTGAAACACAGTTAAAACATAAGTCTGTTTCTTTTCCTCCTTTCCCCACAATTCCTGGCATATAATACAACTCCAGATAATTGGTCTGGCTCTGTGTGTTAAAGAGTATTTATAGGGCACCCAGGCATGCTAGTGTACACCTGTAATCCCAGGCAGGGGCAGGCAGATCACTGTGAGTTCGACACTAGTCGAGTCTACAAAGCAAGTCCAAGTCAGCCTGGGCTACACAGAGAAACTGAAACTCTGTTTTGAAAAATCAAACAAAACAAAAACAAAAACAAAAAATGGTTTAGTTGGTAAAGTCCTTGCTCCATGCAGTGGTTTGAGTGAGGATAGCCCCATAGGCTGATATATTTGAATGCTTGGTTCCGAGTTGATGGAACTGTTTGGTAAGGATTGTTGGAGGGTTAGGGTGTACTCCTAATTAGCTTCTCTTTGCCACATGGTTGTTGTCTTAACATGAGCTATTGCTCCAGTGCCAGTCCTGCCCACCTGGCTCCCATGTTCCCGCCATGATGGTTATGGACTCACTCTCTGAAAGCGTAAGCCAGGCCCCAATTAAATGCTTTATTCTATAAGTTGCCTTGGTCATGGCGTGTTTTCACAGCAATACAACAAAATTAACCAAGTCACCACCTAAAGTGTGAGGGAGCTGAGTTCAAACCTCAGCACTTGTGTATAAGCTGAGTGCCTACAGTCCCCGTGCCGGGAGACAGAGACAAGAGGATCCTGGGTTTTTTGGCCAGCCAATCTAGCTAAGTTCAGAGTTTCAGATACAGTGAGAAACTAGGAATGAGAGTGACTGAGGAGGATGACTACTGTCAACCTCTTGCTAAATGTGAACACATGGTAGGTATCTGCACAAGTATCTGCAGATGCTCACAGAACCAGAGGCATCAGGTCTCCTGACCTGAAGTCACAGGCAGCTATGGGCCACCCAAAGTGTATGCAAGGAGCCAAATCATTTCTATGGATCCAGTGTGGGAGGGTAGGGGAACACATTTGTAAAAAATCTTAAAAAAAAAAAAAAGTCAGACTGTTTTAGCTTAGCTATGAAGTCATAGATGACCTGACTGTCTGCTCCTGTGCCCTTACCTTCACAGATATTAAGAACACTCTAGACTTAAGGACCAGAGGCCAGACTTCTATATATACACTTGATTCAAAAAATAAAGTGCCCACATTATTGGTTGAATTAGCTCAGAAAGTGACTTCATTTGAACAAAGTTGTTTGAAATGCAGTAAGTTAGGATGTTCATAATAGGTGTTCATAATAGAGTGTGTCTCTACTCTAATACAGTGTATTTAAATTTTTAAATTTAATTTTAAATGCATTAGTATAAGGGTGTCAGATCCCTTGAAATGTAGGTACAGATGGTGCAAGCTGTCATGTGGTTGCTGAGAACTGAACCCGGGTCCTCTGGAAGAGCAGACAATGTTTTTAACCACTGAGCCATTTCTCCAGTCCCAATATGGTATCTTATACACTGAGGAAATTTGAATGCATAGGACCAAAGGTTGTCACTAACTAACAAAAACCAAAGACTCGTCTTTGTAGACCTTAGAAAGAATACTATGAACACCTTATTTGGACACACAGGCAGCCTCCTAAACGCAAAACACTGAGAATTTGTTGCTTAGGCAACTATGGTAGGACAAGAGCCAGGAAACAAAAACATCACTTTCATCTCCTTCTCAAGGCAAAGCATGACTTACAGTTCTTCATGTCACAGTTTCTTTCCTCTACTTTTGGGGACAGGTTTACCAACCCAGGCCTTGGCATGCTAAAGCAAGTGCTCTACCTCTGAGCTACCCACCAGGCCTCTCACATTTTGAAAGACACAGTAATTTATGTTCTCACCTGGGAAAACATACCGGACGGACAGAAAATGTTAATGATATTTAGTGTGTCAAACAAGCAGGCTGGAGAAGCCCTAAGAGTACTTATCAAAGGGTTGATGAGGAAGTAGAACCGGAGAGAAGTTATTACTGAGGTGTTTAGTCTCCTATTTTCTAACATCTGTAGGGTGACAGAAGAATCAAAAGAGAAGGGACTTTTACCTCAGTCCAATACTGCTGCTTGGTTTCTGTGTCCATATGTGCAAAACCGCCTAAGACCAGAGCCTTCATCAGTGTCCTCTGCACAGGACTGGACAAGAAATTAAGAGGTGGGCTTCGGCTTGCAAACTGCTTCGCTAGGTTCCACCAGTTTTCACACTGAATTACTAAGTTTGCCCTACAGGTAGAAATAATAAAACATAAGTTGTATTATATTCACCATATATATATTTATTAAGAAAATAAAAATTGAACAGGGCTGGAAAGATGGCTCAGCGGTTAAAAGTGACTACTAAAGGACCTGGGTTCAGTTCCCAGCACCCGCCACCGCAGGTCACAACCACCTGTAAGTCCAGTTTCTGGGCATCAGGTAATCTCTGCGCGTATTAGTACATGTGAACTCATGCAGGCCACACACACAGATGGAAAAGGGGTGGGAAGGCATCAGCATCTAATTTTAAAGTCTTCTGAGGCAAGACTTTTCTATGCTACTCATGTTGGCCATATTCTTCCTGCCTCAGACTCCTGAGTACTGAGAACCTGTCATACCCATGTGTGTGGGTGTGTGTGTCTGTGTATGACATGTGTACAGGTGCCTATAGTGGCCAGAAGATGACACCAGATCCTCTGGGGCTGGTGATGCACACAGCTGTGAGCCACCCAGTATGGATTCTGGGAAACAAACGCTGGCCCTCTAGAAGAGCTCTTAACCACTGAGCCACCTCTTTGGCCCCTCTGAATGTACCTTTTAAAGAATAGTATGATAAGCTCAATACGAACTCTGGAGTCACATTGGTCTTTATTTAGATCCTAGCAATTGCTCACGTTTTTACTTAGTTTCCTTTCATCATCATCAGTTTTCTGGCTGTAAAGTGAGAATGGCTGTGTAGCCATTTCCTTGTGGAAGGAAGGTGGGAAGAGGAAACCTCTAAGGCTGAGGAAGCCTATCTCCCAGGTTCTATCAGCAGTGACCAGTTGCCAGCTAAGGGGATTTTTCGGTGCTGTAGGGGCTCCCAATTTGCACGCGGGGCTTCATGAAGAGCTTTTGTAAGCAGTCAATCATGGGAGGGGGTGCCTTTTGGTGATGGAGCTGCCCTGCAGGTCACCCATCTCTAGGGAACACTAATAAGTTCACTGCTTCAGCAAACTGGGCTTGTTTCTTCGTCTGTTGCTGCCCTCTCTATTTGGAATAGGCAGAATCTGATTCCCCAGGGAGAACAAGGTGACAGGGACAAGGAGCTAAAACAGGCCTGACTCTCCCTTGAGACCCTTCATGTGCAGTACTCAGAACAGCAGTCAATGCCAACAGCACTGACAACAATATTCCAACTCAGCAAGAAAAGCTAAAACAATTCTCTATAGAAAGCACTAAAAGTGTTACTTTGCAGAATCAGTTTAAACATCAGTTGTTCTCGCCAATAAGTGGGAATCACTGAACCAGGTGCGGAGGTACATGCCTTTAATCCCACCACCTGGGAGACAAAGGCCAGTGGATCTCTGAGTTGAGACCGTTTGGTCTACAGAGTGAGTTCCAGGACAGCCAAGGCTACACAGAGAAACTCTATGTATGTGTCCAAGAAGGTGTGTGTGGGAGACACACTGAAAAATATCAAATGAGAATAATATACACAAAAGTGTGTGCCCAAGATCAAATCCGAGTCCTCTGAAGTGCAGCTAGTGTTCTTTTGTTTTTTGAGACAGGGTTTCTCTATGTAGTCCTAGCTGTCCTGGAACTCACTATGTTGACCAGGCTGGCCTGGAACTCAGAGATCCACTTGCCTCTGCCTTCTGAGTGCTAAGATTAAAGGTGTGTGCTACCACTCAGCTCAGCCAGTGTATGTAACCCTTGAGGCATTTCTCCAGCTCCTGAAAGTGTGTGTGTGTGTGTTTATGTTAACTAACTAGCTAGTTAGCTTTCGCTCCCTCCCACCCTCCCCCTATCTCTTTTCATCTTTTTGTTTTTCAAGACAGGGTTTCTCTGTATAACCTTGGCTGTCCCAGACTTGCTTTATAGACCAGGCTGGCCTCCAACTCACAGTACTCCATCATCTACCTCTGCCTCCTGAGTGCCCAGATTAAAGGCGTGCACCACCACTGCCGCCACCACCCGCCTAGAAGTGTTTTTAGAACAGGCTCTCTGATGCCCAAAGCCAGTACAATTGTCATCAGTACTTAGTAAAGCTGACGTTTGCATTTGTAACAACACAGTAATGAGGTTTTAAAAATACTACTCTGAAAATGTAGATCCTAACTGGACTTGGGTTTTGTAACCATTTGCCAGTCACTAAAGAGAAAATTGAAGCCGCTGGTCCTCCTCACTCCTTACCTTTCTCTTCTTTCTACCAAAGTGACAAGGAGCTGCACAGTATCATTTGCTAGATCCTGCTCGCTACTCCAGACTGAGAGATTGCTGATGACTTTCTGTAAGAGGTAGCCGATAATCCACTGGGAACCCTCTGTATCTGCTCCAAATGCTGTGCTCAATGGCAAACTTATCTTAAGAGAAAAGATAAAAAAATTTCTAAAGTCAGAAAGGTCAAGTAAAAATAGTCCACAGAAAATCAACAATGAAACTAGCACCAAAGCCTAAGGAGGTGCTACTTTACATTAGCTTTATCATTTTTCATTTGTCTTTCAATTAATTTTTCTGTCAGCTTTAGTCTCATGGTAATTATTAACAAACTAACATATTTAAAATAAATATAGACATGAAGATCCCCAAAACAATATAAACATATGTTAATCTAATGGTAAAGAACCATAATACTAACTAATGTCAATAGAACCAAACGCCATGCTCTATGAAAAGTAATACAACAGCATTCCAGTCCTCCATCTCTCCAGGCTCTTAAATAGTTGTTTGTTTGTTTCTTTAAAAGATTTGTTTATTTATTTTACATATGTATGAGTGCTCTATCTGTATATACACCTGCATGTCAGAAAAGGGTGTCAAATCTAAGTATAGATGGCTGTGAGCCACCATATGGTTGCTGGGAATTGAACTCAGGACCTCTGTCAGAGCAGAAAGTGTTCTTAACCTCTGAGCCATCTCTCCAGCCCCTTTCTTTCTTTCTTCCTTTTTTTCTTTCTTTTTGGGGTTTCTCTGTGTAATAGCCCTGGCTGTCCTGGAACTCACTTTGTAGACCAGGCTGGCCTCGAACTCACAGAGATCCACGTGCCTCTGCCTCCCAAGTGCTGGGATTAAAGGTGTGTGCCACCAAACCCAGCTAACAGATTTGTTTTCATAAATGGAACAAACAAAATTGTTCTACCTCTGAACTTTCCATCATCATAAACCCAAAGAGTACTGATTTTACTTCCTCACCTGATCATACAGTTTTTCGTCTACCAGGAGGTACGTCTTGGCCCAGCGTTTTAGAAACCAAACAATGTCTTTGCCCATTTGAGGGCTTAGTAGATGAGTGAGATCTGCTCTTATTGCTCGAGATTCAACTTCTGAGACTCTTAGCACAGCAGACAACAGCCTGTGGGGAGAAAACATAAGTTTTGCTAACCCTATTTTTTTCCATAAAAATCCTTTGTTTCTTTATACCAGGCTATGGGCTGTAGATAAGCCCCCACATTAGTTCTGATCTTCCAGAGGGACAAGAAGGACCTCTGCTCAGGCTGTGGCTGCAGATGTGAGTCTCAGCATCATTGTCTAACACGCAGTTCCCGATGCAAACTGAAGGAACACATACAATTAACTAAACGTTCAGAGTATAAGCCAAAATTTTCAGCATTCCTCTGGTAGACAGTTTATACAAGTTCTGTTGTGCTTTCAAATCATGGCCTTGCATATTGTCTTATAATCTTGATTTCTGCCGCGCCCCGCGCCCCCCCCCCTCCGAGCTGAGGATTGAACCCAGGGCCTTGCGCTAGCAAGCGCTGTACCACTGAGCTAAATCCTCAACCCTGTAATCTTGATTCTTAATGGTTTCTTGTTTTTAGTTTTGGTTTTGGTTTTCTGGGCAGGGTTTCTCTGTGTAGCCTTGGCTGTCCTGGAACTCCCTCTGTAGACCAGGACAGCCTTGAACTCACAGAGATCCACCTACCTCTGCCTCTCAGAGTGCTGGGATTATAGGTGTGTGCCACCACTGCCAGATTCTTAATGGTATCTTTAAATAAAAAACCTTCCTAGAACAATAATCTACCTAAGGAAACATACTGTCCATTCCCAGACTATGGGAACGGGCAAGGAATATACCAGAAAGCATACAGTTTTAAGCTGACTTTAGGAAGGAAGCAGGGGTTGTAGTGAAGTCAGTGCACAGAGCAGGATTCTAGTCACTATGGTATGGCTCTGCTCTATTCTGTCCTGCTCTCCAGAAGAATGAAATTCCTGCAAAATCAAACTAGATGGATGTGTGCATTCTTTATGGACCTTCTGCTCTCACTAAGAAGTACTTGGTGCTGGTGACCACCCTGCCTCTTTGAAAGAGCTCCTCCCTTGGTTGCCCTGGTACCACTTCCCATGTCCCCCTCCATCTGTCTGCGTACTCTTCTCTGGATTTTCTTTAAATCAGAAATGCTCTACTTAAAAGCCCCCCCCCCCCCAATTATCCACATGTTCCTCATAAACCAGGGCTCAGACTCTCAAATTTTAGAGTGTATGTAAATAAGAATAACAGAAATCCCAATAACCTCATGTTTTATCAAAGATGATATATTAAAATCTTCCTCTAAGATTAAACTATTTTAAATATACTTGAAAGCCTAACAGAACTTGAAATAAAATTGTTATACTGATACTTTAAAAGTAAGCACTTCGCCAGACAGTAGTGGTGCACACCTTTAATCCCAGCACTCAGGAGGCAGTGGCAAGTGGATCTCTATGAGTTGGAGGCCTGCCTGGTCTACAGAGTGAGTTCCAGGTCAGCTAGGACTACATAGAGAAACTGTCTCGGAAGGAAAAAAAATTTGCACTGTAATTCAATCTTTGTAGTGTTGACAACCACTACTATCTATTCAAACCAAACAAAATCTTTTAGTTAAACTTTATGTCCCCAAAGAACATTATTTACCAACTACTCTATTTTCTATAATATAAATATTTATGAAATACTTTTCATGAATTTCCAAATATCATAAAACTATAACTATTTTTAAAGGTTTTCTGGATTGACTTACTATAGTTATACTTAACAACATACAGTAGAACAAAATGTAAAACAAATTTAAATTATAAAACTATTTTCCCCAGTGCTAGGGTTCCAACCTAGAAGCTTGCACATGCTAGGCAAAGGTGGTTTACCACTGAGCTAATTCTCAGCCTGATTTTGTGTGTTTCTTGGGGATAACAGAGAAAGATTTTATGTTTCCTACTTGATTTATATACTTGTGAATAAATATACTCATTGCCAGAATGAGCCAAAGTGGGGGAAAAGTTGACTCCTATCTCATTTAAAAGATATAAACACTAGGCCGGGCAGTGGTGGTGCACAGCTTTAATCCCAGCACTTGGGAGGCAGAGGCAGGCGGATCGCTGTGAGTTTGAGGCCAGCTTGGTCTAAACAGCGAGTCCAGGGCAACCAAGGCTAACACAGAGAGACTGTCTCAAAAAACAAAAAACAAAACAAAACAAACAAGCAAAAAATATGTAAACACTGGACAAAATAAAAATAAATAAAATAAAAATTGTTTCCATTAAAAAGTAGAAGTTATTTTTCAAAGATCAAAGTCACCCATTATTTGAATTACTTACAATATGACAAAACTCAAGATAAACTCATGCCAGATGGCCCAGTGTTGGCCCCGTCAGTGTTAGATGACGCAGTGGCTTGCACTGTTGGTTCCACAGCCGTCAAAGGTGATCTGAAGCTGCCCTTTTCATCAGCACTGGGCACCCACACACCTGCCAGTCCACACAGACTGAGTGAGCTCAAGTCTTTCTTTTGTCTCATGGAGAAAGGCAAAAGGGTGGTAGCAGCAGAGGCCAGGTCCTAGGGGACCTTGCTGCGGTCTTTCACTTCTCTACACCTCACCCAGACCCAGCAGCAGCTGCAGAGCTCTCTCAGAAACACCACTCCAGCCCAAAGGCCAGTTCCCACTTTCTCCCAAGACTGAAAATTAACTGCTTCCCAGCTTGGCCTTCCACAAGACAGTGACTATGAAACAGCTATGCTCACTTCCCTCTTGCAAATCCTACTTCATGAACCCAACAGACCCCTTTCCTGTGTCTCTAGCTTCTCCACCCCACAGTCTCAGTCACACACAAGTGACACAAGTCCTTTCCTGCCTGTTTCCTGTCACTTTTACCTTCCTTCCTCTCACTCATCAAGTAGCAGTCTGATTAGATCCTGTGGCACTCTGCTGAAGTCTAAGTCCCATCAAACGGTGGAGTTGAAGAAACAACTGAGCCAAATACTTTTTAATTGTTAACATTTCTCAGTTAGTACCCTAGTCAAGTATACTATAGCAAACACTTTTTATTCAAGCAGTACTGTTTCCCAAATCAGTCCTGTAGTACATTTACATGCCAAATGTACTAAACCAAGTCAGCGTGATGAGGCGGCCCACAGCATCTCACAGCCTACTGCTGTAAGCTAGTCTGGAAGCATCACCTTTCTCTCTGATAGCTGTGACAGACCCACAGGCAGTCTGCCCACTTCCAACACTAATTCTCAGAGTGGTAATCAGGGAAAGTTCTGCAATGTGTGCTTGCTCCCCTACTCAGAACTGATAGTAGTACCGCAATCTCTTCACTGCCAAGATGTCTTACAGGACCTGACGACAGTACCTGTTTCCCTCCTACTTATTTCCATAGTTCCATCTCTTATAAAAATCCATTTCCTGGATTGGTCTATAGCTGCATTCTGGCTGCTGCTTGACCATGGCAAGTATGGCCAGAGCCTTTGTACCAGTTATTTTATTTTTGCTCTGCCTAGAATGTTCCTCCCCCGGGTATATGCAAGACTCTAATCAACCTCAATCCTTGCTCAGAAGTCATAGAAACAAAGCTTATGTGAATCATACTTAAGACCGCGTCAGCCCCTGCAGCAGTCTGGGCTTCAGGTGCCCTGCCCTACTTGGCTCTGCACCCATAGCACTTGCTGTCCTCCAACACATCCCATCACTTGTAGCTCTGTTCCCCCTGACAAGAACTCTAGCTGGGGAGTGGATTCGCTGTTTACCTTCCCGAACGCATCCCATGTGCCATGACATACCCACCCACAAAGCCACTAATAATTCTTTCTTGGTTTTTCAAGATGAGGTTTCTCTGTGTACCAGAGCCCTGCCTTTCTTGGAACTCTCTTTATAGATCAGGCTGGCCTCTGCCTCCCAAGTACTGGGAGTAAAGGTGTATGCCCCCACACCTGGCTAATAATTCTTTTTTTTTTTTTTTTTTTTTTTTTAAGTTTTTCCAAACAGGGCTTCTCTGTGTATCCTTGGCTGTCCTGGACTCGCTTTGTAGACCAGGCTGGCCTCGAACTCACAATGATCCACCTGCCTCTGCCTCCCGAGTACTGGGATTAAAGGCATGAGCCACCAACGCCCAGCTAATAATCATTCTTAAATGACATGTTCTTCAAGAATTATGAAATACAGTTTTAGTGAAGCAAAGGTTGTTTCTCCCATATATCAAATCAATTTCACATTAACTCTTTAGAAAAAAACAGCAACAATAAAAGCCTAGCCATTCTAACACTCCATAGCCTGTGTTCTCAAATGTGAGAATGATTTGCTCCCACACTGATACCTGGGACTTGTAAAATGGAAAAGCACTTCTAATACAAGGGAGATGCTCCTAAAGGCACTTGCTCCAAGAAATAGGACAAAGCACCTATGACAAAACTCTGGAATGAACAGCCCTAGAAGTAACACTCCTCAGGATACGATCCAAAGCAAAAGCACAAAATCTAATTACAACAATAACCTCAAAAGGAAGAAACCTGTGCTTAAGAATTCTGATATTCATAGCAAGCAAGAGAATGTATCAATAAAGGAAACAAAGTCCTAAACATTTCCTTGGTATCGCCTTAATATTTGAACTTAAAACAATAACAACAAACTGTATCTTCTACTGTAGAGGTTTAAATGTCCACTTATGTTTGCATTTTTAAAAAGTGGGACAAAACTTTGAGTAACTGACAAAAGCCAAGGCTGTTATCATTCCTACTATCGCCATAGGCAATGGAGTCTCAAAGATAATGAAATCAAATGTAAAACCATTTTCAATTCTAAGAGTACAATTATTCATATTTACCCTCTTTAGTTTCATCATTGAGAATTAATAAAAACATTGCCATTACTAATAGGAAAACAAAAGTAAATCCTCTCAGAGGCACTCTTGCTGTCTTATAATTGCTGGTGACAGGGCTCTCAAGTTTTCCATATTTAGGATAACTATTTCTATACTATAATAATGACAGTTTTCCTTAAGAAGCCACTAGCACATAGTCTCCACTTTCATAAGCAACATACACTTGTTAAGGCTCACCTGCTTTCTAAGAACTTTTTTTTCCTCATAAAGGGTGCCTGTACAGACATCATTACTGCTTTCTGACAAACACTATGTTCGTAATAAATTATAGTGAACGCTGCTTCCAAGTCTTGTATTCAGAATCATTTAACATTAGTTCTTTTCAGTAGATAGCCCTGCCAATTCCTGCCAGCGTGCCCTTGCCACCCTTGTGTTTCAAGGCTTCTTCATAGTCTCGTTTCTTTAATGTTTCCAATTTACAGTGCGCCTACCCCTCCAGTCATCTACCCATCAACTCAGAGTTTATGAGACAGCATAAATTACAAGAGCGCAGCTATAGAGTTCATATTACCTAATCACAGAATCTGTTCTGCTGTACCCTGGGATGGAAGAAGCCTTTTCTCCTGGAGATCCCAAAATTTGAAGTGTTGTATTAATGTCAACTTCAGATGAATGCTTAATGGAATATTCCATTATTTCTGGAGGTATTAGCGGAGTCTCTCCCTGAGTATCATCAGCTAAGAGGTAGCCTTCAGTTTAAAAAAAATTAAAAACGAACACTTAACAAATCTATTTACCAAATTGCACTATAAATGTTTTGATTAATATACATCTCATAGGTTGATGTAAAAGTAAATAATATTGTTAACCTGTTCATTTCAAGATGAGGTGCAGAAACTGTCAATTTCCCAGATAATTAAAACCCTCAAAAATACAACAAAAGATAAAGGGAATTCTACTACTATATCAGGAATTTATCCATATATAACTTTTTAAAAGTCAAGTGTTTTTTCTTTTGCTTTGTTTCCTTGACTACATTACAGATTCACAAATTAGGTCTAGTGGTCAAGGAAAACAACCCTAAAAGTCAGACTGCCTAGATTTGCATTGTGGCTCAAAATTAACTGCAGTATGACCATTTCTTATACTTTCAGCTCCTTCATCTGTTAGCTGGGAATGGCGGTGCCAATTAGCACCACTGGACAGTACTAATTCACTGGGCTACAGTGAGAGCAAAAGGAAACACTTGGCATAGAACAGGCCAGAGTACATGACGGCCAGTGGCTTAAAAAAATACGTCTATTGCTCTATGTCAAACAGCAGCTGTATCCAAGTCATTCCGTACTACACCCAACTATGGATAGTCTGTTGATGTTTGAGATGTGGTCTCCCTATGCAGCCCAAGCTGGCTTCAGAAAATCACAATCCTCCTGCCTCAGCTTCCGTTTGGGCTAGAATTAATTACGGGGATATGCCACCATGCCCAGCTCTAAACTATTGTTTTTAATATTTGTGGCTTCTTTTAGGGTTTAAATGATTTCATGGGCTTTTTAAAAAGAAAAAAAGTAACTAACCTGTAACTAAAATAAGCCAGTGAATATCTTCGTAGAGATCATCAAGCATTTTATTGTCAACGGTGCTTGATCCAGGTGAAGCAAGTAGCTGTTGCTGATGTCGCTGTAACTGACCATGGAGTCTTGTTACCCTTTCTTCTAACAAACTAAAAGGAAAGAAACAATAGCTTCATAAAGTTCAGGATGGGAAGGCTTAGGACAATTGATAACTTCCATACAACCAAACAATATAAACTAAGATGTCAGCACAAAATACATATATTCAAAAATATTACAGTACACAGCTGTTCTCAAGAGCACTAAAGGAAATGAAATGTATAACACTTTACAAACAAGCAGCATTTATGACAGGCCTTTGAAACTGGGTATGCCAAGTCATTTCTCATGTCATTTTTTCCATAATTCTTGCCATCTATACTATCGTTCCTGGGCTCCAGTTGTATAAGCCAAAGAACGCAATCGTGATACGCTTCTGTCCACTGGGTCTGGTATGCTAGGACCCAGAGTGGGGTGTTTAAAGCTCTCCAGGAAACTGTAAACAGAGAGCAATTCTCCACGGGGTGTCTGGACTGTGTGTACCTTGTCAGAAGAGGCATACAGTGTTCAGCAGCAATTCTTCCTAGCATTCCTACACTGGCTAGCTGATCAGAAAACTGATCTCGATCGTCTTCTTGAAGTTCACTTATTTCTTCTTCCTCGCGAGAGGCCACACCATTGGCGGTCTATTTGGTGAAAAGAGAAGAAACAATGAAGAAATACAGCACATGTTCCATAAGGCATGTGTGTCTGTGGCCCTGTCAAATGGCTTCAAGAGGAGCTGAACCAACCTGCAGGTACAGCTTTCTAGGACTCCTTTCTAATCATGCCAGTAGCCCTGGTAGCCATCAAAAGGATGAGGAGAGCACTAAAGAGAAGGAAGGAAAAGAAATGCTTCCTATGCACATGCTGCTACATGCCTATAGCCTGCCTCTTATATGGGGGACTGTCATTTGTCATTAAGATTGCCTAGTTCTTTGAATATAGGGTGCTAGCAGACACATGGCAAGACAGAGTGGCTAACTGAGAGCTTAAAAGGGAGGTGATTATAAGTAACACCCACATATGAAAACCCAGAAGATAAAAGGAACTATATTTTACTGCGCAAATCTTTGAAGGAATTTATCCCAAATTTCTAGTGCTTTATATTGATTAAATAGAGACTATGGTGATTTTTCATTCCACCTTGCTTAAAACTTACCAAATTCCTCGTGCCATCTGGAGCAGCAAGGTGGCACTGAATATAGGAATTGAAAACTTGAACTGCATGTTGTGTGAAAAAGCCTTTATGGAAATGCTTGTCATCTTGGACCAAAGTTAGCCAGGACTCCAGCAATTTATCGTATGCTTCCATGTATACCATGTCATCCTTATCAAGCTAAAAGAAAAGAACACTCATAAAACAAGGGTCCAGAGAAATAAAATGAGCATTGTAAAAGTTATACAGCTGTGCACAAAAACAAATTTAAAAATGGTTTTAGAAAAGAAGCATTTCCAATTATTAGGCATTTATTAAACATTCTAAAATCTTCCTAGTTTCAAAATAAATAAATCTTTGACAAAATGAAACTAATGTTTAAGTTAGAAGATTAACTGTTCAGTGGTTAGTAAAATGTAAAACAAAAAAATTAATATGATATATTATTAATATATAATACAATTACATATATACTAATATATTAATATAAGTATATTTCTTATACATTTGTTTTTCCAGTACTGGGATGAAATCCTGGGCTTCATATATGCTAGGCAAGTACTCTACTACTGGGCTACAAACTTCAAGTCCAACATTTTCTTTTTGTTTTGTTTTTCGAGACAGGGTTTCTCTGTGTAGCCTTGGCTGTCCCGGACTTGCTTTGTAGACCAGGCTGGCCTCAAACTAACAGCGATCCGCCTGCCTCTGCCTCCTGAGTGCTGGGATTAACAAGAAAGGATTTATTTTAATAATTCTAAAAAAGGACAGCTAATTCTACATATTAGGAAAGAATATAGTCAAGAAACACAATAGCCTCTGACTCAACTCATAATATTAGACAATGTGGAAGATATCCCATCACTACAGTAGCTGAGTAGTTAAAGAATGTAAAAACGAGTAACTTCCTTTTCATCAGTTAAGTTTTTTCTTATAAAGAAGAACATGGGGGTAGGGGTGGGGAGAGAGAGAGAGAGAGAGGGAGAGAGAGAGAGGGAGAGAGAGACAGAGACAGAGAGAGAGAGAGACAGAGAGAGAGAGAGAGAAAGCGCACACATGCACGCAGATTAAGAAACCAAGAGGAAACCCAGTTGAACCTCTTGCCCCATGTGGATGCAGCAACCACACCGCAGGTATGTCCACTGGCAAGACCACCGTGCTGCACAGACTATCATGATGTTTACGATTCAGGTGGTTATTCCTAATTTTCATTTCCCTTTTTTTTTCCCCTTGTTTAAGAATAGCTACTACTTCCCAGTTAAAAGTTCAAGCCAAAAGTATAACACTGAGATGTAAGGGAGGGATTTCTCAGAAATAGGTAGACACATAAATAACAGACTACAGAGCTATTTGTGGTCTAAAATCCCTCCTTAGGTTGAGCTGATATTCTGATGAAAGAACGGTGTACTTAAGACGCTGCAGAGGATGAGCTGGAGCCACAGCAGAGAATGCCAAGGCGACTGAGGAGACACTGCCTTCACACACAGGAGAGCAGGAAGAGGCCACTGTAAAGCAGCAGAAGCAGGTGTGACAGAAGCACATGGCACAGCTTTTTAAAGGAAAGCCATCCTGCTAGCACTGTGCAATATGGCAGAGTCTCAGGTGAATATGATCAAGGTATGCTACACCCACACATGTGAAAACTCTTCTGTTTATTTAATATACACTGTGTTTTAAAGTCAGGAAAAACAAAACCACAGCTGAAAACCAAAGCACAATATTGGTTATAAACAATGGGGAAAGGTGGCTCTGCTCCGTCTATAATGTCACCGAATGCTAAGAGCTAAGCATTGGAATCCTGAAGTGACTGGGATACTTTCTTCCCATAGAAACATCTGTGGCTTGTCTATATACTTAACAAGACATGTGTTTTGCAGACATCATTTGTCAGGTCTTAGCAGTTTATCTTGCCAAAATAAACAGACTGGTAACATATCTAACAGGACTTAGGAGTAGCATCCTCTGACCTAGTCAGAAAAGAAACACACAGGATACTTTAAAGAGCTACTATCATTTCTCTAAGTACATATTTAAGACATACATCAAAGTGTAAAAGTCTTTTTTAGAAAGTTAAATAAATAGCATATTATTAAAGGAATTTTCCACAATGCCTCCATGAAGCCTTGATATGAGATGGTCTCAAGTAGAATACACAAGTCCTTACACATGGGATGGCGATTTAAAATAAAGACTGAGCTTCTTGAAAAAGAAAAAAAATCTCTGGTTCCCTCTGAATACCAATAAAGTAACTCATCAGACAAAGTGTGAGAAATTTGGTTGATGACAATTGGCAACTGGATCTTGCAGTCTAATCCCAGAGAAGTGAAACCTAAGCTGGTGCTTTTTCATAATACCTTGGCTTAGCTCCATGGCCACTCTGGCCCAGACCCAGCAGCCTGCTGGCAGCATGTGGACAGATGACTAAGGAGACCAATCTAGACACTATGTGCTCATGCTCTGAGCACTGTCAGGCCTACTGCCAGAAGAGCTTTGGAGAGGGGCTTAGAGCTTATGGGACCTACTTGACCCCACTTTACTCGATTTGAATATGAAAGGGAGAGTAGAAATCAGAACATGATTATAAGCACTTCTCTCTTTGCCTATAATTAGGTTGAAGGTGTGGAGAAGCGTACATTTATGCTTTGATAATTTTGAATATATAATTCCCCAAATAGTGTTCTTTCAAGTGAACATTTGGAAAGAAAGTTTTCAGTAGAGGAATCTGCTCTGGCCCCTCCCTGACAGTGAATGGAATTTCAGAGATTACAGCCCAACATCATTCTATGATTCCAAGCAGAGGACATTCTGGGGAAGGCAAGACTGTAGAAACAGTAAGAGTAGTGTGGCTGCACTTGCTGGACACATTTCACGATCTGGGAGGCAGGGGCAGGGACAGTAGTGGGGAGAAGAGAGGGGATGAAAAGGGAGGGGAGGGGAGGAGAGAAGGAAGAGGAGAAGGGAGGGGAGGGAGGGAAAGGTGGGATGAGAAGAGAAGAGGAGACGGAGGAGAGAAATGTGCACTGCCCACTTGTTTTCACAGCTTGAGTTAGAAGGATGAATAGGTGACCCACACACAGTTTTTCCAAGCATCAAATGTCTTTAGGGTAAGACATATGTCATTATTCATCTGTCAAACCCAGGGCATGCATACCACCAGGAGGCTGGGTTTGGTGGCACACACCTTAAACCCAGCACTTGAGAGACAGAGACAGAGGCAGGTGGATCTCTGTTGACTTCTACACCAGCCTGGTGGACATAGCAAGTTCCAGGACAGTCAGGACCACATAGAGAGAGACCCTGTCAATAACAACAACAACAACAGCAGTAAAATAATCTGCATCACCAGAAATGAGCCCCCGTGGATGACAACAACAACAACAATAATAAATCTGCATCATGGACTCTGGCTGAGAACCACATGTCAACACAGGTACATCGATAACACATATACTGCCTTGATTGATATAGGCTTCATGGGACAGAATGATGGGAATGGAGGAGCATATGAGATCATTCTGTGAATCTAGAGATGCACTAAATAGTCTTTATGTCACTACCTATTTATATAAATCTAGTACCAGATATTTTTCAAAGTAGACAAATAAAAATCATACTAAGGTAGGTAGAAATTTGCTTATTATCTGCAAAAAACTCCAAATCTATCCCTACTAATAAAGATACCATCCACAACACAAACACACCTCCCCTGTGCTTTTCCCCATAGAGAGCAAATAACCATGACTATAACAACTCTTGGGGCTGACTTAGTTTCAGAGGGTTAGTTCACTATCATGGTGGGGAGCACAGCAGCACACATGAAGACTGGTGCTGTAGAAGTAGCTGAGAGTTCTACCTCTGAACTCACAGGCCGCAGGAAGAGAGAGCCACTAAGCCTGGCTTGGGATTTTTTTAAAACCTCAAAACCCAACTCCAAGTGACATGCTTCCTCCAACAAGGCCACGCCTCCTAATCCTTCCCAAGCAGTGGCACTCCCTGATGACTAAGCATTCAAATACATGAGCCTATGAATGCCATTTTTATTCAAACCACTACACAGCCCCAGCAAGTATGGTTCATGTATGTAAAAATATGCAATGAAATTGATGTGAACAATTAATTTCACAGAGAATTTTATTTATAAAGATAACTTCTAAGTATGAGTTCCTTTGCCTTACTGAACTCCAGAATTTCCAATTCTAGCCTATAAGAACTTTGAGAATAGAAAAAAATCAACTACCACAGATGGCTAAGAAAGATAAGTGCCACGTACACCAGCGGGGATATTCACCAGCAGCGTGTACTTGTACACACGATAAAAGGAGCTTTGGCAGAATCAAGTCATATAACTGAATCCTGATCACAGGAGCAGGGAACCATACACACACATTCCACAGATAAATAGAGATGAGCAAGGGGCTCTATCAACACACTATTTCTTTGCTGTGAAGTTTTGGCTAAGCTCGAACTTACCATCTTGCTGTCTTAGCCTTCTGAGTACTGGGATTACCCACATGAGCCATCCTGCCACACTTGGTATACTGATCTTTAATCTGGGGGGTGGGGGGGGTGATACCAAGTTGTGTTCTCTATATTACTCTTTATATTTAAACACAAAATATATACTTTGTATGAAATGTTTCAATGTTTAAAATATATAGGTACTGACACACCACAAATAGTATTTGTATTGTACAACATAACACCAACAAACACACCAATAGACCGAAGCCTCAAAGAACCATATTATACTGTTATTCATATGCTGTGTTGATTCTTTTCTAGTGTGGATCACTTAAGTTGAATATGGCCATAATAACTTTTTTTTTCTTTCTAAAGACAGAGAGGCTAAAGAGATGGCTCAGTGGTTAAGGGCACTGGCTGCTTTTCCACTGGCTGGGTTCAATTCCAGCAACCACATGGCAGCTCACAACTATCTGTAACTCCAGTTCCCAGACACTTGATACCCTCACTCACATACAGACAGACAGACAAAACACCAATGCACATAAAATAAGAATAAAGTAAAAAATAACATATTAAAGAACCGGTGTAGTGGTACACACCTTTAATCCCAGCACTTGGGAGGCAGAGGCAGGCAGATTGCTTTGAGTTCAAGACCAGCCTGCTCTACAAAGTGAGTCCAAGAAAGCCAAGATAACAGAGAAACCCTTTCTTAAAAAACAAAAAACAAAAAACCAACCAAACAAAAACCATTGAGATGGTAAGGTAAATAAATAAGATTTACTCTAATACCACAATACCTCCAGCATATTCTTGCAAGGCTTAAACAACTATTGAAAGCATTAAAATTGATTCAAATTCAAGTCACAAAACATTACATAGTAAGATTTATGATCTGATCTGAGTTAAATAAAACAAGTAATTCTTGAGCCAGGTGCAGTGGCACACGCCTGTAATCCCAGCACTCTGGGTGTGAGTTTGAGGTATGCCTGGTCTACAAAGCAAGTCCAGGACAGACAAGGCTACACAGAAAAACCCTGGTTTAAAACTAAAACTAAAACAAAACAAAAAGACCCAAGTAATCCTTTTTTCTGTTTTTTTTTTTTTCCCCCCAAGATAGGGTTTTTCTGTGCAGCAAGCACTGGCTTTCCTGGAACTCTGTGGACCAATCTGCCTCCCAAGTGAGGGATTAAAGATGTGCACCACCACAACCAACTTTGCAAGTAATCTTAAAATACTTTTAAATAATAATCTGTACTTAAAATGCAATAGTTACCAGTTTTCTTCCAAATATTCTTGGTTTTCAGGGTTTTTTAAAGATTTATTTATTTTGTATATTTATTTATTATATGTACAGTGCTCTGCCTACATGTACACCTGCAGACCAGAAGAGGGTATTAGATCACATTATAGATGGTTATAAGCCACCATATGGTTGCTGGGAATTGAACTCAGGACCTCTGGAAGAGCAGCCAGTGCTCTTACCCACTGAGCCATCTCTCCAGTCCCCAGGGGTTTTTTTTGTATATGTGTTGCTATTGTTTGTTTGTTTGTTTGTTTTTTGGTTTTAGCTTTGGCTTTTTTCAAGACAGGGTTTCTCTGAGTAGCCCTGGCTGTCCTGGACTTCTTTTGTAGGTCAGTCTGGCCTCAAACTCATAGAGTCAAAATTACCACTATCTTTGGAAAAAAATATTCTTTCAATATGCAAAGCTAAAAAAATATGCCTGTGTCTCATTTCAGCTTTTCCTACAATCCCATAAGGCTGAAGAAATGAAAGCATGAAGAGTAGGGAGGGGCTACAATGTCATCAGTGTGCCTTCTCAGCTGTCAATCACAGAGTGGGGAGAGGCTACAATGTAGTCAGTGTGCCTTCTCAGCTGTCAATCACAGAGTGGGGCAGGGCTACAATGTGGTCAGTGTGCCTTCTCAGCTGTCAATCACAGAATGGAGAGGGGCTACAATATGGTCAGTGTGCCTTCTCAGCTGCCAATCACAGAGTGGGGAGGGGCTACAATGTCATCAGTGTGCCTTCTCAGCTGTCAATCACAGAATGGAGAGGGGCTACAATGTGGTCAGTGTGCCTTCTCAGCTGCCAATCACAGAGCGGGGAGGCTTCTCAACCAATCACCCACAACAGACTGTCAACTACACTGCACCAACATCATCTCCTCCAGTAACTGCTGCTTTCTGCTCCCTAAAGTGGATTTTTTTTTTTAAAGTCTGCTTCATTGAGCACAGCCTGGCCTCAAACAGGCCTTTTCAGGCCAGAAGGAAGTCAGGTATGACAGTGTCCATCTGTTATCCCAGCACTCAGGGGCAGAGACAGAGACAGGAAACACAGAATGAGACCCAATGCTATATATCCAAACCCTCTCAAGACTCATCCCACCCCACCACAAGACAGACAAACTGGGGGGTGGGGGAGGACAGGGATGGGGAGCACCACAAAAAAACTGTCGATCTGATTTTGTCAAGGAGGAACATAGTAAGTGAAGCTGAAAGGCCACCTGTGTTTATGGTCACTCAGCGTCTGACCACTGTCTCCCTCCAAACATATCCTCATTCTATACCACTGGACTCCTAAGCTGTTTATTTAAATGCACTTTTCCCAAAATTTCCTTAAAAGGGTATTTGTTTTCCATCTCAGGACAACAATCCAGTAGCCAAGAGAACAAAAGATGCCAGAAGTTAAGAGGGTCCAATCTGTCCTGCCTGGATTTGTTCATAACCCTCAGCTAGTAGCTGAATAGTCTCCAGTATGCACAAGATGATAAACATGCAGATGGAACAGCCTTCTAAGGTAATCTGTTTAGAATTCATGCAGGTCACATGACAGGGCCTTCAACCCTTCCTTCCCCAACCTCAACCACCCCAGGCCTCCCTAATGTGGCCTCCACAACTACAGACAACTTTTCTTTTCCTGTCCTATAATTAGTAGCCAGTTGCCTTTAAAAATAATGATTAAATATAAACAGACAAAGTGAGAGAATTAAAAGATGTAAACAGCTATTTTCTGCAACAAAACCCATTAGGTACATCCTAACTTTGAGCACAGTATGCCTTGTGAGAAAAGCCTAAGAAACATCTGCTTCTTTAAAAGAGGACTCAGCTTTTTATATTCTGACACTTCTATGTCAACTGACAGAAAGCCTCATGCTCAAAATAAATTTCAAAGATAAAAATTTCAAACCAAAAATATTACACATCTTCTGGCCACTCTGCTAAATCTAAGAACCCTCTTAGAGAAGATAAAGGCAACTGTGTCTGAACAGACGATCGACATACTAATCCTCATTCCGTCTCGCTCCAGAGAGAAAAATTAAAAGGAACACAATGAAGCCACGTTACGTGAAACCTCACATCTGAGTCTGAGCCTGGGAAAGGGCTTTGCCTAAGTGGAGACATTTAACTTCAGCATGGACAACAGAAATTACTATCCTGAGAAATGCGAATTCCACACAGGACCTCTATAAACCTCTACTCCTCTAAGGTGTAGCTTTCTACCACATAAATCTTTCCCGTTTCCCTGTTCCTTAGTCTCATTAAATCCTAAAAGAGCCTAATTACATAAACACAATCATTCCCAGATCCCTAACTCTTTGATCACTTCAGCAGCTTTACAAACTGCCAAGCACTGCCAGAGTAAGATGGAAAACCAGGATTTAACATGATAGTCTAAGAGGTATCTACAGATAGTGTTTTCACTCTTATGATTGTTTTAAAAAGAAACTCCTCTTAATATATAACAAGAAAAATCAACTTCAACAATTAGGTAACTACTTTTTAAAAACAAGCCAATTACTTCCAATGGTAATTGCAGTTATTTATCACAGTAACTGTTACAAAGGAGCTGTGCTGTCAAAGGGTTCTAATATATATTTCCTAAAGTTAAGGATAAAAATTGGAAAGCATCTGAAAATTTGTACCTGCCCCCCAAAATCATTAGTATTATTACCAGTCTTAATTTGAATATAAATTACCCAAATACAGTATCAAACAATACATATAATTTCCAAGATAGTATTAAATAAAAATATTAAAATAACAATATTTAATTACACATAATTACTTTGGAATTACACATAATTACTTTATGTGTAATTTAGCTGTACTCAGTAGACTTGCTAAACACTGTTAAAATGGGTTAGTAAACATAATTTAACAAAAACACTTAATTCTTTTTTTTTTTAACACTTAATTCTAATTAGCTCAAAATTATAATTTCCAAGGCCAATCCACAAAATTTAAGGATAATGTTTCCATACACACTGCCACTATTTATACATACAAAAATGTAATTTTAACACAGCTACTAGTACTCAGTTAAAATAAATGTGGTGAGACAATGCTCTAAAGGCAGCATTAATTTCCTATGATAAACAGACACAGACGGCTCTTAGAGCAGTCACTCACCACTTCTTCCAACGCAGCGCTGCGCCCAAAAGAACAAGTGAGGTGTGTGAGGCAGTTCACAAAGGACGAGAACAGTTCACTGGGGATGGCAGTTAGAACATTCCGAGGGAACACAGTTATCAGATTGCTGATAATACTGGAGATTCCCACGGCTTCAGAGTCTTCTATTTCAATTCTACAAATCAAGCAATGAGGACTAATTAACAGAAGACAAGTGACATTTCCAAACACAAAAATGTTATCACCCATTCATTTTTAAAGGCATGTCTCTGTATTAACTTCATATTAGCCACATCCACCACCCTCCCATATTAAATACCGGAGGAAAAGGAAAGGCTCCCTGTCGGTTCCAAAGGCGAGCATACCTACCCATTGATAGTGCTCAGCAAACCCTCGATGAAGTGTGCCAGATAATCGACCTGGGACCCTTCATCCGGGAAGATGGGTCCATGAAGAGAAGCTAATTGGGCAAGGCACTGCAGAGAATCCTGTGCCATATCTGAATCTTCTCTGATTTTTCGATGTACCTGTTAGAAAGAATTACTAATCCATAAAAACAAATTCTTCTTTTGTAGGGGTCACGTGTGAACCATGTCGAATGAGGTTAGAGAAATATTCACAGTAGCTGGTCATTTCTGGAATACTAACTCCTCAGTTAAACCAGACCCGGAAACTATCCTTCAATCCAACTGACATTGTAGGCCATGATTTCAAACATCAGTTAACTTTTAGCTAAGGGCTACCTACATTTTGAAAATTGAACTGTCTCCAGCATATTATGACAAGGAGAGAAAACAGATGCCAGCCAGTCAGACATACTGCTCCTGCTAAAAACAGCAACGAGGAGAGTCATCTGTATTATGCTAACTATGCCTTGCCGCAGCTTCTTACTAAAGTTAGCAGACAAGTTCAATCCAGTATATAGATGCTGCCTTAGTGGAAGTAAACAGTCACACACTTAGAAAACCAACAAATGTACCTATCACCCATCCCTAGATATCATCCACTCATGGTCAGGAAGCATATGCTTAAATTCTGAGATGGCCTGATCTGTTTGAATTTCATTTTATCCCACACCATCACTATTAATACTAAATGTTTTTAAAATAAAATTTGTATTTAATACATAAATCTACTTAAACATGCAACTAGATTTTATTTCAGTTTTGTTATGATGCAATACTGATACACACCTACTGTACAGTGTTTTATCTAAAGAAAAGGTTCTATTACTCCTTAACTTCAGTACGATATTAAAGATTTCATTTCAGAGATCTGACATTAAAATAGGACAGGAAATGCAAGGAAGAAACTATAAAGTGGCTGTTCATCTTCACACAATGCTGACTGGCTACGTGCTACTTCACACAGGCACTTACCTGAAGCCCTCTGCCCTCTATTTGTTTTATGTTATGTTGTCTTTGATTTGTCACTCATGTGTGAATTACTTGACACCAGAATGTTTTTGTTTGTTCTCCGAAAGGCATTCACTGCTACAGTATGGAACACAGTAAATCCTTGTTAACTGATTCCACTTCACCTCTTGTTAAACCAGTATAACAGCTCTAAAAACTATAGTTGAGTGACTTACAAATGGGCTTAAAATATGTTATACTCTGGTCTAGAACAAGGGTTGGCAAGCCACTGACCCATGGGCCAAATCTGGCTTTCTGCCTATGTTTGGGTGGATGTAGAGGTTAGGGTTTTCCCTTGTGTGCACACAGTTCAAAGAAGAAAAATGTTAACAGAGGATTACATGAAGTTCTAAATTTTAATAACCATCAATAAAGTTTCACTGGAATAACATCTTTCCATGATTGTTTATTTTTAACTTATGACATCTCACTACAGTGACAGTTGAGTATGGCCATATTATATTCTAAAATATTTACTGTGGGCTCTGATGGCACATGGAGTTTGCCAGTCTCCAGTCTGGAACAACAGTACTTTCCAACCTATAAATCAATGTATTTTAAATTTTAACACAGTAAATTCAAAGTACAACACACAAAATCCTATGTGCATCTTGGCTGCATACTCTTGAATACATCCTTTTAAGCGTTTTATCTTAAAAACACAGCTAAATCTGTTTCTTCATGCTCTGAATCCGAATCACAAGTTCACTGAGATGTCCAGGGCCAGATCTTACCAACACACACAATACAGGCAGAGACAAGAGAAATTTGTCACATAGCCTGCTCCACACAGGAGCCAGATGATCATTCCTAGATCAGAATAAAGGCACAAAAGAATGTGCTTAATGAGAGAGCTATATTGACAATTTAAAATAAAATAAAAAATAAATAACTGCCCTGGAAGCAAGGATTAACTGGTATGCTGAAACAGGGGCCACATAAAACTCATGTTAGCCGGGCGTGGTGGTGCAGGCCTTTAATCTCAGCACTCGGGAGGCATAGGCAGGGGGATCACTTCAGGTTTTGAGGTCAGCCTGGCCTACAAAGTGAGTCTGGGATAGCCAGGGCTACAGAGAAACCCTGTCTCAAAAAACCAAACCAAACAAACAAATAAACAACAACAATAAAATCTCATGTTAAACACATAATTCTTGTGTCACAGACTCATAGTCTATTTTAGCAGTAGGAAAGCATTCCCTCATAATTAAACATGGATTTCAATGTAAATGATACTATACAATTAAACAGATCTACCATCTCCAAACACAAAGGAAGCAAGAGGAGGAGAGATCGAGTCTAGATGGACACCCAGGAAGTTAAGAGGAGAATCCACTTGCCAAATAAGCATAAAGAAGGCACAAGTTACCAAGGACAGACCTCTGCTGAACTGTGCTAAACATTAGATGTCGGTGTGTCACGAACATGGACACCCCCAGTAAGCAGGCAGATTACAAGGCTGAGAGAGTGTGGAGTGTATGAAGAGAGACAGCAAAGAATGCAGATATCTACAGAGAGCACAACACAAAGAGTCACAATCAGGAAAAGTGCTGTCTAAGGGAGTAGGAGGAAAAGAGAAACTGGTAACTTTGCAAACTTCCAAGGAGCAGAATGCAACCAAAATCATTTAAAATTTCTGATATGGTCAATAAATTTAAGTCTTCACTCCATGCACCAGTGTATTTATCTACTTAAATTTAGCATAATAGTGATATTTAATAGAGATATTAAATTTGGTAATTAATTCATCTAAATAAAGGTAAATTTACCAAACCTCGAACAGAAAGATTAAGTCATGCTTCTTACAACAAATTAAAATTGTTTATAAATACTTAAATACAAATAACTGCACTCAAACTACTAAAATGAGAAAGTAGAAAAGGGTTAACTTCTTAATTCAAAGTTATTTGCATGTGGCAGTTCACAGCTGACAGGAGCAGCTGTCTGGTTTGTCTAGACAGCTGTTCAGACCTAGTGGAGTTGTTTGCAGTACGCCAGCAAGTTTTTCACCTTTTCACAAACTGCTGGAGTGGGACCTACTTTCTGTTGAGCAAATACAAAGCCAACTTGGACTCAACAAAACAATTCCTATCTGATGAAGTGGCCCACAAGGTCCTTAAAATTTAATTGCAAGTACTGTTTGGTCTTGGTTATGTTTTTAGATTTTTTTTCCTCTCTAGTTTTAAATGGGAAACATAAGGTGATTAGTGGATAGACTAAACATTTCCATAGGAAACATCTTTTATGAAGGACAGAGACAAGGCTTGGTGGCACAGTGCTTAGAGCCTGTGTGAGATCTCCAGAATGCCCAACAACCCACTACTGCAGAAAAAAAAAAAGGATTTTCTGTATGCCCAAGGATGGGCAAACGTCTTTCAGACATTTAAAAATATATATTAAATGGCTCAATCACAAAAGGCTCATTCATACTTCAAAGCCCATGAAAAAAGCAAGAAAATATAATAATTCAGATTAAACAAAAGTACCTTATTCTAGGCTGGTGAGATGGCTCAGGGCTTATATGGGCTGTTCTTCCAGAGGTCCCGAGTTCAATTCCCAGCAACCACATGATGCCTCACAATCATTTATAAGGAGATCTGATGCCCTCCTCTAGCATACAGGTACACATACATGCAGAACATTCATACATTAAAAATAAAAATCTTATTTTTTTGAAATCGTGTTTACCTAGATTTACTTATTTTTAAAAATTATTTATTTATTTGTTATGTATACAGTACTCTGCCTGCACGTATACCTGCAGGAACATAAGAGGGCACCAGATCACATTATAGATGGTTGTGAGCCACCATGTGGTTGCTGGGAATTGAACTCAGGACTTCTACAAGAATAGACAGTGCTCTTAACTGCTGAGCCATCTCTCCAGTCCTGATTTACTAATTTTTATTTTGTACAAGCCACTGATCTAACTGTACATTAGTACCCAAGATACACAATTTTTTTTAAAATCCAAAACCCACCGGCACATGTGGGAATTTTCTGCTTGCTTCCTGTAGCTAGTTGATTCTATGAGGCCTCTTTTAAAGTTATAATTGAAATGTTTAAGATAAATTGCTCTTAAATGTTAACTCAGCTCAGGCCTTGTGAGTATAGCCCACTAGGGAAACGGTTCTCAGATGCCGTCCAGGGACCCTGCACCTGTAAGCCACTGCAGACTGCATCCATATGAGCACTAACGCGTTTCTGTTCTTCCTTATGCACGTGCATACATGCTCACAGAGGAGTTTTCTCAAGGGTTACATGATTTAAAATACCAACTGAAGGAAATATAAAATAGGAAAAGCTGGGTGTCTTTTATTAATCCAGATGAGAGATTTGTAAAAATATAAAGCAAACAAACCAAACCCTGGTTTATGCCAGTTTAATTTTCACTACACTTGTTTCTAAAGTACTTGTTCAGTGAAGTTATTTATATTACAATATAGCAGTATCTTGTTGATATTTTTAGTGAAATAAATTATTTTTAGTCTGAATTTTTCAGTTTACTTTTTCTTTTAAGAAGATGCTGTATTTTAAAGAAAAAGGCCAAAACTCATGCCATTATCTTCTTTTGCATCTGTGCATTTGAATTTGTAGTGGGATAACACTGTATTATGTAGCAATACCTATGTAAACCACATAAACACAAGCTAGTAGAAAGTTCTGCATTTTCAGATATAAAGGTGTCCTGTGATGACAAAATCTAAGAAGTTCTGCTATAGGATCTAAGCCCTTTATAATGACTTACTGTTTGTACATTAGCAAGAATTTTGTCATTAATTTTCCTTTAGCAGATCAGTTAGTGGTAAGAGAAACCAACAGGGAAAAAAATAAATCTGTCTTCTTTTATTTAAGAAAAACAAAGGCATTTCCTCTTACCATGTCCCTTGCTACCAGAGCTGATGACTAGGACTTACTGTGAAGAAAAGCTCCATAACTCTGCTGTCCAGAAGAGTCTCCCGCCAGGACTCTGTTGGCTTCAATAGCACATTTTGTGAGGATTCAAACATAGCTATATAATGTCTGCCCAGTTATCTAGTGTCAAGGTCAACAACAATAACATTCTTACTTTGTCTAAACTATAAGTCTACCCTAAATATAACGGCAGCCAGCCAGAAAGAATGCAGTGGAAACCGTGTGAGCCTCTTCACATATGCTACATAATTCATGCATGAAGCTAACGAATAAAAGGCATTAAGTGCTGAAAAAAAGAATGCTACAGGAATGTAAGATAACAGGGTTTTTTATTTTAGTCATTATATGTGTCATGCTGTGGGGATATAGAAACCTTGACAATTAGAGATCTTAATAGAGGAAACAGAAGGAAAAACACCACTTAAAAACAGACATCAGGAGCTAAACACAAAGAATTAATTTCTGCAAATTTGTCCTATTACTTCACCCACTATCTCACACAGCTAAAATTGTATACACAAAATGTATTGCACATAGAGTACAGGGAAAACAGTAGTTTTCCAAAAGAAATATGTTCACAGGAAAAAAGCATGAAAGAATAACTGTGCTTCATACTGGGTATGTGTATGGGGGGGAAGGGGGGGTTACTGAGATCACAGTAGCCCAACACCAAGTCAAAACAAAGAATTGAGTGGTTGACAGAAAACACATGTTTATTTAAATTCCCACAGACTCAAGAGAAGCAGAAAGGTATGGATTCCTGGGACTCACTGGACAGCCAGCTGGCCTATTTGGTAAGTTCCAAGCCAGTGAGAGACCCTGTCTCAAAAACAATATGGACAGCTCCCAAGGAATGACTCTGAATTTGTCCTCTACACAAACATATACACATATGCATGTAAACCAACACACACATACACACATGAATAAATAAAATTTCCCAGACTCAAACAGTGTTTAAGGTAACGAGATATTCAATATCAAATATGCTTCAAATAGAATAAATTTGCTGTAAATAATTTAACCGTTGTGTGTATGTGTTGGTAGGTGCTGATGAATGTAATTCACATAATGGCACTGCCATAGTATCTGAGGCTTTGAGAAGGCTGCCTGGAATTGAAGGGGCACTTCTTTAGGAAGCAAAGCCTGAACTAGGCAATAGTCACATCATTCATTGAGAAATCTTAATACAGGCATCTAAGATGACACTGCAAAAAAAATCAGGCACATAGTCAAATGCCACCATTTCCTTAAACCTACCTCATTTTTAGAAAGAAATTACTTGTAGAGAAAATTGAAGGCTACAGCAATGCTTTGGAAGCCATTCTTTAAAAGACAGGTGCTGGTGAGAATGGTTCTTGTCTCTGAAGGGGGGCGGGGAGGGCGTGAAGTTGTCCTAAGAAAGGAAGTCGCTGCTTCTTTCTAAAGTCATCTCCAAAATCCTGCTATACTGAGTAGCAAAAGTGAAACCCTGAACAGGCTAACTTCGCATCTTCTTCTTCCTTTATCTGCCCCCTTGTGGACACGAAGAATAAAACCCTAAAGACGGGAAGCCTGAACTGTACCAGCCACTTCATCACAGGCACTAGCTAAAGTCAGCACAACACAGAGCTGAAGTCTGATTATCTTTTAGAAAAACGAACTAAAGGATTTATTGATGACATTTACTGCTTATTTCAAAAATAATCTTTCTCCAGCTGAACATGGTGGCGCACGCCTTGAATCCCAACACTCAGGAAGCAGAGGCAGGCTGATCGCTGTGAGTTTGAGGCCAGCCTGGTCTACAAAGTGAGTTCAGGACAGCCAAGGCTACACAAAGAAACCCTGTCCTGGGAAGAAAAAAAAAAACCAGTCTTCTCTTTTATATGCCTTTGACATTCACAATAAAGCAGGTCTTCAGAACAGATCATTTGGGTAAAGAAATCAAGGCTCAGGCTGGAGAGATGGCTCAGCGGTCAAAAGCACTGGCTGCTCTTCCAGAGGTCCTGAGTTCAGTTCCCAGCAACCATATGGTGGCTCATAACCATCCATGAGATCTGATGCTCTCGTCTGGCCTGCAGGTGTATATGCAGACAGACCGCTGTATATATAATAATAAATAAAATCTTAAAAAAAAAAAAAGAAAAGAAAAGGAAAGGCTCAATACCTCTTGAAACAGAAAATTAACTCATTTATCTTTTTCTAGCTTTAGTGTCATTTTATTAAAAGTAATTTTTTATTATGTGAAAGGTCAGTAATGAAACATATTCAATTATTAACTACTGCATGGAAATGGTGTGATGTGTATAGTACAGAGATCACATGACACTGTGAAGAGAACACGTACATGCAGACCTAAACATATCAAAATACATGTACACAGATCATATATGTCAAAATAAAGAGCTATGGTAATTCCATTTTGGGGGGGGCAGAAGGTGGTGGTGGTGGTGGTGTTGAAACAGGGTTTCTCTGTGTAGCCTTGGCTGTCCTGGACTCACTTTGTAGACCAGGCTGGCCTCGAACTCACAGCAATCAGCCTGCCGCTGCCTCCCGAGTGCTGGAATTAAAGCTGTGCACCATCACAATTTTTAATCCTCAAGTATTTTTTGTATTCTAAGTTAGTTCAAAACGCTGTATCTACCCCCCAAGTAATTCCTATGACACACAGGATAAAAATCACTATGGTCAGAATCTAGAAATCTAACTTTTCTACTGTTACAACAATGTCCTAAAAATATTGAGCCAGGTGTGGTGACCAACACCTTTAATGCCAGCACTTAGGAGGCAGAGACAAGCAGATCTTTTTTGAGACCAAACTGGTCTACATAGTAAGTTCCAGGATAGAAGTCCTGTCTCAAAAAAACAAAACAAAACAAACAAACAAGAAAGAAAACAACAAATATTGAACCCTGGCAAACTCATTCAGAAAGTAAGCGGCACTAGCCGTGCAAGTCTGTTGGCCTGCCTGCACTCAATGCCTGGAACCCACTTAAAGGTGTCTCACGGCACTTGAGCTCTGTGCCAAGACAGCACGGGCTCATTTTCACTCTCACACAATAACCATAAAGTACTTTTAGTTTAAAAAAAAAAAAACATTTGAACGTTAAATAAAACATTTCATTAAAAAATAACTCCAATAAGCAATAGTTGCCCTTCTACACAATAGAAAAGCTTTGGTTCTCACTACTTTAAAGAAACATGTTCTAATTTCCAGATATTTTATCGCTCATCTTTTAAAACATGTCATTAATAAGAGAATGGTCTGCTAAAGGCTGATCAGCTACTAAGCAATGGTTTATTTTATGCAGTCATTTACTTTATGTAGTACATAGAAGATAGATTTTACAAACAGCCATTACTTTACCAAAACAAAAAATCTCTGTAAATACCAAATTTTCTTGAGCCTTATTTTCTCAGTATTTAAATATTTGTATAACTTATATTTTCTATAATAATAATTAATTTGTAACCAACAAAATATAGCCTTATAAGTAAGATATTCATATAGAGCTGCATCCTGGTTGTTGTTGTTGTTGTTGTTTTGAGACAGGGTTTCTCTGTGTAGCCTTGGCTGTCCTAGACTCACTTTGTAGACCAGGCTGGCCTCGGAACTCACAGCGATCCGCCTGCTGCCGCCTCCCGAGTGCTGGGGTGAAGGCATGCGCTACCACACCTAGCAGTTGCATTCTGTTTTTTAATAATCCTGTGTCATTCTTATTGTGTCAACCCCATCTAACCTTCCCTTTCTCGTGTTTGATAAAATTAAGAAGCTACAAAATCCCAGTGCATGGCTCTGTCACCGGACTAACCACAAACCCACCCATTCTCAGCCAGGTTCTAGCAAAGGATCAGACTGACGTGCTAAAACTCAGCCAGGCTTCCAAGCTCTACACCATTTTAATCCCTTGAGAAACTGGCCAGAGCTGCATGTAAATTCAATTGTAGCTTAGAGCAGAAACTAACTCACTATTCCCTGCCCCTCTCCACAAAGAGCCTCTCAAATTTTCCACAGAAGAAAGTTCATAAGTGTCTGAGAAATCAAAACCACATCCATACCACCTGCCCTGTTCTGTAACTACCAGCCCCAGACAAACACACAATAGGCCAAGAGCCAGAGGACAAGTTCAATCACTCCCTACTAGTGACTCTCACTGGCTAATCCTACTAAGTCTTCTGTGTCAAGCTCTTCAATAACAGACTGCTCTCAGCATGTAAACCCATCTCAACTACAGGGAAGGACTGCAGTTTGAAACTACTTTGAAATACATGGGTCCTTACCATACAAATAAGGTCTTGTCCATTTACTAACATTTACTAACACCTTCCATAAAGGTGTCCCATTGTGATAGTGAAAGAAAGGAAAAGTGTGGGATGTGGCTCAGTAGGTAAAGTCATCATTCCGCACGTACACAGACCTGGGCTCAGTCTCCAGCACGAGCCCACAGTCCCTCTAGGGAGACACAGACCGAGGATGGCCACAGAAACAAAGACCAGTGCATAGAAGAGCCAGAATATTCTTGTACATCGGTACAGCTGCTACAGGAAACAAGGCAGCAGATGCTCAAGACGATGAAGGTACAGTTCTTATAGAACCTGGATCAAAGTTCTAGGCTCAGAGTTCTAAGAGGCTATGCTCAAGGCCCAACAAAAAACAACATGAGCCATTCGTTCCTCTTCACTAAAAAAGGAGTATTCTAAAGGACAGCAAGAAAAGTCAAGGTCTGATAAGCCAAATAGGGCTACTGAAGACTTAGAAAACCCATTTAATGGAGATAAAAATGCTCGTAGGTATAAAGTTAAACGTGCTGAAGATACTAAAAAAACCAAGTATTTTGGCAAACTACTATAAATGATAAGAGGCCAAAGTTAAAATTACATTTAGGTGGCATTGAGATTGAGGGATTACTGAATACTGATGGAGATGTTACTATAATTTCCCAAGATTCCTGGCATCCAGTTTGGTCACTTCAAAAGTTACCTACACAGTTCCTAGGGATTGGAACATTATCTCAAACAAAGCAAAGTTTCAGGTGGCTTAAATGTACAGGGCCAGAAGGTCAAACTGGAAAATTAAGGCCATACATGGCCATAATTTTATGGGGAAGAGATTTGTTACAACAATGGAAAACCCAGATTAACACTCCTCCAATTTCAGAGACAAGCCAGAAAACAGGTGATACTCCTGATAAAAAAAATTAAAACTATTAAAAGGGGTTATCAAAGACAGTTATAGTCTGTCCAAGCTGTCCATAAACAAGAGACAGCAAGGGCCGACTGTTCTAATTTATATTGGGAAACCACTGCTGATAAAACACCTATAGCCTTGCCACTAAAGTGGTTGACTAACCAGCCTATTTAGATTGAACAATGATCTATGACTAAAGAAAAATTACAGGCACTTAAAAAGCTAATCCAAGAACAGCTGGAGGCTCAACATATAGAAGAACCCCTGGAATTATCCTGTATTTGTCATCAAAAAGAAATCTGGCAAATAGAGGATATTGACAGATCTCAGAGCAATTAATAAAATTATTCAGCCAATGGAAACTTTACAATCCGGAATCCCATTTCCTTCCTTGTTACCTAAGAAATGGCCTATTATAGTGATTGAGCTAAAGGATTGCTTGTCAGTATTAATAAAGCCTATCTTGTTTTATATTGTGTAAAAAAATGTTCTCCATCATCTCTGATTGGTTAATAAAGAGCTGGGCAGGAGAATTGAGGTAGGACTTGCAATCCTAGAAGGAGGGTCCTGGGGGGGGGGGGAAGAGGAGAGAGGAGAGGGGGGGAAGGAAGGAGGAGGAGGCGGCAGCTGCCATGAGGACACAGATGGAGTAGAAGCAGCCTGAACAAGAAGAGTAAGATAGCAGGTAACAAACAGGGCACATGGCTGAGAAGTAGTCCAGACTACCATGGATGGGTTAAATATAGCTCAGTATCTGCCCAACTATAGTGTTTGAAACTCATTAATAAATGTAATAGGTCTCCTCATTATTTGGAAGTAGAAAGCCCAACCTTCTATTTTTATATTTCTATGCCATTAAGCTCTTTTCTACATTCCCAGTTAGTTTTCTTTCTTTATGCATTAAGAGTGGCAGTGCTAGTCATCAAAGCTGGTGGGAGATAAAAAAGCATAGTTAATTATCTTTGTTATTTTTCTATTGGGGTAAAGAAATACCATGACCAAGGCAACTTATGAAAGAAGGGTTTAATTGGAGGCTTTTTCACATTTCAGAGGTTAATATATTATCATAATGGTGGGAGATATGGCAGCAGGCAGTCATGGAATTAGGGCAGTAGCTGGGAGTTTACATCTTATTTATACAGGTATGAAGCAGAAAGAGAGCTAGCTGGGAACACATGGGCTTTTGAAACCTCAAAGGCAACCCCCAGTAACAAACCTCCTCTAACAAGGCCATAACTCCTAAACCTCACCAAACATTATTAGGGACTAAGCATTTAAGTATATGAGCCTAAGGGGGCCATTTTTCATCCAACAACCATGTTTCACTCTTTCAAGGAATTAAAAACAAACAAAAACCAGCTCAAGCTGAGATGTATGAGCTCTGTTATGAGAACATTTAAAACCACCTTTGTATGGTCAACTGAGTGGACCAGTAACTTCCATAAATGATAACAGATTTGTATTACTATTTTACAAGTGCAATTAGGAATCCAAGTCCGAGGCTGGAGAGATGGCTCAGTGGTTAAGAGTACTGTCTGCTCTTCTAGAGGTCCTGAGTTCAATTCTCAGCAACCACATGGTGGCTCACAACCATCTATAATGTGATCTGATCATACTGTATACATAATAAATAAATCTTAAAAAAAAAAAAAAAAAGAATCCAAGTCCGCTAACGACACACAAAAATGTCAAAAATTGCCTCCATCAGTCCTCAAAGGGGTTAAACTCACATGGTCAGGATGTGCTTTCTACTTACCAGCTTTCTAAAAACAATAAAGACTCTACTGCCTAAGTTAAAATGCACAGAAAGACTTTCAAGGATTCGGTTTAGGAGTCAATAAACGAAAACTCTCCACATAGTCCTGATTTCTTTATGACTCACTTGCCAGTTAACCTTAAAACAGAAAAGACCTACATAATTCAGAGAGCAGCTCTATTCCCACCACTATCTATCGCTTTCCAAAATAAGCAACACTACACTCTGAGCTGCAGCACACACTCTGTGACTGCTTTGCTGCGGCATTCATAGAGAATGACTGAACCGAAATAACCTAGGCTGGCTCTTGGAATTAAGAACTCAGCAGACAGAATTCCCTACAAGTGCTAATTAATTTTAAATAAATCATTTTCTGGTGAGAAATATTATAGTTATAGCAGTTAAATCAGATTTGCCCAAGCTTACACCTGAATAAAATGAATTAAGTTCCTGAGCCAAAAGGTAAGGCATACTAAACAATGCTGCCACTGACACACAAGCTTCAGCTTCTAAGACACCTTCGGCCTAAGTTTTACAAGCAGCTGAGATAACACTGTGAAGACAAGTTCACAAATAAGACTTAAAAAAAAAAAAAAAAGATAATCACTCCATCCCTTCTACTCTTGCTCTAAATTAGGCTGCACAAAGCACTACGTAAACACCGTGTGGGGCTGCAAAGAGAATATAAACGGGCTTTGGAAGCCTGATGGCCTTCAGTCCATGTCTGTACTGCAAGTGCCCCTCTATGGCAATGGCACAGAAGCACAGTGTGGCTCAGCACTGTCTAGAACCAAAAGCAGAGCAGAGCACAACACAGGCAGGAGGGAAGGCAGGCAAGAAGAACGTGTCCAAGAGCTACAGAAGTAAACAGAAGCTTCTGAACAACTACACACACAGTCAGCATAATTAACTGTACTCAAAGACTGAGGAGCCTGTTCTTTAACGATTCTTTCTTCCCAATGGCCCAGAGCCAGAAACTCTGGTGTTTCTTTTTGGATGTTTCTTATTGGTCTTCTTAGAATGTGGAAACGCCCCGACAACAATAATGCATACATAATTTCAAATACTGATTACTCACTTCACCTACTTTCTTTCTAATGTATCATATCAGACACCAATAGAAACAATAGTTGGTGTAAAATTAATTACTCAGAGAGGACTGAAGAAAATACTTCACACACAACATTGCTTTATATCTATATTTGGATATTCTATCAGATGCTGACTTCTATGCTGTGCTCCTCCAGTTTCAAACAATCCTAGACAGCGCCTATCCAACCAAAATTTCATAAAACCCTGTATCTTGTCGGCATGCACCCCACAGTAACACATGGCTTCCTGCCTTCCTCACAACCTCAGCTGAGCCTGCACTATCATCACAACTATGTTACTATGCTAACTCTACAGCATTTCATCTTTCCTAAATCCTTCCTTCTCCTCTCCCTTAGACACTCATAGTCTCCTCTCCAATGCTCTGAGTACAAATGCATCATCCCCTGACTGGAGGCAGCACAGCGGGCTGGTGCTCTGTGGAATATCCACACTCACCTTACTTCTTCACTCACTAGGCAGGATTCAATCTCTAAGTCAGCTTTGCCCTTCTCCCTCAGATTCCCAAGGTCCATGTAGGTCTAAAAGATATGAGATGCATCTGAAAACAATCTCCGGGTGACCCTTGGAAGCAGGTGCTAACTATCTTTTTTTAAACTCTTATCTGTTCTTTCCCACTTCACCTGGCCTGCTTCTCTCCCATGCACTCAGCTGGTCTTCTCGGTCTCTTTCTGTTTAAGACCATGGCCCATATCACAGTAATGACTGCCAAATTCTGTCTTCATTCCAAATCATTCCCTACAATACAATTCTACTAAAGGGTACACAAGGGGACGAATGACGGGGTGACAACTAACCAGTAAAGCAGCATGATAAACTTTGGCATGCCAGCTATTTCTAAAGGCTTCACAGAGACATAACTCACATAGTATACAATTTGTTCAGCAACTCGTTACTTTTAGTGCATTCACAGCCATATACCATGAGCACATCTAATTGTAGAGCAGACTCACCACCTCAGAAAGAAGGGTGGTACGCTTTGCAGCCATCTCCTATGTCTTCCCAAACACCAGCGCTCTAGGTAACCACGATGTATGTATACTGGCTCCAATTTGTTCTGAACATTGCAAATAAATGCAATCACATATTAAAGTTCCCTATACATGACTTCTTTCACAATAATCTAAGTATAATGTTTTCAAAGTTTACCTGTATTAACATGTAAGTTCTTCATTTCTTTTAACTAACAAATAATATTCCAGTATCAGTTCTCTCTCTATATGACTCATATAGTACAATTTTAAAACTTTGTTGCCGTGCTGGAGATTGAACCCTGGGCCTTGCACATGTTAGGTAAGAACTCTATCACTGAGCTAAGTCCCTAATCCCTTCACAATAAGAAAATAAACAGTAATAGGCAGAGGTAAATGGGCATAATATCTCCACCTAATGAACAGTGCAATATTAGTGACGGGCACACGGGAGTTGTCTGAGCTCTTCTTTATGCTCGATAATGTCAGATTCCCTGAATTGTGGCAGTTAGACAAAAACCAGCACTCCTCAAGAATTTGTGAAGTCTGCTCTCCTTCCAAAGGAGCTGTTTCCGTCATCACTGGCAGAAAGGGAAAATGGCTATCTGTAGTGCCTATTAGCATACCAAAGAACATGCTGGCTTCCGGGCTCCCTCAGTATCACACAATTCCTATATTTTTCAAAGTCCATGATGGCACCCTGGCCCTTTTTCTCACCTCCCAAACTTACCCTTAACTTGACCCGCTCATGGGCTTCCCTCTCCCAGGCACTCATTTCTCCTTACAGCCCTACTATTTCTGCTATGCTCCCTCTTTTTGACCTGCTCTCTGTCTTCATCTCTCCCTCCCCCTACTTCCCACTCCTCACTCTGCTCCTCCTTCTTTCCTGCAGGTCCAGCCTCTGGCCATGTTCAGTCTACTACTTTCTCTCTCTGCTCTGAACTCTTCCAGATGCCTCTCTGTCTCCTTTCTCCCTCATACTTACAATAAATGCCTCCTCCGCCTTTAACTACACCATTGAGCAGTTATGTCACCAATTTATACAGATAATACACCACATAAAAAGATAAAAAACTAAAATATAATATAAAAATTACACATCAAGATTTAGTTAGGAGAATGGACACAGCATGGTTTCATTCTAAGTGATCACATACATTTGACACAAGATAGACTAAGCCATTTTATAAAGCCTGCATGCTACCATTTGTTTCCCTTAAAAGATAATCATTTTTTAAAAAGTGATCAACACCCATTTTAACAAAGCTCCACTATCTGATTCTCTCTTTGGTACAAATCTAAATGATTTTCCAACTTGTCCCCTACCAACTGAGTAGAATGGATGGATCTCCAAGTAACCATCAAAAGTATAACTTAGTCAGAATGGGGTTCTTTGAGAAGGATTTCACTAACACTCCAACTGTATCTTAACACCATTGGCAAGTTCTCCTACATGGAACCTACCTACTTAAAAGAGTATTTAGTTGTAGTCTAGTTCACCAATACATTAACTACACCAGTCACTGGTCACATTAAAAACTCACTCATAAGCATGAGGTGAAAAAACAGTCTCCTGAGCCAGGCATGGTGATATATACCAGAATTTTTGAGGCTGACGCAGGAGAACTGAGAGATTAAGGCCAGTGTCTCTGTCTGTCTGTCTGTCTTTCTTTCTTTCTTTCTTTCTTTATATTTATGTGTATGGGTTTACATGGAGGCCAGTGGAGAGTATTAGGCTCCCTAGAGCCTGAGAGACAGTTATGAGCTGTCCAACATCAGCGGTGGGAACCAAACTTGAAGCCTCTGGAAGAGCAGGAAGCATTTTTACCAGAGCAGCCGTTCCTCCTGATCCCATCCCTCTTCGAGGCCCATGTATCCAAGGCTGACCCCAAACTTCCTATATAGCCAGGGATGACCGTGAACTTCTGATTATCCTCCCTCCAGCCTTGAAGGCAGAGATTACAGACTGCACAGCTCACTCAACAACCCTCAGACTGTTAGAGGAATTGCTCTCTTTGGCAACACTGCAGTGGTGCTTATTTCTTAACGCTTTATCTAAGGACTTCATAAAATATTTTATGAGTATGTATCTTTCAGACAAACTTTGTTTCCAAATTCTTAGGAAACTATTGCTCTTTTCAAAATAGTAACTCTCTGCCAACTATGTTTTCCCCTAAAACAGACACTTTAGAATTGGCTATGACATATGCAGTGCAATTTTTGTTGATTTTCACTACATACATAATTAATGTTTTGATAGCTCCATATGGACTGGTACTTTTAAAATCTTTTCCAAGTTTTTTCAATGTCTTCTTGTTTTGTTGGTTCTGTCTTTCCTCTAAAGGGGAGAGAAAAGAAAGAAGAAAGAAGAAGGAGGAGGAAGAGGAGGAGGAGGAGGACAGACAGCCTGCCTGATGCAAACAGTGTGATTTTAAAAGGAAAAGTGCCTAGGGGTGGCAACTCAGGCCTAAAATCTCAGCCCAGCCTGGGCTGCTGAATCAGTTCTCAAAAATCCAAAGCAAAACACAACCAACTCTAAAGAATTAAATTTTATATTAAAGATACAAAATTGGTTCGCAGGTGAAAGATAAAGGACAGGCGTAAGAGGAAGTTCTGATGAACTTGACAGCAGGCTTCACTCCAATGTGACTGCCTTGGCAAAGAAGCCTGGAGAATTCCTGGTTTAACGAGTCAGTGGCTCACTTATCTCATGCCACCTGCCTTTTACAGTTAGTTTTCTAGTAGGTAACTATAGTAACGTGAAAATGGACATCACAGTTTACCATGTGCCTGAAGTCTCACAGTTTTACAGGTCTCAAACCTATGTATATGAATGCAACAGATCGTAGCTTTTGGAACAAAGATGAGCTTCAGCCCGAAGTTCTGATAAAACTCACTATCCATTTCTAATCTTAGAAGCAGCGTTTTTCTCTGAAACCGGCTCTCCTAGAGCCCTGTGAAAGGGCAGATTAGAGCTCCATATCAACAGCTAACTCTGCCTGTGTTAACTATGCTATTTAGTTTATTTTAGTCAACAACCAACATCCTTCCTTTCTGTTTGGAAAAATGAAGATTCAGAAAGTTTCGGCAGCAGTGACACACGCCTTTCATCCCAGTTTGGGAGGCAGAGGCAGGTGGATCTCTGTGAGCTTAAGGCCAGTCTGGTCTACAGAGTGAGTTCCATGACAGCCAAGGCTACAGAGAGAAACCATTTCAAAAAAAAAACAAACAACAACAACAACAACAAAAAACAAATTAACAAAAAACAACAACAAAAATCTCCAAGCAATCAGAAAGGTTCAGTAATTTGCTGGAGATCAGCTGAGGCTTGAACCCCGGTCTCCCTGACTGGCCGGTGCTCCAAGCACACAGCACAGCACTCTAAGGCACAGCACGGTGTTTAGTAGCAGATGCCCTGGACTGAAAGCATATCACTAACTTATTACATACACCTAAGCAATAGTCATAACAACAAAACCGGAGCCCTTCTAGCTAAGGGAGGTCAGCCAAACAATCTAACTTAATCATATATAAAGAGGAAAAGGGTTCTGCTGCTGGTGAAAATGCATTTTGCACAACTTGTCTTTTCCTTCCCAGAAATACCATGCTTTTCCTCAGTCAGAACAGCCTTATTAGTCACCAAATGCTTTCATACACTCAACCCCTTCAACAAAGAAATATGATTTTACACTTTGTATAATCTAGGGTACTATGGTATAATAAACTTCCATTACTCAAAAAAAAAAGGGGGGGGGGCCCTCAACAGAATGCTTCACACACACACACACAAAAATCTAAGGATGTAAAGGACCGAGATTCATGATTACAACTTCTACCAAGTCACCACAAATACAACCCTTCCCGTTGTTAAAAGGATATAATTTGGAGGGAGAAAATTCCAGCTCAGGACTTGGTTTGCGAGTGCAAGGTACCGCTGAAACACTGAGGACATCTGAGCACTGAGGTTCTCCCGCCTGCTGAACTCCTGCAGAACTCCAACCGTTAACATGAAGATCTGGCGAAGGTCTTCTTCCTATGGTCAATAAATCACACACAGTTTTGTATAACGCTTACTACTCAAAATGCATTCCTTTTTAAAGTCATAAAACAAACAAAACCTTAAGGTTTTCATTAGATGGCACAACTTCCTTAAGAATGTTTTCCATCGTGAGGTCTCTAACATCAGTGTGCTTTCAAGTGACACCATTTACTGTAATATAAATGCTCCTCCATGCAGGAAAGCCCTTGAGGGCGAATGTGAGCTGGCAGAGTCAGTTGCTATAGTGGAGAGCCTTAGGACTTAAGCCAATGCCTTCACATAACTTTACTCCAGAGCCAAACAATACACGCGAGAGACAAAGAGCCCACACCATCTGCAATAACATTTTAAATACATGATCTTCTTTGGCATTGTGCCAGTCCTATTTTTAAGACCAGCAGAACTCTATCAATTGAAATAGTTATATCTACACATGGAAACTAAGTAATATTTATTATAATATTCTCTTTTGTTGCTTAACGATGAGAACTAAATAATTTTAATTCATCAAATACAGTAATCAAACTTACCATTTTACTATATCCTATGAAATCTCTGCACAAGTCTTCAGACATAAGCTACCACTCAACTATCTAAAACAAATGCTCTCACCATTAGGAGTAAACTGCATAAAAAGACTGTCTAATAATTAAAACACACAAAAAAATTATAAATACCTGAAAGACCCGTTTGCAGTTACCATGGAATTCCATACTCAGTCCAATGTTGCTAGTTTTACTTGAACTTGAGAATTCACTCAACAGAGCAGTTAGAATAGAACAGGCCAGAGTTTGCTATATTCAATGAGAAATAACTGTAAGCCATTACTTTTTTCAAAGCTTTGTTTCAACATATTTTGCTCAAACATAATTTCTCTGCTGTTACAGAGCGTCTAACTACCCAGCAGAAAACTCGATATGACTAAGAAGACTGGCTCCCCTTCCAAGTAATGTGGCTAATGTTATCAGCACATCTGGACTCCAGTTCTACAAATAACACAGATTGGAACTCAGAACATAATTCTTTTCAATCCTAGAGTCAATTAATGTTTTAAATTGCTAAATAATTAAATAACGGTTAAATGTTGTCTCATTTAACTTACATAACAACCCATACATTCACTTTACACGTGAAAGGACTGTGGCTTGAAGATGGTAGATGGCCACCAGAGGCCACCAACATCCAGACTCACGCCTGCCTCTCGGCTCTGATGAATGTAAAATGTAGGCCCAAACAGATGAAAGGCAATACAGACTTTAGTCTCCACAATTATCAAAGAGGCGCACCTCCACAGTTTTCAAGTCAAAGGAGCGTTTCCTTTTCACTGGGTCCACCAGACAGACTTAGAGCACCAGCTCATTAATCTTACTCACAGACTATTTAGAGCCAAGGTAACAGGGATGGAGATAAGGCTATGAATTACTTTGGCACATTTCCAGGGGGTAAGCAGAAATATGCACACTACCTCTGAACACCCGAAAGATTAAAGTCAAGATGATCCTATTTCTGCAAGCTTATACGACAGCTGAGCAGCGGGATCCACCCACCAACTGCAACATCTTTGTCCAGAAATGCTTCTCGTGTTAGTACCTTGACCCTACAGATACTTAGCTTGGCAAATCTTAGCAAATATACATAAAGTTAAACTCCTAAAGACTTGTAGAGCTGACATTTGCTTAAGGTAAGTAACATTACATGGATGAACAATATATTACTTTTATTTTTTAAGCACTTAAATTTTTCCTTTAAAAACTTTTTTTGTTTAAGTTTTAAAGGAAGTAGTTATTGTTCATCTCTTAATGTCAATCAAAATAAGCACAGGTAAGCAACCTCATGCAGGCTGGAGAACTCAGAGGTATCTGTCAAAGGTGCCTTCTGCAGTCATGAAAATTCTCTACATAGTTTTGCGCACGCATATACACACACAGATTTGTTAATATTTATTGGCTGTACTTAGGGTTGAACCCAGGTCATTATGATCATTAGGCAAGAGCTCCTCCTCAGAAATGAACTCAGCCTGCCCCCACACTCAAAGTTTATTTCAAAATATAAACTTCATTTAATACAAAAGCCCCCTCATCCCTAAATCTTCAAGAAAAATATGTGCTTGTTTAAATACCTTTGTGGGACTAAGGACAACAGTGTGAGAAATCAGGCACAAGCACCTCATATGGAGAACAATTTACCCCTGTCTTTACTCTTCAAACGAACTTCAAACATTTATTAAGTAAAACAGTATTTTTAAAATAGCTTCTTTCTAAAATGATGACTAAAGTGCCAATCATCAGCCAAGCTTATCCATAGTCCTCCAAATCCGCAGTACTTTAAGATTGAGGCAGGGGTATCATTTGAGGCCAGCTTAAGATTATATAGTGTGACCCTGCCTCAAAAACACTCCTAAAATGTTAAAAAGGAAATAAAAGCACCAGCTGTCAATACTTCACAGATGTATTTAAATGATATTGATCATCTTCAAATGTGACTATATGCATAAACACACATACGCATGCGTGTGTTTTTTTTGAGAGATCTGGTGGCAGAAATATATTAAATAAAACAGTATACAAAATTAAATTAGTAAACCTTGGAGGAAAACATTAACTCACAAGAACTAATAACATCTAAGATCCTATAACTTTGAAAACAATTTTAGTACCTATATTTTCATAACTCTTAGTCTTACTTTTTAGCCCTCTTTTCTAAATAAGACCTCATTGACTATAATATTATGAAGAGATAAAATATTTTAAAACATGTCTTCCTAAAACAAGAAAATTCAGAATCTCAGATATTAATCACTGAATATAATTCACACATTAACTTCACTTCTGAAAATCAGAATCCTTACGAATAATGCTCTATAATACTTTTCCACGGGTAATTTACAACTTACAACAAATTGGTTCCTAGGCATTTTCACAAAGTGGTATATTTTAAAGCTATGGTCATATTCAGATTTTTAGTACAATGCCTAATTAATTATTAAACATTCACAACAAAGATTTGCTTTCATATAAAATAAATATTTCCTAAGCTCATATGCATGTTCAAATAAATGGAGAAAAAGACAAAGCAAAGCTAGTGAGACCTTTGCTGGGTGACTGAGGCCTTCAGTAAGTAGCTTTAAAGTATAGCTCAGTAGACAGGGAGCCGACAGAGGCCAGCTGCATCCATAAGCATTCCCATCCAACAAAGCAAACTCACGCTAAGGGCACACATTAACCCATAAAGGCAAGAGGGATGCAGTCTCATTCCCTCCCCCTCTCCCCCACCCTCACTCTTCAGGGTGAATGTACATTTATTAAGGAAACATAAGAAAAGAGCGACTGAGCATGGCAGAGGCTCCTAAGGAGGAACAGCCTCCTTTTTCTCAACACACGAACATCAAGAACAAAATGTGTTCTCATCACAGATTTAGCTTCCTGAACATAAATATAGCACTCTTAAATTGTTTCTTTAGCCTATGAAAATAATACAGTATATCTTATTCTTAGAAAAACTAGAGGTTAAAAAAAGCTAAAATAAAATTGCCTATAATCTGGGGGTTATTACTCTAAGTTACTGATAACTCATTAGTTTCTTAATGCATATATATATACACAATAGTTATAGAACACTAAAATTTGTATACTTTATACTCCTTTTTCCACTTTGGTTTTAAAACAAAAAGAAATCTTTAAGTAAAAACTGTTTTGTATTTCACTACATTAATAAGAAACTTAATACATGAAGATAATTATACAGCATGCAGATATCAAAACCCAATTTTGAGCCATATCTAAAATCTTCACTTTTCAAAGAACTGAAATTCATTAAGATATTTGCAAATACAAAACAAACAAACAACAAAAAAAATAATAGTTCAATTTCTCATTAATTTGAAACTCTTTTCTGGGTATCAGATTAGCTGGGTATCCTACTGTAGAGGATACCAAATGAATAAACTCATTCATTTCTCTCACATTCAACTATTTCAAGAAAAATATGTGTCTGTTTAAATACCTTTGTGAGACTAAGAGAGACAGTGTGAGAAACCAGGCACAAGCATCTCATATAGAGAACAATTTACCCCTCTTTATTCTTCAAAAGGACTTCAAACATTTATCAAGTAATCTTCATTTTAAAATGGCTTCCTTTTAAATGACGATTAAAGTGCCAGTCATCAGTGAGATGTGAGAATTAATAGAGAACGTGATTACAAGGGAACAAAGCAAAGCACTGTGCTATAGATCAACAAAGTAGTTCTTCCTGTTCCCAGGGAACGAAGCCCAACGTGACTGCGTAAGACTCTAATTCCTATGCTTACTCACTTTCAGTACTTAATGATGCCCTTAAAGTAAAGTTACCCTCACTGTGCTGTAATGAAGACAGGAATGCAAAGCAAAAAGCAGCTCGAAGGGAGAATTTTCCAGGCAGAACTAGGAACCGTCCGCCCTGTCTGAGGAGGAACCAGCTTTGGTCTCACTTACCACTGAAGAGGGTTCCTGTCTGCCCGCTGCAGGCGTTCAGTGCTCAGGGGACACAAGTGCAGGGCCTTTTACTCCCCCTCCAACAACCAGCACTTCCAAGTGCTGTCCCTGCCCTTTGTCAGGCACGGCTAGATAGCATTCTATACTATAGACAGTGACTGATACTCAAGAGGGTCAAAATCAAAAGCTGTCATTAGGAATTTCAGTGAAATCTGAGGAAAACTGGCTGAGAAAGAGGAGATTTTCATACTAAAAAGGGATCTGACCAAAACCACAAGCATAAATTTTCAGAATTTTAAGAGGTTATCACAAGAATGCTTCATTTATCTAAGATCATAAAGAATAAACTCATATTTGTTATCTTCTAAGTACTACAAAAACCCATTTTTTAAATACAACTTAGACCCTGTGCATTTTCCTAGAAGAAGCCATCTTACAGCAATTATATGGCAGTAGTGGCCACTTGGAAGCCACTCAGCACAAAGGCCCTAGGTGCTCCGACACAGGCTCTCGTAGATCCCCATGCGGCCGGAGCGCTGCTTCCCGGGCTCCTCAGATGGCCTCTGTGGTAGTCTATGGCCACCACCAGCAGCAGCTCTGCACTCTTCACCCTCATTTGCTAATAATGTAGAAACCACGTAACATAATCTATGTGTGCCTGTGTCTGAAATACATAATAAATAAAAGCAGTCTGTAGGAATCCTTGGGAATATGAGAAACCTGTTTAGACCAGGCAAACAGAAAAATGTCAATTCAGGCAGTGTTTCCCACTTAACTGCAGTCAAGGCACTTCATTTATCATTCCGATAAAATCATCTACTTTCTGCCCAACCTAGTCCAGTTATTCTGAGTTCAAATGACGTGTTGTAAATATTGCATAAATGCAGCAATTAGGACAAGTAGAGTGGCGGTAATAATTTATAGTTGTCATACAAATAGGTTGTTTTGGTCCTACCTCTCGACTGCCGTCTAGTTCTGTCAAATTAGAACTGCACGATAAATTATCACTAAATATTGCTTGAATCAATGAGGCTTCAGGTATTTATATTTAGCACTGTTGACAAAGGAGGCAGTGGAAAACAAATACATAAAGTTTCCTAAATTTTTTTTAAGAGATTTCTTTTTATGCTTGCATGTATGTATGTAACCAGAGGAGAAGGGATTGCAAATCTCTCTGATTAAAAGTTAAGATGGTTGTGAGCCACCATGTTGGTGCTAGGAACCAAACCCAGATCCTCTACACCAACAGTGTTCTTAACCATTCAATAATTACTCCTAAGTCCCACTCCCATTTTTGTTGTTTATAAATTTAGATCAATGAAACAAACATACGTCTTCATGAGCTGAGAGTGTAGCTCAGTTTGTAGAGTGCCTGCCTAGTAGGCATGAGGCCCTGGTTCCGGTCCCTGGCATTACATAACCTGCATGTTGATGGTATGTGGCTGCAGGTTTGGTACTTGGGAGACGGAGACAGAAGGAGGTATCAATAGCTATATCCCAAATGTTTAAGCCAACCTGGGATCCACGACTCCTGCTCTCAAATGAAAATTATTTTCATAGTATAGCTTCATTCACTGAGTACTTAGAAATTCAAAACTTTACTCACTGGATAACAATTTTAAAAACTCTCTGTTCATGTTAAAATTCTTACAGTAGCATTCACAGCTCTGGTCAATGGCATTCATTTATTCATTTCATGCTTGTTGGAAAAGAAATAAAAAGTCTCCTCAGAGACAGCTTGCCTTCCCAGTTCACAAGCACAACATACTAACTCCAGCTGGCAAAATAAAATCCTCTTGTTCCGAGGGAAGCTTGTCTCTTATAATAGCCTGGCTCTTGCCTCAGGGTCTTTATTACCAAGAATAAACTGTATGAAAGGTTGCCATACTATACAGCAGACCTCCAGCTGCTCTTCTAAGAAAACATCAATGAGACTTTGCGATAAGGGAGATTAACTTGGCTATGACACCCAGGGGCAGCCCTGGGTAGACAAGTGAATTTCACACCCACTTCTGCCCAACATGAAAAAGAGGAAGAAAGGAGGCTTAAATGCTGCATTAACTATCTTTCAAAATGATTTAACATAGGCTTATTACTTTCAAAGGAAATAAGGCAGCCATGAAATAGATTAAATTTTTAGTTTGTACATCAGATTAAAAAATAACCTAAAAAATAAATAAATAAGCTAAGCTACTTTTCTAGGAAGAAGAGTTTCTCTATCTCTCTGAAGCCAGTATGGACAGTAGGCCTCACAGTTCCCCACTGAGATGGGTTAACCATAGTACCCAACCATGGAAGAAAGAGGAGCATGAAACGGCACAGTTCTTAACTACGCATGCATGATTACACCAACAGTATTCTATGGCACCTGGAAAGTTATCATGTTGAAGAAAGGCCCCTTAGAAAAGCCTTTATGTCCTGTTCTGGTTTGTCTTTATTTTATCTTATTATTATTTTTAGAGTAGCTATATTCTAATTACAAAGAAAGGGTGTACAATTGGGTGGATGGGGAGAATATTGGAGGAGTTGAGCAAGGGGAAATGATAATCAGAATATATTATATCAGAAAAATCTATTTTCAATTAAAAAACACAAATAAATTTAAACAAAGGTTTTATGAAGGCTAAAGATATAGCACCGTGGTAAAGCAAGACAATATGATCAATGTCCTCTCCCAAGGTTTTACACATTTATGAAAATGATCTGCAAGAAACCACGACCATGATAATTCTTTAAAGCATTTAAGGGAAAACTAATGTGCTGGCTATCATATTTTTAAAATACAGAGATAATTACATTTCACTAGTAGATACTGTCTTCTGTGTTTCAATACTTAGAATAGTTATATAGGGTGACTTACTTGGAACTTATGTTCACAAGATTCTCAAAGAAAAGGCTGAGAGGTTGCTAGGGAGATGGTGCTAAGAGATGACACCTGCTTTACACAAATTACTACACAATTTACAAGATTTAACTGTTCAAGGAGAGTAGGTAGTCATTGTAACTAAGTATGAATAAAAAAAATCAGTGCTCTACAACTAACTGCCCCCAAGCCCATGTAAATATGCCCGTGAGACTAGTACAGGGGGACAGACAGCCAACACCAATGTTCTGAGAAACAGCAGCCAAACTACAGCTTCTGGAAGTGAAGGTCTGTGGAACTGCCATTTCTAAAGGTGGTAAGAGGGGAACTGAGTTGTGTGATTTAACAGCTCCTGGGTCAACTCTTTTATTTTATCTATTAAAAAAAAAAAAAAATCAAATAGGGCCAGCTGATGGCTCAAGAGATAAAGGCACTTGCCACTAGCAACACATGGTAAAAGAACTGACTCCCAAAAGTTTTCCTTTCACCACACATGTGCTATGGCATGCACACATGTACATGCATATAATAGTAAATGGAATTTTTAAACGTTTAAAAACAAAAGTCCATGAGCTTATTTCTATCATTGGCATTTCCTAGTCTATCATGTAAAGCCACTGATTATCTTGGTATGCTACTTTCCTATCGAAGCTCTAATCCTTTCTTCTGAAGTTATTCGTGTCTCCGAAACTAAGGAGTCCTAAGTTTTTGAATCATTCTCAAAAATTCTTCACCATTCAAGAGACCCATTAAAATATTTCACTGGTCTGCTCTCTCTCTCCCCTCTCTCTCTCTCTCTCTCTCTCTCTCTCTCTCTCTCTCTCTCTCTCTCTCTCTCTCTTTTTAAAGATTTATTTATTTAACATATATGAGTGCTCTGCCTGCATGTGCACCTATGTGTCAGAAGAGGGCATCAGATCACATTACAGATGGTTGTGAGCCACCATGTGGTTGCTGGGAATTGAACTCAGGACCTCTGGAAGAGCAGCCAGTGCTCTTAACCTCTGAGCCATCTCTCCAGCCCCAGAAATCTCATTTTTTGGACCTACTGAATGAGTTGCTTTCAAACTGTTGGACAAAGATGTGTGGCCACAATGTACACATTTTACTCAGCACATAAACATAGAAAAAATTTTAAGCTTAATGTTTCAATGTGGTCAGCAAAATAATTTCATTCTATAATTAAAAACAGTTCTACCTCCAATGTATTAAATTGCTAATAGTGTAGAATTTCTTGGTCATGGTATTTAGAAATTTTACTTTAAAAAGAAAATCTTGTGTACAGTGGAACATGCCTTCAATCCTAGGACACAGGAGACTAAAGAAAAAGTTCAAGGATTCAAGACCAGTCTGTTCCACAGTGAATTTCAGACTAACCAGTAACAGAGCAAGACCTCCCCTATACAGAGGACAGGGTTTGTTTTGACTGTTTCAAGAATTATGGAGGATAGCCAGGCGTGGTGGTATGCACCTGTAATACCAGCACTCAGGAAGCAGAGGCAGGCGGATTTCTGAGTTCGTGGCCAGCCTGGTCTACAAAGTGAGTCCAGGACAGTGAAGGCTACACAGAGAGACCCTGTCTCGGGGGAAAAAGAAAGAAAGAAAAGAAAGAAAGAAAGAAAGAAAGAAAGAAAGAAAGAAAGAAAGAAAGAAAAGAAAGAAAGGAAAAGAAAAGAAAAGAAAGAAAAAGTAAATTATGATAGTTTTAAAAAAACTACTGAAAATAAGCCAGGCACTATCAAGCCCGGTTCTATAGGGATCATCCCTAACCAGAGCTGGCCCTGCTTCTCCAGCCTCTGCTGAACTCTGCCAACCAGACACTCCCTAAATGTGGACAGGGTGGGGAAAGCATGCCCCTTCAAGTAATCTGGTCATAAACAATGGCCTGACACCTGCTCACCTGACAGAACCACCTGGAAGTCATGGTGTAGTTAATGATTTTTATTATGCCAGATACCATTTATATTTAGCTCAACCATTTCTATAATTACTGGTACTTTCCAAGGCTTATTAAAACTGGGATGGGGAAATGCCCAATTGAATGATTAAAATATTTAAAACCAAGCATGGTGCTCACTTCAGCAGCACATATAGTAAAACTGGAACAGTACAGAGATTAGCATGGCCCCTCTGCAAAGATGACAAAGTGTTCCTTTTGTTTTGTTTTTGTTTTCTACTGTTCAGTGAGAACAGTAGGTCCCAGCAACATGTCACTGTGTAAAGAAAGAAAACTAAAAGTGCTGCAGTAACTGAAGGGGGGGGGGGGCCTGCGGGACAAATTTCTTTAATTCCAGAACTCAGGAGCAGAGGGAAGAAGGAAGATCTCTGTGAATTCCAAGCCAGTCAGGTCTCCCCCACCCTCAGACAAAAGGATATCATAGCATATTAACTCATCATGTTTTACAATCAATTAAAATGAATACAGCGGCAACACAGAAAAACACAGCCTGAAATGAAAACACTAAGTATACTACATCTGCATTACACACATATATTTAATGATCAGAAGAAATGTCTGAATAAATAAAAACTGCTTGGCACATTAGTTTGCATAACTTTCTTTTTATTCTACTATTACCAGAATGATATTAGTGAAAGACAAATGAAAATACTTATAAATAAAAGCAGTTAGCATACTTACCACAGTGGGATTGCCACTACTTATCAATTGGCTGACTTCATGAAAAATGCTTTTGCAGTCAATTGACTTATCTAATGATCCTCTTTTTACAATCACTGCTACTGCTAATAGAATCTGTTCCCGAACATACTTTTGGAGGCTGCAAAACATAAAAATTGTGAAAACATTTATCTACATCTAATATAAACACTCACCAAGTTTCTCACTTTACTAGAAGCTACTAATAATGCCACCTACACCTGAGAGTAGTAGAATCTAAGTTACATAGAGACTCATAGGCCTGGTCAGCTCTGTAACCCAGATAACAGTTCTACCCTAATATAAGGCTACATGGTTAATTTCAGGCCAGGCTGGGCCATACAAGACCCAGTTTCAAAAAGCAAAATATCAAACAACAAAATATGTTCAACCTTAAGATTGTGCCCACTTCACACATACTAAATGCTTTAGGCGGTGTTCAACACATTCTAAGTCAGTTCCTTGTTGAGTACTTAAGGTATCAGTAAGATTAAGTTAATTCTGATTTGATATCCATTTCTTTTTTTGTTTGTTTTTTTGTTTTTGGTTTTGGTTTTTTCAAGACAGGGTTCCTCTGTGTAGCCTTGGCTGTCCTAGACCCACTTTGTAGACCAGGCTGGTCTCGAACTCACAGCGATCCACCTGCCTCTGCCTCCCAAGTGCTGGGATTAAGGGTGTGAGCCACCACGCCCAGCTCTTCATATCCATTTCTAATCAGCAGTATCTCAACTTTTTCCATTTAATGAGAAAAGGGAAATTCCAGCTCTCCAACTTCCATCTAAGACAGGTGTCACCTCTGACCGTATAAATGCCTATTTAAAACCAGCCAGGCACCCTGTAAAACCTATCAGTCACAGAGACTCAAATGCCTTTTCAGAACCCCTTCGTAAAGGCCAGGCATCAAAAACACCAACCATATAATACAACCTCTCAAGTGCCATACACATGTGCGCTTGTGCCCTTGGGAGAGGTCATATCCCTTACCATGGGCAACAAGACCAATCCTAGCTTTCTTGGAAGAGTCCCATGTCCTAATGTCCTACATCATTATTAATAGTGCTTACTTTTACTTTCAGAGGTATGCCAGTTTGGACACAAATTATACATACAGTCATACACTTTTAAAGTCTGTGACAGCTAAGTGCCCACTCTGCTCTCTGACGTCACTCTTTCCATACACTCAGTATGGCAGGCACATGAAACTCCTCAGTTCCTGGCTCCACGCTTTTATACTTCCAGGCCTCTGCCAAAATTGTGATGTCACTTTCTCCATAAAGTTATTACTAAAGGCTTCCAAGGCACCAGCATGTGACATGACTTTTCTGTTACAACTAAACCCTATTCTGAAAATCAACCACTCAACTCTAAGCACACTAGTGCATGTATAACTCAGGATTTGCCATATAGAAGGCATTATTAAACAGTTTCAAACATGTGTCCCTACATCAAGACTAAAGTCAAAATTTTCCTTCCAAAAACAGATTTGGGCCAGGGGGTAGCACATGCCCTTACTACCAGCAATCAGGAGGCAAAGGCTAGTGGACCTCTGGGTACCAGCCTAGACCACATAGCAAGTTCCAGGTCAGCCATGACTTCATAGTGAGACCCTGTCTTAAAGAAAAAAATGTCTATAGGCAAGTATTAGAAAAGTAAGACAGGCGTGGTGGCAAACACCTTTAATCCCAGCGCTCAGGAGGCAGAGGCAAGAGGATTGCTGTGAGTTCGAGGCCAGCTTGGTCTACAAAGCGAGTCCAGGACAACTAAGGCTACACAGAGAGACCCTGTCTTGTAACCAACAGCCAAACCAAAACAAAAACCAAAAACTCAGAAAATTAAAACATTTACTGAGTTTTATTCATTTCTGTAAATTAACATGTTCAAGAAACATTGTTAACTCCATTAATTATCAGAAAGTTAATTTTTAAAAAAGATTAGTAACAGAAATTGAGCAAGGTCACAGAGTCAAGTGTGGCAGATCAAGAATATGAGACTTGATATATCAAACTGGATACAAATTTTACCTCAATTAGGGTGGTAAGGAAAAAAAAAACTTGTATTCTGGGGATGCAGAGGCAGGCAGATCTCTGTGAGTTCAAGGCCAGCCTGGTCTTCAAAGTGAGTCTAAGACAGCCAGTGTTACACAGAGAAACCCTCTTGGAAAAAAAAAAAGATAAAAACCTGTAGGTACATGTAGTTGTAAGGACCGAGATAAACAATCCTAAGTATACTAGACTGTACTACATGAGCTGTCTATATAATCTTACCTTTATAGTACATGAAGATTTGTTACTGGATTCTAATCTATACGAGAGAGCATTCAAAAAAATAAGAATGTCTGTGTCATTAAAGACAAAAAGGGGCAGAATTACTCAGGCTTTAAAGAGACATGACAGAGGCTAGAGAGGCTCATAATCACCTGTAACTCCAGCCCACTTTTGACTTCTTCGGGCATGCACAATGTGCACATACATACATGCAAGCAAAATACTCATGCACAGCAGCTGGAAAATGACTCAGCAGTCAAGAGCACTTAGTCAAGAGCACTTAGTGCGCTTCTAAAGAACACAGGTTCAGTTCTCAGCACCCACATGGCAGCTCACAACCATCTATAACTCCTGTTCTAGGGGATCTGATGCTTTCTTCTGATCTCCACAGGCACACATGCATTCCACAGATACACATGCAAGCAAAAAAACTCATACATATAAAGTAAAATAAATAAGTCTAAAAAGAAATTAAAGTACTCATACACATAAAATAAATTTTAATAATAAAAAAGACATATTTAGGGGCTGGAGAGATAGATGGCTCAGCAGTTAAGGACACTGCTTGCTCTTCTGGAGGTCATGAGTTCAATTCCCAGCAACCACAGGGTGGCTTACAACCATCTATAATGTAATCTGATGCCCTCTTCTGGCCTGCAGGTATACATGCAGATAGAGCACTCATATACATTAAATGAATAAATAAATAAATCTTTAAAAAAAAAAAAGACATGATTAATAATAAAAGACATGATAACAGAACATAACATCTAACTTGTAGTTAAATCCTGGACTGAAAGACAAACAACATATTTTACCTAAATATAGAAAGCAAACATTAACAGAGCCAAAGAGACAGACTAATGATACTAAGTCATAATATAAATATGGTACAGTTAGGTCTAGAATATTGAGACTGTGAGACATATTCAATATTTAAGATGAAAGCACTGCAATGTGCATGACAATTTGCTCAAATGTGACAAAGTGTTAACTGAGCTTCTACCAGGAAAAGGGTATGTGTTTACTGTGCTACTGTGTCATGTTTGCTGAAAGTTTTAAGAATTTTTCAAAATAGTATAAAGGTGGAAGCAGTGCTTATCTAGAATGTACAAGATCTTAGGTTCTACCACCTGACACCATACAGACAGCACTAACACACACACACACTCACAAACAGCACTAACACACACACACACACTCTCAGCACTAACACACACACACACACTCTCAGCACTAACACACACACACACTCACAGCACTAACACACACACACACACACTCACAGCACTAACACACACACACACACACACACTCACAGCACTAACACACACACACACAGAGTTGGGAAAAAAACTATTTTAACACAGAACCTTTTATAAACAGCTCTAAAATAGCTTCTAAATTAATCAAAATTATTTAAAAATGGAACAGATTTGGATAGCACAAGAAAGTATACATACAAACATATACATACACAATATCACCTTACTCTGCAAAGTTCTGGGTTTCTTGGAGTGGGAAAAGGCTGCCAAGGAGGCCCAACGTTCTATTGGAAAAGCACTCTGTCATGACAGTTGAGTCAAACACATAAAAAGCCATCAAAGCACTCTTCTATGAAAGTAAAAACAGAACAAAATCCCAGAAAAAGAAAGAGGCTTTATGCCAATATCAGGCTTGGTGTGCAGGGGTTCACCACAAAGACTGCTCTTCAGACACAGGGGCCTAAATACTAAAGCTGCTAGTAGTATATATTTTTCTTTTTCTTTTTTCTTTTCCCTTCCAATTTTTAGTGACAAAGTCTCATACCAGTCTAACTTTGAACTTGCAGCAATCCTTTTGCCTTAGCCTTCTAAATGCTGAAATTAGCGGAGTGATTTATCACTCCTACCTTAAAACAAAACAATTACAAAAAAGCCTGAGCTACATATCCATTCCTCCCTAATCTTTTTAAAAATATTGCTACAGATAAACATGGACCTTCATGTTTGGTTTTTTTTATTATATAAATATAAACATGAAGATTTTTCTTAATTCTCTTTAACCAGAATACATTATCAAAATTATTTCAAATTATTTTGCCAGTGCAAAGTTCAAAACAACCACCATTTTTAGTAAAACATAGCAAAAATGTGTCAATTCCATACAAGAACCAATTTATAGTCTTGTAAAAATGTCTAAGCAGTAAAGAAAATTCACTTTACCTTACTGCTGAAATTTGATCTTTTTCAAAGTAAATAAAAATTTAGTGCTTTTTCTTCTAAACTATTTTCTATGCACATATGTACATAACATTGGCTTGTTGGTGGCTTAATTTCTTTCTCTTCCTCTCTGAGGATATGCAGCTACATCTAATAATACTCAGTCCATGCTAAATTTCCAAAACACATTAAAGAAATAAAACATCCTACCAAGCATCTAAGAACAAACAAATGAAGACATTTTTTGTTTGTTTGTTTTTCGAGACATGGTTTCTCTGTGTAGCCTTAGCTGTCCTGGACTCGTTTTGTAGACCAGGCTGGCCTTGAACTCACAGCAATCTGCCTGGCTCTGCCTCTCCTAATGCTAGGATTACAGGCATGTGCCACGGCACCTGGGTTGCAAATGTCAAAAGTCAACTTTTATTCATAATCAAATTCTTCAAAATTCAACAAAAACAGTATCTCCTATTTCTTTAGTATCAGAAACTTAAGTAAAAGGTATGGTTTTCAACCAGTGAAAGGAAGCTACAATCACATGCATGAATTTTCAAACTACGAGGCCCAGAACAGAGCTTGCCTATAAACAAACATCACCACTAAAAAGAAGGGCTCTCTGGCAGATCACAGAAGCTGAACACGGGTGTCTTAGCAGTGCCGCCCACTCCATGTACTTACTTAGGCCTTTGCAGGACATAGGTGAGGAGGAATGTTCTCAGTGACTCGATGCTGCCTTTCTCCAAGAGTACCCACTCTCGGACAACTGCTTCCATTATGGCTGTGGCGGCTTGAAAAAGGACATAGTCCACTTTACTGGTTTCTGGGAAGAAAATTAAAAACGCTCTTTAAGCAACAGTTCGTGTTGCTGTGTGTACTTTGCATTTATTAATTTTAAGTCAGAACTTTTCAGACAAGGAAGAAGATGGTTACCTGTTCTGTTTTTTATCCAGTGACCTTGCTCTAGCACCACAAAGAGGTTAGTTCCTCTCAGAAGACACCTCAGGCAGGTGGCAGCTAATCACCGATCACAATTTTCACAAACTTTCCTCACCTCTCTTCAACTGTTACTTCCAAAGCATGAAGAACTAAAAAATAACACAGCTTTAAAAAGTAAAAATAAAAGTGTGAGGCAATCAGAAAGTGTGCTAAGAGATTCTCACTTTGTGCAAAACCGGAGCATTTTATTGGAAAAATGTCTTATTAAACCGGTCTTAGAACATTACTATTTGTGATGAGCCATGCTGCTAAAATAATGTAGCTTTTAAGTAAGTAAGCCTTCAGCAGGATGACCCATCTCAATAGCAAGGTCAGAAATAAGCAATCACATCCAAGTTCTTTGTCTCAAAATGGTCAAATACCATGAGCCACATTTACACAAGGTGAGAAGTTCTACTTAGTTTTCTGATTGCAGTACTGATCAAACTGAATAAAACCCCAGGCTACACTTAGAAAGACCCAGCCTATCTGGCAAGTTACAGTATCTGAGTTAAGACCTGATTCAGGGGAAAAATAGAAAATTAACACATTGAAAAAATATTTTGTATTAATTTTCTATTTTTCTGTTAGTGTATACTGCTACAGTTTTAAAACAGCATTATCCAAAGGGAGAAACAGTCAAAATAAAGTCAAGAAAAAGTAGAAATTCTCTTAAGGGCTAAAAAATAACCATGTGAAACTCTTTAAAAGTCTGATTAGACTCTAGCTTATATGGCAAGATCACTGGATATGAGTATCTGAAAGCTACAAGAAATTAACTCTAGGCCTAGAATGGTGCCTTCAAGAACTCAGAAGATCAAGAAGTACAGTCGGGCACTGGTTTCTAACTCAAGCTCAGGTCATTAAAAATGTTACCAATGTTCTTAACACATTACCTATGAAAATATGGGAGCAAAGGTGCATCTGCATTAGAGCGTGTCATTGTAGACAGGAGGTCTCAATAGACAAAAGAAGGAAGAACCATCTGGGCCTTTTGTTTCTACGGTTTGATTAGTCCTTGCTACCTTAACATGGATTGATTGAGATGATTAGAAGTCACAAAAATTTAAAAACTTTAAAGTATAATAAATTATTAATTTTGAAAGCAAATAGCTTCTGAAAATGTGACCTTATTATTAAAAAAAAAAAAAGTTTAACTTTCCAGAAGGATAGAGTGATAGGAGATTTTATCAAAGATTCAAATGATTTTAGGCAGAACCAAGATATATCTATCTTCCTTAGGAGGAAATAGGACCATGTCTGATAAAGGCTAGTTAAATCTCACTACAGATTTCTTTGAGAGGATGTCATTTGTCTTCACTTCCTTCTAAATGAAAGCCTTAACTACAGATTTTAACAAGAAAGCAAAATATGAAGGCCTCACAGAATGTTAGAAACAGCAAAGATCATTGGATTCTACTGCTCCATCTTATAGCTGAAGAAACTGCTGCCCAGAGAGAGGAAATGTGAGGCCACATGGTTCCCTAAGGCACACGTCACCAAAGGCAAAACCAAGAAGGTACCTTCTGTTGGCTGAGTCCTGAAACACACTTATTTTAAACTATGTGTGCTTCTATCCTAGCCTTTTTTCTGTCCTACACAAGAATGACATTTGAAAGTTTAAGAGACACTTAACTTTTCTTCACCACCTACTTTTACATGGCAGGAAATGAGGACTTCTAACTTAGTACAAGAAGTTATCTCTAAGGATGGAGAAATACTGGTGAAAAGTAGCACTTCTCCTAAATGAGTATTACATTTTCTGATAAACACTACTATTAGCCTTCAAAAAGTGCATTTGCACACAGCAGAAACATGTAAGAGATGCTAGAAAGAGCTCTATGCACTGGCAAGTACTCACTAGCACACCTTCTGCACACACAAACAAGCCTCAGTCTCACTCTCTACTGTGAAGATGACTGACACTACAAAGTCTTCCTGTTCAACTCACAACTCAGCTAGAATTTCTTACATTCCTTCAGGAAGAGCTGCTGTTGGCTACCACAGTGCTATGATAAACTACTTGAGGCTACTTTGCAAAATGCCTTCTTTGCTATCACAGTAATTTTAATAATTATGGAATTATAACTCATTTTTATTCTGTGCTAAAAATGAATTATATTTTATCTGGAACATGATAGAACCTTTTGGAGAAAAAAATTTAATAATAAAGGGAAACTAATTAAAAAGTGTCCTAAAAACAAAAGCAAGGCTATTCTAGATGATCAGCCACTAGTCTGACCTTAAGGGCGTCTGTTCAAATCACAGGGCTGTCAGCTCTGAAACGCCAGCGCTTCTCATACAATGACACTTACATCTACCATCTAATAGTAAAGTCTCAGTGAAGAAGATAAAATTGGCAGCATCATCAATGACAATTTTCCAAATATAGACGTCAAATTTACTAGCCCAACTGAATATACTCGTTTGTTTCATTTTGTGCTGACACCTAGATAAGTGAATCCATTTCTTTCTGAGAAGGCAAAGTAGTGCTAAGAGGTGACTTCAGAAGTGGTAAGCCAATCCCGTTCATATCTTGGTTATTTCTATAAGCAAGAATTAAACTTAGTCTTGTCGGATTTTAAAGAAACATTTAACCCTAAAAAACTAGAATGCTCCTAAGTGCCAAAGAGTTCTTAAGTGAAATAATCTAAAAGTGCCCTTATGACAAAAAACACAAGCATGCAGTATGCATACACATGTGTCCACACACACAGGAAACATAGATGCAGAAGCACGCACATGTGTGAGCGCGCACATGCGCACACACGCATACACAAGAAAGGAAAAACTAAAAGGGAAAAAGGAAGGACAAGAAAAAGAAATGAGGTAAAATGAGAAACACATAAAACTGAAGCCAGACGTAAGAGAGGAAGAGTTTTAAAAGGACAAAAGAGGGAAGCATCAAAGAGAAAACTCCCTTCATCAGAATATATTTCCCAGACATTCTACAGAATGACATATAATCCCTAAATAAGAATGTGAAAATTCTGAGTTGTGATTGACTGCCACTTGTATGAGAAGTCTTCTTGAGGAATTTGCCCTTCTGTGCTGGTGGCAACTGAGTAAGGGTTAAAAAAGATTTTTGGTCAAGTTTAGATGCAAGCATTAATGTAACCCAGGGCTTCGCAGTGCATTAACAACAGTGCGTGTTGCCGCACACTCCCATCTTTCAAGTAGTTAGCGGGTGAGGCCCAAGCTGACTTTGAAAGAACAACTAGAATCAGCGATACTACTCTTTACAGAGTCCAGACAAGCTCAGCCTTTATGAAAGCCGCATACATCATAAGTACACACACTCGGAAACCAGAGTGCTATAAGCAAATAAGCACTAATAAAATGCTTATAGCACAATCGACAATGACAGCTGCATTCAACAGAAAGTCAGATGAAACGCTAGGGGAACCCTACACAAGGCAGGTGAATTATCTGCCATTAAACTTGAACTTCAATTCTTTTATGATAATAGTTTAACACAAAAGTCTCTCAAATCTGTGGATTTGGAATAATTTCAGGATAAAGATGAGGTATTTCCCCTTTTAAAGTCTGTAGGCAGATGTTTTAGTTCTTCCTTTATTTAACACTAATTAAATGTACTATATTAGCAAAAAAACAAAATGTCATAGCAACAGAAACAAATCCATTCAATTATAAAATGCACCATTGATGAGCCCATTAAAATGGCTTCATTTTGCATTGAAAAGACCATTGTTACAACTACTGCTCTCTAAAGGTAAGATCTCCAGAGTGACACAGCTACCTTCCTACTGTGGCTAGCTCCTGTTTTAAGGTCTTCTTAAAAACAAAACAAAACAAACAAACTAGTAAATGAAGGAATGTGGTTATGTTTACTTTATTGTCCACAAAATGCTTTTTTATACATGACAACATAGGCACCTCCCAAGACGTTAAGATAGCTATGCCTATGCACATGAAGGCAGATGGTGTCATTATTCTCATTGCACAGATGGCAGGACCAGAGAGGCTGACCGCTTCAAACTGACAGTGAGCAGAGGCACCACTGGCAGCCAGATCTCACAGCGCAACAGACCTCATTCCACTACAGCCTACGACTGCTTACTTTTAGAAGCCTGCTATATAAAACATTTTAGAAGAGATGACCATCATTATAGTTTATTTCTTTATGGAAACCAGAGTACTGGTAAGTAACCCTACCAAAATCACAAGAATAAACAGGTGTTTTAGTTCCTATCATGTAATCAATTTTGTAATCATAAACAGACTCAAAATATCTAAGAACCTTAAGTACAAACAATAAAAGATACCTCCAGCTAAACAAAAAGGCCAACAATAATCGGGTTATAAAATAAAAGCCATGCTGGGCGGTAGTGGTGCACATCTTTAATCCCAGCATTTGGGAGGCAGAGGCAGGTGGATCTCTGTGAGTTGGAGGCCAGCCTGGTCTACAGAGCAAGTTCCCAGACAGTCAGGGCTTTACAAAATCTTGCCTTGAAAAACAAAAATCAATAACAACAAAAAACCCAACAATGAAATCTCCCTTTCTGCTATCAAAAAGTATAGAAGAGGTGAAGGGCAACATCATATACAACTCTTAGAAATGCCATGAGAGAACTATTATTCCCGTAATTGTTTTTGCAAGAGACCATTTCTGTATGTTAGACATAGGAACTCATAAAATAATCTAATGAAAGTACAAATCACTGCTCTATTTATTTATATTGATAACCTTCCCCAGAAGTGACTGATTTGGCTAAGGAAGCTGAGTATAAACCAGTTTTTAAAAAGAAAAACTGAAAAACTAAAAGAGAGACAATACAGAACTTCCCCTAAACATCCTTAATTTTCAAGCCAGCATTAGGGAGCTTAGCTGGTCCCCGTATAATAATGGCATGCCATCTGACAACCAACAAAACACTCCATCCCTCTCCCTACACTTCTTTTCTGCTTTCATGAACCACTGCAAGTACACCAATGAAAATAGGAAACCTAGTAAAAATGGCTAACTGCACAAACCTACTGGTATTAAAAGGGATTCATAACAACTGACATTCCAGATAGAAAAAACAGCTCAGATTATGCAAAGATATTTTTAAAGTAAAAACTTACCCAAAATATGCCTGCAAACTGCAAATGGTGATTTGGATTTCCTAAATGATAGGAATATGTGCTCTGCATGCTGGCGTTGTTCATTACTGACCATGGAAGGTGGTGCCTTTAGAGTAAAAAACAGACAGAGCAACCAAATGAGAAAGCCTGTAAACACCAATCCTTTCACCCACTGTGGAGAAAAACTTTTCACTTTGGGGAGAGGGGAGAAGGGAAAATCTTTTGTTTAAGTTTTTAAGGAACTACAGTATAGAACAAAATAAATATATAAAATACAGCTTCATGAAGAAACAAAGAAACAAGCTTTGCCTCAGGACTGTTTGAAGCTGCCTACAATTTACAAGAGGAGATACTTAGCTATACCATTTTTTAAAAAATAGGTAACTGCCAGGTGTGGTGGCACACGCCTGTAATCCCAGCACTCAGGAGTTTAAGGCCAGCCTGGTCTACAAAGCGAGTATAGAACAGCCAAGGCTACACAGAGAAACCCTGTCTCAAAAACAAAATAGGTACCCTAAAGCCAGGCCTGACAGTGCACGCCTGAAATCCCAGCACTCAGGAGGCAAAGGAGACGGATCACTGAGTTTGTGGCTGGTCTGCTACGTGAATCCAGACAGCCAGGGCTACACAGAGAAACCCTGTCTCGAAAAACAAACAAAAAAGTAACCTCGTCAGCCTTTGCTTTAAAACCTACGCTCAGACTAATCTATCAAACTTCAAATGCCAAAACCCTTCAGAACTGCAAAAACTGAATCCAAGTTACTAAAAATCTGTGAATGTTACAAGTTTGGAATTCATGGAACATTGTACAGATTCTCTAATTAATAAATTCAACCAGATTTTAAAATTCTCTTTTAGTGCAATAACCTGTCTCCCAAAGATATTTCTCTACTGAAAAGGATTAAAATAAAGTATATTCCCATTACATGTCTTATTTCTCTACTGAAAAAGACTTAGATAAAATATATTCCCATCACATGGTTTAATTCTCTTTTGATGTAAGGCCTGAGGTAAGGGGAGAGATGGGGAACGCTAACAGTCTACTGTTCTACAGTCCACCTGGACCACACATTCCAATCAATATAATGAAAAGGCGATCATGACGGCCGGGGTGGTGCACGCCTTGACAAGAGATAAAGGCAATAGATCTAAGTTTGAGGCCAGCCCGGTCTATGGAATTCAGGCCAGCCAGGGACACATATTAACATAATGAGACGCTAGCAAAAAAAAAAAAAAAAAAAAAAGAGGAAGAGAAAGGAAGAAGAGATGATAATTTTAACTAACCAAAGAATCTAAAAGATAAAACACATCAACTAAGCAGATTAGCGTGTAATAGCAGTTTCTCTGAACACTGACACTCTGCTCTGTGAATTCCTGCAGCTAGTTAAAGCCGGTGCACAGTATTCTTAAGGTTACAGCACCCTCTACAGTTCTCCAAAGAAAAACAAAATTCTGTATCACAGAACTGAGTTAAAGTCTTTAATATTTTAAATTAGGTTTTAGTAACAATACTGGGAGCAACTAGCTACACTAGAAGTTTTTGTCCTTTCATCTGTAAACTCTTTATTCTCACCAGAAGAACAGAATTAGTTGCATTTTTCAAGGTTTCCATCATTAACCCTGCATATTAGTGAACACCACCCACTCATGTGGCTGTGTATGCAAATCACCTGGGCAGTGTTTGGATCATTTTTCCTCTTGATATCCTTATGCTAGTTACTCTATAAACAAAAACACTCCTTCCAAAGGTAATGGTGCAAAAATACTCCACTACTCAAACATACTATTTAAAAAGGAAAGGTATGAATACATTAATGCACAGTGTATAACTTAAAGGTTATTATTTAGCCACCTATTGACATTTTTGTTGTTTTTTGAGACAGGGTTTCTCTGTGTAGCCTTGGCTGTCCTGGACTCACTTTGTAGACCAGGCTGGCCTCGAACTCACAGCAATTCGCCTGCCTCTGCCTCCCGAGTGCTGGGATTAACGGCGTAAGCCAACACGCCTGGTCTATTTACATATCTTACACACAAAATCACCAGGTCAACATATTTGGCAGGACAGAATTTACTTTAGATTCCTAAATCCAAAACTGAATTCTTTCTTGAAAGGATGTTGCTCTGTGCGCTTGTGGTCACAGGTACTTGCCAGACCAAAGCAGAAAGATTACTTGACTGCAAGAGTTCAAAAGCAGCCACGGTACTTAGCCCCTTGGCAATGACTTCCAAATAGCAAGCTATCTCCACCAGAAAATCCCAAAAGGGGTATGGAGATGGCTCAGTGGATAAGAGGATTTGCTATGCAAGTATAAGGACCTGAGTTCGAATCCCCAGCATCCATGTAAAAACTGGACATGGCTATGCATACCTGTAACTTCCATGTGGGGATGAAAAGAGAGGTAGGGGACAGATCCTGGAATCTCCTCAATCAGCAAGTGAGCTATCTCACGGTAAAAATAAGGCAGAGAACAAGAAAAGACACTCAGAGGAACAGAGGGAGGGAGACCAGGAATCTTAAAAATTGTCCAGGTCCCAAAGAACAAGTTAAGAGTAAAAAGCATGTTGTGTGTGTGTGTATGCTTGTGTGTGCATGCCAAGTCTTTGAATGGCTTCTCTTCAAAGTGTGCATGTATGATAAATACACATATATTTTCTCCTAAAAGTTTCCCAAGTCGCACTGACCTATAGCAGCCCTCCCACACTTGCCAAAGGTCTTCCTCTTCAGAAATGCCAACTCAGCCTTCAAAGCCCTTCAGCCTTTCCTTCACCATCCTTCCCTCACTGAGCACAGTCTTCCTCTCTGTGTATCAAGGACCCACCTCTCCATAAGGCTCTACTTACTTCTTTCCTTTGCCTTGCTGGCTTTCTGGCACCTGGGACTTTATTTCACTTGCCTCTAAGTCCCAGGAACCTACCACAGACAAGAGAGAGCAGCACTTAACAATAAAGGTACCTACCATTGGGAGATGCTTAGCACTGCAAGCATTATTAGAAGAAAGGCACAGAGAGAGAAAGGAGCTATCCTCTCACTTATGCTGACAACTATGAGGAAGATGTAATGGTCCACTCCCACCTCAGTACTCTAAGCTTCACTTTCCTGTAGTTCTTCACTTACTTACAAATGAATTGTAACCTGGGAGAGAGAAAAAAGACAACAATTCCAGAAATAAGCAGCCCATGCATTCTGAAGCACGTGCTATTCTGAATACAAGTGTGATGAGTTCTGGTGAGAGAGCCTTCCATCCTGACCGGGATACAAAAGCATTTCTTTTCCTAGCACAGGTACTACCTACTCCTTAGTCTCTTAGCAGCAATCTTGGTAATCAGGCCAATTGTTACAGTATGCCAATGTTTATGTCCAAGCAAAACTTATTTTCCTTAACAATGGTCCAAAACACAAAAGTAATATAATGATGCTGGCAATTTTAAGACAATATACTGTCATATCTACTCTATCTCATTATTATTGTTTCTTTCTGGACCTAATTTATAGTTACACTTTCTCACAGGTAGGAATACATGGGGGAAACTATACAGGAAAAACCAGTAGTAACTACAGGTTTTAGGCATCCATTGACTGCCCTAGAATATACCTTTTGCACATAGAATAAACTAATGCACAGTTGTCTGTGCTTCACAAGGAAACTAAGGCACAAAGAATGTCAGTAACATGCCCAGGGCCACCCTAAAATAGGAAGTTGAACTAGGAATCAAATCTAGGCAGTAAGACTGCAGGATTCTAACTGAACAAGATACTTAGAGGCCTCAAAATAGAAAAGCAGACCTCCCGTAATTCTTCAAAACCAAATTCTGACAAAGAGATGTTTTAAATGGCCTGTAAAGCTCAGCAGATAATGGTAGCAAGGAGGCCTTTTGCCACCTGTTTATTTTCACATTGACAACAACAGCAAAAGCTCACACTGTGCACTTGGAATAAAAGGTATCAGAAGAAATGGAAGCAACGTGAGACGGCAGCAGAGCTCAGTGATAGGCAGGAGACCAATCTTGATCTTCTGGAAAATAAAGGCCAGTTTGGGAGAAAACTGGGTGTGATCCTATGAATATAGGCTATCACAAGACCCAGAGCTCACAAAACCCAATACAAAAGACTCATGTTTCTGTCCCCAACTTCACCATCCCACCAACACAGACAAGCAGTTATCAGTTTACAAAGTCTGACAAACACCTATAGTGTGACTCAAAGCCAGAAGAATCCAAAACTGGAAGTATTAATCACTAATGCAGGGGTGAAATGACATGCCTAATGTTTTAGTATGCTGAATATGTACGGGGGTTCAAAGTCTTTGAATGGTTTCTATTCAAATGTATACTTTTGACATGGAATGTACTTAGTACCGTGCCAAAGGTTGGAATGCTTCTACAAAGCAAAGCAGGAATCAATCAGAGTTCTTAAGTCCTGCGCCCACCAATTCACTCTAACGGCTACTGCTACCATGCTGCTAAGCTTTCCTCAGATGAGCCACCAATCCCCGTGCCCACTCTACAGACCTTCTGCTCTGTCCCTAGGAAGCAGTGAGTGTAAACTGTAAGCACGTCTGTAATCCCAGCACTCAAGAGGCAGAGGCAGACAGATCTCTGTGAGTTCAAGGCCAGCCTGGTCTACAAAACAAATCCAGGACAGGCAGGGCTACACAGAGAAACCCTGTCTAAAAAACAAAAACAAAGGGGGGAAGAGCCTATACTAAACTACAAGTAGTTGTCATAACATTACAATCATTATAAAACCATCAGGCAGAGTGATAAATTCTCTTCACATTATTAGCCATTAATTCCAGGAACCTTCTTATAGGAATTACCTTCTTTCTTTTAAATGGAGAAACTAAGATTTGGAAATTCCTAAATCCCCAAGAACACCAAGTCAGTAGAATCATAACCAGAATTTGACCTTAAGAAAACATGACATTAAAACTAATCCCAGAGCCGGGCGCTGGACACACACCCCTTTAATCCCAGCACTTGGAAGCAAAGGTAGGTGGATCTCTGAATTCAAGAGCTCCAGGACAGCCAAGGCCGCACAGAGAAGCCCTGTCTCAACAACAAACAAAAAGCCTATCCCAGGGATAAACACTGAGGAATTCTCAATGTCTAGCAGAAAATTCTAATATCCTTAACATATATATATATATATAAAACATTGTTATCTACCGGCCACAAAAAAAGACTGCATAATCAGATACTCTTTGTAGACAGGAAAAACACTTAAGAGTAAGAAAAAAGTGGTTTCAAGTCATATCATAAAAATGTAACTAATGCTTAGTTTTCAATAGATGAATTCATGTTCTAACTACATGTGCCATCCAAACACAAGAATATTAGTAGTTGACTTAATCAGTGAGGACTTCAATAAGAATTTGTTCAACTTCCAGTTTTCCCTTTATATTTTCTTTTGGGGGGGGGATAGGGGTGGTAGCATTAAGGCTGAGGCTTGCCCATGGTCTTCTTATTTGCTTTTGTTTTTGTTTTTGTTTTTTTTTTGGGGGGGGGAGGTTGTTTCAAGACAGGGTTTCACTGTGTAGCCTTGGCTGTCCTGTACTCATTTTTTAGACCAGCCTGGCCTCAAATTCACAGAGATCTGCCTGCCTCTGCCTCCTTGGAGCTCTTAATGTACAAAGCCCGAACGTTTTGCCAGTTCTTCTTGAGCAAGGACACCAAGAAATTGACAGTCAGGTGGATGTTGTAGACCAGCTCATCATCAGTCATCTTCACGTGGCCAACAGCAACAGCCAGACACAGCTTCTTCATCACCTCATCAGCTTTGGCCACCATGTTTTCATTGTGTGTCAGCAGGGAAGGAGAACTTGCCGGCCTTGTTTAGCCTGAGCCCAGGATACATAGGATCTGCTCGATCAGAGACTCTGCAGAGGCCAAAAAGGCATCACATTTCTTGGCCAGATTTTTGAGCAACCTCTTATTCTTATTAAGTTTCTTCTGCGCCCCGATGTCCATGTGGCGGATATCCACGGCCTTGGCCTCATCACAGTGCCACTGGTCCCCCAGGACGCACACCAAGAACTTGGGGCGAGGGGTGGACTCAAGGCTGACAGTGGCCGAGAAGCGTCTGTCCTTCTGAGGGTCATAGCTCTTCAGGCTGATCTGCAGCTCCACCGTCTCCAGAAACTTGCAGCGTTTGTGGTGGTCCCCGTGCAGGACAAACCCGCACTGCCCCGTACTGCGTGTGGAGGAGACTTTGCTGCTCATGGTTGCTCCAGATGGGAGAAGCAGAAAAGAGGCCTTTATATTTTTTTGAACCTTTGGCTCTTACAACTGTTCCTATTTAAATTTAAAACTACTCCTATAAGATGGTACATTTTGATACTATACATTTATTCTATTGTCCCAGCACCCAGAAGAAATCAGAGGCAGACAGCTCTGAGTTCCAGGTCAGCCTGGTCTGGGGATGGGAGGGTCGAGAGGGGGTGTTCCCTCAGTACTAGGGGTAAAGGCAAGCCTAACACTGAGCCCCTCTCTCAAAAAAACAACAAACAACCACAAAATCCAAGTAACTAAATAAATAATAAGTAAACCTACTTATCTGTGTTTCCCAGTGCTCTCCTAGAAGTTCTATAGATTTCAGCCACTGTCTTTTTCTGGTAACAAGTGCGAGTCACCTCCCTGACTAATCCCTCAAACTGCTCTAGTACAGTTTCTAAAGTTGTCCTTCCAATTGTGGTTTCCTCTCAGACAGACTTTCTCCCAGAAATTATCTTATTCTGGGGCTGGAGAGATGGCTCAGAGGTTAAGAGCACTGGCTGCTCATACAAAGGCCCTGAGTTCAATTCCCAGCAACCACATGGTGGCTCACAACCATCTATAATGAGATCTGATGCCCTCTTCTGGTGTCTAAGGGTACATGTAGGCAGAACACCGTATATGTAATAATAAATAAATAAACCTCTTTTAAAAAATAAAAATAAAAGCCACCCAGGATGCCAAACTCACCAGATTTCTGCATTTGCTAAGACTCCCTTCATCTTCTACCACCGTCTCCAATTTGTTGCAAAATATTGTTCACAACTTTGTCTTAACTCATACCCTCCTGTGTCCCACACAGCCTTATGTATTTCCTCATCTCGCCTCCTCTCTCTTAATTTTTTCCTGATTGTAGAAAGTTCTACACTATCTCATAACCCCTTTAGCCAGCCTTTGATGACAAGAATAGGATATACAAGCAGAGAAGCTTGGCTTCTGGTCCCATCTCTGCAGCATACTCATAGGGAAATCTCAAGGATAGATATTTATTTGCATTTCAGGTTTCCACTGGCAATGAGAAGTCAATGACATCAGACCTATACTTGAAAGTAAGCATGCAGGTCTCTCAAAATTAAACAATGATACAATCCTGTTAAAACCTCAGCAAGGTTTATACAGCTGTACAATTCTAACTACATGAAAAGGGCCAAGGAGTGGAACTTTGAAAAAGAGTAAGAAAAAGCTTGCCAAACCAGACACAGATGGAATGGTTAAAATTTTAAAACAAGCCGGGCGTGGTGGCGCACACCTTTAATCCCAGCACTTGGGAGGCTGAGGCAGGCGGATCACTATGAGTTCAAGGCCAGCCTGATCTACATAGTGAATATAGGACAGCCAAGGCTACACAGAGAAACCCTGTCTCAAAAAAACTAAAAAGCAAAAAAAAAAAAAACAACAACAACAACAACAACAAACTAAAAAGCACTTGGGAGGCAGAGGCAGGCGGATCGCTGTGAGTTCGAGGCCAGCCTGGTCTACAAAGTGAGTCCAGGATGGCCAAGGCTACACAGAGAAACCCTGTCTCGAAAAACAAACAAACAAACAAAAAAATAAGCAGCATTAGAGCAAAGATTTTAACACGTGCACCTCCTTCCAAAGTGAAAGAAAATCACAAGAGCAGAGAGAAGCCCAGTGCTAGACCATGACCTAAGTTAGACACATCAATGAGGGAAGGTCAGACTGGCCAAGCTGGTTGGTAGTGCAGTAACAACTAGATAAATTAAAGAAAGACATAAAAGCAAATATTTACATATATTGTATGCACTCCATACCCAGCCCGTGTGATCTTTCTAATTGGTTTTATAAATCTAAAAATGAAATTTATAATTATAAAGCAACAGGCATGTCTGTCTTCTCCTCAGCAATATGTGTGCTATCAATGTTTTTAAAGTGCTATGTTTTGATAATACAAGATCAGGAAAAGAAGACAGAATAGGAAGAAATGACCTGCTAAAAATGAATGTCTAGAATCCATTGCTAGTGTGTTTGGACAGTAGGAATACCAACAAGAAGAAATAAGTCAGCATATTTCAAGCAGAGGTCATTAATTAACAAAGCAGAAAGTGACTGTGAAGAGAAATACACAGTGACACTCTTAAGATGTGCTGTATAACACACAGCCACTACTTCAGGGTGCAGAGAAGTCCTGAGCAAGGTCCTGAGTGAATTTTGTGAGTTTTGATATGGGCACACACAGCCTGTTGCGGACTCCAAGACCAATTAGCCCATGGGAAACTGGCAAAGGCATTACCCTTATGTGACAGTCTAAAGAAAAATGGCCACGCTTTTCTTGGGAGTCCAAGTACGGTTTATTAACAATGTGTGTCAAGACAGAAGCTGAAGCTTCCTCCTCCCAGCTGTTTACAGCCTGAGACTGCTTGCCTACAGAGACCTCCTGCCTAGCCTAGCCCTCCCCTGTGCTGCACACCCTGAGGTCCAGGTTGAAGTGGTTATAGAGTGGGCGCATTCGAGAACCCCCACTGACTGCAGTTTCACTACAAACATGTCTGTCTGTCTTCCTTCCCTTGCTTCTCTAGCCAAGGTTCTATGACCAAGCCACATGGTATGTGGCACACACACACACACTGTGACTTTTCAGTGATACCACCTGATAGGTGAAAGCAAATAATTTCATAATTACACATGGCTATCTTACAGATTACATAAGGTTTTTTTAATTCATTTTTAACATGAATGTTGAGAACAGAAAGCCTAAGCCTGTTTGGGGAAGTAGTCCTCAGCTTTCAAAAAAAAAAAGTATACACACACACACACACACAGAGTCATTTCTCTTTCATCAGTACTTTGGCATTAAAAAAAAAATTAAGGTTAATATATTCCTCCACCCCCAATCTTGTTCAAAATCTCACCACCTTTGTTGACCACCTTCAAGTCTCGCATTTCCCAAGTCTCACCAGCAGGCAAACTCAAGGTAATTACAGTGGCAAAAGGACTTAGCATAGGCCACACCTGCCTATTTCCTCTGGGTCACAGCATCCTACTCTCTTCTGCATTTAGTTGTTCATTTCCTTCTACTCTATGATAAGCCTTGTGCCAGATGCTAGGTATAAGTTATCAAAGAAAAGCAAGCAAGGTCCCCAAACTAAATACATACTAAGAATCTAGCCAGAAGCTGGGCTCAGTGGCACACACCTGTAATGCCAGCACTCAGGAGGCAGAGGCACGTGGGTCTCTGTGAGTTCCAGGCCAGCTAGGTCTACAGAGTGAGTCCAGGACACCCAAGGCTACACAGAGAAACCCTGTCTTGGGGGCGGGGAGAGAAAGTCTAACAAGGAAGACCAGTATTGATCAAATAACACATTGGCAGTTCTAAATTTAGGTCAGTATAGAACAGATGAATCTGGCCTTCCAGGGTCAATAAAGAAAGGCTTCCCTGAAAAGTGAAGAACATTCTTCAGGCAGAAGGAATTAAATGAAATGCCTTATGTTAGGATGAAACACAGTAGGAAGAACTGAGAAAACTGTGTGGCCACAGAGACACACCGTGGGGGAAGTGCTCTAGGAAGCTTGGCAAGAAAGCCTGCTGCTGTCCTTTGGAAGAAAAAAAGGTCTGTTCAAAGCTAAAGAATCTGTCTCCAGACTCTATCACAGCGCAATCTGCCTTCCCCTACAGCACTCCGCTCAAATAGTTACACCTCAAATGACTACCAAATGCACACGATGTGCCCCTTCATAAGCTTGATGCTGCAAGACAAAAGCACTCAAAGGACCCCTTATGTCCTAGGAACTCTCTTCTAGCTACAGCAATCACACAGTGTATCACTTCAGGTTTAAGAAGTGTTACCAAAGCAAAGCATTTAGTCTAGACCAAGATAAATTCCAGAAACTAAGAAACAGTGTGTAAACTTGGCAAAGGCCAGAGAAGGGCATCTTAAGCCAAATGAACACAGACAAGTAAGGCCCTGGAACAGAACCACAAATGGTGACAGACAGTGGCCAGTAACACAAGAGCCAAGCTGACTTCATGGGAGGGCATTCTGTAGAGTCACATAGGGTCCTACTTTCAAAAGGACATCACTATTGTCACTGTTCTGAAGTTCTTAATAATTTCATCTTGAAACTTGTGTTTTCTAAGCAAAGCTGACAGACAACAAGACGAGTGAATCGTAAAGACAGAATGGTGGCCAATTATGTGTGTGCATACTTTAGGGTAAACTGGGGCACCAAGGTCCCTCCGACGGCTGAAGTGGGACCTGGGCCTGGCTGGCAGCAGTGACATGCTAGGGTACTTCAATGCAGACTATGCTGGAACCCCCCAGTAGGAAACCATCTTGCCTCTCTTATCACCAGAGCCTGGCCGCTAAAGTACCTACAGCCTGACAGCAACTGCCACCCACACTCAGTGAACTTGGGTCAATAAATTACAGAAGCAAGGGAATTAATCACCTCAAGAAATCCCTACAATTTTTCAGTTTACAAGCACTGGTTTTGAATTTCCACACCCCCCCCCAAAAAAAAGTAACTAAAAGCTTAGAAATGGAGAAATTAGTTTTAAACACACGGCCTGATGCACACTGGACAAGAGCCTTACCATTGTAGCTATCCCACCAGCCAAAGATGCTATTTTAATACAAAACTTTACATGAACTAATTTCTATTGAGGAAGAACCTTTAAATTGTTTTCTTATAATTAAAGATAAAACAGAAAGATGCACAATCAGGGACTTTTAATTATATACAACTCATGAGTGACTCTCTAAGAATGTACTGTATGAGCCAGGCACGGTGGCACACACGCCTGTAACCCCAGCTCTCGGGGAGGCAGAGGCAGGCAGAGCTCTGTGAGTGTGAGGCCAACCTGGTCTATGAATCCAGGAGAGCCAAAGCTACACAGAGAAACCCTGTCTCGAAAACCAGAAAGTACTGCATGACTTATACCAAAAATACTGTGTACATTTACATCTAAGCTAAATTCAAACTTACCTAAGACTGATTTGTATAGTTAAACTTTAGAAAAAAATCCCCAAGAATCATAAGCTCTAAATGTACTTAATACTTCAAAATAATTAACCAGAAAACCATTCTAATGTCAGCTGTAGTAACAAATACATCAGCAGAAATATCTTTATTTTTTAAAAATGCAGTCTTATGTTTGGCAAGGGCCACTCATGTCATTTTCACTACTAACTGAAAATGAACTTGCAAAAAGAATTTCTGGAAACAACACATCGCACACACTTTGGAGGCAGAGGCAGGTGTATATCTAGAGTTCAAGGCCAGCCTGGTCTATGTTCCAGGCCAGTCAAGGCTACATAGTTGAGACCTTATCTAAAAACAAAACAAACAAGCTTAACACACTTATAGAAAAACATGACCAGTCAAGACATCACATCAACTACTGCTATATTATATAAAAATTATGAGGTCTGGAGAGATGCTTCAGTGGTAAAGAGCACTGGCTGCTCCTCCAGAGGGCCCGGGTTCAATTTGAAATATCCATATAGTGGCTCACAACCTTATGTAAACTCGAGTTCCAGGCAATCTGACACCCTTTTTTGAACTCAGCAAAGAATCAAGCATATACATGGTGCACAGACATACATACAAAGCAAAACACCCATACACATAAATTTAATAATGATAATTTTTAAACACTGTGACAGCAAAATGCCATGTTTTGTGACTTGTCTTACTCATAAATCACTATTACGCCCTTAAGTGTATACCACATGTGTGCACAGTGTGTGCTCATTTATGCACATGTGCAGGTGTTCTGTGGAGGCTGGAGGTTGCTGTCAAGTGCCTCCCTCTATTGTTTCCCACCTTGTCTTGTTTGAACCCAGAGCTCACCAACTGACGGACCTAGGTGGCCATGAAGCTCCAGGGTGCTTGCCTGTGTGCAGGGCTGGGTTACAGCCTCGTACTGCGGCATCTGCTTCTGGGACTCTGAATGGAAGTTCTGATGCTTGTCCAGTATGCACCCCACCAACTAAGCCAACCCCTGCCAGCAGCTGCACAGTGAAATATTTAACAAAAGAATGCTTTGTATTTTACAACTTTCAGCAGTACTTTCTTTCTTTCTTTTTTTTTTTTTTTAAAGACTAGTCAAGTGCAGTAGTGAGAAGGGGGGAAAGTGTAGAACAGGAGTTCAATCTGTAACTGACTGTGAACAATCAATTGTGATAACTCACTACCTTCGGACCAGCCCAGCAGTACTTTCATTTACAGCTGGAATGTAAAACAGCAATAACTCTGCTGAGCGTTCAGATCTAAAGGCTTTCAGCCACTGACTACCAGGAAACAGAATGAAATACTGCCTTAATCAGAACTTCTACAAGGCAGCAGACCTTCCACTGCTGTTCTATGTAGATTCAAATATATATGAAGATTTTTCTTCTTATTCTATTTTTGTTTTGTTTTGTTTTTGTTTTTTGTTTTTGTTTTTCGAGACAGGGTTTCTCTGTGTAGCCTTGGCTGCCCTGGACTCACTTTGTAGAACAAGCTGGCCTCAAATTCACATAGACCAGCTTGCCTTGCCTCCCTAAGTGCTGGGATTACAGGCCACCACGCCTAGCTTAGTGTGCTGGTTGCTTGAGACAGAGTCTCACTATGTAGCTCTGGCTATCGCAGAACTCTCTGTCAGTGATTCTCAACATAAGGGTCTCCAACAAGGATACATGTCAGATATCCTGCATATCACAGATTAACATTATGATGTATAACTGTAGCAAATTATAGTGATGAAGGAGCAACAAAAACATTTTATGGCTGGGGGTCACCACAACATGAGTAACTGTATCAAAGTGTCACAACATCAGGAACATTGAAAAGCACTGCTCTCCATGGTTGACCAGGCTAGCTTCAAACTCAGAGATCCAGCCTGTCCCCAACTCCCAAAGTACTAGACTACATTTTTTTAAAGAAACCAAAATATGTCATAAGTTCTTTTCTGGACTTCTACCTCACTTATCTTGAACATCTTTCCATATCCACTCAGGTCTTTCCATTAAAAAAAAAAAAAAAAAAAAAAATCAAAGCCAGGCGTGGTGGCGCACGCCTTTAATCCCAGCACTCGGGAGGCAGAGGCAGGTGGATCACTGTGAGTTCGAGGCCAGCCTGGTCTACAAAGCAAGTCCAGGACAGCCAAGATAACACAGAGAAACCCTGTCTCGAAAAACCAAAAAAATTAAAATTAAAAAAAAGTCAACCAGGTGTGGTGGCACAGACAGATCTCTGTGAATTTGCAGCCAGCCTGATCTACATAGGGAATTCCAGGACAGCCAGGGCTACATAAAGAGATCTTGTCACAAATTGTGCTCCATCCCTCCCCAAAAAAACCCGCTACATATTATTAGATCTTCTTTTAAATTCCATAAAATTTCATTAAATGGGCTGGAGAGATGGTTCTGTGATTAAGAGCCCTGTCTGCTCTTCTAAAGGACCTGGGTTCAATTCCCAGCACCCACATGGCACCTCACAACTGTCTGTAACTCCAGTTCCAGGTGATCCAACACCCTCACACCAACGCACATAAAATTAAATATTTTTTTTTTAATTTTTAATTAAATATCATAGAATAGCATTTTACTTGTACAGCCTGAATAAATGCCTAGAAGTGATGTAGCAGGGTCCAAAAAAAAAAAAAAAAAAAAAAATGAATTTTTAAAGCTTCTAGAACACAATGCTAAGATTTTTATCAAAACTTATCATATTTTATATTTCTACTAGCAGCACTTACTTCCCCTGTGTTGACAGCTTGAAGCACTATCATACTTAGTTGCTTTGGATCATTCTGTTACAACTTTCAGTTCTTTTCCATGCCAATGCACTAACAATTCAATTACTGTAGTTTCTATAGAGACTTTAGTAAGTGCTACAACAAGTCATGAATACTCTTCATTTTTGTTTTTATATGTTCTTGGTGGCCAGATGTGGTGGCACTTGCCTTTAATTTCAGCATTTACTTGGGAGGCAGAAATAGGTAGATCTGTAAATTCGAGGTGAGCCTGTTCTGTGCAGTGAGTTCCAGAACAGCCAGGAATATATATATAGAGAGAGCCTGCCTTAAAATTTTTTAAATTAAGCATGGTGGCACATGCCTTTAATCCCAGTACTTGGGAGGCAGAGGCCAGCCTAGTCTACAAAGCAAGTCTAGGACAGCCAAGGCTACGCAGAGAAACCTTGTCTCAAAAAAAAATTTTTTTTTAATTATTATTTATTACTTTTCTACATATTCTTCCCGAGATATTTTCTTTTGCTTGTTTTCTGTTTTAGTTTGGTTTTTAGTTTAGTTTAGTTTGTTTGTTTTTTAAACAGAGTCTCACTATGTATGTAGCCTAGGCTGTCCTAGAACTCTCTATGTAGACCAGGCCTAACCTAGCAGAGATCCTCCTGTTTCTGCCTCCTAAGTGCTGGAATTAAACACATGAACCATCACACTGGTAGGCCTGTATGCACGTTTTTATAATACTAGAGTTGTTCCATGCAGAGACTCCAGAAACAGTCATCTCTGAAGTATGCTGGGAAGAGTACTTAGGGTACTTGTAATTGCCCCATATCCCATAGTTCTGGATAGATTTAGTCCAATCTATTACTGTTCAGAAAGGCATCACTGGGCCAGCTGTGGTGGCATATGCCTCTAACGCCAGCACTACTTGGGAGGCAGGTGGATCACTGTGAGTTCGAGGCCAGCCTGGTCTCAAGAGCAAGTCCAGGACAGCCAGGGCTACACAGAGAAACCCTATCTTGGAAAAACAACACAAAAAAAATTTTTTTTTAAAGTCAGGATGCTTTTTTTTTCATGCTTGTGACCCAGACAGGTCTCCCAGAAGGTCAAGGTCACCAATGGACTACACGCATAATGAGTTCTAACCTAGCCTGTGCTACAGGGTAAAAGTTCTGAACTCTGAAATGTAAGTCTGAACTGAGTTATAGATCGGTCTCATCACTAACTTGTCCTGTAACATACTGCTTTGAACCTCAGTTTCTCTCAACAAAACTCTAGCACTCAAGAGAATATTAGTACCATTTTCCTTACCCACCTGTTAACAGTTAACTAAGAACCAGCCTTACCAGGAAAGAGAAAGGATGTGTTGTCAAGCACAAATATTAAAACTGTCCATCAGGCCAATAATGAGCATCATCAATTAATCTATCAATTTAAATAATAGAGCACTACTGTGCTGTTTGAATGCAGAATCTAATTAAAAACAGCACCCCGGGCTAGAAGGATGGCTCAGAGGTTAAATGTCTTAACATTTCTTAATTATATATTTATGTCAGTGTATGGGTATGTGCATGTTAGTGGGGATGCCCCTGGAACTGCAGCTACACCACCTGACAGAGGTGCTGGGAACCCACTCAGGGTCTCAGGAAGAGCAGAATGTGCTCTTAACCACCGAGCCATCTCTCCAGACCCTAACTAAAATATTCTGAAACACTAACCTTAAAGTAAAATAAGTCCAGGACCAAAATAAATAAATAATCTGGCTGCATTCAATTTTTTAAAAAGATTTTTAAGATTTATTTTATGTATATGCACGCTCTGTTTTTCACCAGAAGAGGTACTCGGATTCCATTACAGATGGTTGTGAGCCACCATGTGGCTGCTGGGAATTGAATCCAGGACCTGTGGAAGAGCAGTTAGTGCTCTTAACCACTCAGCCATCTCTCCAGCCCTGCATTCAATTCTTAAAAACTCTAAATCACTTCAAGTAATAAAATGGACCTCTAAGTTAAAAAAAAAAATCTACAAACGCAGTCGTCATAATTTTAAAAGTCTACTGAGTAACTGGATGCAGTTTATCCTTACTTTTGCTTCTCGTGTAGAATACTGTTTATAATCCTGACTGGTCCTGCTCAAACACCCTCATCAAACTACTTGGTGGTAGTTGTAAGACTTAAGTTAACAAGTACCATAAAGTCAGTTTTCCAAAACGCGAAACCCACAAGGAGATCCCTCTTGAACCGAGTTTTGTTCCAACGACCTTGGTCCTAAAGATTACCTACCCTCCCTTCCCTCCCTCCTGCCGGTCCGTCCACGTGCCGCCGGTTGCGGTTACCTAGAACTGCCTGCATGCACGTCAGGCAAAGAGCTAGGGAACCCGAAGCCCAAGGAAGGGGAGCAAGGGTTTGCTAACAGCACCCACACTTTGCCATCCCTCCGCTAACAGGATCGACTCCCCCAGCGTCATGCAGACACGTCCCAAGAATGTTCCCTAACCTGAGTCCTGCGGTGTTTCACCCCAACCTCCCTCCCCGTGCTTTGCTCAGTCTGCTACCCAGTCTGCCCAGGGCGATGTAGAGCGAAGCAGGCGGCACAGGAAACCCTTCCATCTTACACCACTACACCCTAATGCCAGGCTGAGGAGCAAGGCGGTCAGGGAAGAGGACAGCTCTAAAAGTAAAGGACCAAGGCAGGAGGAAAGTAGGATGGGGAATCCTGCGCCACGCCACCACCACCTCCCAAGGCCCTCTCCGGCCACCAACCCAGCCGACAGCACGTCTGCTGCGGGAGAGCCAGCAGGAGTCCCACTGATCCCGCCGCGGTTCTCCGGGCCCGGCATCCTCACCATCAGAACTTTGGCCGCGTTCTCCAGCTGAGCGATCACTTCTGGGGGCCCCAGCGCCGCCGCCATCATGGTCTCTCTTCAATGACGCGCCATGCGCTGCATTATGGGAGCAGGCGCCGCGGCCGGCCAATCGCCGCCGCGACCCCGGCGCCTCTCGCGCTCCCGGGCCGTCGCAGCCGCCGTCGGCGTCGCGCCCTCAGCGGCCTGACGGGACCGCGGAGTCCTGAGGTGCTGGGAGGAGACGAGCGTGAGCCCGGTCACGGCGCTGGGGTGAGGGCGGCGGCAGCCGGCGCCGGGCGAGGCCGGGCGGTTGGCTCTGTCAGCCGCGGCCGGGCATCCCGCGCGGCACTGGGCTCTGCGCATGCGTGAAAGGTTCCCAGTTAGGAGCGGGGCGCGCGGTTGGGGAATCCTAGACGCTCTGCCCATTCGGTGTAGGCTAAGGTACGGGAGCCTGGCCAGTGCAGTAGCTTCCTCTCGCTCGCGTAGGCTCTCCAGCGTGGAGCAGGATCTCTTAGCCTTGGAAATGTCCTTCCATTGCTCTTCTTAAGGTGTCCCTAAGCCCTGAACTGCCCGCTTCGCGGTTCCTTCTGCTGAGAGGTGGGGGCAGCCGAGGATGGAAAGGTTGGTGTCCTTGATTGAAACCATCTCCTTAACCACCTGGCTTCCCGAATCCAGTGAGAGCTCAGCTGCCACCAGATTTCTTTATGTACATTGGTGTTTTGCCTGCATGTATGTCTGTGTGAGAGTGTCAAATCCCCTGAAACTAGAGTTACAGAAAGTTGTGAGCTGTCATGTGGGTGCTGGGAATTGATTGAATCTGGGGCTCCTAAAAAAGCGGCCAATGCTCTTTACCACTAAGCCATCTCTACAGCCACCAGAAGTGCATTATTAACTGTAGCGAAACACATATATTCTTCCTCCCACCCCATACCCCTCTCTGTGAGACAGGGTTTTTCTATGTAGCCCTGGCTGTCTAAGAACTCACTCTGTAAACCAGGCTGGCCTCAAACACACAAAGATCCACCTGCCTCTGCCTCCCTAGTGCTGGGATTAAAGGCATCCAACACCATGCCTGGCCAGGTTTGTTTGTTTTTTGTTTTTTGTTTTTTGTTTTTTTTTTTTGACAAAGTAAATTAATGCTTGAGAAATAAAGGAAGTGCCTTTCACTTCATTACCAGATGGCAACATTAGTTAAAATGCTGTTCATTTTTAAGATTGTTGTGAATCATGTTAAGATTTGTGTGAACCTGGGCCAGCCAAATGGCTCAGTCCTCAAATACAGCGCAAGTGGAGAGAACTGACTCTGTGAAGTTACCCCCTGACCTCTGCACCCCTGTCTGCATTCCCCCAACCATACCATACACTGTGCTGGTTAGTTTTTCTCAACTTGATAGAAATGTAGACTTCTCTGGGAAGAGAAGATCTCAATTGAAGTCCTGGCTCCATCAGATTATCCTGTGGGCAGGTCTGTGGGCATTTTCTTATTTAATGGTTAATATGGGTGTAGCCAGCCCATCACCTTTAAATTTTTTAAAAATTTTATGTGTGTAGGCACACCTCAGTCTCCAAAGTGCTATTACTTAATAAATCAAGGAGAAGTGAGAGTCAGGTATCGGAGGGGGGCTGGTAAGTAGGTACATTCTGAAGTATCCAACACTGAGATTTTACAACTTTAAAATTTCCCCAAAACACTCAGTTCCCAATTATATGAGATATTTGGAACTCACACAAATAAAAATAATATTAGCTGTTACCTAGAAAGAAAGCACATTCATGCTGACATTGGTAAACTACTTTCCTATCTTCTTTTTGTTTGTTTTTTGTTTTTTCAAGACAGAGTGTCTCTGTGTTAGCCTTGGCTGTCCTGGACTCACTTTGTAGAGCAGGCTGGCCTCGAACTCACAGAGATCCAATTGCCTCTGCCTCCCAAGTGCTGGGATTAAAGGCCACCATGCCCAACTCTATCTTCCTTCTTCTTCTTTTTCTTCTTTTTTTTTTTTTTTTTTTAAGATTTATTGATTATTTGTACAGTGGTCTACATGTATACCTCAGGCCAGAAGAAGGCATCAGGTTACATCATAGATGGCTGTGAGCCACCATGTGGTTGCTGGGAATTGAACTCAGGATCTTTGGAAGAACAGTCAGTGCTCTTAACCTCTGAGCCATCTCTCCAGCCCCTCTATCTTCATTCTTAAAGGAGTCCATGTTGTAAAGTTCTCCTTTCATTGCATACAACGTGTTCTTTTGAATCCAAGGCCTCAACTAAAGCATTATTAAGCCTCACACATTGTTTTTTCCAAAACAGGGTTTCTCTGTGTAGCCTTGGCTGGCTGTCCTGGACTCGCTTTTTAGACCAGGGTGGCCTCAAACTCACAGCAATCCACCTGCCTCTGCCTCCCAAGTGCTAGGATTAAAGGTGTGCACCAACTCGCCCAGAAGCCTCATACATTTTTTTTTGTTTTGTTTTTTCCTTTCTTTTTTTTTTTTTTTTTGCCTCATACATTTTTATAAGATATTCATTTGTCATATTTCTACAGATATAAACTAGTATCTGCAACAAATAATTTTATAATCTTTTTTGCAGCTTGCTGCAATTGGCCAAATATGTATCCATTATGTGAAGCACTAAGATAACTGCTTAGGTGCATAAAATTATTTGAAAAATAATATTTATAGCTGGTCAGATCTCAGTGGTTTAGAAGGTTCATCTATGAAAGAACCTACAACTATTGTTTCGTTAAACAACATACTTGTAGCAGGATATTTGATCACTGTGAACCCCAACTTATGTACTAGAAAAGCCTGTTTCTACTTGTGGCGTGGCTCAGCCCTAGCACACACCTTTAATCCAAGAGCTTTCTGTAAACAGGATTAAATAAAGTCAACCAGAGGTCAAGAGGCAGAGCAAGCAACCATAGGAAAGTGAATATAAGAAAAAAAACCATAGACAGTAAGAAGTCCAGAGGATGGATAGAAAGGTGCACAGGACGTAGAAAGGAGGGACATTTGGAAAGTTTTAAAGACAGCTAGAAGGAGAAGGGGCTCTTTCCTGCTGGGATGTTAGCTAAGTAGGAAGGTCAGCTGGGTGCTTTCTCTGCCTGTCTGAGCTAGCAGATTTTCACCCTATCATCTGGCTCCCGAATCTTTATTGGTAAAATTGAACAATGGAGATTTTGTTTTAAAACAACACATTTGTGCTTATACCCATACATTAGTGCTGCACTGAACCTTGGCCAGAGAAGCTTCTCTCTGTACTGGTGAGTAGTTAGTGCAGATTCATAACTGGTCAAAGTGTTGAGAATAAGTGTCTATTGAATTCTCAGTTCTAAATGGGACATCTATATCAAGGCCTGTCCCCAAGGCTTAGGAAGCATCCAGAAGAGGGCTAGAAAGCCTGTAAGAGCCAGAGAATCAGGAGGAATGCAGTGAAATGCCATCTCATGGCCATGATATGGTCATTGCACCCACAAACTCACTGCAGCTATGATTTCCTGTGCAAGACCAAATCAGCAGGATGAGTCAACCTTCCAACAAGCAGCACTAACTAGACTCGGTGGACAGGGCAGGGGAGACGAATGGGTGGTCAAGAGCACTGGCTGCGCTTTTAGATGACCTGAGTTAGATTCACAGCACCTACATGGTGGCTCGTGATTGTCTATAACTCCAGTTTCAGAATCTGGCAACCATGTAGATGCAAAGACAGGCGGATCTCTGAGTTCAAGACCAGACTGATCAACAGACCAAGTTCGAGGACAGCCAGGGCTGCACAAAAAAACCCTGTCTGGAAAAACTAAAATAAATAAATAAAGTAACATGAAGTATCTTTTCTTTTTTTTTTTTTTTTTTAAGGGGATATTTATTTATTTATTTATTTATTTATACATATTCTGCTTGTATGTGTGCCTACTCGCCAGAAGAGGGCACCAGATCTCATTATAGATGGTTGTGAGCCACCATATGGTTGCTGGGAATTGAACTCAGGACCTTTGGAAGAACAGACAGTGCTCTTAACCTCTGAGCCATCTCTCCAGCCCCCGAAGTATCTTTTCTAATTACAGTGAAATGACACTAGAAATTAAAGGCATAAGGAAAACTAGAAAATCTGCAAATATGTGAAAATTAAACAGTAGACATGTAAACAACCAAATGGTCAAGAGAAATCACCAGGGAAAGTGGAAAATAATATGAGAGTTTCAGGAGATCTGGCACACTCCTTTAATCCCAGCACTTGGGAGGCAGAGGCAAGCAGATCTCTTAGTTCAAGGCCAGCCTGGTCTACATAGTGAGTTTCAGGACAGCCAGAACTACACCGAAAAGAGCTGAGCATAGCAGTGCATGCCTTCAGTGTTCCCATTCAGGGAACTGTGGAAAGAAGACCCCAAGTTCAAGGCCAGCCTAGGCTACACAGGCTTTGTAAAAAAGGAAGGAAGAAAAAGAAAAGAAACTTTAAATATTAGCTTTACAACTTAAACTAGAGGAATGGAGAGAGGGCTCATGAGGTAAGAGTTTATTGCTCATCTAGAGGACCCAACTTCAATTACCAGCATTTAAGTCCAGTTTCTCAAAACCACCTGTAACTCCAGCTCCAGGAAATCTTTCTCTGAGGGCACCTGCACTCATGTGCACATATATGTGATTAAAACTAAATTCTTTTTTAGCTAGGCGGTGGTGGCGCACACCTTTAATCCCAGCACTCGGGAGGCAAAGGCAGGAGGATCGCTGTGAGTTCAAGGCCAGCCTGGTCTACAAAGTTAGTACAAGGCCAACACAGAGAATCTCTGTCTCAGAAATAAATAAAACAAATAAATTCTTTTTAAAAAAAGAACGAACTTAAACTAGGAAAAACTGACAACTACACTAAAACTGCATGGGTGAAGAAAGTAATAAGATTAAAGAGAGGCAGGTCAGCTGGCCCAGTGGATAAAGATGCTTGCTGTCAAGTCTGATGACCTGTGTTCAGTCCCCAGGATTGATGATCCAAGTTCTGTAATCACACATACACATATACACACATGCATGCACACATGAAACAATGCAATGACTTTTTAACCAGAAATAAAGGACTAAAAGCAGTAGAGAGAAAGGAAACTAGGAGTCTGGTTTTTAAAAAAATATCTACAAAATTAACCTTTAGGTCATTTTGGGGGGTAAAAAGGCAAAGTACAATCATAAATGGGCACATTACAACTGATTTTACAGAAATAAAAAAAGTATAAGAGATATTATAAATAATTACATGTCAACAAGTTGGATAAATAGGTGAAATGTAAATCATAGAAATATACAATCTACCCCCAACTGGACCATAAGGAAATTGGAAATCAGAATCGACAGTGTCAGTAATCCAAATCTCTAGCAACAACAAAACCAGACACAAAGGCCCAGAATCATATGATTGCACTGATAAGTTCTGTTAAAGATTTGTGTTGTTGTTGTTGTTTTGTTTCTCTGTGTAGCCCTGGCTGTCCTGAAACTCTGTAGGCTGGTGCCCACCCTTGCCTCTGAGTACTGAGATTAAAGGTGTGAGCTACTACACCCAGCTATAAAAAAGAAGTTTCAAGGATGTGGAATCTTGCCAGTTTCTCCACTTTGCCTGACTACTACTCATTCTGAAATGCGCTCTGTCATTGCAATTCACTGCCTGCACAGAGACCTAACAACACCCACCACTACCTGTCTTGAACTTTGAACCTCCGAAGCTCAAAGCTAAAAAAGCTTGTATTTTTCCCAATGCAAAGCTGACTAATAAAATCATCTTTGTAGGGCTGAGGAAATGTACTGGTTTGTGTTTGTCAATTTGGCACAAACTAGAGACACCCAGGGAGAGGCACTGTCTCCATCAATTTGTCCTAACGGGCACGTCTATGGGACATCTTCTTGATTGATGATTGATTTGGGAGGGCCCAGCCCATTGTGCGTGGCACCACCCTTGGGCAGATGATCCTGGGCTTTATAAGACAACAAGCTAAGCAAGCCATGGAGACCAAGTGAGTGAGCAGTATTTCTCCATGGTCTGCTTCACTTCCTGCCTCCAGGCTTTGAGTCCCTGCCCTGGCTTCTCAATGATGGGCCATAAATGGAAATAAACACCTTCCTCAAGGTCATGGTTTTGCACACAGCAACAGAGAAGCAACCCAGCGGAGACGATAACTCAGTCCATAAAGTGCTTGCCTTGCAACTCCGAGGACCTGAATTCAATCCCTAGAGAGCAAAAAATAAAATAAAATAGGGCACTGCAGAGATGGTTCAGCGTCTAAGAACACTTGACTGCTCTTGTGGAAACAGGTTCAGTTCTCTGCAGCCCCTATAACTCCAGTTCTGGGAAACCCAATGCCATTTCTGACTTCCACAGGCCCCTTGTTTGTCTTAGTATGTGCTTACAATCCCAGCACAAAGAAGAAAAAGATAGATGGACCCTGTGCTCACTGGCCAGCCACACTAGCCTAGTGAGGGGTTCCAAGTGACAGACTCTATTAAAACAAAAAACTAAGGTCCTCTGACCTATGTGCACACACATCATGCACACTTACTCTAAAAATCTTTGCACTGAACATATGAAATCTGTAAATGCAAGATGCCACACTAACAGGTTAGAAGGCTAAGTGGCATGGTCATCTCAGTTGATGTAGGAAAGCACACCATTTCATCATTTGTACCAATGCCCCCTCTTGTGTTTGTATTTAGTACAATATGGAAAGGCGGCAGCAGCAGTGGATGTTTTGGTTTCTTTAAAAACTCAGTAATGGGGGGCTTGAGAGATGGCTCAGAGGTTAAGAGTACTGACCGTCCTTCCAAAGGACCTGGGTTCAATTCTCAGCACCCACATGGCAGCTCACAACTGTCTGTTATTCTGGGCTCCAGGGGATCTGACACCCTCACACTGACATGCATACACGCAGGCAGAACATCCATGTACGTTAAATAAAGATTTAAAACAAACAAACTCAGTAACAAATCACCACCCAGCTACAGAAAAAACAAAACAAAACAAACAAACAAAAAACAACAACTCAGTAATGTAGCCAGGCGTGGTGACACACGCCTTTAATCCCAGCACTTGGGAGGCAGAGGCAGGCAGATCTCTGTGAGTTCGAGGCCAGTCTGGTCTACAAAGAGAGTTTGGAGGGCTATTACACAGAGGAAACCCTGTCTAGAAAAACAAAACAACAACCACTCGGTAATGTTATATAAACAAGTTTTTGTTTTAATCCCAAGTGTGGGATATGGGACTGCTTTAGTTTGTCCATGGCTGATAATTGCCTTGTGTGGGGCGTGGTCTTTGCCAGCTGGAGTTTGCGGAATTCCAAGGACTCTGGAAGAGTATAAATACCTGAGCCAAGAAGGAGGAAGGGGCTTTGAGGAGATGGACGGAGGAGGAAGGAGGCTGCTCCTTTGTCCTGCTGCATTTGCCGTTCGCTGTTGCTGGGCTGCTAGACATCCTGAATATTGAGACTGGTATTTTCCCCCAAAGAGCCTGATGACCCTAGCCAGCTGGAACCAAGTCTAAAGAGGCCTATGTCACCTGTCCCTTCTAACCTTCTATCTCTCCTACCTAGGGTTGGGGCTTGGAAGGGAGGTAGTGGCATAAATAAAATCGTGTTAAAAACTAGCACCTACAATCAGCGGAGCAAGTAGGCAAGAAAAATAAGTGAGACATACAACTTGAAGTAAAATCATCTCTGTGATACCCTCAAGACTAACTAACGTACATTGTAATGTATGCTATTCTCTCTCTTATAAGGCTAAATAACCTTCCATTGTGCGTGTGCATGTGTGCATATGTCTACATATCAACTTATTCATTTTACAGCCACGCTGACACTACACAGCTGGCGTCCAAATTGTCCACATGCTTGTTTCTCTGCCTCTGCCTCCCAAGACTTATTTCACTTATGAGTGAGCGACAGTTACTCACAGGCTTTAAAGGAACTCCCTTGCTGCTGTAAGGGCTGCTCCCAGAGTGGCGCGGTGCTACAGAGGTGTGATGGTTGGAGTGAAAACCGCGGTCCACAGGTTCCTGTATCTGCGTACTTGGTCCCTAGTTGATGGTGCTGTTTGGGAAGGGGGAGCCTTGCCGGAGGAAGAATACCACTGGGGGTGGCTTTGGAGGTTTACAGCCTCATCCCATTGCCGTGTCGTGTGTGGATGAAGTCTGATGGGCCAGCTTTTTACCACCACGCTTTCTTTGACTGTTGCCATGTCTCTCCCACCATGATGGGCTCCATCCTTCTGGAAACCATAAGCCAAAGTAAACCTTTTTCTCTAAATTGTTCTTTATCTTCATGTTTTAATCACAGCAACAGAAAAGTAACCAATGCATGTACAAACAAACAAACTCAGGAAGTTGCTATTTGAGATGATGTGTGTTTCCAGTATGCAATCCTATTTCATGGGAAGTTATCAAAGACAAGGCCTGCTGGATCTGAAAACTAGAGTGACTTACAAACCACTTGGTATTGCCGGTACTGAGCATCTCTATGCTGAGGGTGAAAAGGCACCGTTGAAAGAGGGATGCTAAGTCGGATGTGGTCCTGGTACTCGGGAAGCAGAGGCAGGCAGATCTCTGTGAGTTTGAGGCCAGCCTGGTTTCTCTACAGAGTGAGTCCAGGACAGAAAGGGCCATTACACCGAGAAACTCTGTCTCGAAAGAGGGATGCTAGAGTCCAGAAACCGGGTGGTTGGCAGCAGTGGAGGGTAAGGAAGGATTGCTGATGGGGGAGGACAGATAACTGACAGTTACTTCTCAAAGAGGTCAAACCCAATATGTCCTCTAGTGATTGAAAAGAGCCAAAATCAAGCCAGGTGTGGTGGCCCACACCTTTAATCCCAGCACTTGGGAGTCAGAGGCAGGTGGATCACTGTGAGTTCGAGACCAGCCTGGTTTCAAAGAGTCCAGGACACCCAAGACTACAACAGAGAAACCCTGACTCAGAGGGAAAAAAATAAAAGAGCCAAAACCAAACCTGTTTGCAGCAATGGCTTCAAATTTTCCAATATAAGTGTTGGGAACAGAAATCCTTTTCTTATTCCAGGTGTTAGGAAAGCGGGTATCACTAAGTGAAATATAATTACCTCCAAACACTTCGGCTGAAGAAACCACAGCTCCCACAGCTCCCGCTTACACTCTATGGAGCCTGCTAGTGCCAGGGAGATCCTAGAATTTTGGCTTTCAACTGTCCCACTCTGGGCTGGGGAGATGGCTCCATGGTCAAGCACTGGCTGTTCTTTGAGAGGACCTGAGTTCAATTCCCAGTACCCACATGGCAGTTCACAGCTGTCTGTAACTCCAGTTCAAGGGGATCTTGTCAGGGTGATCATTTTATGCACTGTATAAAGGTTGTATACAATATACATGTATTATTATAATTATTATGTATAATAATACACATATTGTATAATAATACAATATATATGTATTATTCAAATGCTGATTTCTGTGCTCAGTACAGGCCAGATTTTGTTATTCTTTGGCTGCATCATTTGTAAACACTTCTTTCAACATCTTCTGGTTGGCTTAATAAAGAGCACAAAGGCCCACCAGGCATCATGGTGCTCACCTTAATCCCAGCACTTGGGAAGCAGAGGCAGGTGGATCTCTATGACTTTGAGGCCAGCCTAGTCTACAAAGAGTGTTCAAGGACAGCCAGGGCTATTAAACAGAGAAGCCCTTTCTTGAAAAACCAAAAAAAAAAAAAAAAAAAAAAAAAAAGTTGAAAGGTCAATCAATACAAAGACAGGAGAGGAAGGCAGGACTTTTGGGCAGAGATAGGAACTCTGAAAATTCTGGAAAGAAATTGAAGGTAGAAGGAGCCCATCCGCACATAGACATGCATGCAAGGAGGCAAAACAACAGAGCACATCAAAAATAAACTAAGATGTAGCCATCCACTCTAATCTTCCTTGCCTCTTGTTTTGTTACTTTGCAATTTTGCATATATGTCTCGTGTTGCTTTTCTGTGCACACTTCTCAGTTGGTTTGGGGATTGTGTTTATGTTTCTCTCTGTTTACTTGTATTTACTATAGGGCGTTCTTTACTGCTCCAGCCATAGCTCATATAATTTGCCACTTTTTCCTACACCTTTTCTTTCTCCCATCCTTATTCCATCCTCCTTTTATCTCTTAATTATAGCCTTCCACAGTTTTAACAATCTCTAAAAACTGTGGACCTCAACAATATCCCAACTTTCTTCTCCAAGCTACTATCCCCACCTGGATTTTTTTTTTTTTTTCTTTTCAATGTTGATCTAAAAATAATCTGAGTATACTCCATCTCCTGCTTACTTGTTTACCCTACAATAGGTATTGAAATCAAGGGGCCGGGCTGGGCATTGGTGGCATACGCCTTTAATCCCAGCACTGGGAGGCAGAGGCAGGTGGGTCGCTGTGAGTTCGAAGCCAGCCTGGTCTACAAAGTGAGTCCAGGGCAGCCAAGACTACACAGAGAAACCCTGTCTCGAAAAAAGAAAGTATTGTAGAGTTCTGCCATTGTGTCACCTAGTTCTTATGCTGATCACTTAAAAGCTTGAATACTTGACGAGAATTGAGATTTAATTTATAATGCTTTGCAACACTGGTGCACTGTCTTAGTCACTGTTCTATTGCTGTGAAGAGACACCATGACCAAAGTAATTTTTTTTATTTTAATTTATCTGCATTGGTGTGAGGGTATCAGATCTTGGAGTTACAGACAGTTGTAAGCTGCCATGGGGTGCTGGGATTTGAACTCGGGTCCTCTGGAAGAGCAGGCAGTGCTCTTAACCACTGAGCCATCTCTCCAGCCCCCCACCAAAGTAATCCTTAGACAAGAAGGTATGTGGGGTTGGAAAGATGGCTCAGTGGTTAACAGCACTGACTGTTCTTCCAGAGGACCCAGGTTCAGTTCCCAACACTTACATGACAGCTCGTAACTGTTCTAACCCCAGGATACAACACCTTCACACAAACATACATGTAAACAAAACACCATTGCACATAAAAATAAAAATAAGTAAGTTGTAGGCATACGGTTATTGTGTAGTTTAAATTCTGATTTCCCAGCTAAATGCTTTATAAAAATAACTTCAACAGTAAATTATACAAGAAAGAAAGAGCAGGGCCTGGTGGTGCACACCTTTAATCCCAGCACTCAGGAGGCAGAGGCAGGTGGATCTCTGTCAGTTCGAGACCAGCCTGGTCTACAAAGCAAGTCCAGGACAGCCAAGGCTACACAGAGAAACCCTTTCTTGAAAAAAAATTTTTTTAAAGAAAAAAAGAAAGAAAGAAAAGCATGTGATTGGGCTGGAGAGATGGCTCAGTGGTTAAGAGCACTGACTGCTCTTCCAGAGGTCCTGAGTTCAATTCCCAGCAACCACATGGTGGCTCACAACCACCCACAATGAGATCTGGTGCCCTCTTATGGCATGCAGGTGTACATGCAGGCATAGCACTATATACATACCAAATAAATAAATCTTTTTTAAAAATTTAAAGAATGTAATTGAGGACTGGCTTACAGTTTCAGAGATGAGTCAGTTATCATCATGGCGGGAAGCATGGCGGCGTGCAGGCAGACATGGTGCCGGAGAAGGAGCCGAGACCCACATACTGATCCACAGAGAGTGAGCAAGGTGGGGCCAGTGAGCCACGTGTGGACGTTGAAACCTCAAAGCCCACCCACGATGGCATACTTCCTCCAACACCACCAACAAAGCCAGGTCTACGCCAACAACCCTCCACCTCTAACCCTTCTCAAACAGTTCCACTCACTCCCTGGTGCCCAAGCATTCAGATAGATAAGCCCCTGGGGCCGTTCTCATTCAAAGCATCACAGGTTCAAACCCAGGGCCCTGCACGAGGCAAGCATTCTAACCTGGAGCCCTGTTCCTCACCTGTGGCGGGATCCCTGACTCTAGAAAAGATTCTATGTTATGTTGGCTTCTTGCTGTGCCTGGGATCAAGCCTGAGGTCTCATACATGCCGTGCTACCCATCTGCATCCGCTAACCCTCAAGTCTTCTGACTCTGCCCTGTCTCTGAGCTCTGTTGCTGTGATGGGAAGGGAAGGGAAGGGCTTTTTTTCCTTACACTTCCACTTCACAGTTCATCATGGAAGATAGTCAGGGCGGTAACCTGGAGGCAGGAGCTGATGCAGAGGCCGTGGAGGAGTGCTGCTTACTGGCTTGCTCCTCATGGCTTGTGCAGCCAACTTTTTACAAATAGCACTCAGGAACACCAGCCCACTCACTCACAATGGATTTGGCCCTTCTGCATTGATCGCTAATAAAGAAAATGTCCTACAGGTTTGTGCATAGCCCAATCTTATGGAGGCTTTTTTTTTTTTCCCAATTGACAGTCCCTCACCCAAGTAACTTGAGCTTGTGTCAAGTCAACATAAAAGTAATTAGCACAGTCCTCATCTTTATTCAGAATGAAGAGTCATATTAGAAGAAATTTCCTATTTTTTTCTCCCTTAGTGTTAATTCTTTCTCCAAAGGTCCAAACTCTAAGTCTGGAGATTAAATGGTACAAAAATTTAAATGTAAAAAAGTAAATAATAATTACCTAAAGTATGTAATCAAACCTAACAGTCCTGTTTGCATTATTACTTTGACATACCAAAGCTTGTGATCAAGTACACCCACCTCAGGTTTCGCAAACATTTAGGCTTCAAATCATTCAATATATGTAAAATGATGCTCAGAATAACATTGCCCGCCATCATTGTGTTGCTTTACCATGAAATAAATTAATATGAATGCTCATAATAATTAGAAACAAATGAATATGGCTGCTCATAATAGTTCAAAGACAATAAAACATTATGCCATTTAAGAGTGTTTAGCTTAGCTGGGCATGGTGGCGCACACCTTTAATCCCAGCACTCAGGAGGCAGAGGCAGGTGGATTGCTGTGAGTTCACAGCCAGCCTGGTCTACATAGTGAGTCCAGCACAGCCAAGGCTACACAGAGAGACCCTGTCTCGGGGTAAAAAAAAAAAAGTATTTAGCTTTTGTGTTACATTTTCAGCCTGGAAGAGGTGTTTTACCTAATGAAAACTCAAACATAATAGAAAGCTGCAAATTAGATCACATTTCTAAGTGACTCTATTGTAGAGGAATGTTAATTCAGAACATAGCTGCTCTGGCAAGAGATCATATCCAAAGATCTTCTATGTGATCTGGCCGGAATACAAACATGCCAGGAGACAGAGGCAGATCTAAATTCAAGGCTAGCCTGGTATAAGGCAAGTATCAGGTAAAGAAAAGTTTAGGTCCAGGGTGGTGGTGCATGCCTTTAATCCCAAACAAAAGTTAAGTTAGTTTGTAGAAGGAAGTACCCATGTTCGAAAGTGATGTCTTTTTGAAAATGATGTCTAATTGAGAGACAGAAAAAGAGAGTGATGAATCAGAGAAGATTTGACAGGATATGATACACCCAACATGAGACCAGAGAGACAAGGGAAGCTACTTAAGGGGCAATGCAGAGAGACAGAGTTTTGCCGGGAGAGTTTTACAGAGACAGGTTATAGGCAGAAGGAGCCAGAAGATTAGAGCAGATTGCTGAGTTAGTCAGAGGCTGTGAGAGACGCCAGATTAAGTCACCTGGGAGAGGAGTTTGAGCCAGAACAGCTGCGTTGAACCAACCAGAGCTCAGAACAAGTAAGGGTGAGTTTATTATGCAGTAAGACTCAAAGGCTGAAAACATTCTAGGCAGGGTTAAATTAGGCTTGGTTTAAGCCTCCCAGACAACAATCGAAACAGGTGAATAAAAATTTCTGTTACACTATGTAGTATTAACAACACCTTTTGAGAAAACACAGACATATTTTAAGAGAAATCACTAGGGAAAAAAACCCTGCAGTTTTCACCTTCCTGAGCTGCTTTTAATTTAGGGGAAACAATGTGACAAGAAATTCGATGGGACTTTGAAATGAATGCAGAATCTCCCTTCCAAACATGTAGCAATAGCTCCCTCTGCTGTTTGAATTTCAATGGTACCAGTTGTAATATCTATTTTTATTAATTTTGGGTTTTGATCTTTTAATCAAAATGGGCTAAGGCTTTGCCCATTTTGTTTATCTTGTAAAAGAACATATTTTCTTGCTCAATTAGTTGTTTGTATTGTTCTTTTACATTACATTTCATTAATTTTTTTTTCTGGTTTTTCGAGACAGGGTTTCTCTGTTATCTTCTCTGTCCTGGACTCGCTTTGTAGACCAGGCTGGCCTCGAACTCAGAGAGATCTGCCTGCCTCTGCCTCCTGAGTGTTGGGATTAAAGGCGTGGGCCACCACGCCCGGCTACATTTCATTAATTTTTAATGACTAAAGTACTTACACAGAGAAACCCTGTCTCAAAAACTACAAATAAACAAAAAACGAACAAGAGAAAAGTTTTAATTAAGAAAATGGGAGGTCATAGAAAAAAGTAATGGAGTTCCTTGTGACATTCATAATTTCATTTTGTCGTTACACTTTGTTCTCATTTGCTCCCCTTTATCATAGTCGTTCTCTGTGCCCTGTCCCCATCTGGCTGCTTCTCCTTCCCCCAGAAATATCCAATATCCTTCTCTCTCTCCCCTCCTCTTTTCTCTTTTCCTTTCCTCTCCTCTCCTCCTCCTTCCTCTTCTTCTTCTTCCTTCTCTCTCTCTCTCTCTCTCTCTCTCTCCCTCTCTCTCTCTTGTTTGGTTTTTGTTTTTTAAAGTTTCATACATAGTCTGGCCTGGAACTCAGGGTGTAGTTGGGGATGATCTTAAACTCCTGGTCCTCCTACCTTCACTCCTAGGTGCTGCAATTATAGGCGTGCCTCTCTCCTGCCCCTTCCCCCACCCCCCCACCCTCTCCCACCCTCTAACCCCCAGCCCCCCACCCTGCACCCCACCCCCGCCCTTCCAGCCCCCTCGCCAAGCCTCTTCCACTTCCTTAATCTTCTGTCATGGTTTCTACATTTCCCCTTCCTTTAAGATCTTTTCTTCTGCTTTCATGATATTTTTCTAGTACAGACGCACTTGGTGGTAAATTTTGTTTTTATTTTGTATGCACAGGGGTTTTACCTGCATGCTTGTCTGGCGCACACACCACGCGCATGTAGGAGACCAGAGGAAGGTGTCAGATCCCCTAGGACTGGAGTTACAGATGGTTGGGAGCTGCCGTGTGGTTGCTGAGAATCAGACCCAAGTCCTCTAGAAGAAGCACCAGTGCTCTTAACCACCGAGCCAGCTCTCCAGCCCCCACACTCCATGCCTCTTTCGGAGTTTGGTTTGTTTCACTTAGCATGACTTCCTGTCCCTTCATTGTTCCTGCAAAGGCCCCACCATTTCCCTTTACATGAAACTCCAGGGTGCATCTGTTCCCAACTTCATCCATCTGTTGATGGGCAGCTAGCATGGTTTCAGGGCAGGTCTGATTCTTGAGTATTGTGAACAGTGCAGCCACAAATATGCACAAGTGTCTCTGGTCTGCTGACTTAGAGGCTTTCAGGTATACACTCAAAAGTGGTGTGACTGGGTTATAGGGTAGCTCTACTTTTTCTTCTTTTGAACACCCAGATGGATTTCCATAATGGCTGTAGCGGTTACACCGTCAGTAGCGATGAATGTGGGTTCTTCTTTCTCTCTAGCGGCATTTCTTCCTGATAGCCATTCTTCTTTGAGGAAAGACGAACTATCAAAGCAGTTTTAATTTACATATCCCTGGTTCCCTGGTGGCTAAGGGCATTGAACACTTTGTTGAGAAAGAGTTTCATTCATGTTTCTTTCTTTCTTTCTTTTTGGTTTTGGTTTTTTGAGACAGGGTTTCTCTGTGTAACAGTCCTGGCTGTCCTGGACTTGCTTTGTAGACCAGGCTGGCCTCGAACTCATAGCAATCCACCAGCCTCTGCCTCCCGAGTGCTGGGATTAAAGGCTTGAGCTACCACACCCCGCTGGTTTCAAGTTTATTATGTTAGCCTCAAACTCACTATGTATCCAAGGATCACTGTGGATTTCTGATCCCCTGCCTTCTCCCCATGAGTTCTGGCATTAAAAGTGTGAGATAGTTTTTTTTTCTTAGATTTTATTTATTTTATGTATATGAGTGCTCTGTCTGCATGTACACCTGCACACCAGAAGAAGGCATTAGAGGGTATAGATGGACCGGCATCTGTGTTCTCTTAGCATCTGTAGAACATCTGTCCAGGCCCTTCTGGCTTTCAGAGTCTTCAATAAGGAGTCAGGTGTTATTCCAATCAGCCCCACTTTATATGTTAATGATCTTTTTCCCTTGTGGCTTTTACTATCCATTCTTCATTCTGTACATTTAGTGTTTATTAATGTGTCATGAGGAATTTCTTTACTGGCCCAATCTGTTTTGCGTTCTGAATGCTTTTCATATCTTGATAAGCACCTCCTTCTTTAGATTGGGGACATGTTCTTCTATGATTTTTCTATGCCTTTGACCTATGTTCCTTCTCCTGTCCCTGTCCTTATCCGTTATCCACAGATTTGGTCTTTTCATAGTGTCCCAGAGTTCCTGGATGCTCTGTGCCTGGATATAACTGAGCTATCCATTTCTTCTATCTTGTCTTCTACACTCCTGAAATTCTTCCATGCTTTTTTTTTTTTTTTTTTAAGAGACAGGATTTCTCTATGTAGCTCCCTGGCTGTCTTGGACAGCTCCTGGCTGTCGGTATGTAGACCAGGTTGGCCAGGAGTTCAGAGAGAACCACCTGCCTCTACCTCCCTCCCAAATGCTGGCATTAAAGGAATGAACTACTATGCCTAGCATTCTCTGTCTTGTGATCTGCTGGTGAGATTTATTTCTGAGTATTTTGTATATGTTGCAACCTGCTTAAATGCTACACCGCTGGTGCTTTTAGCATATCAGAAGCCATTTTGCTTCCAAATCCCCACTTTGAGCATAAGGTGAAATTAAGGTCAGCTTCTCGGACTCTGCCTGCCTAGGAGCCCGAACAGCCTTTCACTTGCAATTCAACACTTGTTCAACGTTCTGCTTGAATTAGTGATTTGTGTTCTATTTAAATAAAACCACAGTACCCTGCTAGACTCCTTTCTCCAGGAACAGTGGGGAACTGGAAAGTCAGCAAGCCTAGATCTTAGCCAGTCAGCTTAAAATGCTTTGTCTAGCTACCTGGGCATTGTGCTCAGAACAAAATCAGTTCTTCTTTTGTTTAGCTAACCAAAATGACATACTGCTGCCCTCCCCCTTGCTTCCCAGCTGGTTACTTGGTTGTTACCTGGTTATGAAAAAGCCTGCCTTAGAGCCAGGCATGGTGGCGCATGCCTTTAATCTCAGAGCTCAGGAGGCAGAGGCAGGTGGATTGCTGTGAGTTCGAGGCCAGCCTGGTCTACAAAGTTAATCCAGGACAGCCAAGGCTAACTCAGAGAAACCCTGTCTTGAAAAACAAAAACCGAACAAACAAACAAACAAACAAAAAGCCTGCCTTAGAAGCAGACCAACGTCACAACTTGGCTCCCAAGTCCACTGTGTCCCTGGCTATGGTCAGTCTTGGAGTGTGGCATTCTAACAAACCATCAGTATCTCACTGAGATTGGTGCTTGAGTGGTTTGTGTGGCAATTCTTGTATTGTAACAATGGTTGCTATTTTTGAAGTCCTTGTCTTGCTTCAGCTATACTGCATTTTCAAGGCCTATTGCAACAGGGTTGCTGGCTTCTGGTGAAAGCATATTGTCCTGGCTGTTCTTGTTTGTGTCTTTGTGCTGGGATCTAGGCATTGGGGCCTATCATGTTTGAGGTCTGTCTTTCTTTCTTTCTTTTTTTTTTTTTTAAAGATTTATTCATTTATTATGTGTACAGATTTTGTTATAGATGGTTGTGAGCCAACATGTGGTTGCTGGGAATTGAACTCATGACCTTTGGAAGAGCAGTCAGTGCTCTTACCCTCTGAGCCATCTCTCCAGCCCTTTTCTTTCTTTCTTGACACAGGGTTTCTCTGTCTTATCTTGGCTGTCCTAAACTCTCTTTGTAGACCAGGCTGACCTTGAACTCACAGAGATCAGAGATCGACCGTCTTCTGCCTCCCGAGTGCTGGGATTAAAGGCATGCGCCACCACACCCCGCCAGTCTTGTCTTTGTTGGGTGGGTGTTCCAGTCTTTGGTTGCTGTTGCCCTCTGGATCTTAGCATTGTGGTGGCTATGGGGTCCCTGGTAGAGAGTGCTTCTGTGGGCTGGAGGGTGACAGAAAAGAACGGAAATGGGCCAGAAGGAAAGGTTGAGAAGGGCTTCCGGAGAGCTGAGATCTGTAGGAAGAGGCACGTCTGGGGAATGCAGGTGGGGTGGGAAGAGGAGCTCCTACAAGCAGGCTGCTACAGGACTAAGAGTAAGTCTGGAGGGAGCCTGATGGAGGATCGAACAGTGACAATCACCTCCCTGAGCGCCAGCCTGGTGCAGCCTGAGGGTCCCAGTAAGAAAGAGTTTCTGGGGATTGGCAGCTGACACAGAGAGAGCTAAACTGGGTCCTAACCAAGGGGCCGAGTTCCCAGGGAACGAGGGTAGGGCGGGAGAACAGGCTTCTTCAAGCACACTGCTGCTGCCGCACAACTGAGAGTGAGTCCATCCGGAGAGATGTTTTTTTTGTTTTTTTTTTGTTTTTTTTTTTGGTTTTTCGAGACAGGGTTTCTCTGTGTAGCCTTGGCCATCCTGGACTCACTTTGTACACCAGGCTGGCCTCGAACTCACAGCGATCCGCCTGCCTGTGCCTCCCGAGTGCTGGGATTAAAGGCGTGTGCCACCACGCCCGGTTTACTATTGGCTTTTTGAGACAGAGTCTCACACTGTAGGCCAGGTTGGCCCAGCTGATCGTGAAGTTGTGGTGATCTCCTGCCTCAGCTTTCTGAATGCTGAGATCGCAGATGCAAGCCACATGCTCCACAAAAGCCCATCCTTTGATATAACTATATGCTAATGGAAATATCTAAAACCAAAAAACCAAAAAACAAAAAAGAAGCCACAGCACTAAGTGAGCAGTTTTGGTACTTTGGAAATTACTACAGCTGGCAGCCCTAAGGCATTTGCCTCAGCCACCAGGTGGCTCCCACTCCCAGCAATTTCTAGAAGAATCTAGAAGGATCTGAAGTTCAGGATGTCTTGTCCCTTGATATAAAGTATTGGGCAAGTCATTAGAACTCAAGTAGCCTCCCATCTCCCACGCTTGCTTTCTTCAACAAATGACTGAATAAGGGAAAATGAAGTCCAGGAAAAGGAAAGTTTAAAAAATAAATAAAAAATAAAAGGATACCCAGGCGTGGTGGCACACACCTCTCTCACTTGGGAGGCAGAGGCAGGCAGATAGATGTAAGTTCAAGGCTAGTCGGTCTACAAAGCAAGTCCAGATCAGCCAAGGCTATACAGAGAAACCCTGTCTCCAAAACAAACAAACAAAAAAAGTCACTAAGGGCTGGGAAGGTGGCTTAGTAAAACAGTTTGAGGACCTAAATGAGGGTCCCAGCATGCATGTAAAAAGTGACAAGGGAGGGTAAAGACAGGATTCCTACAGTTTGCTGGCCAGCCAGCCTTGCCAACTGGCAAGCATGAGGCTCAGTGAGGGACCCTGTTACAGAATCTAAAATGGAGAGTGACTGAGGACACAAGTATGCACAAACCGCAAGCAGAGCTTTATGCTTTGCTTAGTACATTAAATAAAACTAGATGAAAAAAAAAAAAGACTAGATGGGGCAGAGGCAGGTGGATCTCCGTGAATTCGCGGCCAGCCTGGTCTACAAAGTGAGTCCAGAACAGCCAAGGCTCTGTTACATGGAGAAATTCTGTCTTGAAAAAAGAAAAGAATAGATGAGGAAGGGTTGGCTGGAGAGGCGGCTTAGTGGTTAAGAGCACTGCCTGTTCTTCCAAAGGTCCTGAGTTCAATTCTCAGCAACCATATGGCAACTCACAACCATCTATACCCTCAAATGCCCTCTTCTGGTGTGCAGGTGTACATGCAGATAGAGCACTCATATACATAAAATAAATAAATAAAATATTTAAAAAAAATAATAGATGGGGAAGAGATCTCTGTGAGACCAAGCCTGGTCTACACCGCAGGTTCCATGCCAGTCAGAGCTAGTAGTGAGAGCCAATTTCAAAAAAGAAAGAGAATACCCTAGGATCATATTCAGGGGGAAGGAGGTCCCCCTCAGTCACAGTCATAGGGGAGGGGAATATGGTGAAAGCAGGAGGGAGGGAGGAATGGGGGGATACAAGGGATGGGATAACAATTGAGATGTAATATGAATATTATCAATAAAAAAAAAAGAAAAGAAAAAAAAAGAAAGAGAGAGAGCAGGGCGGGGATGAGAAGAGAAAGAAAGAAAGAAACAAGCAAACTAACAAAGAAAGACTGTTCTTTCCCCCATTGAATTGTCTTAGTATTCAGAAAACCAGCTGAGGGACTGGAGAGATGGCTCAATGGCTATGAGCACTTGTTACTCTTTTAGAGGATCCAGGTTCAGTTTCCAGCATCCACACGGTGGTTGGTGGCTCACAAGCATGTGTAAATCCAGGTTCAAGAGATCTAATGTCCCCTTCTATCCTTCTTAGGCTTCTGGCTTGCACACACACACATACATGCAGACAAATATTCATATGCATACTAAAATAAATAAATATTTTAAAAAGTTCTTTGGGTTATTTTTTGTTTGCTTGTTTGTTTTTTTTGGAGAGAGAATTTCTCTGTGTAGCCTTGGCTGTCCTGGACTTGCTTTGTAGACCAGGCTGGCCTCGAACTCACAGAGATCCACTTGCCTCTGCTTCCCAAGTGCTGGATTACAGGCATACACTGCCATACCCAGATTAAAAAGAAAAGTTTTGGGGTTTTTGTTTGTTTGTTTGTTTTGTTTTCTAAGATAGGGTTTCTCTGTGTAGCCATGGCTGTCCTGGATTCACTTTGTAGATCACGCTGGCCTCAAACTCACAGTGATCCACCTGCCTCTGCCTCCTGAGTGCTGGGATTAAAGGTGTGAGCCATCATGCCCAGAAAGAAAAGTTAATGGAAGTAAGCATGACAAAAAATACACTATATGCATGTATGAAAGCTTTATAATGAAACCCATTATGCATAATTAATATTGCTAACAAAAACTTTAAAAATAAAAATAGTCTTTTGAGCTGGGTGTGGTAGCACACGCCTTTAAATCCAAGCTCTTGGGAGGCAGAAGCAGGCAGATCATTGTGAGTTTGAGGCCAGCCTGGTCTACAAAGTGATTCCAGAATAGCCAAGGCTACACAGAGAAAGCCTGTCTCAAAAAAAAAAAAAAAAAAAAAAGAATAGTTTTTTGGACAAATGGCTCTGGTTAACTCAAGCTTCTGAAATTGGATCTTCCTTTATCACCCCACAAAAATATCCAAAATGGATCATAGATCTTCTCAACTGTTGCGGTTAAATTGGAAAATTCTTGGAGAAAAGTATAGGAGCACAATTTTCATGATGTTGGATTAAGTACAAATGTTTTGGGCTCAACACTAAACGCACAGGCAACGGAAATCAGTTATTAGATGTGCCCTAGCATAGACAGCTGTAAGCTCAGTGTTCAGAAGGATTGAGTTCAAGGCCAGCCTGGGCTGCACGAGATTATTATCTCAGAAAAGCTGGGAATGTGGCTCAGTAGCAGATCCAGTACTGCAAAGAAAAATGTGCATCATCAAAATTAAAAAGAGTTGAGCTTGAAGACGTCATACAGACACTGAAAATCAAGCAGGCTGTTGGTGGTGCACACACTGTATCCCAGCACTCGGGAGGCAGAGGGAGCCTGCCTGCTGTACAGAACAAATTCCAGGGCAGCCACTGCTACTCAGAGAACCCTTAGCTCAAAAAATAAAAGGACAGAAGGAAGGAAGGAAGGAAGGGAGGAAGGAAGGAAGGAAGGGGAAGGAAAAAGAAGAGAAAGTAATGAAAAAAGAAAAGGGGAAAAGAAAGAAAAGGAATAAAAAGGAAAAAGGAGAAAAAATGGAAAAATTAGGGCAGGAAAGATGGCTCAGAAGTTAGGAACACTGGCTGCCTGCCCTTCCAGAAGACCAAGGTTAGTTCTCAGCACCCACATGGTGGCTCACAACCATCCATAACTCCAGTCCCAGAGGATTCAATGCCCTTTTCTGGTCTCTGTGGGCACTGCACATAAATGTAGACAAAACATCCATATTCATAAAAATAAGTAAATAAAAAACATAAAAATCCAGGAAGCAGAGGCAGGAGTATCGCTCTGAATCCAAGGCCAGCCTGATCTACAAAGAGAGTCCAGGATAGCCAAGGCTACCCAGAGAAACCCTTTCTTGGAAAAACAAACAAACAAACAAACAAACAAACATGAAAATCAAAATGTTCTAGGAAAAGTAAATAATATTTGGAAACCATATTTCTGATAATGCACTTGCACAGAGAATATATAAATTACTCTCATAACCCATGAGCAAAATAAAACTTGATTAAAAAATAGGTAAAGAATCTGAAGATATCTTCCCACTAAAGATATAAAACCAAGCAACAAGCACATAAAAAATAGTGTAATAGCTTAAGTGCTTTGGGAAATGCAAATCAAAACCACTATGAAATACTAGTCCTTAGCCACTGACAGCTTAAGGAAAGGCGGCGGATAATAATGATGTCAGTAGGATGGGAAGAACGCGGTGCTGTCTTACATTCCTGGGTTATAGGCTGGTTCAGATGCTTTGGAAAAACAGTTTGGCAATTCCTCAGAAAGTTGAACCCAAATGCTGGGATTAAAGGTGTGCACCACCACTGCCCAGCTATACTTTTTTTTTTTTTTGATGGCCTGTACTACTTATTTATTTATTTATTTAATTTTGTGTGTATGGGTGTTGGTCTGTCTGTCTGTGCACCATGTGCATGCAGTACTTTTGGAGGCCAGAAGAGGGCAGTGGATCTTCTGGACTGGAGTTACAAACTATTGTAAACCTCCATATGTGTGCTGGGGCTGGAACCAGGGTCCTCCGGAAGAGCAGCCAGTGCTCTTAACTGCTGAGCTTCCTCTCTCCCTGTTTTATCAAGACAGGGTTTTTTACACTGTTGCCCAGGCTAGCCTCACATTCATGCTCTTCCTGCCTAAGCCTTTCAAGTGCTGAGATTACAGATGTGCACCACACTGGTAGGACTGGACATTTTAAATCAATGAGTTTTATATGAATTGCTTCTTAATAATGTCATTATTTCAAATAAACAAAATAAAGCAGTGTGAGGAAAACCTCAAGTGAAAGTGAAAAAACAAAACAAGTGGCACCAAGCTTTTCAGAAAGAATTTCAAGTAAGATGAAGACAATTAGTAAAGGGATAAAACAAGAATGAACAGATTAGCAAACAGGAACGAGCTCTGGGCCAGGCGCGGTGGCACACGCCTGTAATCCCAGTACTCAGGAGGCAGAGGCAGACCGATCTCTGTGAGTTCAAGGCCAGACTGGTCTGGTCTACAAAGAGAGTCCAGGACAGCAAGGGCTTGTTACACAGAGAAACTTGTCTTGAAAAAGAGATAAAGAAAAAAGAAAGAAAGAAAGAGAGAAAGAAAGAAAGAAAGAAAGAAAGAAAGAAGAAAGAAAGAAAGAAAGAAAAAAGAAAAAGAGCCCTGGGGAATGAAGAAAAAAAATGCCACACCTCAAATAAGTTTAGTACAACCCTGAATGATAGTCAAGGGAATCTTCCAGAAAGTGGTATTAAAAGAGACATAGATGGCAAGTTGTGATTATTCTGAAACACACACACGTATGTGTGTTCCTCAGCTGGTGGCACTGCTTGGGAAGGTTGTATAGGCTTTAGGAACAGGACTTCAGTGGAGAAAGGGGGTCACTGAGAATGAGGTTTGAGGTATTTATTTAATTTTTGTTTTTCGAGACTGGGTTTCTCTGTGTAGCCCTGGCTGTCCTGGACTAGGCTGGCCTCAAACTCACAGCAACCTGCCTGCCTCTGCCTCCCGAGTGCTGGGATTATAGTTGTGCACCACCACCGCCTGGCCTATTAATGTACTTTTCAAGAACTCACATAAAGCTGGGTATGATGGCCCAGACTTTTTATTTCAGCATGCAGAAGGCTAAGGCAGCTCAGTAAAGCAGCAGAGGATGAAGAGATAATCTGTCATTTGAATGAGATGTCCTCCATAGTCATAAGCATATGAATGCTTGGTCCCCAGTTGCAGTTGTGTTTGGGAGTCTTCAGAGGGATGGCCTTGTTGGAGAAGGTGTGTCACCAGAGGCAGGCTCTGAAAAAAAAAAAAAAAGGCTTGCAGGCTCACGGTTCAGGAGTCCTCAGCTTCTCACTCCTGTGACCAAGGCTTCACTCCATGGGACTGCAAGCCCAAATAAACTCTCTCTTCTTTTAGCTGCCTTGGTTGAAGCATTTCACCACAGCAATAGAAGATAACTAATATAGTCTGTCCACAGAATGGGGAAAAAAAATCTTTGCTCCACATTTGACAGATTAATACTGAGGATGTGTAATATTAACACCAAAAAATAAAAATAAAAAAAAAAATAAAAAGCCAGATGTTACAATCAATAAAGGGCCAATAAGCAGAATAGACAGAAAAGAAACATTCTGGCCAATACTTAAAGAAATGCATTCAGGGCGCTGAAAAGATGGCTCAGAGGTTAAGAGCACTGACTGCTCTTCCAGAGGTCATGAGTTCAATTCCCAGCAACCACGTGGTGGCTCACAACCATCTATAATGAGATCTGGTGCCCTCTTCTAGCTTGCAGGCAGAATACTGTATACATAATAAATAAATAAATCTTTAAAAAAAAATGCATTCAGCACCTTTAACCATCCCTGGGTTAAGGCAGAGCCCCTACCATCTAGTTACTTCTCATAGCTTGAGGGGGACACTACATATTCAAACCCTAGCACTGTCACTCTTCCATGGTTGTTATGACAACACAGGTGGCGCTGATCACCTGCCATCTGTATTTGAATTTCAACCCACTCAAAACCTTAATCAGGCGTACTTTATCCCCACTCTACACATGATGTCACGTGACCGTTCTCAGGCAGGTCTGTCCTCTCTGCCCTCTAGTGCCAGGAACCTGGCTGTCGTTGGTAAGTCAGTGTAGGAAGTGTGGGAAGTTCCACTTCTTACTATGTTAGACTGAGTTTACAAATCCCAACAAAACACCACCAACAGAGAGATTTGCGTTTAAAGTTTTAATAATAAATTGTGCCAGTAGAAGCTTTCAAAGGCAATGATATATCAATAAATAATAGTTAAATTGAGTTCCTGAGAAAGAACCTACCACATGAAAGTATGTCAGAGCGCTGTGAGTAACACGGCACCACTACAAACTAGCGGGAATACTGTAAGTCACGATACAAGCACAGCAGACGTCGGAATATGCCATCCATACAATGTAAACCAGGACACGGGAATGTTTCTTAGACATAGATAAATTTGTAAGTGTTTCTGCCTAGATACATCCTACGTAACGGATACATTATGCTTAGAACCTCAAGGAAAATATGTGGAATAGTATATTGGAAATGTGATGCGTTCCGTCTTTTAAAAAGCAAAAGAAACTGAAATGTACTCAAATATAAATCACTTTAAGTAGGAACCATACTAATTTGAAATAAGGAATATTTTGTGTGTTTATCTATAGTTATATATACACCTATATGTCTAAGAAAAAATATATGGCTTGTTTTTGTACTGCAATGTCACTTTGTACAAAGTTAGAAAAACGTATTGATGAAGCCATGTTAAGATTTGACACCTCAGCTTATGAAGGAAACACAAGAGGCTGAGGTTCATTGTGACCTCTTGGCTGACTAACAGGAAGCACAGCGCTCACCTCGCCTTCTGTGG